>NC_044550.1:36150352-36884102 GCF_007565055.1 Rhinopithecus roxellana | reverse complement strand
CGGAAGGAAGAGGAAGAAAAGCAGAAAGTAAAAGACCATTGACTGTTATAAATGGAATAGACAGTAGTCGAAGGACACCACTTAAAACTGACAAAAAGTAAAAGGTCAAGTAAGAAAAAGGGGTTTTAAAAATGCACTATAAAAAGCATAAGTACAAAAGTAACCACTAGAGTAAAAATACAAACCTTCTTAAATGACAAAGAGTTCTAACGGGAAACATAAAGAAGAAACACCAAATAAAGAAACTCTAGCAAATATAACACATTCAGTAATTACACCCACAAGATAATATAATGGTGTGAAAAAAATACCACAGAATTTAGACCAGTCATGTCGATAAATGTCAGAGGACTTAACTTGCCTATTGGAAGACAAGGATTTTCAAATTGGCTTTTAAAAAAAACAACTCTTCTAAGTACAAAAAAGTATGCCTAAAATCATACAGATTGAAAAAGATTAAAAATAAAGGGATAAACAAAAATTTTCCAGGCAAATGAAAACAATAAGAAAGCACCGGTTAAAATCCTGATACCAGACTAAGCAGACTTCAAGCCAGAGAGCATTAACTAAAACAAAATGCAGTGCCCTTGAAGTTAAAAGCCACATTCCACAATAAAGATATGTACCATATAACACAGCAATCACTTGGATAAAGCATAAATCCACAGAAGATATGCTAAGAACTGCAAACACAGTAATAATGGGAGGCTTTAACAGACAATTAGTATTACACAGGCCAAGTGGCCAAAAAATAAGTAGAGATATAAAAGATTTAGAAGAACTAATCACTAATGTAGACCTTTTGTCTATGTATTAAACACTATACTTTGATAACAGACAATATACTTTCCTCACCAAGGGCACATGACACATTCACAAAAATCAGTCACATTCTAGGGCACAAATAAAAGGTTGGTAGGCTCCATAAAGTAGAAATGTTACAAACTACACCTTCTGGTCACAGTATAATAAAGCTAAAAATTAAAGTCAAAATCTCCAAATTAAAAAGGTATTTCCACTTGGAAATTAAAAGGCCTTCTATTAAACAACTCTTGTGTGATAAGGGAAATACAAGCTGAAATTAAATAATTTCTGAAAAATAACAAATAATAAGGAAAATAGTACATATCAATCTGTGACATACATTAAAATAGTAAAAAGATGAAAATTCCCAGCCCTGGACACATATGTAATAAAAATGAAATAATAAAAGTAAATTAAGTCTCTAACACAAAAACATAGAAAAATGGGTGAACTAAAAGAAAGCACAAGTAGGAAATAATAAATGCAAAAGCAGAAATTAATATAGAAAAAAGAAAAACAATTGGTCAAATTCATGAATCAAAATCTTGATTCTTTAAAAAACAAAATAAAACAGATGTGGGTGAGGACCACTAACGTGATGGGAAAAGGAAGATCAGGTAACACACTGCTTATCATTTTTACATTAATTCATGATTATAAGCATAAAGTGCTTAAAATTTTTTTTAAAAACCCTGAGCATAACAGTTTTTATTAAACTGAATTCATTTTTGTTATACTCACATTTTCTTCCTTTTGATTACTGAGATGCCACCTGTCAAAACTACAATCAACGATAGAACATATCTACCTTAATATGTTTCGTGCTATCATTTTTTAGGAAGTAGTAGGCAGGGAGATATTCCATAAAGAATTATAACAAATAGAATGTTAGTCAAGATTGCTAGGCAATTTAAATGTTCTAAATAGAAGAGACTGCTACTTGAGAAAAAAAAACCTTGCCTATTGAAAGAAAAGGATTTTCAAATTGGCTTATAAAAAACGACTCTATGCTGTGTACAAGAAGCATGACTTCTCATTTAAACGAGTTTCACTGTGAATGTTTATTGTATAATTTTATTGATACACTAAAATGATACATTTTGGGATTCTTCAGGATAACGAATGACACTAAGAAAGTTCAAATTGCTGAGTAATGTTATCATGAATTAGAGATCAATCAGAAGCACAAAGAAATGAGTAGGAGAGGTATAGAACCACAACCAAATACTGGCAAATCATATAGTAATTCACTATCAAAGACTTTAGTATTAAGCAGGAAACAGAATCTAAGACCGAGGCAGAACTGAAACTAGAAGTTAGAGAGTAGAGAAAAGAAGAAAGAGGAAGGTTTGGCTTTAGAATATTCTGATGTTGAAACCACACTTGTTTACTTCGATGTAAGATGATGAATGCTTGTGTTATCATAACTCAGTATGAATGCTTGTGTTATTCATAACAGGCTGTTGGAAAGCAGCAGTCCTTCAAAGGGGAATTTTTTTCTTAGAAAATTAGTAGTGTATAGAAGACAGCACAGGTTTATTCACTTAAAATAGAGTTTTAAAGCAACCATTCATTTGTGAAGAGGAGGCTTAGTACCTCTGTTGCCAATGCTGGTAGTTATTTTGTGTGTGTATTCTAGAGTAGTGAAAATCTGCATTTAAATAATATTTGTAATTCATTTTCACTATTTTAGACTGACCATATATCCTCAATTTGGTCAAGACATCAGTGTTTCTCTACTTTTGTGACACTATAGGAATTGAAATATTTTTCCTATTTTCAGGCATAAAGCTTATGAAATGATTAAAGATTTCTAGAAAAAGCAAGGTTTTTTGCTTTGGTAAATCATAAAACTGTTTAAAAAAAGCTCTGCACTTGGTTGAACTGGGGATCATAACACGAACTTACATGTGTTTATTTTAAATCTCTGAGTAAAATACAGAGGTGAGACATTGGCCTCTTCTGATATGCCCAAGGTCTATTTTGAACAGTTCTGCCTGATTTAAAATTATGAACAAGTTCACATTAAAAGGAGCCTTACATTTCTAAAAAGTAGTATCTAGGCCAGGTGCAGTGGCTTACATCTGTAATCCCAGCACTTTGGGAGGCCAAGGTGGGCAGATCACGCGGTCAGGAGATAGAGACCATCCTGGCTAACATGGTGAAACCCCATCTCTACTAAAAATACAAAAAATTAGCTGGGCGTGGTGGTGGGCACCTGTAGTCCCAGCTACTTGGGAGGCTGAGGCAGGAGAATGGCGTGAACCCGGGAGGCGGGGCTTGTGGAGAGCAGAGATCGTGCCACTGCACTCCAGCCTGGGCAAGAGAGCAAGACTCTGTCTCAAAAAATAAAATAAAATAAAATAAAAAGTAATATCTATGTAACGATTCTACTCTAGTTATTTGATTGGAATGTTGCAGGAAAAAAAAAAAGAGTCTAAGAAACCACAGACCACAAAGAGGGAACTTTTGGAGGAAAATTACCTAAAGCCTTAGGCTTTGTTATATAGTTGAGATAAAACATTTAAAAGTATCTCCTGGGTTCTGACTCCTCCTCCTTGGATTCGAAAGACCCTGGTAGGTATGCACTTATACTTTTCCTAGTGTGAATAATCCTCACCTTGATTTCTTTTCGTATGGCTACTAGTTAAGGCAGACCTCTCATGTGACTATCACAGAATGAATAACTGATTTAGAATCCGTTTTTTTTTTTTTTGAGACAGAGTCTTGCTCTGTCGCCAGGCTGGAGTGCAGTGGTGCGATCTCGGCTCACTGCAATGTCCACCTCCTGGGTTCAAGCAATTATCCCACCTCTGCCTCCTGAGTAGCTGAGATTATAGGGATGTGGCACCACGCCCAACTAATTTTTGTATTTTTAGTAGAGACAGGGTTTCACCGTGTTGGCCAGGCTGGTCTTCAACTCCTGGCCTCAAGTGATCGCCTGCCTTGGCCTCCCAAAGTGCTGGGATTACAGGAGTGAGTCACCACACCTGGCCCAAGCTCTATTTTGATTGGGTACAGATGACTTATAATGTATGTTCTATTTATCTTCCTGGATTCTTCAACTGACTCAAGCTCCTAGGATGATGAACCACCCTACCTTCCACAGAAACCTGAGACTGGGGATCTTACAGAACTGGTCTGTATTCTTCCAGAACCAGTCTGCAGGTATGTTTTCCTTGGGAAATTCTGAGGTACCTCAAGACTGATTCAAATAAACATATCTGGGCTGGTACAATCTCAGAAACACAATAAGGAGAACCATTCATGCTGAACAGCATTGTACTACCTGAATTGCTGTTAGCTGCTTATTAACTTCACATGCTCTCAGTGTCTGTTTTCTCAATCACACTTTTTCAAGTCTCTGGATGTTGCAATCCTAGCTCTGTGATCTACTAGCTGTGTTACATTGAGAACAATATTTAACCTCTTACGACTATAGGGGGAGATAAAAGTATACAGTTTAAAAGGTAAAAGGGTATATACCTTAAAAGAATAAGAGTTAACTGAGATAACTCACGCACAGGTCTTCCTACATAGTAACTGCAGGCCTTCCTATATAGTAACTGCCTCAACACATATAAAGTACCAAACAATTGGATAGCAATAACGTGAATAACAATACGATCTGGCAGGGTGCAGTGGCTCACGCCTGTAATCCCAACACTTTGGGAAGCCAAGGTGGGCGGGGACCCCTTGAGCCCAAGAGTTAGAGACCAGCCTGGTCAACAGAGTGAGACTCTGTCTTTACAAAAAATGAAAAAATTAGCCGGGCACGGTGGTACTTGCTTGTAGTCCCAGCTACATGGAAGGGTGAGGTGAGAGGATCCCTTGAGCCCAGGAGTTCAAGGCTGTAATGAGCCATGATCACTTCACTCCAGCCTGGGTAACAGAGCAAGATCCCATCTCAAAAAAACAAAAGCAAAAAAACACCCCCAAATCCCAATACTATCTTTATAACTTAAGCAGTGTATGTAAACTAACTCACTTTCCCATAATAAAGCGCTATATTACATTACATATAGGCCCACTAACAGAAAAGAAAATGGGTTTAATCTGCATTGACTGAACACAGGGACTAGTATAATGTAATACGGAATTAAGCTATTTATGATCACATTTCACCCATACATAATACCATCTAGTAGGGAGGCAATATGGAAGAAGCACAGAACTTAGAATCAGGAAACTTAATTCTGTCATCAGTTAACTGTGAGGGCATGGGCAGACCTTTTCATATCTCTGAGTGTCAATTTCCACGCTTACTAAATGAAATTATAGTTGTGTTTTTCAAACCCTTCTTAAGCAGTGGAAATGTTTCTTTAAATCTTCTGAGCCCCACATACCCTCCTCTCTGCCCCAGAAACACCTCTATGAAACACAGAGGGCTCCACTGAACATAGTCTGAAAACCACAAAGATAAAGCAAGCTCTTGCAGCTTTTATATTGAAGGCCTATGATATATTTATATTCTGGCCCAGGCATCCATCAAGTTCAAGGCTTTAGGTTTTCTAAAATAAATCAGATATAGATACAGATAAAATAGTGTATCAGTTGTATATGTTCACAATTCTTAAATATAACTAGAAGTAAAACAAAAGTTACCTTAACTTCTGGATATTCTTATTTTCACTTATTCTATTAATACCTGAAAAAACAAAATATTTAAAATCTGCTCATTTATATATATTTCATTAACTGAAATTTATTATTTCAAAAGTTCAATTTACAAATTCATGTTCATCACTGAAGATCCTGACAATATGTAAAACACACATATAACAATGGCAAAAGAAGTGTTATTTTTTTCCTTTTACGTGAAAGTACATTTTAATAGCCTACAGCAGGCCAGGCATGGTGGCTAATACCTGTAATCCCAACACTTTGGGAGGTTGAGGTAGGAAGATTGCTTGAGGCCAGGAGTTTGAGATCAGCCTGGGCCACATAGTAAGACTTTGCCTCTACAAAAAAAATTTTAAAAAACAGCCTATAGGCCAGGCGTGGTGGCTTACGCCTGTTATCCCAGTACTTTGGGAAGCTGAGGTGGGCACATCACTAGAAGCCAGGAATTTGAGACCAACATGGGGAAACCCCATCTCTACTAAAAATACAAAATTAGCTGGGTGTGGTGGCATATGCTTGTAATCCCAGCTACTTCGGAGGCTGAGGCAGGAGAACAGAACGAGACGCCGTCTCAAAGAAAAATATAGCCTATAGCACTTATCTAAATCATGTTTTTACAACAAAATGTGTTTAATTATACGCTATTAGCCCAGTTCTAATTTTACTGGTACAGATCTCACTGGCACTATCAAGATAATGTAGCAAGTAAACCTATAGGCACATATGACCTAATAACAATATTCTCAGACCTGACCTTTCTCCAGATACAGTCCAAACTGACTTAAATAGACCAGTTAAATATCTTCTGACCATTTTAACTGTGTTTCACTGTTTGGAAATGCTTTTGACCAGGCAACATCACTTGTGCTTGGTTAGAGAAGTAATTGGGTAGAGAAACTTCTGTCTGGTGAGTCAAAACAGGTCTATATATTTTAAGCAGGTATACCGAAATGATAAACAACCAAAATTTTTGGAATATCTTGGTGGAATGTAAGCAGCTTTTCCACATTTAAAAAATGAATGAGCCTGTAATCCCAGCGCTTTGGGAGGCCAAGGAGGGAGAATTGCTTGAGCTCAGGAGTTTGAGACCAGCCTGGACGATATAGTGAGATCCCACCTCTACAAAAAATTTTAAAAATTAGCTGGGTATGGTGGGCCATACCTGTAGTCCCAGCTCCTCAGGAGTCTGAGGTAGGAGTATCACCTAAGCCCAGGAGGTCGAGGCCACAGTGGGCCATGATCAAACCACTGCACTCCAGCTTGGGCAACAGAGTGAGACCTTGTCTCAAAAAAAAAAAAAGAAAAAGAAGCCGGGCGCGGTGGCTCCCGCCTGTAATCCCAGCACTTTGGGAAGCCGAGGAGGGCGGATCACGAGGTCGGGAGATCGAGACCATCCTGGCTAACACGGTGAAACCCTGTCTCTACTAAAAATACAAAAAATTAGCCAGGCCTGGGGGTACGGGCCTGTAGTCCCAGCTACTCGGAGGCTGAGGCAGGAGAATGGCGTGAACCCGGGAGGCGGAGCTTGCAGTGAGCCGAGATGCGCCACTGCACTCCAGCCTGGGCAACAAAGCGAGAGTCCGTCTCAAAAAAAAAAAAAAAAGAAAGAAAGAAAAAGAAAAAAATGAATATATTCTATGTGCAGAATTCAGACTAATGAACAGAAGTAATGAGAGGCAGAGTTTAGTTCAAGGTGGAGATGGATTTTCTAAAAACTACAGTACCCTGAATATATACCTAGAGGGCTTCCTTGAGAGGTGCTGAAGATAAGAATGGGTGAGCACTTGTTGAAACGGCAACTGCCACTAGTATGCTTTCTTGGGTAGAGTGTTGGACTAGAAAATCTCTAAAATCTTCTCCAATTTGGACATTCTATGATTTCCCATGGAAAACATCCAACAAAAAACTGACCCAAAATATGACTTCTCACAAGTGATGTCAGTCAACAGCAAAGCCAGATAGGAACAATTCTACTGCTTCCAGCAAGTCTCATGCTATTTTGTTAAAAATGTTTGGCTCTAGATAAATTATAATAAAGTTTTTACTTTTTCTTTCTTTCTTTCTTTTGAGATAGGGTCTCACTTTGTCACCCGGGCTGCAGTGCAGTGGTGGCTCAAGCGATCCTCCCACCTCAGCCCCCCAAGTAGCTGGGACTACAGCCGCACACCACCACGCCTGGCTAATTTTTGTATTTTTAGTAGAGACGGGGTTTTGCCATGTTGCCAGGCTGGTCTTGAACTCCTGAACTCAGGGGATCTGTCTGTTTCAGCCTCCCAAAGTGCTAGGACAGGGATGAGCCACCATTCCCAGCTAAGTTTTTTTCCTTTAACATTTCTGCATATATATTTACAGTAGTATTAAATTCATCTTATCCCAAATCTGCTCTCTTCTTCTCCTCACTAAACCTTCTTTCTTGGGTATTTCAAATAACTTCATCAATTCAAATTCCATATCCAATTAATCATCATATTCTGTTAAGTTTAAATATGTAATATCTTTTAACTCAGTAAAGAAGACTTAGGTGGGGTCACAAGTCATAAGGACAGAATCCTTGAATATGCAACTTAGTTCATTTTACTCCCATTGTATTTTCATGCTTTCATCAGTTCTTAACAGGCCTACTACAAAGTATCTCAAAATGATCTTTCTAGTTTTAGTCTCTTAAAATCATTAAAAGTTTCCTATAAAACCAGAGCCATCTTGCTGTCTTGCTCAAAGACTAAGGTTTGAACTAAGACTAGCACTCTTAGGCTTGCCCTTTAGATGTGGCCTAACCCACTTACCAGTTCATTCTCTGGCCACTCCCTGACATACACTGTGCCCCAATAGATGTCTTACTTGCTGTGCCCTCAGTGGGTCATGCTCTTTTAGGACTCTGCTTTTATTTGTACTGTTCTTTTTGTCCCTCCTTACCCTCTCAGCAAAAACCTCTCCAGTTTGGCTTTTAGGGATATTACTGGTGGCAATGCACATTGATCCAGTTTTAAATTTCAGCATTCTAATAAGAAAAAAAGAAAACTACCCAATGTCTCTGCAAAAATAATGCAGAGGACTATATTTGAAGGACATGCTCCCCTTACTCTTCCCATATCAAAAGTGGCAAGCTTCAACTAAAGAATTCATGCATACAAAGCACTTAGCACATGGAGCGGCACACATAGCAGGGCTTTGATAACTATTAATTACTGTTGCTGGCATTTAGATAGTTTACAATATGTTATTGCTATGAATATAGTGTTTCTATAAATACTAGAAATAGAGCTGTTTAAAATCAAGACCAATCAAGTTTCTATCCTCATGAATTTATATTCCAATGGGGAAAGAAAGGCACTAAGGGGCAAAAAAAATCACAAATATAATTTTGGGGAGTTGTCAAGTACAATAAAGAAAATAACACAGGATAGTGGTATACAGAGAGATGGAGTTGAGACTCCTGATATGGTTTGGCTGTGTCCCCACCCAAATCTCAACTTGAACAGCATCTCCCAGAATTCCCACGTGCGTGGGAGGGACCAAGGAGGAGGTAATTGAATCATGGAGGCCGATCTTTCCTGTGCTATTCTTGTGATAGTGACTAAATTTCATGAGATCCGATGGGGTTATCAGGGTTTCCACTTTTGCTTCTTCTGCTGCTGCCATGTAAGAAGTGCCTTTCGCCTCCCACCATGATTCTGAGACCTCCCCAGCCATGTGGAACTGTAACTCCAATTAAACCTCTTTTTCTTCTTCCGAATATATCTTTATCAGCAGCATAAAAACGGACTAATACAGTAAATTGGTACTAGTAGTGTGGGGCATTGCTGAAAAGATACCCGAAAATGTGGGCGCGACTTTGGAACCGGGTAACAGGAAGAGATTGGAACAGTTTTGAGGGCTCAGAAGAAGACAGGAAAATGTGAACTTCCTAGAGACTTGTCGAATGGCTTTGCCCAAGATGCTAATAACAATATGGACAATAAGGTCCAGGCTGAGGTGGTTTCAGATGGAGATGAGGAACTTATTGGGAACTAGAGCAAAGGTCACTCTTGCTATTCTTTAGCAAAGAGGCTGGTAGCATTTTGCCCCTTCTCTAAAGATCTATGGAACTCTGATCTTGAGAAAGATGATTTAGGGTATCTGGCAGGATAAATTTCTAAGCAGCAAACCATTCAAGAGATGACCTGGGTACTGTTAAAAGCCATTCAGTTTTATAAGGGAAGCAGAGCATAAAAGTTTGGAAAATTTGCAGCCTGACTATGTGATAGAAAGGAAAAATCCATTTTCTGGGGAGAAATTCAAGCCGGCTGCAGAAATTTGCATAAGTAGCAAGTAATGTAATGTTAATCCCCAAGACCATGGGAACATGTCTCCAGGACATGTTGGAGACCTTCATGGCAGCCCATCCCAACACAGACCCAGAGGCCTAGGAGAAAAAAGTGGTTTTGTGGGCTGAGCCCAGGGTCCCTGTGCTGTGTGCAGCCTAGGGACTTGGTGCCCTGTGTCCCAGCTGCTCCAATCATGGCTGAAAGCAGACAATGTGCAACTCGGGCTGTGGCTTCAGAGAGTGGAAGCCCCAAGCCTTGGCAGCTTCCATGTGGTATTAAGCCTGCAGGTGCATAGGCCTCAAGAATTGAGGTTTGGGAACCTCTGCCTGTATTTCAGAAGATGTATGGAAATGCCTGGATACCCAGGCAAAAGTTTGCTGTAGGGGTGGGGCCCTTATGGAGAACCTCAGCTAGGGCAGTGCTGAAGGGAAATGTGGGGTTGGAACCCCCACACAGAGTCCTTACTGGGGCACTGCCTAGTGGAGTTGTAAGAAGAGGGCCACCATCCTCCAGACCCCAGAATGGTAGATCCACCAACACCTTGCACCATGCACCTGAAAAGCTGCAGACACTCAACACCAGCCCATGAAAGTGTCTGGGAGGAAGGCTGTACCCTGCAAAGCCACAGGGGTTGGAGCTGTCCAAGACCATGGGAACCTACCTTTTGCATCAGGTTGACCTTGATGTGAGACCTGTAGTCAAAGGAGATCATTTTGAAGCTTTAAAATTTGACTGCCCTGCTGGATTTCGGATTTGTATGGGCCCTGTAACTCCTTTGTTTTGGCCAATTTCTCCCATTTGGAATGGCTGTATTTACCCAACACAGCCTTCATTGTATTGAGGAAGTAACTAGCTTGTTTTTTATTTTACAGGCTCGTAGGCAGAAGGGACTTAGCTCATCTCAGATGAGACTTTGGACTGCAGACTTGGGTTAATGCTGAAATAAGTTAAGACTTTGGAAGACTGCTGGTAAGGCATGATTGGTTTTGAAATATGAGGACATGAGATTTGGAGGGGCCAGGGGTGGAATGATATGGTTTGCCTGTGTCCCCACCCAAATCTCAACTTGAATTGTATCTCCCAGAATTCCCACGTGTTGTGGGAGGGACCCAGGGGGAGGTAATTTTCTCTTACTGCTGCCATGTAAGAAGTGCCTTTCGCCTCCCACCATGATTCTGAGGCCTCCACAGTCATGTGGAACTGTAAGTCCAATTAAACCTCTTTTTCTTCCCACTCTCGGGTATGTCTTAGCAGCGCGAAAACAGACTAACACAGCTCCTCTAGTTAAGCTGGGTGAGGGAAGGCCCTTCTAAGGAGGTGGCATTGAACTGAATGACAGAAAGGAGTCAGCCTCACAGGGGCCAGGGGTAACTTCTTAAAAGAAAATGCCATCACAAAGGCCCAAAGATAAGAAGAGCTCAGTGTTCACTGACTCCCAATGAAGAAGGCTAACGAGGTTGCAGGGTAGCTAAGTGGGGATGAAAGGGCTTCTAATGGAGGCCAACTGTGTGTCATGCCAAAAGGAACACTGTGCTTATCACTTCCTTTCCTAAACTATCCTGAGAAGATGTTAGTGAGGTTGGTGGACGTAGAGCTCATGGGTCCTTGAAAAGGCCACATACTGAAGACTTTGGGGCTTATTCTAAATGCAACGCAAAGCGCTGGAGGATTTTAATCAAGGGCATATGATCCTCCAGCGGCGGAGTAGAGAATACACTAGGAGAAGCTGGGGCCAGTAGTCATAAATCCACTGGAGCCGTCCAACAAAGGGACTAAAACCTAATTCTGAAGCGGGTCAGACATTAAAAGTAGATGGTGCTGGGGTTGAGAATGGAGAATGACTACAGATGGGTACGAGGGATCATTTTTGGATGATGGAAATGTTCTAAAACTGAACTGTGTGCTGATTGTACAATTCAGTAAGTTTATTAAAAATCACTGGACTGTCCACTTAAAACAGGTGAATTTTATGGTATGTAAATTATACCTTACAAAGTAGTTTGAAAAGCAAGCAGATGTGGGGAGTGCATTAGTCTGTTTTCACACTGCTGATAGACACATTCCCAAGACTGGGTAATTTATAAAGAAAAAAGAGGTTTAATGGACTCAGTTTCACATGGCTGGGGAGGCCTCACGATCATGGAGGAAGAGCAAGGGAGGAAGTCTTATGTGGCGGCAGGCAAGAAAGAGCTTGTGCGGGGGAACTCCCCTTTATAAAACCATCAGATCTTGTGGGGGCTTATTCACTATCACGAGAACAGCACAGGAAAGACCTGCCCCCATGATTCAATTACCTTTCACTGGGTCCCTCCCACAGGGAATTGTGGGAGCTACAATTCAAGATGAGATTTGGGTGGGGATACAGCCAAACCATATCAAGGAAAGCGGGAAGTGTAAATTAGCTGCCTGGGTCCCCAAAGTGAATCACTAAACTTGAACACTGAATTTTCCTGTATCCTGAAAACTCCAAAGTGTCTGTATTCCAGATGACTAGTGGTTGCTTTTAGCCATATTTTAACACACGGAAGCACTTCTGCATTCCCTCTTTTCCCCAGGCCTGGACCTCAATCCCCAGGGGTCTGCAACTTTTATTTAATATACATATGATGGATAATCAATAATGATTCAGCTAAGGTAAGGACAAAGCCTTTGCCACTTTTTACCTTTATTCTGTTTAGCCAGAGTAAACAGTCATATTTTAATAGGAATACTCTTTTTTTTTTTTTTTTTTTTTTTATTGAGACGGAGTCTCGCTCTGTCACTCAGGCTGGAGTGCAGTGGCCGGATCTCAGCTCACTGCAAGCTCCGCCTCCCGGGTTTACGCCATTCTCCTGCCTCAGCCTCCCGAGTAGCTGGGACTACAGGCGCCCGCCACCTCGCCCGGCTAGTTTTTTGTATTTTTAGTAGAGACGGGGTTTCACCATATTAGCCAGGATGGTCTCGATCTCCTGACCTTGTGATCCGCCCGTCTCGGCCTCCCAAAGTGCTGGGATTACAGGCTTGAGCCACCGCGCCCGGCCAGGAATACTCTTAAAAAATTGCTTTAGGCCGGGCACGGTGGCTCAAGCCTGTAATCCCAGCACTTTGGGAGGCCGAGACGGGTGGATCACGAGGTCAGGAGATAGAGACCATCCTGGTTTACACGGTGAAACCCCGTCTCTACTAAAAAATACAAAAAACTAGCCGGGCGACGAGGCGGGCGCCTGTAGTCCCAGCTACTCGGGAGGCTGAGGCAGGAGAATGGCGTAAACCCGGGAGGCGGAGCTTGCAGTGAGCCGAGATCGCGCCACTGCACTCCAGCCTGGGCGACAGAGCTAGACTCCGTCTCAAAAAAAAAAAAAAAAAAAAAAAAAAAAAAAAAAAAAAAAAAAAAATTGCTTTAAATGGCAGACTACCTCCTTCCTATGCACCACTTAAATTTCTTTTCTTACCAAATTCCCTATTCAAATCCTTTCTTTAGGATTTACAGGATTCAGATAAATATACAGTGATCTCCACTATTGCACCCCACTACTGCCCCAGCTGAAGACCTGTAAACTATTCATCAGTACAGTATGCTATGTGATTTATGAGCACGCTTATATGTGTTAGTTCCCTACAGTTTCCATAACAAATTATCACAAACTCGGTAGCTTAAAACAGCAGCAACTTATTCTTTCATAATTATGGAGGCCAGGAGTCCAAAATCCATCTCATGGGGAAGAAAGCATAGCGTTGGCAGGGCTCCCTCCACCTTTGGAGGCTCTGCAAGAGAATCAGTTCCTTGTCTCTTCTAGCTCTATTGGCTGCCGGGCATTTGGTGACTTGTGGTCACATCACTCCAGTATCTGCCTCTGTGGTCATATTGCCTTCTCTTCGGCCTATATCAAGTCTGCTTCTCTCTCTCTCTCTCAGGACCTTTGCGTTTGCATTTAGGATCCACCTAGATAATTCACGATAATCTCTCCATTTCAAGCTACTTAATCACATATGCAAAGGCACTTTTCCCTTATAAGGTAACATAAACGGGTTTCAGGGATTAGGACCTGATATATTTGAGTGGCCACTGCTCAGCCTACCATATAATTTGGGGCCACCTAGCTGGGGGACGGGTGGATCACAAGAGGCTCTGTTTAATAAACGGTGGAGGTCTAAAGTGGCTCACTCATAACATTCTAGATAACACTGAGTACTCATTGTAAATGCACAACAACAGTAAGAGCTTTGCATACATACAAATAAATTGCTGTCTTCAATTTGTTTTGGGAGTATAATATTATCTCTATGGCATGGAAACCATTTCACCCACAACACAAGATAACCATACTAAGATTAAAAACAATGAGCGCAGTACGGAGATAGGAGGACCACATCTCTCTCACTACTCCTCCACCCCTACCTGATGAGTTTCCGCAGAGAAACAGTACTACCTAGCATGTCGCTGGGATATGTGGAAGCCCTGGTCCTTCCCCTGCGACCGCCCCTGCCCCCTCCCCCCCCGCCCCCACTTTAATCGGCTGCTGAGAGAAGCAGCAAGAATTGGTTGCCGGTCAAAAAACCTGGGCAACAGCCGACCTCACTTCTACTTTCCCCTAACCTTGGAGTTCAGCATGAGGCACAAACAAAACCTGGAGCAGCCTGAGTGGGGCCTGGAGCAGAGTGCTGTGGAAAAGGATGGAGACTTTCCAGAATTCACTGTGCTGCTGATTGATGCTGATAATGGGGGAAAGCTCTGACCCCCACATGTGGTTTATAGACAAGGCTCAAGCTCTAAGGGACCTCCCGCCGGCGTTTAACACCATTCCGTCTTGGATGCGAGGCTGTCCTCTTTACCGCCAAGTCTTCCCCATCTCCTCCCCCTGTTCGCGGCGGCGCGCCAGATACAGTTGGCAGTCATGTTGGGACAGGTTACTCAGTGATTCTCTTCCCCACAAATCAAATTATTTTGCACAGGCCCCTGTGTTCTTCAAGGTCCAGGTTTCAGCGCCACCGTCCCCAGGGGTCTTGCGATCCCTGAAAACAACAGCAGTTCATTCCAGCAAAGAAACAATTTATTGGGCATCTACCATGTGCAGAACAAACACGAGGCACTGGAAGATTCCAGAAAATGAACACGAGTTGCTCCCGGTCCTCAGAAGAACCCCACTCCCACCCCACCATCCTCGTCTCACGGGCCGCGCCCCGCTTGTACCTGCAACCAACACCTAATCCTAAGACACCGGCCGCATCTCCGCGGGGCTCCGGCGGGCGCAGCGCCCCCACCTGCGTCGACCTGGCGGCTGGGACGCCGCGGCTACCCACTCTCCGCCCCTAAGACCTGCGGAGGCGGCGGGGGCGGCTCCTCCTCCTCCTCGGCTGCAGCGCCGGAAGCTGTCCGCGCCCCTCCCCCGCGCCCCTCCCCCGCGCCCCCCCGCGCCCCTCCCCCGCGCCCCTCCCTCCTCGCGGCTGTGGCCCTCGGGACGCTGCCAGGTCTTCACGAGCCGCGTGGGCAACGGTTAGGACGCTCTGCGAGGCTTTGTAGTCGGGGGAGGGCAGGAGGGGGGTGCTTGGTGGGTTCTTGGTCGCTACCCGGCGGGGACCCCCTCCCGCGCCTGCGACTCCGCCCGCCGGACGCCGTCGCCGGGGCAACCGAGCGCCAAAGTCCCCACCACCGCCCGGGCGCCCTAAGGAGCGGGGGTGGACCCAGCCCGTAGACAAATCCTGAAGCCCTGCCCCAGAAACTACCCTGGGTTCGGGCCTGCACCCGGCGCCTTCCGCCGCTTCTCCCACAGCCTCCTAACTGGTCTCCGGCCCTACTCCTGCCCCCACCCCAGCGCCTTGGGCCCCACGCCTTGGGACGCTGTCCCCACCGTCGTCTTCCCAGATAACTCACTGACCCGCACCAGTCCGAGCTCTTACCTAAGAGTCAAGCTCAATCTGGCGTTGCCCACCGGGCCTCCTCCTCTGACACCCACACCCCACCCCACCTCACCCCCCACCTGCCATTCCCACTCCTCGCATTCCAGTTTGACCATTTCAGGTTAACAGAATTCACATTTTGCAGCTCTGTTTTCTCAGTCCCCGAATGTTTTTCAAGTTCAAACGTGTTCTCGGCATAGCTGACCCTTCTGCCTCTGGAGACTTGTTCCCTCCGCTGTGCTACGGTTACCCTCTGTCGTTATCTCTAATATAAAATTTATCAGATTTTTGCTGCCCAAATTATTGATCAAATGGAACGCGTCCAGAAAGGCCAGTGTCTGATAGATGCAGCCTGAGGCGTTTAATTCTACTAGCAATCACATTGTGCAGACACCTACAGCAAATAACTTTTTATGTATAAGTTAATTAGAAATATTAGTCTTACATTAAATGTAGCTACAAATTTTAATAAAAATAGATTAAATGACATTAAAAATTGTTTATCATATCTTTGTAATTTAAGTTAATCCATATATTGGCTCAGAGAGATCTAGGATTACCTGTAGAATCGAGCGTTTTAACAGGAAATAAAACAATAAGTATTAGATGGAAAGGTAAATAATTTAGGTTTTGTGGTTACACAAAAAGCAATTTCTAATTTTTTCTTTTTTATATCAAAACTTGAGTGTTCAATGACAAAAATATTTTCCATACCTAATACATGGTTTCCATTGGTGTCTCATTTTGTGCTTGTACCCTGGACACACACAGAAAGGTTTTTTTTCTTTTCAACGTCTTTAATTAAAAGGTGTGTTAATTAATGTAGTATGAAATTATCTAAAACCACATATGTGTACGAAAAGTTGTGTGCCCCTGATTTTAATATAAAATTCATCACATTTTGAAGTGTCCTGCAGTTTTACAACGTTTTTTAAATATTGCATTAAAAACAGCTTCTTAGCTTTTTTTTTTTTTTTTTTTTTTTTTTGAGACAGAGTCTCGCTCTGTCGCCCAGGCTGGAGTGCAGTGGCGCGATCTCGGCTCACTGCAAGCTCCGCCTCCCGGGTTTCCGCCATTCTCCCGCCTCAGCCTCCGAGTAGCTGGGACTGCAGGCACCCGCCACCGCGCCCGGCTAGTTTTTTGTATTTTTAGTAGAGACGGGGTTTCACCGTGTTAGCCAGGAGGGTCTCGATCTCCTGACCTCGTGATCCACCCGCCTCGGCCTCCCAAAGTGCTGGGATTACAGGCTTGAGCCACCGCGCCCGGCCAGCTTCTTAGCTTTTTAAATAAAGAATTAAAAGATCAAGAAAGGAATCCAAAGTCCTTTTCCATTCATTCATTCATTCCACCCATATTTATAGGGCACCTACAACACACTATGTGTAGTTTGCAAAAATAAAGCAGGGAACAAATACAGTCCCTACCCTAGTAGTGCTTACATTCTTGTAGAGGAAGATGAGCAATGCACGAATAGATAAGTTCAAATATGCCAGATGGGGATAAGTGTTGTGGAGACAGAGGTAGGAGGTTAGGGAGTGTGGAGTTGCCGTTTCATAGTGTGGTCTTGAGAAGACCTCATTGATAAAGGGACATTCAAAAGTGACTTGTAGGGCTGGGGAAAGGGATCTGTGTGGATATTGTGGGACAGAGCTTTTCAGGCATTTGGTTGGTTGGTTTGAAAAATCAACCCAGAGGCCAGTGAGGACTGAGCAGAGTGGATGAACAAGCAGAGGTTGGGGCATTGTGGCCATTTAGGGCCCAAGTCACCAAGAGCTCTTTTAGTAAGAGTCCTCACCTAGGTCCAAGGTTGTTGTGTCTCCCCTCACTGGTTCCTACTGTGCAGTAGACCTTGTGCTGGACAATGGGGAGATACAAAGAAGCTCCAGTTTCTGCCCTCAAGGAACCAGTGTCCCTCCTAATGTCAATTCAAATGGTGGCTGGGCTTTGTGAGGATGCAGTTAAGACTGTCAATTTACGGAAGGCTCAGGAACCTAGAACCCAGGCCTGATCTGAGCTTTGGAACTAGCTTGGGCAAGCCATTTGAACTTTCAAAGTGTTAGTATTTTCATCTGGAAAATGTGAGATGTAGAAATATCAGAAGGGGCTTTTCTAACGGAAAAAAAACCCACAAAACCCTATGACTCTATAAAATCAAAGCGTAGAACTATCTTAGTACAAAAACTTCTGTTAAAATTGTGTCAGAAAAGTACTTCAGACGTCGTATACATGATGCATATATAGGGTCACTTAAAATTTAATTCGCAATTTGCTAAGTTCAAAAAAAGTCTTGGTTCACCCGACACAACCAGCTTTGTAAACAGGTGGTACTTAGGAAAAAAACATTTTAATTTAGCATATGGTATAGATTATATGAAATTACTTTAACCATTGTGTTTCCTTTATGATTTAGACCTTGAAACCTTCTTTGGCCAAAGATCTTCAAAACTAAATACACTGTTAAAGCAGAGTTACATAGCAGCCTGGATTAGGGGGATAGATATTTTCCTTTCCTGACTATGGTTTAAAACTTTCTGTTGTACATTTTATTGGGCAACTACTTTTCCCCAGTGCCCAGTACAGAGTTGGACATGTAGAAGTCATCAATATATATTGTGGAGGGTATAAGTGGCAAGTCATCTCTAATACACTTTGCAAGTACATGGAGCATAAAATATTAAAAGACCATGTAGATGTAGTTAACGTTCTGACTTTCTTCTCTCTACCAGCAACACAAGAAGAGAAATATATCTAATTAGAAAGCTTGAGTTCAATCAGCAAATATTTATTGAGCACCAACTGTGTATCAGGAACATCAGTGAACAAAACGGACCAAAACCCTGCCTTCATGTTACTTACATTTCAGTGGTGGAGGACAGATCATAAATAATCACCGTGACAGAATTAATGTACTAGAAGGTGGTAAATGCCATGGGGACAAAGGAAGCAGGGAAGGAGAAGAGGAAGTGTGGGATGGATTGTGACTGAGTCCAAACTTGTTCTTCTTGCCACATGACATCAATAAGTCAAGAGACAAGGAGGTGGAGGAAGGAAAACGACTTTATTTTGGGGAGCCAGGAAACAAAGAAGATGCAGACCAATGTCCTAAAGAACCATCTTAGAATTATGTGAGCTTTGCCTTGTCTTTTATGTTTAAGTGACAGGGAACCGCAGACATCTGGGCAGCCACAAGGGTCCAGGGGAAGTTTGTGAAACTTCTTTGTCCTCGGGTAACATTCTCTTATGTAACAATAACCAAACCTCCTTGTTTCTGCAAATCTTTAACAAAACATAGTTGTTTATATACTTCTTCTTTAATCCTAGGGTTAGTTTCCAAGACTACACGATTGCAGTTTTTGCATTGTATCTTAGTGCTCTAAAATTATCCTAGCCCATGTGCAGGAATGGGTATCCCCTTAAATAAAAAATGGAGTTAGTCATGTTAGTTCTTTTGCTGTTTCACTGTTGCAGTATGGAAACAAACAGAGCAGAGAAGAGCCCCTCCAGGTGTGAGCAGAACCTTGAAGGATACAGGGAGCAGCCACGTGACTCTCTGAGGAACAGCATTTCCAGGAGGAATTGTGATTGTATTTCTGGGAACCTATCTTGGCAGCGTGAGTGATTTCTAATATGGGACTACTTTTGAATTAGTTTTAAAAGAAGACTTTTCATATGCCATCTTAATTTAAAGAGTAGAAATGTTTCTGTTCTTTGGAGCTGATTGCAGTTTTAAAAATCAACTTTTTTGAGTTATACTTCACTTCCAATACAGTTTTTTTAGGGGGGAGACTGAGTCTTGCTCTGTCGCCCAGGCTGGAGCGCCGTGGTGTGATCTCGGCTCACCGCAAGCTCCGCCTCCTGGGTTCATGCCATTCTCCTGCTACAGTCTCCCGAGTAGCTGGGACTACAGGCGTCCGCCACCATGCCCAGCTAATTTTTTTTTCTTTTTTCTCTTTACTTTTATTAGAGATGGCGTTTCACCGTGTTAGCCAGGATGGTCTCAATCTCCTGACCTCGTGATCCGCCTGCCTCAGCCTCCCAAAGTGCTGGGATTACAGGCATGAGCCACTGCTGCCCAGCCAATTCATTCATTTTAAGTGTACTTTTTGTGTGCGGAAATCATAAAAATCAAATTTTTTTCTTGTTGATATGATGACAAAATATTTAATAGAATGCTGAAGACAATCTTGGCCGGGCCTAGTGGCTCACACCTATAATCCCAACACTTTGGGAGGCTGAAGCATGAGGATTGCTTGAAACCAGGAGTTTGAGACCAGCCTGGGCAACAGAGAGAGACTCTGTGTCTATTTTCTTTTAAAAATAAAAATTTAAAAGAAGAATAACAGGCTGGGCGCAGTGGCTCATGCCTATAATCCCAGCCAGTACTTTGGGAGGCTAAGGCAGGTGGATCACTTGAGGTCAGGAGTTTGAGACCAGCCTGGCCAACATGGTGAAACCCCATCTCTACCAAAAATACAAAAAATTAGCTGGGTGAGGTGGTGTGTGCCTGTAATCCCAGCTACTCAGGCAGGAGAATTGCTTGAACCCAGTAGGTGGAGGTTGCAGTGAGCTGAAGTTGCGCCACTACACTCCAGCTTGGGTGACAGAGTGAGACTCTGTCTCAAAATAAATAAATAAGTAAATAAATAAATAAATAACAATCTTCAGTAAAATCATTTATATTGTTATCACAATGGTATAGTTTACAATCCTAGACAAAACCAGCAAATGCCCTTTTAGATATGGGTTTAGAAAATGGAAGTAGTACAAGATAAACCATTTATTTTCTATGAAGGGAAAATATTCAAATTGACAGCATATAAATTTTGATTCATAGATTGTTTTGGAATGCTTAAATAAAGGTAACATTAGTAGAGGTATAAACATGATGGAAACCTTCAATAGCAAACAAAATACATGTTTTATAACAAGAAAATCAATGAGTAAACAACCGAAAAATAAACAGATGAATAAAGCAAGAAAACACATGTAAGTTCTTTTCTTTGTGTTGTATTAGTGTGTAATTATTTTTACTGTCCTGTCTATAATTTATTGAGCTTTTTGAATCTGTGGTTTGTTTCTTTCAAAGGTCTGAAAGACCCTCAATTTTATGTGTATATAAATTGAGAGAGAGAGAGACAGAGGTGGGGGTATTTATTACAGAGTGAGGAGAGAGAGAAAAAGACACAGAGAGGGACAGAGACAGAGAGATGGGGAAGGGGGATTTATTATAGGAATTGGCTCACACAATTTTGGAGGCTAAATTCCGTGACATGCCCTCTACAAGCTGATGACCCGGGAAAGCTGGTGTTGTAATTTAGTCTAAATTTAAAGGCCTGAGAGCGAGGGGAGACACTGTCCCAGGGCAGGAGAAGATGATATCCCAGCCTGGGAGAGAGTTTAAGTGTGCTTTAAGTGATGAATTTTGAGAAATGTATACACCCAGTAACGAACACTCCAATCAAGATTTCTGTCTCCCTGGAAAGTTCCTTGTGTTCCTTGGAATCATTCTCTCCCCCAACACTGATATGGGTTTTTAAAAGTACAAGTCTTTTTTTTTTTTTTTTTTTTTAATTGACAAACTCTTTTACAGACTGATGAAAAAAGGGGATAGAAGTAGCAGATGGAAGTCAGATAGCTAATAAAGGGAGATTGCCTGTTCTCCTCTAGGTCTTGTTCCTGCCATTGAGATCATTGTCATTAGCATCTTTGAAGCCAACTTATCCTTTATCATAACCAGCTTTTGTTTAAGATCTCAATATCGTTGCTTTTGCTGAGTTATATTCTTATTAAGATATTTTACTTCTATTTAGGAAGAAATAGTGTGAGTTTATGGATATATTTCTACCAGTTTTAAAATAATAACCTACTACAATGACTTCTGTAACAGTTATGACTTCTGTCAGGGATCTAATATCAAGTATGTGCCATCAGATATTATTATTTTCTGGATCTTTATGCATCTGGCAGTTTTGTGACTTTTCACTACAACCATGCTTGCCATGATTAAGTGATGAATAATGATCTAATTAATCATAGTGTCATGTTTAACATTTCTTTACCTTTTACAGGCGCTTTTTAAACTTACTGTGGTAAAATATACATAGCATAAAATTCATCTTTTTAACTATTTTCAATTGTATAATTCCGTGGCATTCACATAGGCATATTGTTATGCCACCATTACCACCATCCATCTCCAGAACTTTTTCATTTTTCCAGACTAAAACTCTGTACCCATTAAACACTAACTCCTTATTCCCTCGTCCCTCATCCTGGGAAAGCACAATACTACTTTTGCTTTTTGTCATTTTCACTACTCTAGGTATCTCATATAAATGGAATCATACAATATTTGTCCTTTTGTGTCTGGTTTAACATAGTGTCTTCAGGGTTCATCTATGTAGTAGCATATATCAGAATTTCATTCATTTTTATAAATAAAAAACTATTACAAATCCTTGTGTCAAGGGCTGACTTTCAATAGATCACAGATTTCATTGATTTTTAAGTCTGGATAATATTTCATTGCATGTATATTCTACATTTGGGCTATCTATTCATTTGTCCATGAAGTCCTTCAGTTGTTTAAAAACTAACTTTATTGAGCTATAATTTCCATCCAATAAACTGTATACATTTAAAGTGTACCATATGATGAGTTTTGGCATACATATATGCACCTGTGAAACTACTGGTTCAATCAAGACATGGAGCATTTAGATCACTCCCAAATAATTTGAATTGATTGTGTTTTTATAGTTTTGCAACCAACTTATGACATTTGGTGAAGCAAATGCTATAAATTGCATATTCAGCGTCTATCCCCCTTTCCTCCTTTCTCGAGAACCCCGGTATTGAACACAACATTCTACAGAGCCCTGTGCTTCAGGGGAAGTTCTAGTAGGTAGATCTTGATTCGTTTAAGTCTAATCTTTGTGCTTTTTCATTCCTCTTCCGAGTGACTGTTTTCAGAGAAAGCCTTTAATCCACTTCATGGCGTTGAGAAATGAGGGAATATCAGCTGGGAAAGTTTTCCTCAATCTTTCTTTTCTTTTTTTGCTTTGAGACAGAGTCTCACTCTGTCACCCAGGCTGGAGTGCGGTGGCATGATCTCCCCCTCACTGCAACCTCTGCCTCCCAGGTTCAAGTGAGTCTTCTGCTTTAGCCTGTTGAGTAGCTGGGACTCTACTAAAATACAAAAAAAAAAGTAGTTGGGTGTGGCAGTGTGTACCTGTAATCCCAGCTACTTGGGAGGCTGTGACAGGAGAATCACTTGAACCCAGGAGGCAGAGGTTGCAGTGAGCCGAGATCACCATTGCACTCCAGCCTGGGTGACAAAGTGAGACTCTGTGTCAAAAAAAAAAAAAAAAAAAAAATACAAATAATAAAAAAAAGCAATTTATTGTCTACAGTTAATTTACTTTACTGTTAGTGAGTGAGCCAGAATAGCCAGTAGATGTCGCTGTGGTTTTATTTTCAGAGATAACCCAGTGACTTTTCAATCTCTCAAATATTCAATCTAGAAGCATTTTTAAAAATCCAATAAGTTAATAATCACATTAAAAGTTTTAGCAAAAAATAAAGAGAAAAACATTAGGGAATACTAAGACAAATTAAAATAAGAAATGGGAATTTTCAAAAGATCTACTTAATTTTTCCTTCAGTGCTGTTAACAAATACAATGATGTATAATTGCTGAAAAGTCAAAACAGTGATTAGGAAGATGATGCTTAACAGACTGTTTGGTGTAGGGATGCTCAACAAGTGGTAGAGTCAATACGACTGATGTATTTTTCTGTTTTGGGGCCATGTTCACAATAACAGCAATATGAGCTCAATAACTCACAGTGGGAATTTTTCGTATAGAGACAGAAAATAAAGTTGTAAACTACATTGCATCTATTTGTCATGAAGGGAATAATCTGATCAAGAAAGTAGGAGTAATTCTAAGTTAAAGGCAGAAGGAAGGAGAGAAGTAATGGAGAGAAAAACACAATGTGAAGCTTCATTTGTGGTACTGTGCTAAGCTTCTCTAAATTTTCTCCCAAACCAGGAAAAACCATGAAGGGGTTTCCTGGTGTGTTACTCCAAACTCTTTCAGTTGCAAGAAGCAGAAACTCAACCCCAGCTGGTTTAAGGAAAAAATAAACAGGTACCTATGGGGTCATAAAACTGGTAATTGTAGGAGTAGGGTGGCTTTAGGCCTGGCTGTGTCTGCCCATGGTGGCCTAAAGCCACCCCACTCCTACAATTACCAGTTTTATGACCCCATAGGAACTTGGGAGGGTAAGAGTCCTCAGGGTCAAAACCACTTTCATAATAATACTAAGACATTGTTTACCTTTCCCACTTGCTCTCTCAAAAATGTGTAGTGGAATTTTCCAGTGGCTATATGCCATATGATATCGAACAAATTGAATACAGAAGCAGATAGTAGAATCCAACCACCTTCTACTAACCTGACCATTAAAGAGAGTTGCAAATATGTGAAACAATGCCATTATTCTAGGTAACATTTTTTGTTTGAGACAATGTAATTATGTTTCATAAAAATATTAATATGTTACTTTAACATGTAAAGGATTTATCATTATTTTTACATGAATTAATACATAAGTATTTTAAAATGTTCTTTTCTATTTTCTAATATAGCAAATATTGGTCGATACAAAACACATAAAATTTCTTTGGAGTCTTCAATAATTTTTAAGCATGTAAGGGTTCCTGAAACCAAAAAGCTTGAGAATTGCCAGCTTAAGTAAGGTACAGTTGGGCACAAGGCTCAATGGTATCACCAGAACTGTCTCACCCTTATCATAGACTCCTTTTCTCAGAGCTGGTTTCCTTCTCAGGCATGTGATATCGAAGATGACTTCCAGCTGGGGCGTGGCAGCTCACACCTGTAATCTTAGCACATTGGGAACTGAGGCGGAAGGATCCCTTGAGCCCAGGAGTTTGAGACCAGCCTGGGCAACAGAGTGAGACCCTGTCTGTACAAAACAATTTTTTAAATTAGCTGGCCATGGTGGCATGCACCTGTAGTCCCAGCTACTTGCGGGGCTGAGGTGGGAGGACTGCTTGAGCCTGGGAGGTTGAGGCTGCAGTAGGCCACCATCACACCCTGCACTCCAGCCTGGGCGACAAAGCAAGACTCTGTCTCAAAAAAAAAAAAAAAAAAAAAAAAAAAGACTTCCAGCAACTCCAAAATTTTATCTACCAACCTAGCAACCCATAGGAGAAAATGCCCTTTTTTGACAGCACTGGTAACATTTCTAGTTATAACATTGGTCACACTTAAGTCTCCTGCCCATCCACATATCAATCATTTGAGCCAGGGGTTGTTTGATTCCTGGGTCATTATGTCCACCCTGGAGCCCAGGACAGGGACAGCCCACCAGCACCACAGGATGGAGGAAGAAGTGCTTCCCTGGAGGGATGTTGAATGGGCATAAAAGACATCCTCTATCAGCCTGAATCCTATGCTGTTCTCAATTAGAATCCTAACCTTTCTTTCCACTGTCAGCATCCTGAGACAATAGGGTTGACTTTCTCTTTTTGGGGAGGAGAGTCTGATTGCATTCTGTAATTAAGAGTTTGCGTCCAAATCACATACCCTAACAGAAGTTCTCCTTATGAATTAGCAACGCTGTACCAAAAGAAAGTTGTCTTTTCACCATAAACTATGCAAAACACCTGACTTAAGCTGAGATTTCATTCCTAAACATCTGAAGATTTAAATTTCATGCCTGCCTGTGTTGCTTGCAGGATCACTCTGGTCAGATCATTTAACCTTCTGGTGGCCTCTGTGTCCTTACCTCTAAAATCAAGGGTGTAGGAGGATTTTCTCTTGCAGCTTTAACATTCTTTGAATCTGATCAATGGAAGAAGATGGAGGAAAAAGTTCTTCCAACCCTGGTCTATCAGCTGCTATACTGAAGGTCCATAAAATGAAGTTTTACGTATTTTTTTCAGATTATGTATCAATTTCAGTTATATATTTGTTTCTTCAATATTTTTGTTGATAATCTAAAATGGAGGTTTCATCAGTCTACAAGCACTGGGTTCATATTATCTTTTCCTTATTTCCTTTGCCTTTAGCTTCATTACTTTGATTTTTTTCGTTTATTATTTTTTAAATTCATAACTAAAAATTATATATACTTATAGTGTACCACATGATGTTTTGATATCAGTATACATTGTAAAATGGCTAAATCAAGGAACTAACCTATTACCTCACATATTAACTTTTTTGTGGTGAGAGAACTTAAAATCTAATCTTAGCAATTTCCAAATATACAATACATTATTATAACTATAGTCATCATGCTGTACAATAGATCTCTTGAGCTTATGCCTCCTGTCTAACTGAAATTTTGTATAGCTGTGTTACTTTTCATATTAAATGTGGATTCTGTAAAATCCCAGTTTTTACAAAATGTGTTAGGAGTAACATAAGAGCCTCAAAAAATAATTTTTCAGAAAAAAAGCCATTTATTTACCTAGGAATTTTATTTAAAATACATATGTTCTTTGAAATGAAAGAAAAGTTAATGTTTCTCCATTTATTCTAATTTACAAATTAAGCTGTAAAAGAAAGCCACGATAGAAATTGCATAAATTACCTGTAAGAATCAGCCAATTTTTACCACATACTTTCATTTGGTACACCTTAGGTTTCCTCATGTTTCCACTGACATACTACCATTACATGAGGTTTTACTTTTTTTTTTTTTTTTTGTCTTTGAGCCCTTCAAGTGGAGTTACCATTGAAAATCAAACAACACCTCTCCAGTGTTATAAATTAAATATCATGTAGTTTAATATTATATACCTGCTTTTCTGTATCAGCCTTTCATTAATTGTAAGTACAAACACCAAAATAATTGTTATCAAGCCCCACAGTAGTTTTTAACTTCAGTTTTCAACTGAATTCTCATTATCCCATACTTTTAAACAGAAAAAAGTTTTAGTACATATATTCCCTGGAAGTAAGTCTAATCTGCTCAAATAACTAAATAGCTGAGGCTTCTGGGTTAGATATGGTTATCTTCTACTGTTCAAATTTTTAATACAAAATATGAATGTTAAATTTTATATAACATTATTACAAAATTACATTGATAACATGAAATCAGAACAACATTCCTTCCCGAGTACCTAGTACTTACCCACAAGGCATTGTAGATTTCTTTTCATTTAAAGAGTGGATAACAATCTTGGAGTAGATAACAATGAAAACCTAGAAAAAAGAAAACCTGCCTCCTGTTTTTATCGAGTCAAACAAGCAGAAATTTTATTGGAAAGTCCCATTTCATATATTACACTTGGTAGTATTTTCTTCTAATGAAAAAATAAAGCCCTTGTGCCACCACCTTGACATGTACTTAAATGTTTACCCAAATCACTTAGGCATTGCTTCTCAAACTTGGCTGCACAGCAGAATTGCCTGGAGGGTTTTTAAACACACAAATGCCTGTGTCTCACTCCCTGAAATTCTCCTTTAATTGGTACGAGGCAGGGCTATTCTAGGAACTATTTTCTATCCCTTGGTAATTAGCCATCATATAGTATTTTTAACTTTCTACATGTTATCAACTGTAAGACTGTTTGGATTGTCAGGTCTTTGTGGTGAGCTGAACTCTGCATGGCAGCGCTTAGTGTGCAGAAAGGTTGCAGTGCCTACTCACTTTGCCTTAATCCATGTTCCTCTAACTTCCTTACTCTTTCTCTCAGAGGAGGCAAGTGGCTGTGGCGGCAACAGCGGTGGCTGATCGTCACTGAAAATACCAAAGAAAAGAACTGAGCTGCCACCTTCATATTTTTTCCATTAAGGACTAATTTACCGTGCTTTTTCATTTTCTCTACATCCTGCAAAAGCTTTTTTTTCTCTCCTAAGAAACAAACTATGAACTTATTGTTGAAAAAAAGAAGTAAAAAGTTTTAGCACAGCTTCTCTGTCTCTTTGGGACAAGTTAGAAAATTCTGAAGTGATCCGAAGCATAGTAAGTGCTTTCTTTCTTTTTAAGCTACTTCTGGGGAGGGAGGAGGCTATTGTAATGGTAAATTTCACTCCGAGAGGAAGAAAGGGTTGATAATCAATCAAAAATGAGGTATTCCTTTGAGTATTTGTTATTTTCTTACTATATTGTAAGATGCCTTTAATTGTCTCTGTAAAATAGGCAGAAATAGTTTTAGTGTGTGTATGTGTGAAATAAAAGCTCAAAAAAGCAGTCTTCAGAGTGCCACTGAAGGAAGTTTTTAAGAACGGAGTAGAGATGTACACCACTTGGGGGCTTCAGTGAAAACCCAGAATTCCTGAAGGAGGATTTACATTCAGAAATATTGAAGTGAAAATTCCTTCTGGTTCAGCATCTTGGAGTTCAGCTTGGAAGAACATTTTACGTATGGAAGAATTTGCTTCTCCAGACCTCTCTTTTGGCCATTGTGTATCCTGAAGGATGGGACAATTTGTGCTATAGAAGCACTGCTTGCCTGAATTTGCTTCAGGCATTTTAAATTTAACTTGAGGGATCATGTGTTGGCATGATGAGGACCACTGAAAACTTCCACAAGCCTAGTGCCACATTAAACTCTAACACGGCCCCCAGGGGAAGGTACATTTATCTGGAGGCATTCCTGGAGGGAGGAGCTCCCTGGGGTTTTACTCTGAAAGGTGGCCTGGAGCACGGAGAACCATTAATCATCTCTAAGGTATGTTTCTTTTTCCAATATTGCCTTTATTCAAATTGTTTTTTTCAACTTGTCAGATTTGTCAAAAATGCAAAATAATGATAACTGCCTTAATATAACTTACTTTGCTGTTTCATGCCTTTCTGATTATCTGGAAATATTTTAGATAGCCTGGTATTTGAAAGAAAAATGTGTCTAGCTCATTTATTCTGTGAAATCCCAAGAAAAATGTGCCTATTTGATGGATAATCTTCTCTTTTGTGAATGAAATCACATACAATCAGTTACCACATGAGCTTTTCAGTTATAAATCAGATTAAAGATTAATAACATGATTAAGATGGTGGCATGGTATATATTTGTGCATACAAAAATATCTGCTTTTTCTCTCTTTAACTGAAAACAGCATCTAAAAATATTTTAAATTTGCTTATAATTCTGGATAATAGATTGCGTAAATACCATGTGTTGCTTTTTTTCCCCACACTCAGAAAGGAGAATTAAATCAGCTTTCAGTATAACTCAAGATCAAAACATTTCTACCCCTCTTATTTATCTGTATATTTGAATCCCTTTTTAAACCTTAGTCATCTTGCAGCATATCTCAATTCTTCATTTATCTTTTGGTGTGGATAGTCATACCAATGAAATTTTTATGTACTAGGGTTAATATTTTTATTTTTCTCTTAAACTACAGATTAACATTACTTGTTATAATATTGCTTTTACATTTTTAGAATATTTAATAGTCTGATACAATAGATTATAATGGCTTTTCACACATGTGCATTCATCAAGAAACATTTGTAATTAAGGGAGAAAAAATTTCTAGTTTGAGGGTGAGAAGAAGGTAATATGGATTGCATTTGAGCTCTGCTATCGGTTCACGTTATTTTTCATATCCCCAGAAATAATTCCAAAAGGTTATTTTTCAAATTACTGAAGTAATTCTTACTGTGGATGAGCCAGGGAGAACTGAGTTTCACAGAGGTAAGCCACGAGTGCACAGGACACCATTGTAAGTTGTATGACTTTTCCTTAACTTTCTTAAGTAAAACAAAAGGATGTGCATACGTGTGTGTCAGTTAGGAAGCCCTCCCCCTGTGAAAAAATTCAAAACCGAGTTTATAGTGGCTCTCAGTAAATTGGGGTTTGTTTTTCTCATATTACAAGAAGTTTGGAGGTAGATTTTACAGGGAAGGAAAGCAGCAGCTCAATAATGTGATCAGGGACCCCACTTACCTCTCCACTCTGCCATTCTTATGATGTTGGCTTTGTCTTCATGGTTGCGTGATGGATCCCACGACTCCAGCATTGCCTCTTCATTCCAGACAGGTTTTTGGCTTTTTGTTTCTCATTAGACCTTTGCTTACATCTCATTAACCAGAACTGTACCCTATGCCTATCTTTAGGCCAATCACTGGCAAAAAATGCCAGTGATTAATACAGACTGATTAGGATTTCTTTCACAGGTTCTGCAATAAGGACCTACTCTTCCTGAAGTCAAGGAATCGTTGGCCACTGTTTGAATGATTTGAGGTTCTTTTTGCAGGAAGAAAGAGGGCATGGTTGCTGCATAACAACTGAGAATTCTGCAATGAACATAAATATTGTCTCGGCATTTAAAAAGTCTAGTTGTACACAATTTGTCTGGCCCAGATGAAATATTCTGTATCTATACACTATATAGTATTTGACAGCTTGCTGTCAGAAAGGTCTAATCCTGCCACGAATGAGCCAGCTTCTCTAAGCCTCCATTTTACCTGCAGAATGGAGCTATCCTACTATCTACTTTAATGGGTTGTGTTTAAATGCAACCATGCATTTAGCTTAGTGCCTGGTACGTAGAAGGAGCTCAAAAAAATCTTAGCAAAGATTATGATTATTGCTTTTCATTATTCTAGCAGACATGTGTAGTAGGAGATGGGTCTGGCTGCTGTAAAGAGATCCAAAATAACAAAAATATAGTAATTTATATCTCTAACGTAACAATCTGAACATAAGCCAAACCAAAAGATGACTCTATGGTGTCAGGGAGCCAAGTTTATTCTATTTTCTTACTTCCATCCTGGAGTGATATCTCATCTGCATCATCCAAGTGACTTGCCACCACATCTGCTTTCCAGTCAGTAAGAAGCAGGGAAGAGGGAAAAGAGAAGGCAATCTCCTTTCTTTCAAGGATCCAATCTGGTCCAATGTGCTCTGTCCAATATGGTAGCCCACAGTCACATGTGACTATTTCTATTTCAATTAAAGGTAACTAAAATGAGGTAAAACATTTTCAACTCTGTTTAAATGTTCCTCATTTGCACTTGTTGCATTCCAAGAGTTGCATTGTTCGGAAGCTCTTGAACATCTTCCCCCATGTTGTCTGTCTGGCAAACTCATTAAAGCTCCATTTCTTCTTCTCTCTGAGGTTTTCCTGATGTCACCCAAGTTGAGTTCCTTGGTCTCCCTTCTACACTTCTATATTATGCATGTATCACATTGAATCATAAAATTTTATTTCTATTGATTGCCTTCTCAGAAGTCTGTGACCCTTTCTAGGGCAGGGGCTTTTTTTTTTTTTTTTTTTTTTCATCTCTATCGCATCTAAATCAGAGCCTAGGTACACAAATATTTGTTGAGTAAATGAAAGGGCATGACTGTGTCTTACTCATTTTGCATTTTGAGGATCTAGCACAGTGCCTGGCACAGAGTAGGCACTCACTAACTTTTACTGAATTAATAAGCAAAAGACAAAACAGAACCCATGAGGATGCCAGGCAGATCTCCACTTGGGGCATGTATTCATTTCCTGTTGCTGCTGTAACAAATTACTACAAACTTATGGCTTAAAAACAACACAACATACAGTTCTGTAGGTGACACTCCTCACACAGGTCTCACTGAGCTAAAGTCAATGTGTCAGCAGGGCTGTGTTCCTTGCTGGAGGCTCTAGGGGAAAATGTGTTTTCTTGCCCTAACTTCTAGAGGCTGCCCACGTTCCCTGGCTCATGGTCCCCTTCCTCTGTCTTCAAAGTCTGCAACAGCAGGTTGAGTCCTTCTCACCCTGCAACTGACCTGTGACTCTGCCTCTCTCTTTCACTTTTAAAACATCTTGTGATTACCTTGGACCTACCAGGATAATCCTCGATAATCTCCCTATTTTAAAATCAGCTGGTTAATAGCCTTAATTGTATTTGCAACCTTAATTCACTTTTGCTAAATAACCTAACATATTCACAGGTTTCAGGGATTAGAATGCAGATGTCTTAGGGGAGACAGGATATTATTTTGCCTACCACCAGGGATTTGAGCGTTGGTAGAAGTCTGTGTAATTAAGGCAGTACCAGGGATGAGACTAAAGTGGTGGCTGATCATGCATATACTACATCTTCTCTGTAAGACAATGAAAGAAAATGCACATTAGCTTATACACTGCTAACCAGATGTCTGCTATTCTCCCAAGTTAGAGTGACCCTCCATTGTAGGGGAAGGGAAGGGATAGTACACATTGAGTCACACTTATGAAAGGCACATACACATTATACAAAGCAGCTATAAACTGCCAGGTTATGAATGACAATATAATAAATGAAATATCATTTTTCTTTAGATATAAATGAAGCAGGAGAATGAATGGGCATAAAGGATCTATGAAGGGTAACAACAGAATAAATCATTTTTGAATTGGTTTCTTTGGGATTTAATATCCTTGGAAAGGAAAGGTGGGGTTGTGGAAAGAACCTCTGTAATCTGTGAACTTCAAAAAGAAAGGGTACCTTTTAAAAAATTGTCATTGTAAGCAGATGCTTAGGTAATTCAATAGTCCAGGAAGTTGGTGGCATGATTCTATTATGACTCACTTACTCTGTATTGTGGCTCAGAAAAGCAGTTCCACCTGCAGAGTGGATGCACCTGCTCCCAGGGCTCATAAGCCAGGTAACAACAATAAACAACAGCAGCAACTGCCGGTACTTACTTAGTGCTTATGATGTTCCAGGCTCTATTCCAAGAGATCTACGTATGTTCACCCATTTAATTTCCACAACTTCACGGAGAGGGTAACACTCTTATCCCAATGTTATATGTGGGACACGGACCCAGAATTAATTTGAGTAACTTGCTGAAGCTCTCATAGCTACTAAGTGATAAAGTCAGGATTTGAACTCATGCATTCTGGTTCCAGAGTCCATGCGCTTCACACCCTATGCCATTCAGTCTCCATTGCCTACTAAACATTTGACTCTCTCTAGATTCTAGAATTATTATCTGAGTGAAATATGGGATTGATATTTTGTTATATAAGTTTTTAAATCTATTCGGGGAAATTTTTTAAAAAAAATACATAATCCAATAAGATTCCATAAAATAGATCTGACTACTGCTCAGTCATCCCCTTTAAGTAGTTCAAGACCCATAAAATAAGGGGACACCTGCTGTTCTTGGCAAGTATGTTCATGGTGTCTCCACCTGTAGAGGCATTTCTTTGTGCTTTTCAAATGTGGACTTCAGAATTTAAAGCAAGCCCTGGTCTCTTTTGTCTCTTACATCATCAACACTCAGTAATGTGCTGGTAGAAACACTCCTCCATCAGTGCTTATATTTCTGATTTCTACTCCCCTGGAAGGTATCTGTGCTCTAGCTGGACTATCTCTGTACCATCTCATTATAAATCTTGTTGGTTCCATCTTCCACACTGTCACCCCTCCTTCTCCAAAACTGCTTCCTCCACCTGCAATATCACCACCCTTTTCCTATCAATCCAAATCTTAGCCTCTTTGTCCACCAAGGCTTGACTCACTGACTCTATTTCATCAACAACTTTCCATTCTTTATTTATGGAGGTGAGGGGGAGGTGCTTAAGGCTCATTTTACCTACTCTTCAGAACTCCTGAGTTCAATTTGAAATGGATTTTTAGGCAGTTCTCCAAGACCTGGATCTGGTTGATGACCCAAAGTCATCTTTTTCGTCTCCTTCCAACTACCACATTAGATCAACTTGTTATTCTGACCTTTTAAAACAGACAATCCTCTCTGACTTTTTCCCTTTCTTGCTTTTTCCTTTAACATCCTTTGCCCTTCCTGCTAGGGTAGCCTCATCTCTCTGTTGCTCTTCAGCTAGTTTGTTTGTTTCTTCCCTCATCGTTCAATCTATCTTTGTCCTGCCTTTGCATTCATTCTTCTTTCTTCTTATCTCCCCAGTGGCTTTATTTTTTATTTTAATTTTATTTATTTTTTTGAGATGGAGTTTTGCTCTTGTTGCCTGGGCTGGAGAGCAATGGCACGATCTCGGCTCATTACAACCTCCACCTCCTGGGTTCAAGCGATTCTCCTGCCTCAGCTTCCGGAGTAGCTGGGATTACAGGCATGCGCCACCACACCTGGTTAATTTTGTGTTTTTAGTAGAGACGGCATTTCTCCATGTTGGTCAGGCTGGTCTCGAACTCCCAACCTCAGGTGATCTGCCCACCTCGGCCTCCCAAAATTCCGAGATTACAGGTGTGAGCCTCCCCACCCAGCTCCCCAGTGGCCTTTGATTATACAGGTATATAAAGGTCCTATAAAGGTAGTTGTTTGCATTTGGCATCCTGCCAATAAATTGTACTCGTTGTTGAGGCCAGATGGGTTTTACTCATGGTGTATATCCTTCTCTTAGCAAAATCTTTCTCATTTTCACAGAGCAAATGCTCAATAAATGTTAAATGATTAATAGGATTGTACAGCTATAGGAAATACTACCAATTATGTAATAACTTCCTTCATACACAGAAAGAAAACTGAGATGCAAAAAAGTTTACTTATTTGCCAAGATGGAAGATGGCTTCAGTCTTAGCAAATTGAGAGTATGTATCTGTGTGTATGTAAAGCCCCAACTAGCAAGGAAGTAATTGCTTTCTCTGATTGTGCCCTTTATACTTTTTTTTTTGTTTTTTGAGATGGAGTCTTGCTCGGTCGCCCAGGTCGGAGTGTGGGGCTGCGATCTCGGCTCACTGCAAGCTCCGCCTCCCAGGTTCACGCCATTCTCCTGCCTCAGCCTCCCGAATAGCTGGGACTACAGGCGCCCGCCACCACGCCGAGCTAATTTTTTGTATTTTTAGTGGAGACAGGGTTTCACAACGTTAGCCAGGATGGTCCAGACCTTGTGATCCGCCCGCCTCAGCCTCCCAAAGTGCTGGGATTACAGGCGTGAGCCACCGCGCCCAGCCCCGCCCTTTATACTTTTCTATGAATCCTAGCTCCCCTGTTAGACTGTTACCTTTCAGAAGCTAAAGTTAACCCTTCATTGATTCCTTTTCTCTCTCTCTTTCCCCTACCCTTCTTTCCTTCCTCCTTTTCATTATTCATGGTGCTTAAACAATGCATAACAATTATGAAAATGAAAATGTGGATGAATAAAGAGGAAGACAAGTATTAGAGAGGATATTCTTACAAATCTTTGTTAGAAGCTATCTAGGCCAGTGTACACACAGGTTACTAGAAAAACCTGTTTAAAAACATAAGGCAAGCAGGTTAAGTTGGGCTGAGTCTGACCATGTCTTTCATATGCACATATGTAATGTAATGTCTGTTGAATTGAATTAGATTGGGAAAAAAGGAAAACTCATGTTTTTCTTTAATTTTTAAACCTTTAAAAATTAACTAAATTTTAGTTAAAGTCTTACACATTTTTAGACAAATTAATTTTGGTATTTCCTATGAATGTTGTTGGAAATAACTTTTATTCAAGTAGCAAGCTGACATGCTGTACCAAATGGGTCTTAGCATCAGTAAGAACTCTGCTTTCTCTCACAGCTAATAGATTCCCAAGGCTTTGCCTCCTATGCAGGGGGCACAATTTAATTTAAGAAATATTCATCTCATTTTAGTGAGCCCACAGTATGATTGGAGAGGTATAATGAGAGACTTTCTATCAATTTTTGAAAAAACAAAACCTCAAAGGACATGCTGGATCTTAACTAGTCCATAGACAGACTCTTCCACATCTCTCCCTTTGATGTAGTTCCAAACAGTGAACATTTTATCCAAAGGGCTGTGGTGCAGAGTCCTTGTTCTCCGACTTGGTTCATCCCAGGAGTCCATCCATCTCTTGTGCTCTGACATCCCAGGCACTCCTCAATGAAACAAAATGAGGTAAAGATTCTCTACTAAATCTAAGCACTGTTTCTGCCCCTCTTCTAATGACTCTCTCCACAAAGGCTACATTGGTACACTGTGGATCTTGATTTGTAGAATGGAAGTGATTCTCTTCTGCCTTCAGAGGAAGCTTTCCTGACTTGGCAGACCGATGTGCAGAACACTCTGTCCTGGGTATCTGAGCCTGAATTTGCTCTTATGTCAACTACACTTTTTCATTCCTCAATATCTATTTGTTTTCTTCTTCTCCATTTTGAGTTGTATTTTTTTCTTGGAGATTTTTGAGATTATTTAATTTTTCTTTTTTGTTTTTTAGACAAAGCTTCATTCCGTCACCTAGGCTGGAGTGCAGTGGTGTGATCACAACTCATTGCAACCTTGACCTCCCTGGGCTCAGGTGATCTTCTCACCTCAGTCTCCTGAGTAGCTGGGATTAAAGTTGCACACCACCGCACCCAACTAATTTTTGTAGAGGTGGGGTTTTGCTATGTTGCCCAGGCTGGTCTCAAATTCCTGAGCTAAAGTGATCTGCCCGCCTCAACCTCCCTAAGTGCTGAGATTTCAGGAGTGATCCACCATGCCTGGCCTAAACCTTTATTTTTGAATGCTCTTTGGTACATGTATATTAATTTATATTTGTAATTTCTATGTTATATATATGTCACATATATGTATATATGAATGTGTGTCTGTGTGTGTGTGTGTGTGTGTGTGTGTATATATATATTTTCATTTTAGGTGAGGTTTTCCAGCATAGAAAAAAGCATACATCCCAGACAATACAGGGCTCAGAGTGGAAATAAACAAGTTTTATTTCTACTGTAGCTTTTGCTGGCTATGTGACCATGGCAAGTAATAGCCTTCCTGAACCTCAGTTTCCAGTTTCCTCATCTTTCTTTCTTTCTTTCTTTCTTTTTTTTTTTTTGAGACGGAGTCTTGCTCTGTCGCCAGGCTGGAGTGCAGTGCGTGATGATCTTGGCTCACTGCAACCTCCACCTCCCGGATTCAAGTGATTCTCCTGCCTCAGCCTCCCAAGTAGCTGGGACTACAGGCATGGGCCACCATGCCTGGCTGATTTTTGTATTTTTAGTAGAGATGGGTTTTCACCATATTGGTCAGGCTGGTCTTGAACTCCTGATCTCATGATCTGCCCACCTCGGCCTCCCAAAATACAGGGACTACAGGCTTGAGCCACTATGCCCAGCCAGTTTCCTAATCTTTCAAAGGCAGCAGGCATGGTGGCTCACACCTGTAATCCTAGCACTTTGGGAGGATGAGTCAGGTGGATCATTTGAGTCTAGGAGTTTAAGACCAGCTTGGTCAACATGGCAAAACCCCATCTCTTCAAGAAGTTCAAAACTTTGCCAGGCATGGTGGTGTGTGGCTGTGGTCCCAGCTACTCAGCGGGCTGAGGTGGGAGGATCACTTGAGCCCAGGAGGCAGAGGTTACAGTGAGCCAAGATTGTGCTACGGCACTGTAGCCAGGTGACAGAGTCAGACACTGACTCAAAAACAAACAAACAAAAAAAAGGAACATTCTTACCTAATGAAGGTGTTGTAAGTATCCAACATAGTATAAGCTATGCAATAGTGCTTTGCAGGTATCCAGCATAAGTAGGCAACTCATATGGCAAAGATGATACTTGGCTGATTTTCTGTATCATGGCCAGCAGTTGCTACCTCACACTGAAACACTGAACAGCTCATTCCCTGCCATCATAGAGTTTATATTCCAACAGAAAGGGACTGGCAATAAATATATTTGTATATGATAATTTCAGGTTGTGGTAAGTATTATTAAGAAAAAAAAACCCAATACGATATGTTCCAGAGTGATAGTGTCTATGAGGTAGAGGTACGCAACATGGTGATTAGAGAAGGCTTTTCTGAGGAGATGACATTTGAGCCAAGACCTAATAAGAAATAAGAAGCCAGACACGCAAGGAGGTTTTAAGTTGGGCTGAGGCAGAAGAATCTTAGAAAGTTCTAGAAACAAAAAATCAGTGTTATTGGAGTATAGTAAGCAAGAGAGTAGTATGAGAAATGGAAAGGTAGGCCGAGATCAGATCACAGAAGGCCTTGCAGGCTGTGGAAAGGACCTTGGACTGGATCTCAATGCAGAGTGTGAGGGTAGATTGCACCAAGAGACTTTCTCTATTCATGGTGAAGTGGACAGACCCATGGCAGATACTTATACCCTGGGAGGTTTTTAGTACTGGCTCTTAAAGCCACCTTCGTCCTCCCTCTCATGTACACTTCTAAGGCACTTCCTGGGTCTACAACAGTACAGGGCTTTCCAAAAGACAACTGTTAACCAAAAGACAACTGTCTACATCATTGTAACTTATGGAATGATGCACAAAGAAACAGCAAATACTCTCTTTGCTGTTGGGAGAGTTTTCCTCCTCCACCCCATGACTCTTGATCTCTTGGGTTATTTTTCACTCTCAATTGACAAGACTTGCTGGGTTGCTTTTATCACCGTACTGTGAGTAGCTTGACTGAGGTCCCGCTCTGTAACAGGCATGCTAGCTAATGTAAGCATTACAAAATTCTGAGAAGTCGTACTATTATTTCCATTTTATAGATGGAGAGACTGGAAGCTTGCTGAAGGTCACAAAACTAGTAAGGTACACATCTAAGACCTTTTAACTTTCAGCCTGAAAAATTTCTTTTAAAGTAAAAACTGTATTGTCACTTTGTGATGCCAAAGAACCCTTCCATCTCTGTTGCCCCATATCTTGATAAACTGGTAAAAAAAAAAAAGTGAAATGCATGAACTGTGTGCAACCATCAGGCAACTTGGTGGCATCCTTAAGGTGCCCTGCTCGGTGAAATAGGGGGCACATCTACTTCTGTTAACACCGGGAGTTCAACTGGACTCTCCACATCTTCCCAGGTGCTGCTTCCTGCTGCTTTTTACTTCTCCCAGGCTCTGACCACTCTGATTGTTTGGGCGGGGTATATCCCATCACATGGATAAGCCATGACAAAACCTCAACCCCCAAGGCCTGGTACTCAAGGAGAAACATTAGACGAACATTAGATGGTTTAAAGCTGACAGGGACTGAAACCAGTTAAAAGAGGGAATCAGACATGAGTTGCAAACTGAGAGAAGAATGATCTGCTGGGGCATATTAGGTTCATGCCTCCCGACATGCTGATGAACCCCGGTTATGAGCTGGGCAACACAACTGATGGTCTTTTATGAAGGAGTGCTCGTTACACCAAACTTTATCTCATTTTGATTGTCCCTTTCTAGCCCTTGCTTAGCTCACAGTGTAGTGTATCTGCTCTGCTTGTCCAGCTTCATCTACTGCTGAGTTGGCTGTGTCCACGCTCAATCTGTCTGCTCTGGTTTCATGATGGTCACTAGCATTCACTTTCCCTGCAAGGTCTACTTTCTGGCTTTCCTAATAGTACACTCTCTTGGCACGATCCTGGGAACTCCACGCACAGTTGTTACCCTCAAAGCCACTGCTACCTGCTAGGTTCTTGGCTCAATTGGCCTCATCTCTCACTCACTCTTGGTTCCTGGAAACCTGGTACAGACAGATCCTAGCATTCTAAAGATCTCAAAATTTAAAAATCATTGTGACGTGAATTTGAAGTCAAAACCCAGGCAATTTAAGTAGAAATAAACATTCTTCAGGTTAGTCAACGTGCCTAGTACTTTGTATATTAAAGTGTATCCCGAGCCACATATTTGCTAGAAGGTAAGAAGAAAAATTAGACTCTAGAATCAATTGTCTTTCTCTTTTCCTTTGAAAAGTTAAAATTTTTAATGCAAGAAGTTGTATGGGTACAATGTAAGCTTTTATCATCTTGCATGTGTCCTCTGAGAGTTTCACATTTTTTAGACCTTGTCTCATAGAAACTGGGAAATGAACTTCTGGAATTCAGGTCCAGGATCTGGCTGCATTCCAGAAATAAATATACATGTTGGGTGGTGAGACAGATAATTAAAAGAATAGGAGAATGAGCAAACTTTTGAGAATGAAAAGGCAGAAAATAGACTCTTTTTTCTCATGCCTTGCTTTTGCTTTTGTTTGTTTTTTATATTTTTACTTTTGAGTATCAGCTAGAGAGTAGCAGGGCAAAAACAAGGCAGCCATTGATCTAAGTATAAGACAGCAGGAGGAAGGTTAAGAGAACGGGTGTTATTCTTTAGGACTACATTCATAGTTGCATGGTACTCTTGGCTCAAAGTCTACAATTAAATCAGTTGTTGGCACTCCCTTGAAAGCATTACTATCACAGTTTTCCCTACATATGTAAGTCAATAAATCTGACCTTTAAGAAGGACAGTGGGTGTAGACCCCCTCCAGTGGGCCAACACATATTGCAAATTTCTGAACTCAGGCACTGCAAATTACTACTGCCACCTTGCTTCTTTAACAGAGAAGGCAAAATAAAGAGGAGGATTCCGTGGTATAAAAAAGAAAAAAATACATTATTTATATTTAAACAAATAAAATTATTTACAGAACATTACTTATATGTACTCAGTCTCTGCTGTGGGTCAGGTACTATGTTAGGTTCTTTTATTTATTGTTTTGTAGAATGAGATTTGTTTTTATATACGAGGAAAGAGGTTTTTCATAAAAGATGGAGCCAAGATTTAAGGCTAACTCATTTCACTCATTAGTTGTCATATTTAGTCAACACATCATTTATTGAGTGCCTAAAATCTGACAGCACTGGGAAACAACAGAAGATGAGGTCACTGCACCCCAAAGGAGCATGTTCTCCTTTTTTCTTCTTATAGCACTGCAACTGACCCATCCACGTTTCCTCACCTTCATTTCTGTGCGCATTGGCTGCACTTCCAGCTGTCGCCATCTGTAATTCTTTGCCTGAAGCCCTTTGCCACAGTAATGACACCAAGAGCAACCCTCCATGACCAACTGGAGTTGGTACGTAAGCAGCTTAGTTCTTTCATCTCTCAGATGGGATGACTCTCATGTATATGTTTTCCACTATCACCTAGAGTTTCTTCAGAGTCCAACTCCAGTTGCCTACAGTTGTAGCTGGCTTGATCAAACATCTATGTCAGCTGCCTTCCCTTTTCTATCTCATGTTCCCACTTCCCTGTCAGCTTTCTTTACCTCCCAGGCAAACTACTTGCATTTGAAGTCTTGTCTCAGGGTCTGTTTCTGAGGAAATCCAAACTAAGATGACCGCCATTTAGAGAATGCTTACTGAGGGATAGCCAGACCCTAAAGACTAACGTACATCTATCTGTTTCCAAAATCTGTGATCTTTGGACTATTGCACTGTACTATGAACTTCAAGCAGAAGGAATCCCATAGAATCTTACACCTAATCTTTTTTGGGTGCTAAGAAAAGTGGAAATCCATCCCCAGACAGGATATTTTGTAGTTCTGTATTTAGGCCTTCACCCTCTCGTGGGATGGGTGTGTCTTCTCTTTTCTCCATGGAATTGACTGAAAAGTCTCATTCTGCTTTTATCATCACTTCATTTCTCTGAATGAATCAAGCATCTCTGAATGAAATCAAGATTTTCTCCCTCCCCTCTGAGAGTAGGATCCACTCTCTTGTTCTATAGGTTCTCTTTGGTTCTATAGGTTAATGGTTAAGGAAAATGTGACCCCCCTGAACGGAATAGACAAAGAAAATTATTCATTTGGGGCTCTCTGAGGAGAGAAATTCCTTTCTAGAATTTTATTTATATTGCTTATTTTCTTACTCAATTCATACTACAACATAGACTAAAAAGAAAAGTGGATATATACTATTTTTAAAGTCCAGAATATTTGACAATATAATGTGGTAGTGGTGTGAAGTTTTGCACCTAAGCAGGCAATAGAATATGACATAGTTTCCAAACTACCCTGCCCTTGAAATAACAGAATAACTTTTTAACACTAACATGGGTTTCCTTGAATAACTTGTAGCACTGCCAAATTCCACACAAGAAGCTTCTTTTCTTCAGGGGCTGCTTCCCCACAATGTGAATATTCTTTGACTCACTATGTTGTCCATTTCCAATTTCCTTGTTTTTTGCTTGAGTTCACTGAAGACTGACAAAGAGTAGCTTCATATGACAGCCATTAGTCTGCTTTAAACCTCAGCTTGATCTTGAATGGATAGAATAATGAATAGATTTTGTGTCATATAATTCATGTTGTCAGTTATATGAAATTGGCAGTTAAAGAGAAACTAAATATGCTCCCAGTCCTCTCTTTTCTAAATTTGTATTTGAATATAATAATGCAAAAGGCATTGTTCCTTCTTTTAGTTAAAGCATTTTTGTAGCAGTCTGAACTGTGAATAATAAACATATGCTCTATTAAAAATTAGAAGGTGAGGAAGGTAAGTGTTTGACTCTTTGTATTAATGAGAATTAAAAAGTGGTTTTAAAAATTGAGCTTGTATGTGTGTGTGAGCACAGGCAGGGGTATTTCATCATAATGAGGGAGGCCTTGGCAACTTAGTGTTCGTTTTAACTCCATTGATTGCTGAACACATTCATGCCTGCTCTAGCTCCAGGGAGGCTGTGAAACAGGAAATAAGAGATTCAAAAAGCAGCACAGAAGAAAATCATGTCCTCTCTTTCCATCTCCCAAGCAGAGGAAAATATGCTTTCTTTTTGGTAAAAATTCCTTGGTTTGTCCTATTTATGCTGTGATTTCAGAGAGATTAAAAGTATACCTTTTCATACGTTGCAAGTGGGAATGTAAAATGGTGCAGCCACTTTGGAGAAACAGCCATGGCTTAAAATGTTAAACATAGAGTTACCATGTCACCCAACAGTTCTACTCCGAAGTATATGCCCAGGAGAAATAAAAACATATATCTGTACAAAGACTCATACTCAAATGTTCATAGCCTCGTTATTCACAATAGCCATAAACAGAAAAATCCAAATGCCCATCAACTGAATAAACAAAATGTGGTATAGCCATATAATGGAATGCTATTTGGCAATAAGAAGGAACTGAGTTACAACATGTATGAACTTTGAAAATATTATGCTCAGTGAAAGACAACAGACACAAAGGAACACGTATTGTATAACTCCATATATATGAGATACCGAGAAAAGGTTATTCTAAAGGGACAGAAAGTAGATGAAAGATTGCCTAAGGCTATGGACAGGAATAGAGAGTGACTATAAATGGGTACAAGGTTTCTTTCTGAGATAATGGAAATGTTCTGAAACTAGGTGTTCTGAAAGTAGATAGTTGCCAACTCTGTAAATATAGTAAAAATCAATGAATCATAAAGAAAAACACTACTTCTATTCTGGTAACAAAAATTGGAAAGAGCAAAAAAAGACAGAAATTATAGTAAACCATAAAGTAAATTATTACCCACCACGTTAACCATTTAGTATTGATTTTTTTTTTCCAATGGAGTTTCGCTGTTTTGCACAGGGTGGAGTGAAGTGGCATGATCTTGGCTCACTGCAACCTCTGCCCCCAGGTTCACGCCATTCTCCTGCCTCAGCCTCTTGAGTAGCTGGGATTACAGGCACCTGCCACCATGCCTGGCTATTTTTGTATTTTTAGTAAAGACGGGGCTTCACCATGTTGGCCAGACTGGTCTTGAACTTCTGACCTCAGGTGATCCACCTGCCTCAGTCTCCCAAAGTGCTAGGATTACAGACGTGAGCCACTGCACCTGCCAGTATTGATTTAATTAACTGAAATTTAATGTAGAGGAAAATAACCAAAATAAAGCTCCAAAAAATGTCACAGAGTCCTAATTATTCAAAGAATCATAAAGATGTGATTTACACCATTCAATAGATAAACTGCAAAAAAATTTGTGCCGAATCAAAGAAAGCAGGCACAACAACGTATATTCTTAATTATTTCATTTGTGTAAAATTTTAAAACTAGTCATTGGTGAAAGAAATCAGACCAATCATTGCCTCTGTGGTTGGAGACTGACTAGAGTACAAGGGATGATGAGCACTAGTGCCCTTTTGATGCATGAAAGTTTTAAATTTCTGGGATGATGGAAATGTTCTGTATCTTAATAGTGATATGTGCTATGTGGATACATGCATTTGTCAAAAACTCATTGCACTGTTTCTTTAAGCTCTGCACATTTTACTGCACGTAAGTTATACCTTAAATAAAATCTGATACCTTAAATAAAGTGAGAGACAGGAAGAAATTGGCCATTGATAGCACAAAACAGAATTGAAAGTTTAGAAATGGACCCATTAGATATATAATAATTTAGTATAGGATGAAAGAAGAATTTTTTAAGGTATTTTTTAGAAACAGGGTCTCACTATGTTGCCCAGGCTAGAGTGCGGTGGTTATTCCCAGGCACAATCGTGGTACACTGCAGCCTTGAACTCTTGGGCTCAAGCCATCCTCCCGCCTCAGCCTCTGAGTAGCTGGGACTAGAGGCGTGCACCACCACGTCTAGCAGAAATTTTAAATCAGTGAGGGCAAAAAGGGATTTTTAAATAATAATACTGGGGCCAGGAAGGATAAAAGCTGGAGTCATTTCATTCCTAACACAAAAATTAGGTCAGATGAATAAAAGATTCAGATAGAAAAAGTGAAATAAGTTTACTTCATATATTTTTGTGTTGTTTGAAGACTTTTAGAGCAAATACATTTTAATTTTTTTGTGGTAAAATATACATAACATAAAATTAACCGTTTAAGCCATTTTTAAGTATACAGTTCAGTGGCATCAAGCACATTCACATTGTGTGCACTTATCACCAACATCCACCTCCAGGAAGTTTTCATCTTCCCAAACTGAAACTCTGTACCCATTAAAAACCAATTCCCCATTCCTTCCAGTCCCTAGCCCTTAGGCCCTGGCAACCGCCATTCTACTTTCTGTCTTCATAAACTTGATTACTCTAGGTGCTTCATATGAATGGAATCATACAATCTTTTTTCTTTTGAGATTGGCCTATTTTACTTAGCACAGTGTTTTTCAAGATTCATTCACACTGTAGCGTGTGTCAGAACTTCATTTATTTTAAGGGTGAATAATATTCCATTGTATCTGTATACCATATGTTGTTTATTTATTTATCCATTGATGGATATGTAGGTTGTCTCTGCCTTTTAGCTATTGTGAATAGTGAGCTATGTACATTTGAGTTTAAGTCGTCATATAGATATGTTTTTGTTTTTGAGACAGAGTTTCACTCTTGTCATCCAGGCTGGAGTGCAATGGCACGATCTCAGCTCACTGCAACCTCCACCTCCCGGGTTCAAGCAATTCTCCTGCCTCAGCCTCCCGAATAACTGGGATTACAGGTGCCTGCCACCACACCTGGCTAATTTTTGTATTTTTAGTAGACACAAGTTTTCACCATGTTGGCCAGGCTGATCTCGAACTCTTGACCTCAGGTGATCCACCTGCCTCGGCCTCCCAAAGTGCTGGGATTACAGGCATGAGCTACCGTGCCCAGCCTAGATATATGTTTTTAATAATAATAATAATAACTTGTGTGTACAGATATTTCGGTGAGTTCCTTCTTTCAATTTCATGGGGTCTATACCTAGAAGAGGCATTGATGAATCATATGGTAATTCTAAGTTTAATTTTAGAAAGACCTGCCATGCTGTTTCCCACAGTGGCTGCACCATTTTACTTTCCCACCAGCAATGTGCAAGGGTTCTAATTTATATACATCCTTGCAAAAGCTTGATATTTTCTATCTTAATTTTTCTTTAATTATTTTTCTTCTTTTTTTTTAAGAGACAGGGTCTTGCTCTGTTGCCCAGGCTAGAGTGGTGTCACATGATCATGGTTCACTGTAGTCTTGACCTCTTGGGCTCAAGTGATCCTCCTGCCTCAGCCTCCAGAGTAGCTGGGACTACAGATGCATACCACAATGCCTGGCTATTTGTTTTCATTTTTTGTAGTGACGGGGGTCTCACTATATTTCCCAGGCTGGTCTTGAACTCCTGGCCTTAAGTAATCCTCCCAAAGTGCTGGGATGAGCCACTGTGCCCAACCAATAATAGCATTCTTAACAGGTATGATGTGGTATCTCATTTTGTGATTTTGATTTGCATTTCCCTAATATTTAGTGTTGCTGAGTATCTTTTCTTGTGCTTATTGGCCATCTATCTTCTTTGGTGAAATGTCTGTTTCAGCCCTTTGTTCATTTTTAAAATTGGAATGTTTGCTTTTGGTTGTTGTATTGTAGTTTTTTATGTATCCTTGATATTAACCACCTATCAGATGTGTGATTTGCAAATATTCTCTCCCATTCTGTGGGCTGCCTTTTTACTCTGCGGATAGTGTCTATTGATGCATGAAAGTTTTAAATTTGGATAAAGCACACTACTTTTTCTTTTGTTATCTGTGCTTTTGGTATTAGATTCAAGAAATCATTGCCACGTCCAGTGTCATGAAACTTTCCTCTATTTTTTTCTAAGAGTTTTCTAGTTTTAGCTTTGACATTTAGGACTTTGGTCTAGTTTTAATTTTTGTGTTTGTGTGTTTTCTTTATGAGATGGAGTTTCACTCTTGTTGCCCAGGCTGGAGTGCAGTGGCGCCATCTTGGCTCACTGCAACCTCCGCCTCCTGGGTTCAAGCAATTCTCCTGCCTCAGCCTCCTGAGTGGCTGGGATTATAGGCGTCTACCACCATGCCTGGCTAATTTTTGTATTTTTAGTAGAGACAGGGTTTCACCATATTGGCCACGCTGGTCTCAGACTTCTGACCTCAGATGATCCACCCGCCTCGGCCTTACAAAGTGCTGGGATTACAGGTGTGAGCCACTGCACCCGGCCTAATTTTTTTATATGGTATAAGGTAAGGATCCAACTTTATTATTTGGTATGTGGATATCCAGTTTTTTCAACACATATTTCCTACTGAATGGTTTGGCATGCTTGTAGAAAATTATTTGGCCATTTATAGCCAGAGTTGATTTCTGGACTCTGTATTCTATTGTATTGGTCTAAATGTCTGTCTGTATGCCATTATAACACTGTTTGGATTACTGTAGCTTTGTACTAAGTAAATTTTGACACAAGGAAGTGTGAAACCTACACATTTGGCTTTTTAAATATTTTTTTTCTTAGTACTTGGGGTCCTTTGAGATTCCACATGAATTTTAGGATAGGTTTTTTATTTCTGCAGTAAATGTCATTGGGATTTTCATGGAGATTACATTGAATCTGTAGATTGTTTTCGTTACTATTGACATCTATTTTTTTTTTTTTTTTTTTTTTTTGAGACGGAGTCTTGCTCTGTTGCCCAGGCTGGAGTGCAGTGGCCAGATCTCAGCTCACTGCAAGCTCCGCCTCTCGGGTTCACGCCATTCTCCTGCCTCAGCCTCCCAAGTAGCTGGGACTACAGGCGCCCGCCACCACGCCCGGCTAATTTTTTGCATTTTTTAGTAGAGACGGGGTTTCACAGTGTTAGCCAGGATGGTCTCGACCTCCTGACCTCGTGATCCGCCCATCTCGGCCTCCCAAAGTGCTGGGATTACAGGCTTGAGCCACCGCGCCTGGCCACTATTGACATCTTAACAATATTGTCTTCTAATCCACAAATGCAGGGTGCCTTTCAATTTGTGTCTACTTTCTTTCAGCAATGATTTACAGTTTTCATGCATGCTTTTTGCCTCCTTGGTTAAGTTTATGTCTAAGCATTTTATTCTTTTTGATGCTATTGTACATGGAATTGTTTTTTGATTTCTTTTTTGGATTGTTCATTGTTAGTGTATAGAAATGCTAATTTTTGTGTGTTGATTTTGTAACTGGAAACATCACTGAATTTGTTTATTAATTCTAACAGCTTTTTTTGGTGGGATCTTTGGAGGTTTCTACGTATAATGTCAACGGAGATAATTTTACTTCTTCCTTTCCAGTTTGGATGACTTTTATTTCTTTTCCTTGCCAATTGCTCTGACTAGAACTTTCAGTTCTATGTGGAATACAAGTGGTAAAAGTGGATATCCTTGTCTTATTCTTGATTTCAGAGGAAAAGCTTTTAGTCTTTAGCCATTGAGTCTGATAATAGGTCTGGATTTTTTATATATGATCTTTATTATGTCACTCTTTAAAAAAATCTATAAAAGTATCAAAAGATGGATAAATATTTACATATTTACAGATAAATATAAATAAACATTTATATCATTTGGGGGAAGAGAATCTTAATAACCAAAGTCAAAAATTATAAGGGAAAGAAAAGGATGATAGATTTAACTCTATACAAAATTGAAAATATCTACATAGCAAAAGCTTCATTAACTAAAATGATATAATAAATAGGGATAAGATCGTTAATACTGTAAAAAAAAGAACTCTTATATATACATAAGGAAAAATCCACACACAAAAGCTACATTGGCAAAGGACATGAACATGAAATTCATAAAAAAGAATAACCAAGGGTCAAGGAATATATAGGAAAAGAGTTTATCTTCTCTAGTGATTACAAAAAAAAATGAAATTAGATTTTTTTAACGTATAAGACTGACAAAGATGAGGAAGAGTGATAAAATACACTCAATGTAGTAATTTCATATCCTTTCAGTAGGAATAAAAATTGGTTCAGTCTTTTTTGGAAGACACCAAGCATTAACTCTTGAAAATGTGCATACCCAGCAATTACAGTTGTCCCTCAGTATCAGTGAGGAATTGGTTCCATTTGGTACCCCACAGGTACCGAAACCCATGGATGCTTAAGTCTCTTATATAAAATGGTATAGTATTTGCATATAATCTACACATATTCTTGTGTATACCTTATTTTTTATTTATTTATGTATTTATTTATTTTTTTTGAGACAGAGTCTCACTTTGTCGCCAGGCTGGAGTACAGTGGTGCCATCTTGGCTCACTGCAAGCTCCAACCCTCTGGTTCAAGCGATTCTCCTGCCTCAGCCTCCTGAGTAAATGGAATTACAGGCATATATCACCATGCCTGGCTAATTTTTGTATTTTTAATAGAGACCGGGTTTCACCATGTTGGCTAGGATGGTCTTGATCTCCTGACCTCGTGATCCACCCGCTCAGCCTCCCAAAGTGTTGGGATTATAGGCATAAGCCACCATGCTCAGCCCTTTTGTATACTTTAAATCTTCTCTAGATTACTCATGATACGAATACAATGCACACACATCACTTCATTTGCTTGGATTCAACATAGTACTTGTACACATAGTACAAACAACAAATTCAAGCTTTACTTTTCAGAAATTTGTGGAATTTTTTTTTCTGAATGTTTTTGATTTGGGGTTGGTTGAATCCATGGATGCAGGACTGATGCACATGAAGAACATACTGTGTGTACCTCTGGGTTTATGCTAAGGAAATAATTGTGCAAGAGATATGTACAAGGATGTTTAGCGATATATCTGAAAAAGCAAAAACTTCAAAAACTCTATCAACTATGGGGCCACTGAAAATAATGATGCAGATTATTGATTTATATATATACATGTGATATGTTTTGGATCTGTGTCCCCACCAAATTTCATGTCAAATTGTATTCTCCACTGTTGGAGGTAGAGGGAGGTGGTTAGATCACAGGAATGGATTTCTCATGAATGGTTTAGCACCACCCCCTTGGTGCTGTTCTCATGATAGTGAGTGAGTGAGCTCTCGTGAGATCTGGTTGTTTAAAAGTGTGCAGCACCTCCTCCTTCACTCTCTCCTTCTCCTGCTCCTTCCATGTGAGATGCCTCATTCCTCTGCTGCCTTCCACCATGATTAGAAGCTTCCTGAGGCCTCCACAGAAGCAAAAGCTGCTATGCTTCCTGTACAGCCTGCAGAATCATGAGCCAATTAAACCTCTTTTCTATATGTGTGTGTGTGTATATATATATATATATATATATTTTTTTTTTTTTTTTTTTTTTTTTTTTGAGATGGAGTTTCGCTGTGTCACCAGGCTGGAATGCAGTGGCAGGATCTTGACTCATTGCAACCTCTGACTCCTGGGTTCAAGCGATTCTCCGGCCTCAGCCTCCCGAGTAGCTGGAATTACAGACATGCACCACCACACCCAGCTAATTTTTGTCGTTTTAGTGGAGACGGGGTTTCACCATGTTGGCCAGGATGGTCTCCATCTCCTGACCTCATGATCTGCTTGCCTTGGCCTCCCAAAATGCTGGGATTACAGGCGTGAGCCACCACGCCCGGCTTTTTTCTTTTCTTTTCTTTTCTTTTTTTTTTTTGAGAACAGAGTCTCACTCGATCGCCCAGGCTGGAGTGCAGTGGCGCGTTCTAGGTTCACTGCAAGCTCCGCCTCTCGGGTTCACGCCATTCTCCTGCTGGAGCCTCCCAAATAGCTGGGACTACAGGCGCCTGCCACCAAGCCTGGCTAATTTTTTGTATTTTTAGTAGAGACCAGGTTTCACCGTGTTAGGCAGGATGGTCTCGATCTCCTGACCTCGTGATCTGCTTGCCTTGGCCTCCCAAAGTGTTGGGATTACAGGCGTGAGCCACCATGCCCGGCCGTGCCCAGCTTTTCTTTATATGTTACTCAGTTTCTGGCATTTCTTCATAGCAGTGCAAGAACGGACTAATACAACATGGAAAGATATTATACATTCATATTCACATATTTTTGAGTAAGAGAAGTAGGTTGCCAAGTAACACGCCTAGTACAATCCCAGTTTTATTTACTTACATGTTTAAATATTTATTTTTGACAAAATTTGGGAGAATATGTATATAAAAGTATTAAAACTGATTGTATCTCAGTAGTGGGATTTTAAGTGATTCATATTTTCCTCTTTTGTATCTTTTTCTGAAGTCTCTACAATGAACATGTAATCTTGTTAGAGTAATGTTTTTTGTTAAACAATAATATTACTTTTTCAGTAGCGTTAAGTACATTGTTATGCAACCATCACCACTATCCGGTTCCAGAACTTTTTCATCTTCCCATACTGAAACTCTGTACTCATTAAACAGTAATTCCCCTTTGCCCCCTCCTTTAGTGATAATTGTTTTAAATCAAGAAAATTCTACGTTTAATAATTTTATCTTTTTTCCCCTTTCCAACTACACATATACTTTTTAAGAAAAGAACAGTTTTATTGAGATATAAATCAAATGCCATACAATTATCCTATCACACATACAATTTGGAAGTTCTGTGACCCTCTTTGTAGTTTGTTTGTTTGATGGAAGCATTTTTACCAGGCAGAAAGTACAACGTTGGAAGTGAATGTTCTTAAATTTATTGGAGACAAATTATAGAAGAATAATGATATGTGAATTTAACCTACCATAAACCTGCATCCTGTATTTGGACAGGAGCTCTGTGTACCTTCAAAAACCGTTCAAAACTGGTTTTAGGTCCAGCTCCCTGTGAAAGTTGAGTTAAGCTAAAGAGCAGGAATCTATTAATAGGTCAACAGCAGCAGGGGGGCGGGGATTGGAAAGGGCCTGGAGCAGCTGCGGTTCATTTGGAAGTTTAAAATTGGCTTTTCTTTTATTCTCTTATTCCTGCTACCTCCATAGAATCCAGGAAGAATAGGGATGTTTTTTCCTACATTCGATTATAACAGGCCAAAATCTCTTTGAACATAACCAGTAAAGGAAGGAAGCATCCGTGGCCATCAAACTGGGTAAAATGGTAACATAATCTCTGATTTGTAGTTTGAATCCTATTAATTATAATTGTGTAGAATTGTACAGTGAGAATGCTTTGTGAGTTTTTAACGCTAGGTTTTTCAAAGACTACATTCCTCATTAGACCTTCCCCATTAAGGCATGCTTGAATGATGCTACACAGCGGAATAGTTGGGATTTTTTCCCCCTCTTGTCATAGTCTGAAGACAAAGGATTCTTCCGCTTGCCAAAGTTCCAGGGAGCCTAGGTTGAGCCGCTGTGACAGCACTTCGGCAGGGAGCTTTTTATTCAGTCTTCGATTTGCCGATTTGCCGTCAGGCCTCATTCACGAAACAGGATCAAGTTGGAGCAGTACACGGAGAAAAAAAAATCAACAGAGGAAAATCTCGCACAGCCAGATATGGCGCCATGGGTCACTTTTTCCTTTCACTAATGCTGAGTCATGATGCAGTCTAGGCTAAGGCACAGAAAACTGTAAATTTCTGGTCCTAACTGCATTGTTGTCCCTCAGCCTTCTTGGTGCCTTTGCTAAAGTAATGCTACAACAGTCAAGAAAATGCTAACATTAGTATTGCGGCTTACTTGACTTCTCTGAGAAGCAGCGAGAGTGGCACAAAAGAGCTGGGAGCCCTGCAGTTGATACCAAAATAACCTCCCAAGGCCTTACAATCTTCCTACTTTCAGTTTTTCCTAGCCTCAGTTTCCTCGTCTACAAAGTATGGATAATGTGCTGCTTCTTATTTACAAGATTCTTGTGAGGATCAAATAGGTTTAATGTATATGAAAACGTTTGTTACATTATCCAGGCATGATTCTTATTCCTTGACATCAGAGTTTTCATATTTGAATTTAGAAGTTGTATATATGTGATCGCTTCTGGATTATGTGTGTGTGGACTTCAGACATTACGAAAAGAGATTACTTTTTTAATATTGTTTGCCCAAAGGAAAGTGTTGAGGGCTATATAAGTTTAAAAGTGATTTTAACTTAGGCATTAGATATAAAATGCTCTCCCCATTTTCCTTCAATTCAGTAAAAACAGCATATTTGTGATTGGCTACGTCAACAGGCATCCTTCCCTCTTATGTATAATCTGGTATAGCATAGTGATTAAAAGCGCAAGCTGTAGAGCCAGATGCACAAACACAACAAAATAGCACAAAGACAAAGACACTGCCACTGTTGCGACCTTTATATATCTTACTATCTAAGGTTTTTATATCCATATTACATCTTTACACCATCGGTTATTTATTAGTTTATTAGAGCTGGCAAAACAAAATGCCGCAGACTGGGTAGCTTAAACAACAGAATATTTTTTCACAGTTCTGGAGGCTAGAAGTCCAAGATCAAGGAGTGAACAGGTTGGTTTTTCCTGAGGACTTTGTCCTGAGTTTGCAGATGGCTGCCTTCTTTCTGTATCCTAGCAGGTCTTTCCTCTGTGCCCACACATCTGTCGTGTCTCTGTATATCCAAATTTCCTTTTATAAGAGGAGAAGAAGCCACGAGTGGTAGCTCACACCTGTAATCCCAGCACCTTGGGAGGCTGAGGCTGGTGGATAGTTTAAGTCCAGGAGTCAAGACCAGCCTGGGTAACATAGTGAAAACCCATCTCTACAAAAAAAAAAAAAAAAAAAAAAAAAAAAAAAAAAAAAAAAAAAATTAGCCAGGCATGGTAGTATGCACCTGTAGTCTCAGTTACTTGAGAGCTGAGGTAGGAGAATCACCTGATTCTGGGAAGTCAAGGCAGCAGTGAGCCATAATCATGCCACCACTACACTCCAGCCTTGGTGTTGGAGTGAGACCCTGTTTCAGGAAAAAAAAAAAAAAAAAAGAGAAGAAAAAGCAATTAGATTGCATGAGGGCACATCATAATGGCTTCGTTTTAACTTAATCACCTCTTTAAAAGCCCTATCTCCAAAAAGTCACATCTGAGGTACTGGGATTTAGGGCCTCAACATATGAATTTTGGGAGAACACATTTCATCTCCTGACATAATGCTCTCTACTCCACAGATAATGCAAAATTAGCCAAGGCACCAGGATTGACTCTAGTGTCATACAAAAGAGTCAAAGGCAATTGTGAGTCTAGTAGTAAAATTCATTTGAATATCTCATGTGGTACTCACATCAATCATAAAAAAGACATCTGACTCTTATGGAGAAACTCAGACTTTCATGGAAAATCATGGATATTCAGCAATAATTTTTGGCTTAGTCCATAAAGAGTTTGGAAATTAGAATTTGGGGTTGTGTCAGAATATGAAAACAAGAATTCACACTAGTTGTTTCAGCAGAGGAAATTTAATACAGAGAATAAGTATAAAGATATTTACTACTACCTGCTTACCAGATGCAATTTTGTATGATATTCTAAATGAAGTAGACACGTGATAGTTTGTGGCATGTCAAGGTGATCAAGAATATGACAGGGCAGGAGTTGACATAGTTCTGAGACAGCAGTGTGAAGGTATGCTGTTGTCCCCATTAGGTGAAAGCAAAAGGCTTATGGTAATTCTTGAGAATTTTTTGAAGGGGAAAAAATTTTTAAGATCAGTAGCTAAATACTACATGCCAGATACTTATATTGATTTGCTCAAGTTATCACATCTGGAACAACAGTTGCAATTGGCATTACCTTATTAAGTTTACAAATATCCATACACACTATCCAAGATGAATGAATCTGCACAGACCAAATTAAATGGGAATGTCAGGAATCACACCTGTATCTTTTAAGTCTTTGGTGGTGGCATTAATCTTGACAATTCTTCCAAGGATGTGATAATTGCTTTTAGTTTACCATTAGGGTAGGAGAAAAGGAGTTCCAAGGACTTCCACTTGGCCCTCCTACAGTATTAGCTCTTTCTGTACATCCCAGTGTGGAAATTAGACCATTTTTAAAGCATGTTGGCTGGGCACAGTGACTCACACTTGTAATCTCAGCACTTTGGGAGGCCAAGGTGGGCAGATCACTTGAGGTCAGGAGTTCAAGACAAGCCTGGCCAACACGATGAAACCCTGTCTCTACTCAACATACAAAAAATTAGCCAGGCATAGTAATGTGCACCTGTAGTCCCAGTTACTTGGGAGGCTGAGGTAGGAGAATTGCTTGAACCCAGGAGGCGGAGGGTTGCAGTGAGCTAAGATCATGCCACTGCACTCCAGCCTGGGTGACAGAGTGAGACTCAGTCTCAAAAAAAAAAAAAAAAAAAAAAAAAAGCGTGTCTACATACAGTCTACATATAGAATACATAAAACTACAGAAATAGCTATAGGGTAGATCCTATAAGACAGACTTGAGCCCAAACTTAATTTACCACTTGATATGGTTTGGCTTTGTGTCCTCACCCAAATCTCATGTTGAAGTATAATCCTCAATATTGGGGGAGGTGCTGGTGAGATGCAACTGGATTATGGGGGTGGATTTCCCGTTGCTATTTTCATGATAGTGAACGAGTGCTCACGAGATCTGGTTGTTTGAAAGTGTAGCACTTCTTTCTTTGTTCTCTCTCTCTCTCTCTCTCTGTCTCTCTCTCTCTGTCCCTCTCCTGCTCTGCCATGGTAAGTCATGCTTGCTTCCCTTTTGCCTGCCACTATGATTTTAAGTTTCATGAGGGCTCCCAGCCACACTTCCCATGTAGCCTGCAGAACTGTGGATCAATTAAACCTCTTCTCTTCATAAATTACCCAGTTTCAGGTAGTTCTTTATAGCAGTGCGAGGATGGACTAATATGGAAAATTGGTAGAGAAGGGGGGCATTCCTATAAAGATGCCTGAAAATGTAGAATTGACTTTGGAACTGGGTAATGGGCATAGGTTGGAACAGTTTGTAGGGCTCAAAAGACAGTAAGATGAGAGAAGGTTTGGAACTTCCTAGAGACTTGGTGAATGGTTTTGACCAAAATGGTGATAGTGATATGTGATATGGACAATGAAGTCCAGGCTGAGGAGGTCTCAGATGGAAATGAGCAACTTATTGGGAACTGAAGTAAAGGTCACTCTTTCTATGCTTTAGCAAAGAGGCTGGTGGCATTGTGCCCCTGCACTAGAGATGGCTGGAACTCTTAGGAGAGATGACTTAGGGTATCTGGCGAAGAAATTTCTAAGCAGCAAAGCATTCAGAGAGTGGCCTGGTTGCTTCTAACAGCTTAGGCTCATATGTGTTCACAAAGAGATGGTCTGAAATTAGAACTTATATTTAAAATGGAAGCAGAGCACGAAAGATTGGAAAATTTGCAACCTGATCATGTGGTATGAAAAAAAACCCCATTTTCTAGGAAGGAATTCAAGCCAGCTGCAGAAATTTGCATAAGTAAGGAGGAGTCCGATGTTAATAGCCAAGACAATGGGGAAAATGTCTCCAAGACATTTGAGAGACCTTTGCATCAGCCCCTCTTATCACAGGCCTAGGGGCCTAGAAGAAGAGAATGGTTTCATGGGCCAAGTCCAAAGCCCCACTGCTCTGTGAAGCCTTGGGACCTGGCACCTTGCATCGTGGCTGCTCTAGCTGCAGCCAAGGCTAAATGGGGCGAGGGTACAGCTCAGGCCATTATTTCAGAGATTGCAAGCCCCAAGCCTTGGCAGCTTCTATATGGTGTTTGACCTGTGGGTGCGCAGAGGACAAGAGTTGAAGCTTGAAAACTTCCACCTAGATTTCAGAGCATGTATGAAAATGCCTGGCTGTCCAGGTAGAAGTCTGCTGCAGGGGTGGAGCCCTCATGGAGAATCTCTACTAGGGCAGTGCAGAGGGGAAATGTGGCATCAGAGTCCCCACACACAGTCCCCACTGGTGCACTGGCCAGTGGAGCTGTGAAAAGAAAGTCACTGTCCTTCATACCTCAGAATGGTAGATCCACCAACAGTCTGCACTGTGTGACCAGAAAAGCCGCAGTCACTCAACACCAGTCTGTGAAAGCAGCTGTGGGGCCATAACCTGCAGAGCCACAGGGGTGGAGCTACCCAAGGCCTTGAGAGTTCACCTCTTGCATCAGCATGCCTTGGATGTGATACATGGAGTCAAAGGAGATTATTTTGGGGCTTTAAGATTTAATGACTGCCCTGCTGGGTTTTGGACTTGCATGGGACCTGTAACTTCTTTGTTTTGGCCAATTTCTCCCATTTGGAAAGGGAGCATTTACCCAATGCCTGTACCCCCATTGTATCTTGGAAGTAACTAACTTGTTTTTTTATTTTACAAGCTCATAGGCAGAAGGGACTTCCTAGTCTCAGATGAGACTTTGGACTTAGACTTTTGAGTTAATGCTGGAATTAGTTAAACCTCTGGGGTACTGTTAGGAAGGCATGATTGTGTTTTAATATGAGAAGGACATGAGATTTTGGAGAGGGCAGGGCAGAACGATATTGTTTGTATTTGTGTCCCCACCCAAATCTCATGTCCTATTGTAATTCCCAGTGTTGGGGGAGAAACCTGATGGGAGGTGATTGGATCATGGGGGCAGATTTCCCCCTTTCTATTCTCATGATAGTGAGTGAATTCTCATGAGATCTGGTTGTTGAAAGTGTGTAGCACTTCCCTCTTCACCTTCTTGCTCTCTCCTGCTCCACCATGTTAAGATGTGCTTGTTTCCCCTTCACCTTTGCCATGATTGTAAGTTTCCTGAGGCCTCCCAGCTGTGCTTCCTGTACAGCCTGCTGGACTGTGAGTCAACTAAACTTCTTTTCTTCATAAATTACCCAGTCTCAAGTAGTTATTTATAGCAGTGTGAAAATGGACTAATACACCACCTGAGTACCATAAATGTTCTCTTTGACTACTGATCTCCGGTGGTGTTTTGAGTGCCTGAAGTAGCATTCATTCAGAACCATTATCTAGAATTCTTCAAGGATCTATAGAATCTTTAATTTCTCTCAATAAAAAGGTCAAGATTTCAATTGAATCATATTAGCAAGGTTAATCCACATTATTTGTTTATCTGGAGAGCTAGCATATGTGTACATATGTATGTATGCATACCTATTTTATTCCAAAACTGATTTAAAGTGTACACTTATCTAAGAAGTTGTAGTAGCCAAGGTGGTATACTGCTGAGATCTTACTTCAGGAGAAACTGCTTCAAGGAAGGTAATTATCCAACAGTTTCCAGCTGTTACACCTTTGGATCTGCTGCAGTGTTTATGCCAAGGCCATGCTCACCCCAGGATACTACTAGCCAATAGCTGAACATATTGGGGTATGAAAGCCATGCCATCCTGCCTGATGCCTCTTACAGTCGGCAGTCTTTGTTCCAGGACTTCCTATCAGCCTAGCCAAGACTTTCTCAGAATCACACTGCAGACCAAAGTTCCTTTTCCTGAGTCCTCCTGCTGTCCCTCCTGGCTTTCACTCTCCCCTTTCACAGGTGTCAGATCCACATTGTGGTCAAAGAGCTCGTTTCTCCTCTTTCTGTTACCTCGCTTGTTTATCCTCCATAGGTGTTTCTCCTAATACATCTCTTGCACATCTGGTTCAACCTTGGCATCTGTATCTTTGAGGACCTAAACAGACACAGAAATCAAGTAATAATTTACAAAAGCCTGAAGTTCACTGACTATTAGATTGTTGATAAATATAAGATTGCTGGGCCTTGGGGAAGCATAATTTCACTTTTTCCTAATCATTGAAAATACTTTTTTAAAAATTAAATAGGCCATGCATAAAGGGCCTAAGATTTAGGTTTTTCCCTAGAAAAACATCTGTGCTCTAATGGGAAAGTATCACTTTTAAATATAAAATTTTAAAGTGAATCCAGGGAAGATATTAAATTCCCAGGATTGAGGGCAATAACTAAGAACCTGAACAGCATTTACATGTTTGCTGGTCTCTGCTTTCTTTATCTTGCCCTCTTTGCTTCCTGCTTTATGTTATAAAGTGTTAATGTGTCAAAAATGAAAAATGTAGGGTTGGTGTGATGTTCTCAACAGGCTTCTTGAAAAACAGTTTTTCTTCTCTCAAGAATCAGCTAAAATTGAATTTGGCATTGTTTTCCCTTTGTTGCCTAGGCATTTGAGTCACTCTTGTCTGACCTAAGTGAAGCCATGATGGACAGTTCTGTAGAGGACATTATCACAGCCTAATGAGATAAACTGAAAGCAAAATTGTTTTTCTCTCTCCCACAAAATCTGGTCCTCCATTTTCTTCCTCTTTTATATTCTTTTCTAACTTGCCCTGTGAATTTTCAAGACATAATATGATTTTATTCTTATTACTGAGATAGAGAGGTTGGTTACAGAAACCGTTGTATGAACCAAATGTCTTCTGCCTTGTAGAGAGACTTTCTCAGGAACTAAGAGCGGTGTCTGTAAGCCTCGGGTAACAAGTCGCTGCCAACTCTGTAATACTTTTTAACCTAATGCAGAAGTAGGGGCCCTGCTGTTTTCTGGATTCTTTAGCCTTTCATTCAATGTAATGCATTTAATCATGGGAGAATTTAAAACATTTACCTTATAATAGTAACAATAAGTTTAAGCCCCAAATCAATAGAAACCTGGCAAAAAATACTCAGACTACACAAAACTACCAAGAACAATGACAAAAACCAAATCCTAAGGGTCATAAAGGAATCCTTTTTTTGTATGTGTTTAATTTTACATTTTAGCAAAATTAAAAAATAAAGAAGGAATAAGTTTAGGTTTGGGCTGAAGATGCAATGAAAATATAGGCTTATGAGAAAGTAAAATACTAATAAAATAGTATTTTGTTTCTCTGCTGGGGGAGTAAGTGAAGGAAACTAATATTTCTTGCATTTATGCTATGTGCTAGCCCTAGTGCTGGATGCTTTTTATATATATTATCTTGGCCCTCCCCAGAACCCAGAACCCAGAAAGATATGTTATCTTTTTTTTTTTTTTGACAGAGTCTCACTCTGTCACCCAGGTCAGAGTGCAGTGACTCAGTCACGGCTCACTGCAACCTCAACCCTCTGAGCTCAAGTGATCCTCCCACCTCAGCCTCCTGAGTAGCTGGGACTTCAGGTACATGTCATCACACCCAGCTAATTTTTTTTTTTTTAATTTTTGGTAGAGATGAGGTTTCACCATGTTGCCCAGGCTACTCTTGAACTCCTAGGCTCAAGCAATCTGCCTGCCTCTGCCTCCTAAAGTGTTGAGATTACAGGCATGAGCCACCATAGCCAGCTCCCATGTCATTTTATCAGTGAGTAAACTGAGGCTTAGATAAGTTAAATAAGTTGCCTGAAATCACATGATGTGTTCATGGTCCCTCTGGGATTCAAACCAAGTTCTGTCTGACTTTAAGTTGTAGATAAAGAATGATTTTTGGAACTGTGAAGGATAAGCAAATACTGGTGAGAGAGACTAACTCACACATGAGACAGCTAAATAATGAGGTACATACAGTCTAGGGCAAGCAAAGACCCAGGCTGGTGGTAATCACTCCCTATGTACTTTCCCAATCCTAACCAGAGTCTGACAGCCCCTTATAAATGAAGTCACTGAAACTGCAATTGGTGATCTTTCAGGAACTAAGTGAGGAAAAGGAGGAAGCATGGAAAGACTCAAGATGAAGATAAGTAGTCCCAACTTTCATAAACCTGGGTATAACTTCAATAATTTCTGTTGCCTTTGAGACAGGTTGAGCCCTCAGTTGCCTGGGCTTGAGGGAAGTTAGTACCAGAACTCAGAGAAAGGCCTTGGTTATAAGGCTGATTCCAAGGAGTGCATAAAACTTTCTAGTATCTGATACTGGAAATGGGAATGAAGAGTTCAGTCTTGATTTAAACTAGCTTCATTATTCTAGGAGGTGGGACATAAGGAAATATAGACAGCAGATGACATTTGAATTAATGTAAGAGGCGTAGAATGGCAAGCAGCCTGTTGGGAGCCAGACCGGTTAAGAGCTAAAAGACAAGATTCAGCCCACTGGGAAAGTGTGCTGTCAACTACAAGTCAGAGTAATAGGACGTCATCAAAAGGGCTGGAACTAATTGTTGCCTATCCTCTTGACCAAGATTTGACAAGAGTGAGGGAGGGGGTAACATTCTACATGCAGGGGACATTCCTACGTATTGCTAGTGGAAATGTAAATTAATACAGTACGTACAGAGAGAGTATCTTGGCATTATCTGTTGGAATTACAAAATCACATTTTCTTTAACCCAACAAGACCACTTTTAGGTTTTGAACTTGTAGAAATACTCAATGTACACAGTCATGTATATACAAAGACATTACTGCAGCATTCTTGAAAAGGGCAAATTATAGACGTTCCTTATCTCTTGACTAGGATTTTTGTATAGGTTTTATAATTCCCTCATAGGGCTTTCAGTAGTTACCACTTAGCTATCATTTTTATAATTAATGAGTTCACTTGTAAATTACTAGGTTAATTCACAATTATTATGGTAAAGCCAAAAAATTATATTATATATAAATATATATACACATATCTAAATATTTACACATTAGTGTAAGCAAGATTATATTGTTAAAGCTATTTTCAGTTTAATGTGGTACAGTATTTTGTTTGTTATAGTGATTCAGTTAAGGCATATAGCCATATCAAAAGCATTTGATGGCCTGGTGCGGTAGCTCATGCCTGTAATCCCAGCATTTTGGGAGGCCAAGGCAGGTGGATCACCTGAAGTCAGGAGTTTGATACCAGCCTGGCCAACACTGTGAAACCCCATCTCTACTGAAAATACAAAAAAAAAAAAAAAAAAAAAAAAAAAATTAACCGGGAGTGGTGGCAGGTGCCTGTAGCCCTAGCTACTCAGGAGGCTGAGGCAGGAGAATGGTATGAACCTGGGAGGTGGAGCTTGCAGTGAGCTGAGATGGTGCCACTGCACTCCAGCCTGGGTGACAGAGTGAGACTCCGTATCCAAAAAAAAAAAAAAAAAAACAAATTAGCCGGACATGGTGGTGCAGACTTGTAAACCCAGTTACTCGGGAGGCTGAGGCAGGAGAATTGCTTGAACCTGGGAGGCAGAATTGCAGTGAACCAAGATCACACCACGGCACTCCAGCCTAGGCCACAGAGCGAGACTCCATCTCAAAAGAAAAGAAAAAAAAAGAAAAGAAAAGCATTTAATAAGCATTTCAATTTTTAAAATTAAGGAAAGTTTGGTTTTGACTATAGGTCTTAGTCAACTCTTTCCGTAAGTGATATGGCCAACTTCTGTTGAGTAATGTGGATGTTAGAAGATGGGGAGCCAGTGAGGGCTACAGGTTAAGGGGTGTGTAGTAAGCTGTTAGGAGCAAGACCACCTAAGTCCCCCCACTTAAATTTCCAGTTGTTTCATTTCCCTTTTTTCCTTTTTGTTCCCAGTGTCTTTTTTGTTGTTGTTGTTGAGACAGAGTCTCACTCTGTTGCCCAGGCTGGAGTGCAGTGGCTCGATCTCGGCTCACTGCAACCTCTGCCTCCCGGGTTCAAGCAGTTCTCCTGCCTAAGCCTCCTGAGTAGCTGGGACTCCAGGCGCATGTTGCCACGCCCAGCTAATTTTTTGTATTTTGGTAGAGACCGAGTTTCACCGGGTTGCCCAGGCTGGTCGCAAACTCCTGAGCTCAGGCAATCCACCCGTCTCAGCCTCCCAAAGTGCTGGGATTACAGGCGTGAGCCACCGGGCCCAGCCCCCAATGTGTTAATGTAGTACTGTAGATGGATGAGAGGATTGGGGTCAGGAAAAAAATCTGGTAAATCAAAGAATAGAGCTGGGTTTGATTTGAAGGGACAAGATAATGGACAGTTGAAGACAGTTGAAGAGATAGAGCTTTATAGGAAGGAAGATTGAGGTTTGAGATGAAATATGTCAAGAATGGGTCAGTTAAGTTCTATCTGGTAGATCAGATCTCCTTCTTTAAAGCTTCACTCTTTATTGACATACAGACAGATTTTAAAAAACAATTTAAACAAAAATTATAGCTAACTCTTGATAAGTACTTAATATATGCCCAAACTTAATGCTTTATATGCATTAACTCACTTATTTCTTACACCTCTATCAAGTAGGTCCTATTATAATCCCCATTTAACATAAAGTTGAGGAACGAGGCCTGTACACTAAGTGATTTGACCCCAGATGCACAGCTATTCACTATACTGTGTCTCTCTGTCTACCTCATAGGGTTTCTGTGAGAATCAAGTGAGTTTTGTGTGTGAAAGTACTTTGAAAACCACAAAGCATTTGATACTTGAAAACCAGTTCTCAAGAGATAGAAAATGTTATTCACTCTACTCTGTGGAACAATTCTTTAAAAACAGGACTTGGAAAGCAAGCTACTGTCAAAACTAAAATAAAATTAACCTCAAATTAGAGGAGCACTTTTAGGTGACAAAATAAGTACTAAGAAAATACAACAATAAAAAGAAAAAAATGACATACAATCAAGATACAAAACTAATTGTAATTTTTAAAATGGCCTTTTTTGATGAGGTGAGAGTTTTTCACAGAGCTGAAAGCTGTGATTGCGTTGCCACATTTTACAGAACAGTCTCTGGAACAGGATTGACCTGGCTATCAAAGGATAATTACATGGCCTAATAGATTGTCCCTACCTTCAACTGCTAATGAAGCCCTTGGAAAATGTATCCCCACTTAACGAATGAGGCTTAAAATGCCAAGAAGCCTTTTGCCAAGGGTGTGTTCTGTAGACTCAGGCTGAATTCATTATTTTGTTCGAGTATTGCCACGAAGCCAACCATGGGCAATTTAGCATGCCACATTTCAAGCCGAATTTAATTCATCTCTGTGTGCCATGAATGAGACAAATACCCTATGATCAGGTGACAGCTGTCAGTAATGCCATAAACAGAAATTAATGTTAATGGTGAATTCCTCTTAATCATACCCCCATTAAAAGCTGGTCCAAAAATTAGGGGCTGTGTGTGTGTGTGAGAGAGAGAGATTGTGAGGAGAGGCATGCATAAAATAGTCCGATTACTTTATGATACTCAACTCCACTTTTGTTATAAAACCTCACTTATTTTCATACCAAAAAAGAACAGGTAAATTTCTTGATGAAAGAAAGTACCTCTGAGTTACCCTTTGTCTGGAAATGTATGTCTTTTTATGGAATTGCTTAGCTCTGAAGATAGCTGTTGCTTATAAGGACTAGTTTGTTCTTTCTTTCTTTTTTTTTTTTTGAGATGGAGTCTCACTGTCTCGCCCAGGCTGGAGTGCAGTGGCGTGATCTCAGCTCACTACAACCTTCGCCTCCCGACTTCAAGCGATTCTCCTGCCTCAGCCTCCTGAGTAGCTGGGACTACAGGTGCACGCCACCATGCCCGCCTAATTTTTTTATTTTTGGTAAAGACAGGGTTTCACCATATTAGCCAGGATAGTCTCCATCTCCTGACCTTGTGATACACCCGCCTTGGCTTCCCAAAGTGCTGGGATTACAGGCATGAGCCACCACGCCCAGCCAGTTTGTTCTTTCTTTAAGGCCACATGCTTTCCCTAATGTAGCAAATCTAAAAGCAGGGACGTTTGCAATGTTACTCAAAGTGGGAGGGAATTTAGCCTTACCACTCAGGGAGTCTGACATCCCAGTCAGAAAGTGACATGTGAATGTGTTAAGAATGGGCCCAACATCTAACAATAAGAAAAATGTGTTTCCCTAAACACCATTTTTTGAACTCTTACTGTTCCTAGGCTCCGAACATCTGAAGAAACATCTGAGAGACACCGAGGATGCAGCGAGAATCTTTTTACTCATTAGATGTAAGAGCAGCTCTCAGTTCTTTTGGGCATTGGAGTTACCTAGGAAGAGTTGGGGATTGTATTTTGCAGGCTCTGGGGTCAGACTACCTGGTTTTACATCCTGTCTCTGCTGTTTGTTAGTGGTATGATCAAGGGTGTTATTTAGCCTCAGTAAGTCCAGTGCTTCTGTTTGTGAAAATGAAAGGTGGAATGGATACAAATAGACCTATCTTATTAAGTAAAGATGGACTGATATAATGCTTGATACAGTTTCAGGCATACGGTGAGCATGCAATAAATAAACATTAGCTCATTTATTATTAGTAGTAGTATTATGTTTCTTCTCCTACCCAGAGTGAAACAGTAATTGATCAGAATGTGTCATATAACCTCATGTGGATTAGGGCAAAACAAACAAAAACTAAAAACAGATTGAGAAACACAGTTTTGTGCAATAATTTAAATCTCTTAAATAAAAAATGTAGAGAAGTTGCTATTAGTAAAATGTACTGACTTTTCATTCTTTATTAATTCAATGATATTTGTTATCAAATATTATAACAAATGCTGTTTGAGCCCAAGTACAAATCTGATTTGTGACTGGCCTTCAAGAACCACAGTCTTCGGCCGGGCGCGGTGGCTCAAGCCTGTAATCCCAGCACTTTGGGAGGCCGAGGCGGGCGGATCACGAGGTCAGGAGATCGAGACTATCCTGGCTAACACGGTGAAACCCCGTCTCTACTAAAAAAATACAAAAAACTAGCCGGGCGAGGTGGCGGGCGCCTGTAGTCCCAGCTACTCGGGAGGCTGAGGCAGGAGAATGGCGTAAACCCGGGAGGCGGAGTTTGCAGTGAGCTGAGATCTGGCCACTGCACTCCAGCCTGGGTGACAGAGTGAGACTCCTTCTCAAAAAAAAAAAAAAAAAAAAAAAAAAAAAAAAAAAGAACCACAGTCTTGTCATGGAGAGGAGAGGATGTTGTGATTGGGAAGCAGTGGTGGGGCACTGGAAGGGGTGGGTCTTCTGGAGAACTGACAAAATTCCATTTCTTGACCTGGGTGGCAGTTCAATCATAATAAAGTTTTGCATCTATATTATATGCACTTTTTGGTGTATGTGTTATAGTCACAATAAAAATATCTTTAATTGTGGTACGTAAGTGATTTGTATCTCAATTTAAAAAACTATATGGGATATTCCTGAATAAACCTTGGGGAATGTTTCTTTTTTCTTTTTTTTTTTTTTTTGTGATGGAGTCTAACTCTGTCGCCCAGGCTGGAGCGCAGTGGTGCGATATCAGCTCACTGCAACCTCCGCCTCCTGGGTTCAAGCGATTATTCTGCTTCAGCTTCCCAAGTAGCTGGAATTACAGACACGCGCCACCACGCCTAGCTAATTTTTGTATTTTTAGTAGAGACAGGGTTTCACCATATTGGCCAGTCTGGTCTCAAACTCCTGTGATCCGCCCATCTCGGCTTCCCAAAATGTTGGGATTACAGGTGTGAGCCACCGCGCCTGGCCAGGAATGTTTCTTAGACAAAACACCAAAAGCACAAGCAACCAGCATATGTTAATTAGCTTGATTTAGCCATTCCGCAATGTATACATATTGAAAGCAACAAGTTGTACAATATATACGATTTTTATTTATCAGTAAAAAAAAAAAAAAAGCACAAGCAATCAAAGGAAAAAAATAGACAAATTGGACTTTATTAAAATTAAAGACTTGTGCTTCAAAGGATACTATTGAGAAAGTAAAAATATAACCTACGGAATGGAATATTTGCAAATTATCTATCTGATAAGAGTCTGGTATCTAGACTATATGAAGAATTACTATGACTCAACAACTGAAAAGACAAGGCTGGGTGTGGTGGCTCATGCCTTTAATCCCGGGGCTTTGGGAGACTGAGGTGGAAGGATTGCTTGAGGCCAGGAATTTGAGACCAGCCTGGGCAACATAGTGAGACCTCATCTCTATGAAAAATTGTAAAAATTAGCTGGACATGGTGGCGTGTACCTGTAGTCCTAGCTACTCTGGAAGCTGAGGTGAGAGGATTGCTTAAGCCCAGCAGTTTAAGGTTGCAGTGAGCTGTGATTATGCCACTGCACTCCAGCCTGGGCAACAGAGCAAGACTGCCTTAAAAAAAAAGAAAAAAAGAAAAAAAAAAGACAACCGCATTTTAAAGTGGACAAGAGGTTTGAATAAACATTTTTCCAAAAAAGATATATAAATGGTCAATAAGCACATGAAAAGATGCTCAGTATCATTAATCACCAGGGAAATGCAAATCAAAAATAAGGTATAAAGTATCACTTTATACCCTCTAGGATGGCTGTACTCAAAAGGACAGACAATAAAAAGTGCTGGCCAGGATGTGAAGAAATTAGAACCCTTATACATTGCAGGTGTGAGTGTAAAATGGTATAGCCACTTTGGAAAACGATTGGCTATTTCCTCAAAAAGTTAAACATAGAATTACCATATGTCCTAGCAATTCCATTTCTATCCAGGAAAAAATAAAAACATAAGTCCACACAAAAACTTGTACATTAATGTTTATAGCAATAACAAAAAAGTAGAAAAAAAATTTTCATCAACTGATGGAAAAATAAAATATGGTGTACTCATTGATGAAATATTATTCAGTCATATAAAAGAATGAAGTACTGATTCATGCTACAGCACAGAGGAACATTAAAAACATCATGCTATGTGAAAGAAGCCACACATTGTATAATTCCATGTATAAGAAATGTTCAGAATAGGCAAATCCGTGAACACAGAGAGTGTGTTAGTGGTTGTCAGGGACTATGGGGGAGGAGGGATGGGAGAGTGACTACTAGAGGGTACAGGACTTAATTTTAGTGTGATTTAAAAATGTTATGAAATTAGATAGTGGTAATGGTTGTAAGACTGAATATGTTAAAAAACACTGACTTGTATACTCTAAAAAGCTGAATAGTCTGGTGGTGAACTATTATCTCAAATAAATAAAATACAAAGTATGGGATAGTTCCATGTTTTGTAATGGTTATATTTGACTAAATTATAGATTGTACAAAGAGAGTAATAGGAAATAAATTTTTTTTTTTTTTTTTTTTTTTTTTTGAGACGGAGTCTTGCTCTGCCGCCCAGGCTGGAGTGCTGTGGCCGGCTCTCAGCTCACTGTAAGCTCCGCCTCCCGGGTTCACGCCATTCTCCTGTCTCAGCCTCCCGAGTAGCTGGGACTACAGGCGCCCGCCTCGTCGCCCGGCTAGTTTTTTTGTATTTTTTAGTAGAGACGGGGTTTCAGCGTATTAGCCAGGATGGTCTCGATCTCCTGACCTCGTGATCCGCCCGTCTCGGCCTCCCAAAGTGCTGGGATTACAGGCTTGAGCCACCGCGCCCGGCGGAAATAAATTTTAAAATATAAATTGAAATCACATTATAAAGGGCTTTATTAGTGGGAAGCTGTCAGTAGAGAACCATTAAAGATTTCTGAGGCTAGGCGTGGTGGCTCACACCTGTAATCCCAGCACTTTAGGAGGTTGAGGCAGGTGGATCAACTGAGGTTGGGAGTTTGAGACTAGTCTGGTCAACATGGTGAAAGCCCGTCTCTACTAAAAATACAAAAAACAACAACAAGAAAAGCCAGACATGGTGGTACATGCCTGTAATCCAAACTACTTGAGAGGCTGAGGCAGGAGAATCACTTGAACCTGGGAGGCGGAGGTTGCAGTGAGCTGAGATCATGCCACTGCACTCCTGCCTGGTGACAGAGTGAGACTCTGGCTCAAAAAAAAAGGCTTTGAGAAAGTGAGGAATGTGATTAGAGTGTGGTTCAAGAAATTTAGCATCATTTTGATTCATCTCTGCACATCTCTCCATCTTTCCTAGCCTTTATACTAGAGAGGACAGTGATTATGTACTTTGTAGCTTAGTTTTGTCTTAGGGAATACATATGATTTTAGAAATTTTTCCCCAAAGAACTGGATCATATTAGCCTGGTAAATTGAATTATATGTCCTTTTATAATAATACAAAGTATATGAATATATACAAGCATTACCTCGTTTCATAGGAAAGAGGTGATAGATAAAATGAGAAAAAGTGAGATTTTGGTTGTGTTTACTAATACACATTCCTGATTTGGAGAACTGGGAAGGGAAAACAAAACTGTATCAGTCTAAGTCTCAACGGGATGCTATATTAGAAGAATACACCAAGGGTTGTCAAGGACTGTGAATGATCTGAGAATTGACCTTAACAGCAAGCTAAGAAATTAACCTGTCATAGTTTCATGAATGCTGGCAGAAGACACAAGACTTTTGGGTCAGAGATAAAGGCCTTTTGCATTTTATCACAGTTGATTTGTGCTTTAGTTATTGGAAGAGTTAGCTAGTTACATAATTTTTAGAAATGTAATCAAATTAGTACTTGAAAGCTCCAATAAATGTATTGTAAAATAAAATATTCAATGCAGAAGTTGCATAAAACCTGTTTCTCACGTTGCTCTTTGAATACATGCTTAAGGGACATTTGAGAGCCTATAGCAAATGTTGGCTCTTTAGATTGAAAACTACAAGCTAAAAAAGAATATTAAGGAAATCCAAAGCAAATCACTTGATTTATACCAAGCACTCAATTTTCTCAACACAGTTCTTCAGAAGACAGTTTCAGTAAATTGTGTTAACTGCAGATTCATTGTTTACAATAGCTTTCATTAATGTAACATTCCACAGTAGGTAAAAAAATTTTGCAATGAGTGAGAAAACACTCTGTAATTAATTATCCTGGTGTTTTCTACAATATTGCAAGAGATCTGTGTGGATCACAAAACAATACTGTTTTTTTAAAAAAATTCTGTTCTAGAAATCACATGAAACAATCCTACCTGTAACTGCAATTGTATTTTATTTTATTTAAATCTGATGAACTGCATGAGCATACAACACAATATGAGGGCAATTGTGCCAGCAGAATATGTCTATGATCAGACAATATGCTGAGAACTAGCAGATGAGAGAAAATGAGACTTGGGGGACTATGGGGAATGAATCTGGAGGCAGCAGCAATTTTTTAGAATAATTTGAAAATCCTTTGTTTTGAAGGATTTGGTTACCTAATTAGGTTAGAGAAGCTTGTGTGCTTTGTACACAAGGAGAGATGATCTCTGTGCTTTTCCTGGACTCTCAAAGCCATTTATGTTAATTATATGACCTCCACTAAGCACTCAAGGTCTGGTCTATGATATGTTTTCTTTACTCTTCCAAATGCTGATCCATTCATTATTAAGAGACTTGGCTTCAGAGCATCAGATTACTGCATTTCTTGTAAATCAGCTTAGTGGCAACAAAATCCAGTTCATCTCTAGACATTGGGTTTTCTTAGATGAGCTCTTCTATTTTTCTGTCCCTTGGTTAAAGAAGAGCTGCAAATAGGTCTGTGGAGCTATTTGGTTATCAGTTTTACTGACTGTCAAAAGATCTGACTGTATAACCTTTGTTCTTAGATATTTGCTGTGTGTAATTTATTTCATTTTTTGTCTACTGAAACATTTTCCTTTTTCTTAAGCAGAAATAGCAAATGACTAAGAATTAGAATATGCAGTCTCTCCTTTCCTCTCTTAATCCCTCATATAACCTGTTGCATTAAGATAATGCTTTTGGGAGTGTGCTATGGGTTTCAACAATGTGTGTGACTGCTAATGAGCTGGGATAGGCTCGGCTATGATTTCTCTAAGGCTGGAGTTCCTATGAGTGTGGAGAAATACATATTAAAGGATATAAGAGAATGTTCATGAACTATATCTTAACTAGTTCTTATGGCTGAAATAAGACAGAGAGACTTGGAATGACATTTCCTAACCAAAATAGGATTTGGTTCAACTTTGTATGTGGTAAGAGCAAGGACAGACCCCCTTAGGAAACTCATACCATTGCCCCTTGCCTCAAGACTGCACATAACATAATCCTCTTTCTGTTTTTGCCTGAATTGCCCAGATGCTCAAAGCCATTCATAATGTTCACAGTGACTATATTAATTTTTAAATTTTGGAATTATTGTCATGATTTTTAATCATATATACATATATATTGTTTGTATAGGTGATATATGTGTGTGCATATATATAGAAAATATATACATTTACCTATATTGCTTTTGGAAACAAGTGAGATATAAAGAACATGGTAAAGAACAGATGATGTGATTTTGTGGCTGGCAAGGTGGCTGAATAGGAAGAGCTCCGGTCTGCAAATCCCAGTAAGATCAATGCAGAAGGCAGGTGATTTTTGCATTTCCAACTGAGGTACCCAGCTCATCTCATTGGGACTGGTTAGACAGTGAGTGCAGCCCATGGAGGGTGAGCAGAAGCAGGGTGGGGCATCACCTCACCTGAGAAGCGCAAGGGGATGGGGAACTCCCTCCCCTAGCCAAGGGAAGTCATGAGGGACTGTGCTGTGAGGAATAGTGCATTCTGTCCCAGACACTACGCCTTTCCCACGGTCTTTGCAATCCACAGACCAAGAGACTCTCTTGGGTGCCTATGTCACCAGGGCCCCGGGTTTGAAGCACAAAACTGGGTGGTTGTTTGGGCAGACACTGAGCTAGCTGCAGGAGTTTATTTTTCATACCCCAGTGGTGCCTGGAACACCAGTGAAACAGAACCATTAACTCACCTGAAAAGGGGGCTAAACCCAGGGAGCCAAGTAGTCTAGTTCAGCAGATCCCACCCCCATGGACCCCAGCAAGCTAAGATCCACTTGCTTGAAATTCTCACTGTGAGCACAGCAGTCTGAGCTCGATCTGGGACACTCGAGTTTGTTGGCAGGGAGGGGCATCCACCATTACTGAGGCTTAAGTAGGCAGTTTTCCTCTCACAGTGTAAACAAAGCCGCTGGGAAGTTTGAACTGGGCAGAGCCCACTGCAGTTTCACAAAGCCACTGTAGCCAGACTGCCTCTCTAGATTCTGCCTCTTTGGGCAGGACATTTTTTTTTTTTTTTTTTTTTTTTTTGAGACGGAGTCTCGGTCTGTCACCCGAGCTGGAGTGCAGTGGCCAGATCTCAGCTCATTGCAAGCTCCGCCTCCCGGGTTCACACCATTCTCCTGCCTCAGCCTCCCGAGTAGCTGGGACTACAGGCGCCCGTCACCTCGCCCGGCTAGTTTTTTTTTTTTTTTTTTGTATTTTTTAGTAGAGACGGGGTTTCACGGTGTTAGCCAGGATAGTCTCGATCTCCTGGGCAGGACATTTCTGAAGGAAAGGCAGAAGCCCCAGGCAGGGGCTTATAAATAAAACTCCCATCTCCCTGGGACAGAGCACCTGGGGGAAGGGGCAGCTATGGGCGCAGCTTCAGCAAGCTTAAACATTCCTGCTTGACAGCTCTGAAGAGAGCAGCGGATCTCCCAGCACGGCACTCGAGCCCTGCTAAGGGACAGACTGCCTCCTCAAGTGGGTTCCTGACCCCCTTGCCTCCTGACTGGGAGACGCCTCCCAGTAGGGAATGACAGACACCTCATACAGGGGAGCTCCAGCTGGCATCTGACAGGTGCCCCTCTGGGATGAAGGTTCCAGAGGAAGGAACAGGCAACAATCTTTGCTGTTCTGCAGCCTCTGCTGGTGATACCCAGGCAAACAGGGTTCTGGAGTGGACCTGCAGCAAACTCTAGCATACCTGCAGCAGAGGGGCCTGACTATTAGAAGGAAAACTAACAAACAGAAAGGAATAACATCAACATCAACAAAAAGGACGTCCACTCAGAAACCCCATCTGAAGGTCACCAGCATCAAAGACCAAAGGTAGATAAATCCATGAAGATGAGAGAGAGAGAGAAAAAAAAAAAACAGCTCAAAAAGGCTGAAAATTCCAAAAACCAGAATGTCTCTTCTTCTCCAAAGGATCACAACTCCTTGCCAGCAAGGGAACAAAACTGGATGGAGAATGAGTTTGACAAATTGACAGAAGTAGGGTACAGAAGGTAGGTAATAAACTCCTCTGAGCTAAAGGAGCATATCCTAACCCAATGCAAGGAAGCTAAGAACCTTGAAAAAAGGTTACAGGAATTGCTCACTAGAACACCCAGTTTAGAGAAGAACATAAATGACCTGAAGGAGCTGAAAAACACAGCACAAGAATGTTGTGAAACATATACACAAGTATCAATAGCTGAATCAATCGAGAAGAAGAAAGGATATCAGGGATTGAAGATTAGCTTAATGAAATAAAGCATGAAGACAAGATTAGAGAAAAAAGAATGAAAAGGAATGAAGAAAGTCTCCAAAAAATATGGGACTATTGTGAAAAGACCAAAACCTACATTTGATTGGTGTACCTGAAAGTGATGGGGAGAATGGAGCCCAGTTGGAAAACACTCTTCAGGATATTATCCAGGAGAACATCCCCAACCTAGCAAGACAGGCCAACATTCAAATTCAGGAAATACAGAGAATACCACAAAGATACTCCTCAAGAAGAGCAACCCCAAGACACATAGTCGTCAGATTCACCAAGGTTGAAATGAAGGAAAATATGTTAAGGGCAGCCAGAGAGAAAGGTCGGGTTACCCACAAAGGAGAGCCCATCAGGCTGACAGTGGATCTCTCTGCAGAAACCCTACAAGCCAGAAGAGAGTAGGGGCCAATATTCAACATTCTCAAAGAAAAGAATTTTCAACCCAGAGTTTCATATCCAGCCAAACTAAGCTTCATAAGCTAAGGAGAAATAAAATTCTTTACAGACAAGCAACTGCTGAGAGATTTTGTCGTCACCAGGCCTGCCTTACAAGAGCTTCTGTAGGAAGCACTAAATATAGAAAGGAAAACCCAGTACCAGCCACTGCAAAAACATAGCAAATTGTAAAAACCATCAACACTATGAAGAAACTGCGTCAACTAACGGGCAAAATAACCAGATAGCATCATAGCATCATACTGATAGGATCAAATTCACACATAACAATATTAACCTTAAATGTAAATGGGCTAAATGCCCCAATTAAAAGACACAGACTGGCAAATTGGATAGTCAAGACCCATTGGTGTGCTGTATTCAGGAGACCCATTTCATGTGCAAAGACACACACAGGCTCAAAATAAAGGGATGGAGGAAGATTTACCAAGCAAATGGAAAGCAAATAAAGAAAAGCAGGGGTTGCAATCCTAGTCTCTGATAAAACAGACTTTAAACCAACAAAGATCAAAAAAGACAAAGAAGGGCATTACATAATGGTAAAGGGATCAATGCAACAAGAAGAGCTAACTATCCTAAATACATATGCAACCAATGCAGGAGCACCCAGATTCATAAAGCAAGTTCTTAGAGACCTACAAAGAGACTCAGACTCCCACACAATAATAGTGGGAGACTTTAACACCCCACTGTCAATGTTAGACAGGGCAATGAAACAGAAAATTAACAAGGATATTCAGGACTTGAACTCAGCTCTGGACCAAGCCGACCTAATAGACATCTACGGAACTCTCCATCCCAAATCAACAGAATATACATTCTTCTTTCACCACATCACACTTACTCTCAAATTAACTACATAATTGGCTACGGAACTCTCCATCCCAAATCAACAGAATATACATTCTTCTTTCACCACATCACACTTACTCTCAAATTAACTACATAATTGGAAGCAAAACACTCCTCAGCAAATGCAAAAGAATGGAAATCATAACAAACAATCTCTCAGACCACAGTACAATCAAACTAGAGCTCAGGATTAAGAAACTCACTCAAAACTGCACAGCTACATGAAAAAACTGAACAACCTGGTCCTGAATGACTGCTGGGTAAATAACAAAATTAAGGTAGAAATAACAAAGTTCTTTGAAACCAATGAGAACAAAGATACAATGTATCAGAATCTCTGGGACACAGCTAAAGCCATGTTTAGAGGGAAATTTGTAGTGCTAAATGCCCACAGGAGAAAGCAGGAAAGATCTGAAATCGACACCCTAACATTAGAATTAAAAGAACTAGAGAAGTAAGAGCAAACAAATTCAAAAGCTAGAAGACAAGAAATAACTGAAATAACTAATATCAGAGCAGAAGTGAAGGAGATAGAGGCACGAAAAACCCTTCAAAAATCAATTAATCCAGAAGCTAGTTTTTTGAAAAGATTAACAAAATAGACTGCTAGCCAGACTAATGAAGAAAAGAGAGAAGAATCAAATAGACACAATAAAAAATGATAAAGGGGATATCACCAGTGATCCCACAGAAATACAAACTACCATCAGAGAATACTATAAACACCTCTACACAAATAAACTAGAAAATCTAAAAGAAATGGATAAATTCCTGGACACATACACCCTCCCAAGACTAAACCAGGAAGAAGTTGAATCCCTTAATAGACCAGTAACAAGTTCTGAAATTGAGGCAATAATTAATAGCCTACCAACCAAAAAAAAGCCCCGGACCAGATTCACAGCCAAATTCTACCAGAGGTACAAAGAGGAGCTGGTACCATTCCTTCTGAAACTATTCCAGACAATAGAAAAAAAGGGACTTCTCCTTAATTCATGTTACACTCATTTTACTCTTCCCAGCATCATCCTGATACCAAAGCCTGGCAGAGACACACACACAAAAAAGAAAATTTCAGGCCAGTATCCCTGATGAACATCGATGCGAAATCCTTAATAAAAGACTGATAAACCCTGAATCCAGTGGCACATCAAAAAGCTTATCCACCACGATAAAGTCAGCTTCATCCCTGGTATGCAAGCCTCGTTTAACATGCACAAATCAATAAACGTAGTCCATCACATAACAGAACCAATGACAAAAACCACATGATTATCTCAATAGATACAGAAAAGGCCTTCAATAAAATTCAACACCCTTCATGATAAAAACTCTCAATAAACTATGTATTGATGGAACATATCTCAAAATATTAAGAGAGATTTATGACAGACCCACAGCCAATATCATACCGAATGGGCAAAAGCTGGAAGCATTCCCTTTGAAAACCGGCAGAAGACAAGGACACCCTCTCTCACCACTCTTATTCAACATAGTATTGGAAGCTCTGGCCAGGGCAATCAGGCAAGAGAAATAAATAAAGGGTATTCAAATAAGAAGAGAGGAAGTCAAATTGTCTCCATTTGGAGATGACATGATTGTATATTTAGAAAACCCTATCATCTCAGCCCACAATTTCCTTAAGCTGATAAGCAACTTCAGCAAAGTCCCAGGATACAAAATCAATGTGCAAAAATCACAAGCATCCTTATATACCAATAATAGACAACAGAGAGCCAAATCATGAGCCAAATCCCATTCACAATTGCTACAAAGAGAATAAAATACCTAAGAATACAACTTACAAGGGATGTGAAGGACTTCTTCAAGGAGAACTATAAACCACTGCTCTAGGAAATAAGAGAGGACAAATGAAAAAACATTCCATGCTCATGGATAGGAAGAATGAATATCGTGAAAATGGCCATACTGCCCAAAGTAATTTATAGATTCAATGCTATCCCCATCAATCTACCATTGACTTTCTTCACAGAACTAGAAAAAAACTACTTTAAATTTCATATGGAACCAAAAAAGAGCCCACATAGCCAAGACAATCCTAAGCAAAAAGAACAAAGCTGGAGGCATCACGCTACCTAACTTCAAACTATATTATAAGGCTACAGTAACCAAAACAGCATGGTACTGGTACCAAAACAGAGATATAGACCAATGGAACAGAACAGAGGCCTCAGAAGTAACGCCACACATCTACAACCATCTGATCTTGGACAAACCTGACAAAAACAAGCAATGGGGAAAGGATTCTCTATTTAATAAATGGTATTGGGAAAACTGGCTAACAATATGTAGAAAACTGAAACTAGACCTCTTTCTTAAACCTTATACAGAATTTAACTCAAGATGGATTAAAGACTTAAATGTAAAATCTAAAAGTATAAAAAGCCTAAAAGAAAACCTAGGCAAAACCATTCAGGACATAGGCATGGGCAAAGATTTCATGACTAAAACACCAAAAGCAATGGCAACGAAAACCAAAATTGACAAATGAGATCTAATTAAACTAAAGAGCTTCTGCACAGCAAAAGAAACTATCATCAGAGTGAACAGGAAACCTACAGAATGAGAGAAAATGTTTGCAATATATTTACCTGACAAAGGGTTGATATCCAGAATATACAAAGAACTTAAACAAATTTATAAGAAAAAAACAAACAACTCCATCAAAAAGTGAGTGAAGCATATGAACAGACACTTCTCAAAAGAAGACATTTATGTGACCAACAAACATATGAAAAAAAGCTCATCAACACTGGTCATTAGATAAATGCAAATCAAAACTACAAAGAGATACCATGTCTTGCCAGTTAGAATGGCGATCATTAAAAAGTCAGGAAACAACAGGTGCTGGAGAGGATGTGGAGAAATAGGAACACTTTTACACTGTTGGTGGGAGTGTAAATTAGTTCAACCATTTTAGAAGACAGTGTGGCGATTCCTCAAGATCTAGAACCAGAAATACGATTTGATCCTGCAATCCTATTACTGGATATATACCCAAAGGATAATAAATCATTCTGTAAAGACACATGCACACCTATGTTTGTTACAGCACTGTTCACGATAGCGAAGACTTGGAACCGACCCAAATGCTCATCAATGACAGACTGGATTAAAAAAATGTAGCACATATACACCATGGAATAATATGCAGGCATAAAAAAGGATGAGTTCATGTTCTTTGCAGGGGCATGGATGAAGCTGGAAACCATCATTCTCAGCAAACTAACACAGGAGCAGAAAACCAAACACCGCATGTTCTCACTCATAAGTGGGAGTTGAACAATGAGAACATGTAGACACAGGAAGGGGAATATTACATACTGGGGTGGGGGGCTGGGGAGGAATAGCATTAGGAAAAATACCTAATGTAGATGACAGGTCGATGGGTGCAGCAAACCACCATGGAACATGTATATCTATGTAACAAACCTGCACATTCTGCACATGTATCCTAGAACTTAAAGTATAATAATAATAAAAAGGAACAGATGATGTAGGCAGAATGATTTTTTTTTTCTTTCTATAACCTTTAGTTGCAATTTCTATCAAGGCAGTGCTAAAGCTCATTATGAACAGGAAAGATAGGAAGATGACACAAAACAAAGCAAATTAAAAAATAGGTCTTGGCCAGATGTGGTGGTTCGTGCCTGTCATCCCCGCACTTTGGGAGGCTGAGGCAGGAAGGATTGCTTGAGACCAGGAGTTCGAGATCAGCCTGGGCAACATAATGTGACCTCATCTCTTAAAAAAAAAAATTTGCCAGGCATGGTGTCTCACACCTGTAGTCCCAGTTACTTGGGAGGTTGAGCTGGGAGGATCGTTTGAGCCCAGGAGTTGGAGACTACAGTGAGCTATGGTTTCACCATTGCACTCTAGCCTGGGCTACAGGCTGAGACCCTGACTCTAAAACAAACAAACAAACAAACAAAAGGTCTTATGAGAGCTGATTACAATTTAGCAGAAGCAGCCTTTTGATTTTCCCTTCTTTCTAATACCAGGGATTTTACTTGGATTGCAAAACTATGGATGTGATATGGCAACTTGAAGTCTCAACGCCTGTTAGCAAAAAAGTAAGAGGATTGTAATTACAATCTAAGCTTTGGAGCTGGCTGGGCCTGACATTTGAGAAAATGGATAGGGCCAGCCCTTTGTCTCCCTCTGCCCCCACCTGCTTCCCTATCTGGGACCCAAGCTCTCTTGCTGCCCAGCCAAGCCTGTCATCTCGAGAAGGCACTGAAGCCGCTGACTCTTTCTGCTCTGCCCACCAAAATATAACCACTCACAGTCTCTGTTCGGAGATGGAATCCAGTGAGATACCTACAATACATTCACAGTAGATGTCAGATAATAGAATAACTCACTCTTCTCAGATCACATGGGAAACACACTGTCATTGCCTTTCCATCCTGTTTAAACAATTCAGATTATCTCAGAATTCAGAAGCTGAGATGATAAATTAGGGGTCAAGTGTCTCTTGCTCCCCCTCCCTTGTGTCCTCACCTTCCTGTCTCTCATTGATACTTCCTGTCTGCAAATAACCTGGACTGTGGGTACTTTTTTTCATGTGAAAGGAAGGATTTTGAGCTCTTTTTGGCTAAAGTTGATAAGAAGGATTAGAAAGTAGCTTAGTTCCTAATTGAGGTTCTCCCCCTGTCTCTAAATACAAATAGAAAAACTCGTGGAACATTTATGAGAGAAGAGTTACATGTTTAGTTGCTTAGAACATTTTATTTTAGAAATAAATATTTAGGGATGCAGCCATTCATGGCATTTTCATGAACTCCCTTATGAATGCATTTGATGTGTTCATTCACCTCTTTGTAGAGGCTTTGATAGGAAGTAGTAGCAGTGGCAGTATGGATTTGGGAGGGTGGAGTTAGCTTTGGCCAGGTAATCTCTGCACATCAGACTATTAAAGGCAGCGCCTTTACAGAATGTTGGCTGGGCTGTGACTCATGCTTTGCTTTGCACTCCCTAAAGAGGCTTTGTGCATCACCTCTTTGTCCTTTCCCTAGTCATTTGAAAATAAATAGAAGAGAGAATAATGTGATCAGGGGCTCTAATTGTATTTATTGCTTATGTAGGTTTTTAGTAGATACAGGGATGCTTCTTTATGCTTTATGTCTTGCACACCTGAAATGTGTCATAATAATTAAATGATATTTTAAAAAACTAAACAGAAGAAATAGTTTTGGGAATTAGTCCCACATAGTCATGTGACTCATTTGCATAGATCCTAATGTAGTCATAGCTTGGCCATTTCCATTTTTTCTGTTTTTCTACTTCTTAAACACAAATGGAAATAATTTTATTCTTTTTTTTTTTTTTTTTTTTGCCTTTTTCAATCTTGGATAGGACTAGTTGCTTCCCACCTTTTTTGAGATACAGAAAAAAATAAGTGCGTACTGCCATTTGCTTAAAGATCGTCAGTTTCCATCTCTGCAGGTCAGGAAGGAAGTGAATGCAATGTATTTGGTCAATAAGCACAGATATTTGCAATGCTAACCATCCCGATTTCAAAAACACAGAAAGTTGTATATTTAATTGAAAGTTCAGAAAGGCCAAACAGTAGATGACAGCTAATATAGTTTGAAAAGAATGTTTAAAATATGCAGACAAAAGATTATTTGCTTATAAACAAGATTGATAATTTATAATCAGATGATGGATTGAATCTCTTTCATAAATATTTGAATAAGATGGGGTCAAGGCAGTAAAGTTGATCATGGAGCTTTACCTTGTCAATTCTCATGAGTGTTGGTGATACCTGTTGGGAATAAACCCTGTAGCCTGGCTGGCCAACTGATGTCTATATCCCAATCCACTAGCACATCAATAATTTGTATAAAGTAAAAAGAAGAAGAGGGAGAGGGAACTGTTTGTTTGATGGTGGAGGGACAAAGTGTCCCAGGAAAGAAAGCTACATGCTGGTGTCTTAGTGGCAGCCAGGACCACCCTCTGTGGACATGTAGTTTGTACTCTGCATGACTCCTGGGGCCATCATTCACATAGATTCCCAAAGGAATGAGGCTCTCTATAGTTGTACAATCTCAACCCTAGTGGTAATCATTTATTTGGCAATCTGGAAATGTTTCCAGAAGTATCCCTTGTGAGGGACAAAGGTCTACTGTGTATCTTGCATATTTCATTATTAACCCTGTAACTTGTGCTGAGTACCTATTTAATATCTATTCAGTGCTAAAGTAAGAGAAAAACAACTTTAAAAAAAACCTTTTTGAGACATAATTCACATATTATAAAATTCACATATTATAAATTCACATATTATAAAATTCACATATTATAAATTCACATATTATAATTCACATATTATAAAATTCACCTGCCTATAGTATACAATGATTTTTGGCATATTCATGGAGTAGTGCAACTATCACCACGATCAATTTTGAAACATGTCATCACCACCCCACCCCCAGAAAAATAAACCTCATGCCCATTAACAGTCATTCTCTGTTCCTCCCTTGCCCCAGCTCCTGGCAACCACTTATCTACTTTCTGTCCCTACAGATTTGCTGATTCTGGACATTTCATGTAAATAGAATCATATACTGTGTGGCCTTTGGTGGCCAGCCTCTTGCACTTAGCATAGTGTTTTCAAGATTTATCCATGTTGAAGTAGCATATATCAGTACTTCATTTCTTTTTATTGCCAAGTTATGTTCCATTGTATGGCTATACCACATTTTATTTATTCATTCATTAGTTGGTGGACATCTGAGTTGCTTCTACTTTTTTGGCTATTATGAATAGTGCTGTTGTGAATTTCATGTACATTTGTTTGTGTGGACATAAGCTTTTAATTCTCTTGGGCATATATGTAGGAGTGAAATTGCTGTAGAGAAAGGCAATTTTAATTTAGAAATCTCTACATTATTAGCTTTTATATTTAAAGTCATCTTATTAATGGTATATATCTGGCTTGGCTGGTAATTCTGGGTCCTGCACCAAACCTCCACTCTGCAATCCCATCCATGTTGTGAGCTGGTAGGTGAACCACAGAAAATTGAAATGTACTATACTGGGTTAGTCTCTTTGAACAGGGTCATACTTACATTGAATTCACTCTGATTTATTATTTTGCTACTGCATTTGGAACACAGACAGTATTCACTAAGAGTTGGAACTATAGACTAGAAACAGAGGTTCCCTGTTTTCATTAGTCAACTCTCAAAGGATGGATGGAGCCAATTTCAGAGTATTCTAGGACTCTTGCTGTCTTAGATGCTTGCCATCCTTCTTCCTTTTGGCCTTTTTGCATTTCATTAGTGTCACTTACAGAGCTAAGAGAACACATATAATTCAGCCAAAGTATTTTTATAGTCTTTAGGTGAAAAGAACTTTTAATATGTGTGTCATCTTGGTTTCTGTGTCCCTTATAAATGATGTCATTTACCCTGAAACTATGAAGAAACTACAGTTGACTTCCTTCCACCTAATCTTAGCTTCTAGTATTGTGCTATTGGAGTTATTATTGAGGATGATAAAAAGAGTGTGTAGTATTGGAGGCAAATTGTTTAAGTGTGTAAATTATAACTTTTTTTTTTAAAGGGGGGTCACTAAGAGACTGAGAATAAGGACCATCAGAAAGATTTTTTTAAATAGACCGTATTTTTAGCAACGTTACACATGGTTGTCGTGGTTATGACTTTGCAAAATAAGTATCACCTTAGAATTGAGGTCCTAGAATTAATGGACTTAAGGCTGATTTTTAATGAGCCAAAGCTATTTAAACTGTACATGCATTAACAATTTTCTTAGTGGCATGTATACTTGAGTAGAAGGTTATAAAGAGTAAACAATGAGAATGATGCTGTTTGACTCTTAAAGGGAACATTGTTTCATTGGAGAGGAATAAAATATGGACTTCTCTTTAAGCAAGGCAGTTTGCATTTCTGTTGGCCAGATTTCTCGAGAATGTGATAAAGCATTAGCTCCACCATTTCCAGCATCCTCCATTTAATTCTTCTTGGACTCTTTTCCACAGAATGAAATTGATTGATTCATGGCTGAGGGTTTGAAAAGAGAGCTTTGAGGAAAATGTTTAAGAAGTGTTCCAGGAAGCCATAAAGACTGTTGACAGGTGGCCAAGCCCAGGAAAAAAGCATTAGTAATAACAACAGCTTACCCTTACATAGCTCTTAATCATATGTCAGGCATTGCATTAAACACATTACATGTACTAACTCATGTGATTCTCACAACAATCCTATGAGGTCAGCTTGTTTTTATCCCCAATTTAGATGAGGGAATTAGGGCACAAATAGGTTAAGGCAATTGCTCAAGGTCACACAGCCACAATGTGAGCCCAGGTGGTCTAGTTCCAGAGTAAGTACTAACCACTAAATGTGCAGATTACTAGAAACTTGGAGACACTCCAACTCCTGCCTATGGTGCCTAACCAGGACTCTGGAGGAAGTAGGCAGGGCAACGCCCAGGTCCCTGCCAACACTTTGCCAAAATGAACTGGTGAACTGAGGCACTGTCGTGACCTTTGCTGCCTGAATAATTTCAGAGGGCAAAGGAAGCCCAGTCATGTGAAATTGCTTTGTGGCTAGAAGATATCAACAGGCACAGATCTAGCTCATCTTTCAAGATGTGCGATTTTTTTCTTAACATAATGAGTGCTCCTGTATACAATATTGTCCTTTATGATGGCTGGTTCATAGAAACTGACAAAGAAGTCAAATTAAGAGCAGTTAAATCTTAAAGATGAAAAAGTTAAGTCACAAGACCAACATAGAGTGAGAAGAAGGTAATTTGTTTGTCTGTTTAATCCCTGGCATGACCTTCAATCTCTGCTACTTAAAAATTACAGATGCAATCTTAACTGTGTCATAATGAAACAAAGACCACCAGATCTTTTTTCTTTCTGCTTTTTGAAGTTGTGCAGATGTCAGATGAAGATAAATAAATACTGTTAACAGCTTCTGGAAGCATAATGTGCTTTGAAAGAGTGAGTCAAGGCTCAAGCCAGGGTTTATGGCCTTAGAGCAAGTCGAGGTTTTCCTGATGACAAAATGAGGCCATGGGGTTTTGGAGGAAGCTTTCTTAAAGAATGAGCACAACCAAAAATGGTGCTACACTTGGGACTCTCTTTTGTCAAGTAGTAAAAGACAAACGACCTGTTTATAAAATGGATATCAAGTAGCAGATTAGACGGGCATAGTTGTGTCACCAGTAGATGGTCGTAACTGCAAGTTGTCCAGGTTCTTGATGTTTTGAACAAAGAACTGGATAAAACACCCAGCAAAGCAAAGAAAGAATAAGGCAACAAAAGAACAAAAGCAAGGATTTATTGAAAACAAAAGTACACTCCACAGTGTGGGAGTGGGCTGAGCAGCAGCTCAAGGGTATGGATACAGAATCCTCTTGGGTCCAAATACTCCCTAGAAGTTTCCCATTGGCCACTTCATGCTCACTTTGTGTAAATGAAGTGGTAGCCCATGATCAGTGTGATTGGTTGCAGAAAGCCAACCACAGGCTGAAGTGAAGTTACAAAGTCACACTCCTGTGCAAACATCTGGTTGGTTGCAAACAGCAACCAATCAGAGGCTAGAGTGAAGTTACAAAGGTATACTTCTATGCAAAGGAAGACTTAGCCCGCAATCAGTCTGATTGGTTGTGGACAGCAACCATTCAGAGGCTGCAGTGAAGTTACAAAGTTACAAATGAAGACTGGACAGGGAATCAATCTGATTTGTTGTGGACAGCTAGTTTCCCTTCCGACATGCAGAAAAGGCAGGGGGTTTGCAAAGGGAGGACTTCTGGTCCTTTTGTTACTTAGGCATGAAAAGTTAGGATTTTCCCTTCAACTTAGTTCTAGGAAGTTTGTGTGAAACAGCCTTAGGTTCCCTACCTCCAGACCCTATTCTCCTGCCTCAGTTGAATTGTATTTCAGCAATTGAAATCAGCTAATTGAGGACAGACACCTCATATATGTTACCCACCTACCCTTCCTAATATGTAGAATGCCTATATATAAAAATAACAATAGCAAAAAACAGTAGTTACAACTTATTGACACCATGTGTGCCCTGTACTAGCATCACCTCCATTTTATGTGGGAAAGAACTGTGCTGGAGGGTGAAGTCACTAGCCCCATATTACACAAGTCTTTTAACTACAGAGTCAGCTTTCTTAACCACTGTGGCCCATTGGGGTTGGAATAAGGCTTTGGAATATCTTCTGGAGTTAACGGGGGAATTCTTGAAAGTTTTCTGAACAGGAAAGTCACGGAAAAGTGGTATCTCTGTTGGAAGGCAGGATGGTTTGGCAGCTTTTGAACTGTGGTCTGGCTGTGAGGTGATAAGGGTCTGAATTAATATGCTCAATTAGAGTCAAAAGGAGAGAAAAGATGGAAGACTCCCTGAGAAGGAATGGGTGATCCTTGAGACATGGGCACTGACCAGATGTGGGAATTAGGGAAAAGAGAGAGTCAAAGATGAATCCAAGATCGCCAGTGTAGTGTTAGAATGCTTGTGCCATGAATAGAAATGGGAAAATAGGAGATTAAGCCAGTTTGGAAAGACTTCTTGGCCTGTGCTGGTGGCAGGGCACTGCCCCACAAAGTATACCGGTTAGTGGGAAATGTGGCAGCTCTTTCTTCGTTGTCGGAGCCTTTGTCTCACTACACAGAAGCTTAAAACGCTGGATGCTTGCTTTTCTAGACTCCTTGCATGTGACTGAGTTCTGGTCGTGAGGCACAGGTGGATACTTACTGGAAAGATTTTTCTCTCCGATAATAAAAAGTCTAGCAAGAAAAACCTCTTCCTGCTTTGGATTTCAAATGCAAGGATACCATGATGTCATGCAGGGAGCTGCTGCAACCCTTTTGCAATCTTGAGGGACAGACCAAGAAAAATGAGGGGAAACTGACTCAGAGCCCTGACATTGGGGAGCCCCTGAAACAACACCAGGACCATCTGCCTCTCTTATGTGAAAAAAGCACCCCCCAACCCTGGTCAAGCCATTTTTAGATGAGTATTTTGTGATTTGCAGCCAGAGCATCCAAATTGATGCAGACTTTGTGCAGGACACAGATCACCTTGATTCAAGCTTTGCTATGTTATCTATTTTGGATATTAATGTTGGAAAAACCATGTGGGAAATGATCCTCACAATTGTCCACTGAAGCCTCCAAAATAATAGGAGTTCCAGAGAGAGAGAAAGAATGCACTTTGGATACCATTTCTAGAAAATGAGGGCTTTTATTTTTTTTAAGATGGAGTCTCCCTCTGTCTCCCAGGCTGGAGTGCAGTGAGTGGCGCGATCTCGGCTCACTGCAAGCTCCGCCTCCCGGGTTCACGCCATTGTCCTGCCTCAGCCTCCCGAGCAGCTGGGACTACAGGCCCCACCACCGCTCCCGGCTAATTTTTTGTATTTTTAGTAGAGACGGGGTTTCATCGTGGTCTCAATCTCCTGACCTCGTGATCTGCCCGCCTCGGCCTCCCAAAGTGCTGGGATTACAGGCGTGAGCCACAGCGCTCAGCGAAAATGAGGGCTTTTTAACAAAAGTCTGTAAAGGCCAAACAGCCTGGCCCAGATCTTAGGCCCACTTTGCTGCTAAGTGAGAGCCTCTGTTAGGTTTCAGTAGTGCAATGTGCTTCTCAAATGACAACAGGCCGATTAGTAAAATTGAAACATTCTCATAGCCCCTAGATACAAACTGGGCGAAAGAAGTATTTTCCTCTTTCAGAACTGCTGCTCTTTTCACTTGCTTCCTCCCACCTTCCTTGCCATTTACTGGTGTCTGCTGGCAGGAAGGCATGTTCAGCTCAGTGATGGATGTGCACTAACCAGAATTAGCCTGCTCTGTGGAGCTTTTGAATCAGAGCAAGTATGCTACTCTGAAGGGCTGAATGACTGGTTGATTGAAAAGTAATTGACTGCAGAATTTCAAAATGAGATTCAAAAGGTACATTACAAACTAGATTTCACAAAAACCAGCTTTGTCATGTTCTTCTTTTCGCTCATTTTATCCTTTTTAAGTTTACAAAATTATTTTAGAATTTAGTACCAACTTCACCATCTGATTCCTGAAGCTTGATGTATTATATACATGCAAAGTTTATGATAAATTCTCATGAGAAGGAAAAAAAAAAAAAAAAAAACACCTATGCTACATAGATTCTAGTCCTGACTCTGCATTAATAACTGCCACTCAATCGGGCAAATTGTTCAACTTTTCTGAGCTCCCATTGTGGTTGATAAAATTGTTTGAATAAATCATGCATGAGATCCTATGCACGGGAACTTAGACTTTCTGTGGTAAGACACAGATTCTCATATTCTACGTGGTGTTGGGCTGGGGGTCTTTCCTATGCTCCTCTCTGAGAAAACACTCCTGCAGACAGAGAGCCGGCAAAGAAGCCTCTTGCTAGAGGCATAATCTCAACAAAATTTTGTTTTGATCGTGGGATTCTGGGTGGAGATGCTAGATAAAAGATGATGTAGCTGAGCATGGTGGCTCACGTCTGTAATCCTAGCACTTTGGGAGGCCGAGGCAGGTGAATCACCTGAGGTCAGGAGTTCAAGACCAACCTGACCAACATGGTGAAACCCCGTCTCTACTAAAAATACAAAAATTAGCTGGGCATGGTGGTGGGCACCTGTAATCTCAGCTACTCGGGAGACTGAGGCAGGAGAATCACTTGAACCCAAAAGGCAGAGGTTGCGGTGAGCCAAGGTCATGCCACCGCACTCCAGCCTGGGCAGCAGCAAGAGCAAAACTCCATCTCAAAAAAAAAAAAACAAAAAAAAGGATGCCTAGTTACATTTGAATTTCAAATAAACAAAAATTTTATTTTTAGTATAAGTCTGTCCCAAACATTGTATGTGGTATATTTATACTAAAACATTATTCATTGTCTAGTTGAAATTTGAATTTAGCTGGGAGTCCTGTATTTGTATTGGCTAACTCTGGCAACCCTGATTCTGAGAATAATCATCGATGGTAATGGCCTGAGCCTAAATTGCTCAGAATAAGCAAAGGAGAGCTGCAGAGGATTCTTAGGTGTTGATAGGTCTGGTGTCCTGGGAGGGGCTGAGTAGGTTCAGCTAAAGTGAGGGGAGTAAAGGGACTAAGATACATATTAGGAGCCTGGCTAGGACAAGAACCCTCCTTCCTTTCTTCCTCACACATTTTTAAGTATCTCTTCTACCCACTTTCCTTTTATAACCCTTAATTAGCGTCAACGTAAAGTGAAAGTATTGGCCGAGTGCGATGGCTCATGCCTGTAATCCCAACATTTTGGGAGGCTGAGGTGGGCAGATCACGAGGTCAGGAGTTTGAGACCAGCCTGGCCAACATGGTGAAACCCTGTCTCTACTAAAAATACAAAAATTAGCCAGGCCTGGTGGCGGGCACCTGTAATCCCAGCTACTCAGAAGACTGAGGCAGGAGAATCGCTTGAAACTGGAAGGCGGAGGTTGCAGTCAGCTGAGTTTATGCCACTGCACTCCAGTTTGGGCAACAAGAGTGAAACTCAGAATCAAAATAGAGAAATAAAGTGAAAATATTAACTTTCTATGATAGGATGTCGTTTTGGCATCTTTTTACCATCCTTGTTCCTAATTTTGAAATGAGTGGGTGGGCCTTATTTTTCTCATTCTCCCTGCTCATGGCCCCCTCCCTAATTCAATTAATGTCTGCTGGTGTGTGCCCCAGATTGATTTTTTTTTTTTTTTTTTTTTTTTTTTTTTGCCCTCTGTGGACTAGTTATTTCTCAACAGAAAAATGATTGCCAAATTTGTGAAATTCTTTTCTAAACTTCTGAACCTTTTCAGGTTTTATTTATGCTCATCATTCAGTTGTTTGTACATTCTTCGCTCACATAGCATGTCTTTAGGAAGTAAAAGAATTGCAGTAGGGTTTTACTCTGGTATGTAGTTGTATGGAGCACTTCAGAAGCAGAGTCAACATTATGCGCTACTAGTTTTGTTCCTGTTTGTCAAACAAGATCACTTAACACCTCTGCATTGGGTAACCGTGCTTTCCCGTGAAGCGAGAGGACTTCTGAGCTTGAGCAATGGAGGAGACCTCTCCCAGATGGTAAATGTTTTAGGGCACAAGGTCATTATATTAAAAGTAGCAAGAGAATGAACGGGAATCAGACAGAACATACTGATACTGACACACGCGTGGCACAAGAAATTGCTGAGGTAGGTGCCTGATTGTACGGGGATGTCCCCTCCAAATATTGGCAAGTTGAGAGCTGCCACAAAACCTGGTATTTTAGTTATTTATCTTGAGGGTGAGTAGTGGGAGGCAGCGGCTAATTTTTTTGTATTTTTCAGTAGAGACGGGGTTTCACCGTGTTAGCCAGGATGGTCTCGATCTCCTGACCTCGTGATCTGCCTGCCTCGGCCTCCCAAAGTGCTGGGATTACAGGCGTGAGCCACCGCGCCCGACCTCAGTTAATTCTTATTTGTGGTGCCCTCTGTATGGTGCTTGCTGTGGTCCTTGTGTTGTAGCCTTTGATGTCCAATGTGCAAGATACAGAATTTGGCAAATAGAGGTCGTTTGTCAAGGTTGGTTCTAAAGGGGCTGCCTAAGTTTGTCATCTATGCAATGTAATTCAAAGGCCTGTTCTGTTAAAAAACAAACTCTTACCTACCTGACTTGAAATTTCTTCTACTTGAACCATGAGTAAATGCAGAACATTTACTCAGAACAGCTTTTTTCTATTTAGGCACCAAGGCTACTAAAAAGAAAATGATGGCCCCACCATCCGGGAGCTTACAAAATTAAGCAGATGGTTAAAATGCGGTGTAACAAGAGGTGTGGTGATAGATCACACTGGGTTAGGAGCCTGCTGGAGGGGTACAGTACACTGAGGACTTCAGCAAAGAGAGAAGCCTATAGACACAGGTAGATTGTAAGTGTGGACACTGTAAAAGCTGCTGTTGGTGCCATGCCCAGGTCCCCTTAACTGGATTGGTGTCCCCAGCTCTAAGCTGCTGTATTGGCTGCTGAGGCTCACAGCTGCACTCTCTTGTGGAAAATTGTGTTCTGCTGAAAGGAGCAAAAAATGAGGTTATGTACCTTCCCCCCAGGGATAGTCTAGAGCCTAGAGCCAATGACTGATCAATATGAAAGCACAAAAATCTGGCCTTCTTGCCTCAAAGCGGACAACTCTGTGTGCCCTTTCTGCTCCAGAGATCTGATGAGATAAGGCTGAGAACAGACTTCAGTTGGAACCACATTTTCACTTCTGTGCCTTCCTGCTTCCTTCATTGCCTTATAGGATTCTCCCAAGAACATCCCTCAATACATCACTCATAATGAATCTCTGTCTCTGACTCTGCTTCTAGGAAACCCCTGATAGCAGAGAAGCAGAAGTTGAGCTATCCTGGTGTTAAGGGCTCATTTTTCCTGATGTAGGGAGAGGGAATAGATGAAGTGGTTGAGAACATTGGTGAAGGTCTGATGTGAGGCATGTGAGCAATGTGGGGAATGGGAGCAGTGTTTGATATCAACTTAGGTGAGAGACTACCATTTGTGTATGGCACCAGTCTGTATTGTGGTATCATTTTCTTCAGCACTCAGCAGCCTGGGGTGTAAAAACACAGACATAGATGACACAAGGTTGTAGTTCTGGCAGGTGGATGCCACAGGAAGTCAGGGAAGCAGGCGCGATAAGAAAGGACTTGACAATAGGAAGGAATGACTAGTTTGAGAGAAAATGGAGGTGTCAATGGACCAAAGCTGTTCATATGATGGAAGGATATGTGTGATGAGCAAAACACAGATGACACGTGTCAAGATTAGGAGGCTAGGCTAGTGTGTTCAGAGTTTGGAACAGGAGAACTTAAGATTTGAGGGTTAGAGTATTTCTGCCTAATGACAGGTCTAGGATATGTCACAGCACAGGTGCCTGAGTGAATTGGAGGGGATGTTTCTGGGGTGAGGAGGGCAGGGAACTGCAGTATTAGGGAGCTGGATGGGCCATCCTCCTGGACACTGCCAGCACTGAGCTGCAGTAGTGGCCTGAGGAATTCACACTGAACATGCAGCTGTTACCTGCCCCAAATCACAGAGGTGCCATCACTTCCTGTGTCAGGCCTTTGTGGAGCAGGTGTCCCTAATGAAGGCAGTGGGCAAAGACAAATGATTTGGAGGTATGGAATTTCCCAAAGACTCCCTTTTTTGGCGGTATAGAAACCAAACCACTTGTTAGCAGTTTAAATATTTCCCATCTTTCTGTTTTCATGCTGATGTAGGTGTTCTTGGACTCATTGACCCTCCTGGTAAATCTCCCAGTCAGGAGAGCTCCACCCTTATTGGATCTCGCTCCATTATCCTCCTATGTATTTTGACTTGCTATCCTTATCTCATAATCATCTCAGTGACCCAGGCATTGAAGAATGAAGAGCACCATGATATTGTAAGAGAAGCAGTTTGTTGTAGTAGACAGGGTCATGCTTTTCCTTCTGCCTGGATTGTTCCCTATTCCCTTCATCATTCAGTTAATTATTATTATTTTTTTTGAGAGGGAGTCTCGCTCTGTCACCCAGACTGGAGTGTAGTGGTGCCATCTCGGCTCACTGTAAGCTCCGCCTCCTGGGTTCACACCATTCTCCTGCCCCAGCCTCCCAAGTAACTGGTACTATAGGTGTCCGCCACCATGCCCGGCTAATTTTTTTGTGTTTTTTAGTAGAGATGGGGCTTCACCGTGTTAGCCAGGATGGTCTCGATCTCCTGACCTCGTGATCTGCCTGCCTCGGCCTCCCAAAGTGCTGGGATTACAGGCGTGAGCCACCGTGCCCAACCTCAGTTAATCCTTACTCACCCTTTCCATTTGGCTTAAATGTCTCTGTCTGTTCTCCCCAGAGTATTTCAGAGTCCATTCCTGTATTATATACTCTCAAAGCACCTCATTCCCCTTTGTGACTCTTATCACAATTGTAATTAAACAAACAAAAAATTATTTCATTGCTTAAGGTCTATTTGACTTTATGGCACGTAACCTTTATAAGGATAAAGGCTGTCTGTGTTATCCCTAGCTGCTGGCATGGTGCCTTACATAAAGAATGTGCTCAATAAATATTTGTAGAACAAGTAAGAGATGTATATGGAACTGAGGGTCTCTGTTTTAAGACATGTTTCTACTTAGCTGTGTGATCTTGGACAAGTCACTTCAGCTCTTTGAGCAAAATGCCTTCTTACTCACTTTAACATCGTATGATTTCTGATTTCACGGTCTATCAGCCAAACACCTTAACAACTCTTAACCCCAACAGTATGTCTGGGCTGACTAAAAGCATTCATCTGGAACTTCTTAAAGTAGCTTGTTCCTAGAGAAACTATTTTTCCTTGTGTTTCAGTAATCTCTTGCTAAGTAAAAAATAATTCCCACAGTTAGTGGCTTAAAACAATAATTTACTCTCTCAAATAAACAAGAAAAAAGTAATAATAAAGGTCAGAGTGGAAATCAATAAAATAGAAAAATAAAAACAGAGAAACATGACATAGAGACTGTGCAATGTTTGGGGAAAGAATATTCAAGCCAGAGGTACTGCTAATCCACAGGTCCTACAGCAGGGCATACCTGACATGTTTTTTAAAATCAGGAAAGAAGGCTGGGCGCAGTGGCTCACGCCTGTAATCCCAGCACTTTGGGAGGCCGAGGTGGGCAGATCACCTGAGGTCAGGAATTTGAGACCAGCCTGGCCAACATGGGGAAACTGCTGTCTCTACTAAAATTACAAAAATTAGCTGGGCGTGATGGCAGGCGCCTATAATCCCAGCTACTCGCGGGGCTGAGGCAGGAGAATCGCTTGAACCCGGGAGATGGAGGTTGCAGTGAGCTGAGATCGCGCCACTGCACTCTAGCCTGGGCGACAGAGCAAGACTCTGTCTCAAAAATAAATAAATAAAATAATAAAAAGATAAAATAAAATAAAAATCAGGAAAGAGGTCGTGCATGGCTGGAGCAGAGCACCCAAAGTGTGTTGAGCCCCTGGCCAATGTGAGGACTTTGGCTTTTCCTCTGAATATGATGGGAAACCCCTGGATGGTTTTAGCAGGGAAGCAATGCAATTTGAAGTAATCAGCCCTCTCCCTCTGTGTCAATTCTAGTTTGTTCTCTTGCCTCTAGTCATGCAAATTTGTATTTCCCTGGGTTGTGAGACAGAAAAATCTAATTCTGTATCAGAGATATATCAGAGATAGGCTGTTGCTTTGGGCAAGTTTTTATTTCATGTTTGTAGATTAAGAGTTTGAGCTTTCAGTTCCCAGGGAGTTCACACAGATGGGGTGACTGCTTTGTCCTAATTGCAATTGTCATGCTGTATGCCTGCTTTCCTAGAACTGGACTGAGGCTCAGATGGATAGATGGCTCAAGGAAGATAGATTAACAGAGAGAGGGAGGGAGAAAGAATCGATTAAATGGATGGATGGAAGGATGGATGGATGGTTAGATTAACAGATGGATAACAGATAAATAGATGGATGATGATAGGAGGAAGAGAGAGAGATTGTCTTCTTTGAGGCAGTGTATAAGGAGGACTGGTTGACTTTTTCTTTCTTTGTGAATCACAGAGTTTAGAAGTTGTATGGTTTCATTAATGCTACCTTAGTTAATGCCCCCTTAATCATCAAATATATTCTATTTTGACAAAATAGAAACTGAATCCCTTCTTATCTCCCAAAGGCAATGGGAAGGCTAGAGAGAGCTGGCACTGTGCTATTACGAGCAGATGAGAGGCATATTTGCTGAATAATGAGAGTAGCTCACAGTACTGAACTTTGCCCTTTTGGTGTGGGACTCTTTCTTTCCTGAATGTTCAATAATGTCTGGCTCTTTTCCTATGTGTTCTGGTTTTAAGCAAACACAAATTACACTTGTGTTGATTTCACTGTAACCCATGAAATTGAAGAAGGGGAAATTTGAGTCCTATAGAGGGCAGTTTCACCAGTCCTGCCTCTTGGATTTATGTGATGGAACCTGAGAACAGCTGTATTTTTCTAACCAATTTCATGGAAAAAAGAAGTGTCTGCAGCAGTAATCAGCACAGGCACATGATAGGAACAGACAGCGATGCTTCTTTAAAATCATACATTCTAGAGCTGGAAACCATCTGAGAGAGCATCCAGTTCTCCCTCATTATATAAATGAAGGAAGTAACTAAAGCTCAGAGGTACCTGTTCACACCACTTGAGTATATACTAATTATGGAAAGCAACGTGGCATCACGGAAATACCACAGGCCTTGTGGAAGTCTGTGTGGGAATCATAGCTCTGCTACTTCCTAGCTGCTGTGGCCTTTGGACAAATTATATTATCTCTTTGAGCCTTCTCTCATCTGTCCCTACTTCATGGGCTGGTTGTAAGAATCACATGACGTAAAATATAAAGCCCTGACACAAAGTAGATGGTTAATAAATAGTAGTTATGATTAGCTCCGTTTTGTTGCCAGTGACAATACAGAATAAAAACCATCTCAGCAAATACTTAGTATAACAATAGGATTTTAAAATGTCAACCGATGGCAAACTTGTTTGAAGTAACTTTCAATATACTGAAATTCAATATAATTCAGGGAAACAAACATATTTATATAAAATATTGTGCTATACACTAGAGTTAGTTCAAAAATAAGAACAAGATCTGGTTTCTGCTTTCAAGGAAGTGAGAGTAGACATGCACACTGGACTGCCTTTCAGTGAGGGCTGTGAAACTGGCCACTGAGGAGGAGGGGACGTGGGTCTCTGGGTGCACAGAAGAGGTTCTTCCTGGACGAGGAGCCCAGGGAAGTCTTCATGGAGAAAGTGACATTCACGAGGTTTCTAGAAGGGTCTAGAAAAACAGACTGAGGGACATTCTTTTGGAAGGGGGCCCCTTAATCATAAATACAAAGTATATTTAGATTTAACCAACTCCTCTATTCAAATGAGCATGGGATATGTGAAGGGCAAAGCTTAAAATAAAAATGATAGCTACCATTTATGGAATTCACTCATGTATTCACTCTTTTGCTTGTTGTACAACTCTGTGAGATAGATTATTACCTCCATTTTGCCGACGAGGAGACTGAGGCATGGGTAGGTTAAGTGTGTTGCCTAAAGGCCTCACAGATAGTAAGCAGTACCAAACTTCAACTCAGGTCATCTGACTCCAGAGTCCATGCTCCAGTTTGGACGTTAGACAGTGAGCTTGACTTTTTCCGCTAGCCGTTCCAGATCTATAACCTCCTCTTCTCCCTGCCACTTGGGGCCCCAGGGAGCTGAGCTGTGTGGGCTCTATCAGCATGCTGCCTTGGCCCTGGTTTCCCGTCATAATAATGGAGGCAAATGGGAGATGGGGCCTCAGGTTTGCCAGGGCTGCATCCCTCTGTTAGAGGACACAGCTCCTGTTGGCCAGCCGCTCCTACAGCTACAGGTCTCCCTGTGTTGCAAAATTCTTCTGTCTCCTTGTCCTAGGACAGCTAATGCTAGCCTCAGAATGCTTTACCATCTCTTGTTGGTTCCTTTAACCCTGTCCCTGTCTCAGTGAAGATTGGAATTTGGGGGTTATAGGATAATCTTGTGTTCAGCTTTAGTAGGTACTACCAAATAGTTTCCCAAAGTGGTTATAACTTTTTTGTTGTTGTTGTTCTAGCAGTAGGAAAGTTCTAGTTGCTTCCCCCTTTTGCCAACTCTTGGTATTTTCTGTCCTTTTCTTTTTAGCCATTCTAGTGGGTATATAGTAGCATCTCATTTGTGATTTCAGTTTTCATTTCTCTGAGAACGATGGAAGTCGGATACCTTTTCATGTGTTCTTGGCCATTTGAATATCTTTGGTAAAGTATCCAAATCTTTTGCCCTTTTTCTTTCTTTCTTTTTCTTTTGTTTTCTCTTTCTTCTCCCTTTCTCTCTTTTTTTTTTTTTTTGTTTTTGAGACAGTGTCTCTCTATTGCCCAGGCTGGAGTGCAGTGGAGTGATTACAGCTCACTGTAACTTCAAACTCCTCGGCTCAAGAGATCCTCCCACATCAGCCTCTGTAGTAGCTGGGACTGCAAACACCCACCACCACACTTGGCTAATTTTTAAAATTATTTTGTAGAGATGGGGGGTGGTGAGTCTTGCTATTTGCTCAGGCTAATCTTGAGCTCCTGGCCCTCCAGAAATCATCCTGCCTCAGCCTCCCAAAGTGCTGGGATTACAGGTATGAGCAACTGTGCCTGCCTTTTTTGCCCATTTTTAAATTAGATTGTCTTTTCTTATTGGTTTATGAAGTTATTTATAGATTATGAGTAAAGTCCACTGGCAGAGATATGTATTACAAATATCTTCACTCTGAGGCTTGCCTTTTCATTCACTTAATCATATATCTTTTGATGAAGAGATGTTCTTAATTTTAATGTACTCTATAATTTTATTTCTTTATACTACTATTTGTAAAAATAATAAGAAATACACATATTGCTCTTGGCCCACAGTCCCTGATACAGAGATCTTAAAACACTTGTAATTTCCTAAGCAATAAGGATGCTGGGAGAACCTTTTGTTCTAACATTTGACCTTTGAATCTGGTTCCTGACTTTTAAAGTCCTTAGGAATTTTAGAGCTTTTAAGGTCCTTAGGAATTTCCTGGGCTGTAGGAGCATCTTTTAATAAGGTAGCTCTTGGTGGACTCCTGGATGGGAACTGGTCACCATAAAGACTAAGCCATAATTATAAGCTGGGATCTTTCAGCCCTTACCCCCAACTTGCCACAATTCTCCAGAGAAGGGAAAGGAGCTAGAAATAAAGTTAATCATTGATCATGTCTACATGATAAAGCCTCCATAAAAATTCCTAAACTATGGGATGCAGAGAGCTTCTGGGTTGGCAAACACATCTGCATGCCAGCTGGGTGTTACACCCCAACTTCATGGGCATAGGAGCTCCTGCACATGGGACCCTTTCACACCTCACCCTATGTATCTTTTCATCTGACTGGTCTTCTGTATCCTTTATTATACCCAGTAAACATAAGTAAAGTATTTCTCTGATGCTATGGGTTGAATGTTTATCCCCTCCAAACCTTATGTTAAAACTTAATCCCCAATGTGGCAGTATTGAGAAGTGGGGTCTTTTAAGAGGTCTTAAGGGCTCTACCCTTGTGAATGAATTAATCCATTGATGGATTAATAGGTCAATGGATTAATGGGTTATCGTGGTACTGAAACTGGTGGCTTTATAAGAAGAGGAAAAGAGACTCAGCTCTCTGGCACGTGATGCCCTGTGCCGTCTCGGAACTCTCCAGAGTCCCCACCAGCAAGAAAGCCCTCACCAGATGCAGCCCCTACACCTTGGGTTCCTTAGCTTCCATAACTGTAAGAAATAATTTCCTTTTCTTTATAAATTATGCAGTTTCAGATATTCTGTGATAAGCAACAGAAAATGCACTAAGACACCTGAGTTCTGTGAGGCACTCTAGCAAGTTAATCAAACGAAAGTGGCGGTCATGGAAATCCAATGGATAGCTGGTTGTTCAGAAGCAGAGGCCACATCCTGTGCTTGTGACTGGCATCTGAAGACGGGACAGTCTTGTGGGACTGAACCCTCAACTTGTGGGACCTGACACTATCTCCAGGCAGATAGTGACAGAATTCAATTGAATTAGAGGACACTTAGCTCGCGTCGATTGTGGAATCTGCCAGAGAATTGCTTGATGTGTGGGGAAAATCCCCCACACTCTGGCATCAGAAGTGTTGAACGACTGTGTCAGAGTAGAGATTTGAAGAACCATTGGTTTTGCCTATATCCTTACATGGCTTTGTATGGTTTTTAAAAAGGCATGTTTGCTACTACAATATCACAAGAATGTTTTCCTCTGCTTTATTCTAAAAGCTTTCTGGTTTTATCTTTAATATTTGGATCTGCAATTCATTTGGAATTGATTTTTGTGTGTGATGTGATTAGAGTCCTGATACATTCTTTTTTATTTGTCATATGGCTATCCAGTGTACCTAGAACCTTTTATTTAAAATCTGCAATTCATTTGGAATTGATTTTTGTGTGTGATGTGATTAGAGTCCTGATACATTTTTTTTTTTTTTGTCATATGGCTATCCAGTGTACCTAGAACCTTTTATTTAAAAGATTCTCTTTTCCATCAGTTCACTGCAGTGTCATCCTTTTCATGAATCAGGTGACTCTATACATATGGTTCTTTTTTTGTATGCTATGTTCTATCCCACTGGTCACCTTGTCTATCCTCATGCCAATGTTATACAATCTTGATTATTATGGCTTTATAATGACTCTTGATAACTGGAAGTGGAAATCTTTCAGCTTTGTTCTTTAAGATTGCCTCAGCTGTTCTTGGTCCTTCGCATTTTCATATGTATTTTAGAAATAGTTTGTTAACTTCCACACACACACACACACACAAGATTTACACACACACACCCCTAGATTTTGGTGAAGATTGTGATGAATCTATAAATTCATGGAAAATTAACATCTTAATATTTCAATTCATGAACATTATGTACCTCTCCCTTTGTTTAGGTCTTCTTTAATTTTGCCCAGTAATATTTTGTGGTTATCAGTGTAAAGTTCTTATACATATTTCATTAGATTTATTCCTTTGTGTTAGATTTGCTATAGTAAATAGTATACTTTTTAAAATGTTGTCTTTTGTTTGTTGCATTATATATATATTTTTGAGACAGAGTCTCACTCTGTCACCCAGGCTGGAGCACAGTGGCAGGATCTCAGCTCACTGCAACCTCTGCCTCCCAGGTTCAAACAATTCTCATGCCTCATCCTCCCAAGTAGCTGGGATTACAGACCTGGACCACCATGCCCAGCTAATTTTTGTATCTTCAGTGGAGACAGGGTTTCACCATGTTGGCCATGCTGGTCTCAAACTCCCGACTTCAGGTGATCCGCCTACCTTGGCCTCCCGAAGTGCTGGGATTACAGGCGTGAGCCACAGTGATTGGCCATATAATTGATTTTTGTATGTTCACCCTTTGTCTAGTGATCTTGTAAACTCAGCAAAGTATATCTGTGGAAGGCATTTGGTAGATCCTTTATTAGTTTAAGAAAATTATCTTCTATTCCTGTTTTTCTACACTTTTGTTTAAAACCATGAATGTGTGCTAACTTTTATTAAAGGCTTTTCCATCTCTCAAGATGTCCAATCCTGTTTTGACTCAGCTCTAGGACCCAGTTCTCCAGCCCTTTCCCTTCTCTTGGCTTTATCCCCACATTCACAAAAACTGCATGAACAAAAAGGGACAAACAAGGACCTGAACCAAAGAAGTGCCAGTAAACTTGGAAAGGAAGAGACAACTGTAAGAGATTTTGATGCTCCACAATATAAATGTTTTGTACAGTCCCAGATGTGTTGAGAGAGAAGCCGACTTCTCAATTTGTTTTTTTTGTTTGTTTGTTTTGTTTTTTGTTTTTTTTTGAGATGGAGTTTTACTCTTGTTGCCCAGGCTGGAATGCAATGGCACGATCTCGGCTCACTGCAACCTGCGCCTCCCAGGTACAAGCGATTCTTCTGTCTCAGCCTCCCAAGTAGCTTGATTACAGTCATGTGCCACCGTGCCCGGCTAATTTTTTTGTATTTAGTGGGGACAGGGTTTCACCATGTTAGTCAGGCTGGTCGTGAACACCTGACCTCAGGTAATCCACCTGCCTCAGCCTCCCAAAGTGCTGGAATTACAGGTGTGCACCACAATGCCCAGCCAACTTACCAATTTTTTAAACTTCTGCCTCCTTTTGATAAACATAAAAAATCCACATCAAACCTTTGTTTAATATATGTATTATGGAACCAATAAGCTATTTTCCAAATAGAAATTTTAATATTGATTAAGCTTTTTGAACTTGTAAATATAGATTACCCTTATTATAGATTAATAATGTAGTATGTGTAAAAGAAAATTACACACTTCATAATCCCCCACCCCTAAAGTCCGATACATCCTCCCTGAAAGGGTACTCTTCTCCCTCACTTTCTCCTAATTGAAATTCATTGAAATAGCATCTGCATACAACACCACTGCATGATGGAGGGGCAGATAAGCTGGTTATGCAATCTATCATTACTGTCATCTGAATGTCCCAGGATGGTTGGGGTAGGTAGAATTGTGTGAAGACTCTAACTGGCAATGGGATTTTATCAATGAAAAGCACAGAGCTGGTCAATTCCGACCCAAGTTGCAGGTGTACCTGGGAGAATACACACTTGTGGGTTTTCAAATTTACTAATATTTAAGCAGTTTGATACCCTACAATTACTTCAACATTTGACTATTGGGCTTGAATTTAATGAATCCTGGTGCCCTCTTGTGGACATGAGAGAATGTACAAAGAGTATAGCTTTAAGTTCTTTTCATTTTGAGGATTACTTTGTGTACCCATGTCCCATTAACCTACGGTAACACAATAGGTAGAAGATCTCAAGTCACACAGCCAGGCACAATGTCGCCAGTTATAAGCTCCGTGAACTTAAGATTCCTTATCTGATAAATGGCAGTAACAATAGTAACCACCTCACTAAGGTTCTTGAGGAGATTAAAGGTTTAAGGAAATTCCCTTCCATTCCTACTTTCCTAAGATTTTGTTTGAAACCATAAATAGGTATTGAATTTTATCATATGTTTTTTCTGCATTTTTAAAGATGTACACTTCTGTTTTGACTCAGCTCTGGGACCCAAAACTACATCCCTTCTCCTGGCTGTACCCCTACTTTATACATCCATACATACAATTGGCCCTCTGTACCTGTGGGTTCTGCATCTGTGGATTCAACCAACCACAAATTGAAAATATTTGGGGAAAAATAATAACAAATAATACAACAATAAAAATAATACAAATTTTAAAATGATATTTACAAAAAAAAAAAAACTATTTACAAAGCATTTACCTTGCATTAGGTCTTGTGACTATTTATTTATTTATTTTTTGAAACAGGGTCTAGCTCTGTTGCCCAGGCTGGAGTGCAGTGGCATGGTCATAGCTCACTGCAATCTTGAACTCCTGGGCTCAAATAATCCTTCCACTTCAGCCTTCCAAGTAGCTGAGACTGCAGGCTCATGCCACCATGCCTGGTTAATTTATTATTATTATTAGTTTTTGTAGAGATAGGGTCTCACTGTGTCTCCAACTCCTAGCCTCAAGTGATCCTTCTGCCTCCTCCTCCCAAAGTGCTTGGGATTACAGGTGTGAGCCACCATGCTCAGCCTAGAGATGATTTAAAGTATATGGAAGGATGTCATCAATGATGGACTGGATAAAGAAAATGTGGCACATATACACCATGGAATACTACGTAGCCATAAAAAAGGATGAGTTCATGTCCCTTGCAGGGACATAGATGAAGCTGGAAACCATCGTTCTCAGCAAACTAACACAAGAACAGAAAACCAAACACCGCATGTTCTCACTCATAAGTGGGAGTTGGACAATCCCTCGGAGATACTGCAGGATGTATCTTAGCCTGGCACATAGTGGGCTCTCAATAAATGTTATCCATGTTTACTATCAATCATCTTAATGGTGAAGCCAAAGGAAAGGGAAGGGTATGAAGGATGTAGTATCCCAAAACAGAGTGGCTGCAGATACTAGTACCTTCTCCTCCCCAATCCCATCCTATCTCATTCCTGATTCCCTGCAGCAACCACTCAACTCTCAACTATTTCTTTTTGTATTTATCATCATATTTTTAATAACTTGTTTTATGGATTTTCTTAATTGTTTTTGTCCATATGTAGGTATTACCTATTGACTTTCTATTATGGAAAATGAATGTTTAGCTCTCTTATAGTACTCCCTCCATACTTCCTTTCCCCCATTTATGATCCCATGTATGTAAAAATAATTTATTCTATTTTGTGTATTTGGTCCTCTCCATAATAACCAAAAATATGGACCAAGGCATAAAAGGTGAATACTAAAAAAAGGAACCTTGTTTCACATTATTAATGTCAAATAAGACTGAACTCATCTTAAATGAAGCAAAGAAAAAATGTATAATGAAAAAGATTATAATTTACAATGATAATGGAGTTATCACATAACTTTATGCAACAAGGAAGAAGAAATAAAAGGAGAAGGTTTTAGTCACCTTTGTTGGTCCATGTCTGATCAAGCAGAGGAAAACTAAAAAGGACATAAAATATCTAAACAATTTAATAAATAAATTCAAATGTGTCTCCAGATAGACTCATCTGACCAAATAACACATGCGAACATTGACCTTATATCAGGTTATAAGAAAACTGTTTTCCAAAGCAGCTGCACCATTTTACATTCTAATCAGCAGGGCCAATTTCTCTACATCTTCACCAATGCTTGTTATTATGTCTCTTTGGTCATAGCTGCCCTAGTAGGTATGAAGTGGTATCTTATTGTGATTTTGACTGGCACTTATTTAATAGTTAATGATATTGAGCATCTTTTCATGCACTTTTGGTCATTTCTATATCTTCTTATCAGAAATGTCTATATATATTCTTTGCTCATTTTAAAAATTGAGTTGTCTTTTTATTGTTGAATTATTATTGAATTCTAAGACTTGTATTCTAGATGCAAGCCCCTATCAGATATATGCTTTACAACAATTTTCTCCCATTATCAGGGTTGTTTTTTGTATTCTCTTTATGTTGTCATTTGAAACACAGTTTTTAATTTTGATGATATCCAATTTTTTTTCTTTTATTACTTGTGATTTTGTAATCATATTTGAGACACCATTGTCTAATTCCAGGCCATGAAGATTTATGCCAATATTTTCCTCTGTAAGTTTATACCTTTAGCTCTTACATTCAGGTTTTTTTGATATTTTAACTTTTTGTCTATGGTATGAGCTAAGGGTCCAGCTTTTTCTTTGATCTGTGGATATCCAGCTGTCCTGACATCATTTGTTGAAAAGATTATTCTTTTCCCCATTTAATTTTCTTGGTTCCCTTGTTGAAAATCAGTTGACCATAAGTATGAGGGTTAGGCCGGGCGCGGTGGCTCAAGCCTGTAATCCCAGCACTTTGGGAGGCCGAGACGGGCGGATCACGAGGTCAGGAGATCGAGACCATCCTGGCTAACACGGTGAAACCCCGTCTCTACTAAAAAATACAAAAATCTAGCCGGGCGAGGTGGCGGGCGCCTGTAGTCCCAGCTACTCCAGAGGCTGAGGCAGGAGAATGGCGGGAACCCGGGAGGGGGAGCTTGCGATGAGCTGAGATCCGGCCACTGCACTCCAGCCCGGGCGACAGAGCGAGACTCCGTCTCAAAAAAAAAAAAAAAAAAAAAAAAGTATGAGGGTTTATTTCTGAACTCACAATTCTATTATATTCTATTTATGTCTGTTCTTCTGCCAGTACCATGCTGTCTTGATGACTGTGGCTTTGTAAGTAAGTTTTGAATTTGAAAGTATGTCTTCCAACTTCTTTCTTCTTTTTCAAGATTGTTTGGATATTCTGGGTCAGCTTTCAGTTGCTGCAAAGAAGCCAAGTGAGATTTTAATAGGGATTACATTTAATCTATAGATAAAATTGGGGAATATTGCCATCTTCACAATACAAAGCCTTCCAATTCATGGGCATAGGATGTCCTTCATTTATTTAGGTCTTTTAAATTTTCTTTCAACAGTGTTTCATAGTTTTCAATGTGTATGTGTCATAGTACATTTTTGCTGCCATAACAAAATACCTTAGACCAAGTAATTTATAAATAGTGTAAATTTGTTGCTCATAATTATGGAGTCTGGGAAGTCCAGGATTAGAGCACCAGCAGATTCAGTATCTAGTGAGGGCTTGCCTTCTGCTTCCAAAATGGCACCTTGTTGCTTGACTTTACATGGTGGAAGGCGGAAGGGCAAAGGAATAGAGCCCTTCTTTCAACTTCTTTCATGACAGCACTAATCCCATTCATGAGGTTGGAGCGTTCATGACTTAATCACTTCCCAAAAGACCCACCTGTTAATACTATCATACTGACTATTAGGTTCTAAGATGAATTTTGGAGAGACACACACATTCAAACCATAGCAATATGTTTTGCATTTCTTTTGTTCAATTTATTTCTAAGTATGTTCTTCTTTCTGAAGTTATTATAAATGGGATTTTTTTAAAATTTCATTTTCAGATTGTTCATCGCCAGTATATACAGATCCCCCCTCAAAATCCAGCATCCAAAATCTTTTTAATAATGACAGGATCCGGTTAGTTTTTGTAGTGTAGCTGGCCTCTTGGCCTCTGGTGTAGGGTTTGGAGTAGCTGTGCAGGTAGCTGGGGCCTTACTGAAATGCTTATATATTTCTTGGTCCTTGATGAAAGAGCAGAACAATGCATAGACCTTGGGGGCATCCAGATCAGGACCTTACCCTCCAATTATGATCCCCACAACCATCCATTTTGTGTTCTTGACCAGGAAACTTAATTTTCTTGATCATCTGGCCTGTTGGTGCCACTCATGAACATCCTCTACAGCACAACTTGGTAGAAGGTGGAGTTGGTTACTCTGGCCAGAAACATGTACCACTTGACCAACAGCTTAGGTTAACTTCCTGGCTCTTGGGTTCCTGGCACTGGGTTCCTTGTGGCAGCTGTAGACTCCCATGATGGTGCCTCCTACTCAGCCATGTCCAGAAAGTGAGCACTCTCAGACTCTTTAAATACTTTATTTGGAATTTTTGGACATTTACCTAATTTTTACCACATAGAATTACGCATATTCAGAAGTGAGCTAAGAGTCCTTTTCTTATTGGATCATTTAGGTTACCTTAGGTCTGAAATTCTCAGATGTGTGTTGCTCTCATCTCCCAGATCCTTGAAATTTGCCAAAATTTATATTATGTTTGGCAAAATTGAGCAAATATGAACACTTTCAATGTCAGTGAGGAAGTGTTAAAGTGAGTACTTCCATGTGCTATTGGTGGGACTGTAAAATGGTGCGGGCACTCTGAAAATAAATTTGCCAATATCAAAATCCTCAGTAAAGACTGTAATTTTAGACTCTATACTTTTCCTTCTATAAATCTATCACTAAAATACTGATATTCAGACCAAGATTTATATATAAGACCTCATCGGTATTATTTTATAGTACAAAAGTGTTGAAATCAATTTAAATGTGCCATAAAAACATTTATCTATGCATTAAAAAAGGCTGAAAGGAAATATACCAAATTGTAATAATGTTATCTCTGAAGAATGGGATGAGGTAAAGTCAGTACAATGAGTAATGGAAAAAGGGGCAAGAGCACAGACTGCATTAGTTACAGACTTGAGTTTGAGTTTTCTCTCTGCCAGATGTAGCCGAGTGACCTTGGGCAAGTTATTTAACATCTCTAAGCCTCAATTTCCTTAAATGTAAGACGGCGATAATAATAGTAGTTATTGCCTTATAGGGTTACTGAAAGAATTGAGTGAGATATACACAAAGTGCTTAGCACAGTAGTTGATCCACAGTGAGTGCTAAGTGTTAGCTCTCATTGTCGTTGGTCACCTGGCCTTGTCATATACAACTGCACAATCCCTTGGAAATGTTTCCACTGAATGAGACACATATGGATTTGGACAGACTGGCTTTTGCTGTCATGTACATCAATGGCCTTAGTTGTTGAGGACTCGATATGTGCATATGATGTGAGTGTGATTGACCAGAGAGGTAGTGTGGCACAGGGGAAAGAACAAGGAGACTTTGGTCCCAATCTAGGTCTTGGTTCCCTCATCAGTGAAGTGAAGGGAGCTGGACTAGAGAATTTCTAAGATCTCTTCTGGCTCTAAAATGTTCATTTCTCGCCAGGCACAGTGGCTCACCCCTGTAATCCCAGCACTTTGGGAGGCCGAGGCAGGTGGATCACCTGAGGTCAGGAGTTCAAGACCAGCCTGGCCAACATGGTGAAACCCCATCTCTAGTGAAAATACAAAAAATTAGCCAGGTGTGGTAGTTGGCGCCTGTAATCCCAGCTACTCGGGAGGCTGAGGTGGGAGAATCGCTTGAACCTGGGAGGTGGAGGTTGCAGTGAGCCGAGATCACGCCACTGCACTCCAGCCTGCTCTAGCCTGGGCAACAAGAGGGAAACGCCATCTGAAAAAAAAAAAAAATTATCAATGCCAAAGCAACTGTGATTTTAGACTTTCTTCTCCTAAACACAAGGTGGCAGCAAAAGATAAGGCTCTTGGTTGCCATTTGCTAAAACCAGCAGGGTAAGACGGTATTCTTTAATTTACACTATGTTATAAAGTAAAAGATCTAGATGACTTAAGATCACTACCTGCCGTTAGTGGTTTCTGTGAGGCCAAGGTTTAATGTCCCTAGAAGTATGCTTCTATCGCTGTAATCGGAATTGCCCTACTCTTTCCATATATCCACTGAAGCCACCACTCAACAACACCTCCGCCTACGATTTCTCCAAGGTTTTTTCTATCACTTCTACTGCTTCTTGGAAAAATACCCTTCAAGTTTTCACCTGTGATAAGCAGGGGTCTTGCTGGCAGAATGACAGCTATGTGCTTTACAAGATAAAAACAACTTCTGTCTTCCAGGATCGGGGAGGATTTGCAGTATCGGGGCTTTGTAGTGCTGTCCCAGGGAATAAATTTCAAATAAAACACCCATGTGTTGCCAGTCTATTCAAATATGTTCCAGTTATAAACAATAGTAGGAAATCTTGATGATCTGTGGATTTGGTCTCTGTGATCCTTGGTTGGAGCTGGTCACTCCTGGCCAGGTGGGGCTGGAAAAGGGTGGTGAGAAAGTGGGAGACAGACCATGAAGTGAGATGGGAAACCCCATTGCAGAAACGGAGTGAGGGATCTGTCCTTAGAGTCTAAAGAAGGTTGTTCTGAAGATCCCTAGGGAAGAGGCCAGGGGCCCAGCTGAGATACAGGTGAGGCAACCCTCAGGAGATTTTCAACCTGAGGCCAGAGGGAGTGGGCATGAGGCCTAAATAGAAAGATATTCTTTCTTCAGGGACCTTGGGGATTTCCAGGCAGAAGTTGACCTAAGTGAGGCAGTGGGAGTAGAATGGAAGGGCTAAAAAAGATAGGGCCAAAGGTCAAGTTAAAGGATTGACATGTAGACTAGAAGGAAATTGACACAAGTACCAGGAAGAAGATGTTTAATGATTCTGAGGATGCCACATGACTTGAGCAACTGGAAACTGAAATGGCATTGGGCTCATATCCTGAGATTCCAAAGCAGAGGGGATCTCCAGAGGAGAGGAAGGAGGGCAGGTTATAAACGGAGTCTTGTTTTTCAGAGAGGATCCTCTTCCTTCTTTTCTTTTCTTTTCTTCCTGCTAAGTGGTAAGAGCAGAAAATCATTGAAGAAAGCAGCAGAAGAAACTGGCAGATCTGGAATGTGGGCCATTTTCTTACCACAATGTGAGCTTCTTTACTTTCCCAGGATTCTACCTGCTTTAGGGGTCACACCCTCTGCAGGGTGCTTGGGGATCAAGGGACAAGGAGGGAAAATGTTTTAACCTTTAAACTGGTGGCCTTTTTGGCGGTTACTATCTAAATTACCTCCAAAATGATTAGGGATGGAAACGGGAAAGAAACCCTAACCTGGCCCTAAGGGACTTGGGGTAGGGATCAGATACTGCAGTGAGTGTGGAATCACACATTTCTCTTTCAACTTGATGAGGTGCTCCCACGGAGGGACAGTTAGCAGAAAATTTGGTAAAGGCCTTATCACAGACCCAAGATATGACCAACTGGGGTGAGCTTTAAGGAAGAACTAGGGTAGAAAATAGTTAGTGTTTTGCTGAAATACAGGAAAGAAACAAGGTGGATTGGATCATAACTAGCTTCCTTGACAATGTCATAAAAGTACCCAAACTGTGGAATGCACCCACATCTGCACGAACAAATCTTGTGAAATGCTTTGATGCTTGCCCCGTGCCACCCATCTCAGGCCTGCCATGGTGCTAAGTTACCCTCCATGGATACAGGGCTTCCAGCTTCCATCTGGGAGCGGGAGCAGCAGGTTAACTTTGTGTCAAAGACTCATCCTTCCTTTCCTTTGACTTCAAAGGTCCCTCCGTGGAACTGTTCTACTGTTGGGCCTTTCATGACTCCCTATCAGAGGTTTTGCATGTATGCTTTAGACTCTGAAAGGGAGACAATGCCAGCTAAACACAAGAAAAGCCGTTCAGGCTGAGTGTGGGAGAAGGGGAAGCTGGTTGCTGGTTCTAATTCTAATGTTTGAGGAGAAAATAATACTTTTTTTTTTTTTTTTTTTTTTTTTGAGACAGAGTATTGCTCTGTCACCCGGGCTTGCATGATATTGGCTCACTGCAACCTCTGCCTCCCAGGTTCAAGCAATTCTCATGTCTCAGCCTCCAACGTAGCTGGGACTACAGGCACCTGCCACCACACCCAGCTAATTTTTGTATTTTTAGTAGAGACGGGGTTTTACCATGTTGGTCAGGCTGGGCTCGAACTCCTGACCTCAGGTGACCCACCCATCTCAGCCTCCCAAACCACTGGGATTACAGGCGTGAGCCACTGTGCCTGGCCAGAAAATAATACTTCTGTCTCACTGATCACATTTACTGGTAGTAAGCTTTAAGCAGGAAACAAGAACTGGGTAATTGCGGCAGAAAAGCCTTTAAAAGAAAATGACATCATTGTCATTAGCAAATGCCCGCAGAGATAATATCTCTGACCTTAGCTGGTAGGCACTGAGAAAATTCTGAGGATAGAGGAGGAGGCTGGAGGACTTGGGACTTTGATTTTTCTTATCTGGGTCAGACATTGATCTTTAAAAAATGACATACGTTTTATAGTTATTAACTTATCACTTAAAATGTTCTGCTACAGTTCCTGGAGTAGGGGTAGAACTCTTGAGTTTATTGAGGACCAATGACCTACATTAAAATAAATCAAAGCCTAAAGGGAAGCAAAAAGCAACTTAATTGACTTAAAAAATGTTAAGCCATTCACTGGTTTAAGTAAAAAATATGAAGCATAGTAACAATTTTCAGCCACTCTGGAAAACAGTTTGGAAGTTTCTCAAAAAGTTAAACATGAACTTACCATGTGGCCAGGAATTGCAGTCCTAGGTAAATACCCAAGAAAAATGAAAACATACATCCAAACAAATGTTCATAGTAGCATTATTCATGATAGCCAAAAAGTGGAGAAACCCACATTTTTGTTAACTGATGGTGAATAAATTAAATGTGGTATATCAATATAATGGAATATTATTTAGCCACAAAAAAGAATGACGTACTGATACATGCTGCAATGTGGAGAAACCTTGAAAAACATGCTCACTGAAAGAAGGCAGACACCAAAGGCCACATATTGCATGATTCCATTTATATGAAATGCCCACAACAGGGAAATCCATAGAAATATAAAGTAGATCAGTGGCTGCTGGGGGCTGGTTTGGTATAGAAGAGAATGGAGTAGGACTGCTAGTGGATATGAGGTCTCTTTTGGGATGATGAAAATGTTCTGAAATTAGATAGCAGTCCTAGTTGCACAACTCTGTAAATATACTATAAGCCAATGAACTATTCAATGAAAAAGGGTGAATTTTATAGTATGTGGATTTAATTTTATGATATGTGAATTACATCTCAATAATATATGAAGCATGAAACTTTATTCAATAAATATATTAAACATGTAAAATTCAATTAAAGTTAAAAATGAAATATAGGGAAAGAGAAGAAGACAATGAAGGAAGATGGAAGAGAAAATACTTGGCTCAAGAAAGAAAATAAGCTGGGTGCAGAGGCTCACATCTGTAATCACAGCACATTGGAAGGCCAAAGCAGGAGTATCACTTAAGCCCAGGAATTCAAGACCAGCCTGGGAAACATAGTGAGACCCCATTTGTTAAAAAAAGTTAAGGTGCGGTGACTCACACCTGTAATTCCAACACTTTGGGAGGCTGAGGTGGGCAGATTGCTTGAGGTCAGGAGTTCGAGACTAGCCTGGCCAAAATGGTCAAACCCTGTCTCTACTACAAATACAAAAATTAGCCAGGCATAGTGCCGGAAGCCTGTAATCCCAACTACTCGGGAGGCTGAGGCAGGAGAATTGCCTGAACCCAAGAAGTAGAAGTTGCAGTGAGCCAAGATCATGCCTCTGTACTCCAGCCTTGATGACAGAACAAGACTGTCTCAAAAAAAAAAAAAAATTTAGCTGGATATTGTGGCATGTGCCTGTAGTCCTAGCTACTCAGGAGCCTGAGGCAGAAGGATCAGTTGAGTCCAGGAAGTTGAGGCTACAGTGAGCCAGGATGGTGCCACTGCACTCCAGCCTGGATGACATAATGAGTTGTCTGAAAAAAAAGAAAAGAAGGAAGGAAGGAAGAAAATGAAAACCAAACAAGAGAAGAGAGGCTGATTCCATGATTTTCAACACAGTAGACATTTCCATTGTTCTCTGAGGCTCCCTTGGGCTCTGGTCTTCAGAATGTTATTGTTATTATAATAATTATTATTTCCTTTAGAACTTCTAATGAACACATTGACCATTGCTTCCAGGTTTTCTAATTGTCCCTTGCCCTTAAACTCCTCAGTGGCTTGGGTTTTATTCCAATAGAGCAGAGGATATGAAAGATTTCTTGGTTAATGTTTCTTGGTTTGCAGTATCAGTCAGTGTTGGATTTTACGTCTAAAAACTATATAAACTCAAGCTGAGACTTGTCTGGGTGTAGACTTCCTATTGCCAAATTTAATTTTATTATTTAAAGTCATGTTGAGAAGTCAAGTAGGTGGTCTTCTAAGCTAGGATAGACTTATCAGTCTCACTTGCCTGTTACTATTTTAGGAGGTAAGTAATTAATTTGAGATATTAGGCATAAGCTGGTCTTGATGTGTTCTCAAACTCCAGGTGGGTAGAAAGCTCAACTGTCGACACAGGGCCTGGCATGGGAAATGATTACATGGGAAGCCATAGCTAATAACCAGAAATGATACTTCATAATAAAACAAAGATAATGAGAGAGATTGAGAGTCTGGTTAGTGTGTGAAACTAGCAGTAGACTGAGAGACTTAGAGGGAAAGTGGGTTGTGGTCCTTCTTTGAAGTCACCACAGAGTCTTTCTGCTCCTTCACCCACTATGGTTAGTCAATCACCAAGGATACTGACTTTACCTCCTATTATTACTTAAATGTATATCTCTTCTCCATCATTTCTCCTGTTCAGTTCCTCTTCCTCTCTAGCCTGGTCAATTGCAATAACTTTGTAACATGTTTTCTAGACTGTAATATTGCTCCTATTATCCATCCTTCCAACTAGGAAAGTAATATTTCTGAAGTCCAAATCATGCCATATCCCTACCCTATTAGTTCTCTGTGTTGAGATCAGATGAAGCTATAGGCAGAGATGCTCTTATGGCATGAAGGACTGGGGTTCCCTTGCAAGACCATTAGAATTTACCTTATCTGAGCCCCTACTCAGGAGCCTGGAGGAATCGCTGAACTGAATGGTCTGAGTCAGCTGATACTCTCAGGTAACAGCACTTTGCTCATAATATGTGAAAACAGGAGCATGATTAAAAAAAAAAAGCAACCAAAATCACCAGCTAATAGATATTATGCAATAAGCACATTACAGAAACACAAAGTCCTGGTGTATACAAACAGTGCAGTCCCTGAGGACAGTCTAGCCAATAACTACACTTAAGTTGGGTCTCCAGATCTGATTTTCTAAGTTTCTGATCCTGCATCCTTTCATAAACTATAGCTGCTACCTCCAATCCCAGCTCAAGTCTCATGAACAAGAAATCTGTGAAAAAGTTTTACAGGGAGGTTTGAGAACTCCCTCTGAGCTAGCCAATCCACAGTCTTGCTTTCAGCCAAACTTCCATCATACCCAGATTTTAATGATGAGTTATTTATGTTCTCACTTAAGGAAATCCTTTCCTACCCTTTGAAACTTCTATTTATCTTGTTATTAAAACTGTCTTCCAATAGATTTCCTGCTCCGATACGACACACTTGGTGACTTTCTCCGTCTTACAATGGGATTAGATATTTAGTGCTGAAAGGATCATTGCAAGGATAGCAATCAAGTTTCTTCTCAGTGACAACTGCTTGGTCTTGTCTGTTGTAAAAGAACTTTGCTCTGAGCTTTGATAAATGGAAAATGTCCGCCAAGGGCCCTGGTGGGAAAGAGTCCGTGTGTCTGCCCGTCCTGGATCATACCCTTGTCATCCAGGAACTAACAAGTCACCCCAGTTTACATGCAGTTGGCATTGGATGGGTGTAGGCAAATCACCTGGACTATCAAAGATAGAGTGTCTAAAAAGGCTCACTTCCTCCCCATCCCAGGTGGTAACACTGCATCCCGAGTACAGAACATCCCTAACCCTGCATGCCCAGGGTACTGTTCTCAGCTCTGCTGGTCTGACCAGGTAGCTTCACAGAATTCTTGCTTGGCTAACTTGTAATTTTTTGACATGATGTGCTAGATAGATAAGATTTAGGATTCTTATCCATACAAATGAAACTTAAAGAATTTCTCCTGATTGAGTTGCTTAGGGTGATTTTTTTTTTTCTTTTAAATATATTAAGGGGATGTTGAGGCTGTAGTCAGTGGCTGATGATTTGAAAATTTCTTCAGCATGGGTTCTGTTCTGCTAATTCTCAGACCAATGAGGGCCTGTGAATGCTAGCAGAGAGAGGAAAAGGCTAGGGTTTTCAGATTAGTACCCTGGACCGGAACTTATTACCATGTGACCTTGGACCACTCATTTAACCAAAGCTTCCCAGCCGTTCCCCATGGAAAGGAGGTGGATTGAATGACCTCCCAGCAGCCTCACCAGGATATTGTGGCTACAGCAGAACAAGGGCTGCATATAGAAGTGGAACATGAAGACTTTTTCCTTACAAAGTAAATGATATGAATTGACTGTGGTAAAGTTTCTAATTCAGATTTTTTTTTTAGTCCAGAGTGACAGCTTTTAAAATGAGAAATTTATTTAAGTTATAAGGAAATATCTATCAACCCTCAGAAATGGCAAGATGATTATTTTGGTTTTGTGTGTGTGTCTGTGTGTGCGTAATCCTAGTGGAGGGTGGGAGCTTGCCTCTTAAGAATCATATGAAATATCAAATTATCTCAACTTCTGATAAATAGGGGGAAAGAGAGACGTTTTGAGGGGTTCAAACTTCTATAATTCTTTAGACATTTAACCCCCCAAGAGCAGGGACTACATTTATTCATTTGCAGTATCCTCCACTCCATGTCAGCATCTGGCACCTAATATGCACTCCATAAATGTTTGTTGTGGTTGAATGAGAGCATTTCCCCACATGTCTTTGAAAGACAGAGGCAAAAAGCAGAGCGTCTCATTAACAGACAGGGTTTTATTTAATTTTCCCCTCCCCTCTCCTTCCTTTTTGCCTGCCTTCCTTCCTTCCTTCCTTCCTTCCTTCCTTCCTTCCTTCCTTCCTTCCTTCCTTCCTTCCTTCCTTCCTGCTTGCCTTAAATAATCTGAATGATTTGAAAGAATCAAAAATGGCTCTTCACATTTGGTAGGGCTCTATGGAGCTTACCTGAAAGTGAACATGTTTCTAAATGTGTGCTGTAACACATCTGGGGCCGGGCACCCAAGCCTGTTCCTGTGTACTCTCTCATTTGCCTAGAAAACATAAATATTGATACAGGTCAGTGAAGCAAACTCTTGAGGGCTGTATTGAAATTCTTTTTATTGCAGGTGATGTAAACTCAATGAAGCAAAAAGAAGATATTTATTGAACCAGTACAAAAAGGGCAGGGGCAAAGAGATTACATACCCTAGAGATCACTGGAAGGGAAACAAGAATGGAGCTAGGAGTCTCCTTTTCCCAACACTGCCTCTCTCTGCTTGTTTTCTTCATTCACACCAGAGTCTGGGTACACAGCTGGTGAAGGCTCAAGATGCAGCATAGCCTTGCCCTCGGAAGACAACTGAGAGCTACAGTCTGGTTGTAAGTGAAGAAATCCCAGCAAAGACTTCTGGTTGGCCGGGCTTAGGCCACATGCCCACCTGGGTGGCCAGTGAAACACTGGTTGGGAACACCTTAGAATCACCGACTGTAAAGTGGAGGGTTATTCCCCTAAAGAAGGGATGCCTTTCCCAGAAAGGAGGGTTCTGGATAAACAAAGTGCATCTCTAGGGGCCAGGGAGTAGTCATAGAAACTATGGACCAAAAGATAGCACTTGCTGACCAAGAGGCCCCAGTTTACTCCTAAATGTTCAGAGGGCGCATTTAACTTCAGTGACTTCAATCATTTCTGTAAATTTTGGTAAACAGAAAAAAGAAGAAGAAATAGACAAAATAGAAAAATAGCAATATAAATGATGCAATCAATTCAGTCTGATATTCTACTCACTGAGTATATATCCCAAAGCAAGAATCAGGGACATCATGAATCTCATTTGGTCTCATTTCCCGACAGAACAAACATCTTTTCCTTTATCTAGCACTGAACCAGAAAAGCAGAGGGCCATTCCAATGCCGGAGGGAAATTGTGCCGAGCTTATGAAGAGGCAGGTGCCAAAATAGTGCTTTCCTAGAAGATTTTTCAGGACAGTCTTGACTATATGTGATTTTCACTGTATACACTGATGAATTTTATAATTTAAATGTCCATAAAATGCGGTGCCTTTTAGGCTTTTTGTATGTGCATCTGGGTGTATTATTCAGAATGAAATCTCTTTATTGAATCTTTCCTATTTATGAGAATTGGGTGGAAATGAACAGGACAACTAATGAGTGGATTTGTGAGGTGTGAGGTGTGACAATACTATAACAGAAGATTTTGTGTTGAGCTTCTTGTATTTTAATCATTTCTTAAAATTCTGCTTGATGCTTTAATGGATGTATTTGATTATAGACACACAAGACTAGCTTCTTTTAGGTCATCTAATTTCATTGTCCAGCTAATCCTTACATCCCAAAGAATTATCCAGAGTGGAACTGAATACTCCAGTAATCAGGGACACCTCCCATTCAAAGCAAGCCTTTGATCTTCAGATAACTCTGACCATTAAAATGATGTCCCCTGTACCTTAAGCCCAAATCTGAATTCCTATAATTTATACTCTTTGATAATATATCTCTTTCCAGGGTCAAACAGAAATCGTCTAATGCGTCTGCCTCTTGGCAGCATTTCAAGACTTTGAAGAGACCAGTCATGTCCCAACAAGTCTCTTGTTATCTTCTTTTGCTTTATTTTCACCAGCTGCTCCTGATGATGATGATGATGATAACAACACTAATAATAACACTTAACAATAATTGGGTGCATATTATGTGCCAGGTGTTCTAAGCAATATATATATATATATATATACACATACACTCATACAAATCTCATAACAATCCTAGAAGGTATTATCCCCATTTTACAGATGAGGAAACTAAGGCCCAGAGAGGTTGAATAATGTGGCTCAGAGAGGCCCAGAGAGATTAGATAATGTGCCCAAAGTTATACAGCTAGTGAGTAACAAAGCCTAACTTTGAGCTCAGGCAATTAGGCTCCTGGGCCTTCCTTTGCTAGGTAACACTACTCTGAATGTAATCCAGGTTGTCCCCATTTCTCTTAGAATAATGTCCAGAAGTGGATACAATCCTACAGGATCTGTCTGCCATGAACTATTAATGCCACTCAAGTTTTCATTAGCTATATACTACACCTCCTTCTAAACACTGAAGCAAAGAGGAGCTCATCCACTTCCTTAACAAATGTGGTTATACCTATGCCATTTTCAGTGTGTGGAGTTAACTCGCACCAAGCCAATCAGATCAGTAACCACAGCTTTTCCCCAATATTTGGGCAGCTAAAACTAGGGACCGCTATCATAGCAGAGAATTCTCACTGTGTATGAGAATCATAGACTTCTGTTGTGGTAACAAGGGGCTACTATTTCCATCTTTGGCTGTGGAATAGCTTTCTGTGGCTGCTGCTAAGCTCAGGAGAGTTAGCAAATCATATGCCTTCATTACTAGTTGGTTCTGTAACAGGAGTCTTTTTTTAAAAACTCATTCAAAACCTAATCTCTAATATTCCCTTTAAGGGTTTGATTAAAGTTGAGTACCTTTGAAAAAACACTGACATGATTAAATATGGTGGCCAGAAATCTATTTACAGTCAATAAGCCAGTAAGGCCTGGGGTTTCAAGAGATGTGACGCCTGTGTGTATGTGTGTGTGTGTGCACACGTATGTGTGTTGAAAGATAGACAGTTTTCAGAATTATTTTATGATGTTGCTATTACAAACATATTAGCTAACTCTGGAAACTGGTCTAAATTGCTGGGACCTAAATAAAACATCTTAGAAGACAATTATGGCATTCAAGTCAGTAAGACATCATTTGCTTTGTTTTTAAGTGTTCTATACAGCCATCCTGATAACAATATTCCAAAGCTGTTAAGCTCACATTGCATTCTATGCAAGCCAATACCACTCTGCTTGCACAATAGTTTCATAGTTTCACACAGAACAATGACATTGTAGAAGTGGGGACGGCAAAGTCATTGTGCCCCAGTGATGCCCATGATTAATAAAAGGTGACGTAGGTGATTAATCAGAAGTTGTACATGTTGCCAAATTTACAAACTTGTGGATTTCAGTATAGATCACTGTACTTTATAAACCTCTCATTCATTCATTCAATAAACATTTAAAGGTTCACAAGCCCATTAAGTACTGGGAATACAATAAAACATAATCCTATACTTTCACCACGTGATCAACTTAATATTACCAATAAGGGGGATTGGTAAGCAAATCAGTGTCATAATGTGCCTCCTGATGTGATGCACTGGGAAGGACACAATATCACCCTGTGGTTCCTGCCAAGCATGCTTAACCTCAGTCTAATCATGAGGAAACAATCAGACAAATCCAAATTTTGGAGTGACATATGAAACAATTAAACTCTTTTAAAATGTCAGTGTCTTGAAAGAAAAAATAACAAAAAAAAGGTAGGGAACTGTTGGAGGGTAGAAACATGATAATTAAATACAGTGAATGATCCCTGATTGGATTTTTTTTTTTAATGTCATTATTAGGACAATTGAGAAGTTTGAATATCTAGTCTATATTATATATGAATAAATACTTTATTATATGCTATATATTATATATTATATACTTATGATTAAGTATATATTATATACTAAAAAGTACCAGTGTAGCTTTTTTTAGTGTGATAATGATATAATTATATGAGAATATCTTTATTCTTAGGAGATACATAATAAGGCATTAAGAGGTAAAATGTCATGCCTAAAGCTTACTTTTAAATGGTTCTGTTGGCCAGAACAGTGCCTAGGGCATTGTTTTCAGCTCTGCTGGTCTAAGCTCTGACCAGGTTGCTTCTCAGAATTCTTGTTTGGGGCAGTGGCTCATGCCTGTAATCCCAGTACTTTGGGAGCCTGAGGCAGGCAGATCACCTGAGGTCAGGAGTTCAAGACCAGCCTGGCCAACATGGCAAAATCCTATCTCTATTAAAAATACAAAAAATTAGCCAGGCATGGTGCCTGTAATCCTAGCTACTCAGGAGGCTGAGACAGGAGAACCGCTTTAACCTGGGAGGCGGAGGTTGCCGTGAGCTAATATTGTGCCACTGCACTCCAGCCTGGGCAACAGAGTGAGACTCTGTCTCAAATAAAAATAAAAATAAATGGCTTAGTAAAAAAGAGATTATATATATGGCTATAGTAATAGCTATATTAATATATCTTTTATTGTTCACATTATACATGTATTTTCTATTAACATCTATATGAACATCTATATTACATGTCTAGTATATCTCACTATGTATGGTTATTATATTAGTTTCCTAGGGCTACCAGAACACATTCTCACAAACTGGGTAGCTAAAAACAAAAGAAGTTATTCTCGCACAGTTCTGGAGGCTTGAAGTCTGAAATCAGGGTGGTGGCAGGGCTGTGCTCCCTGCAAAACCTAGAGGGAGGACCCTACCCAGTCTCCTCCAGCTTCTGGTAGTTGCCAGCACTCCTTGTCATTCCTCGGCTTGTCGTTGCATCACTCCAAGCTTTGCTTCCATCTTCATGGGACATTCTCTCTGTATGTCTCTGTCTAAACTTCTTTCTTTTTGTAAGGACCCCACTTATTGGATTAAGGCCCATCCTAGTTCTGTATGACCTCATATTAACTTGATTGTATCTGCAAAGACCCGATTTCCAAGTAAGGCCGTATTCCCAGGTACTGAGTAGACCTGAATTTGGGGGACACTGTTCAACCCAATAAGGTATATAAATATATTACAGAGGGAGAGGGTGGGGTTATAGGATGGGAGCAGGTACAATGTAGCAAAATATTAATAGATGATGAATTTTGGTGAAAGGTAAGTGAGTGTTCATTTTGCCCTTCTTTCAATGATTCTAAAGTTTGAAATATTTCCAAATAAATTAAAATGTGGGGAAAATATACTGTATCAAAAAAAGACATTGCCTTTGTTCTTCAGGCTATGTCGATGTTATGGAGGACACTGGAGCGAATGCCTCATGATGATACCACTGCGGGGCCCTGCAGGAACAGGGAAGACAGCAGACAGTGCCAGCTGTGCTTGGAAATGTTAGGAAGCATTTCCATGAGAAGCGACAGCCAGTTGAACACAGTTTTGAAGGATGGTGTCAGAGTCAGAATCAGGGGTGAAGGTGCATCTGGGGAGCTGCCAGTTGACCCGAATGGTTGGAACAAGGGGCATGTGTGTGACAATGGTGGTGCCGAGGCTGGAGAGAGGCAGGAAGCCTGTTATCCACGATGCTGCACCGTGAAGACTGGGGGAGCTGTGGCAGAACTTTAAGCAAGGTGTAACCTGAGCAAAGTTTTGTTTGAGGGCTGAGGCTATGAAGAAGCTTGAATACAAACTAATTGGAAGACTGGTGGGACAAGGGGACAAGCCAGATGAGAAACAAGGCTAAGAAGAGTAGAGAGAGCAAGGGCAATAGCAGGAGGTACAGGGTTCCGGCAAATGTTTGTTTTTATAAGAAGAGAGAAACATAAGCATGTGTATATGCCGAGGAAGAAGAGACAGCAGATTGGGGTAAGCTGCAGATCCAGGAGAGCAGAGATGATGAAGGAAGCAAGTCCTGGGACATGGGACCCAGAGCACAATGGGAAAGAGCCCTGTTTCTACTGGTACAGTGAGCCAGGGACTGGGGAGAGGGGAGGCATGGGCCTCAGATCTTCTCAGGACCTCAAGAAGAACAAGGGAGAGGGGAACAGAGACCAGGCAGGGACAGAACCATAGAAGACTGACTGAGGTGGACAGGAGAAAGAAAGAGAGTGAGCCCAAAGGAGGCGAAAACAGGGTTACTGGTGAGGGAATTGGGAAGCAAAATGATGAGTCTTGGTTGGAATGTTATCAACTCAGGGATCAGTATCCTGCCTTAATTAACAAAACAGGGTTTCTCCCTGCTGCATCCTCCAGGCACACCTGGATGGGGCGTGTTAGGTTTCACCATCAACCCTTACAAGGGCTGATTCAATAGATTTGTGCCCAGGATTCCCAGAAAACAGGTTTCCATGAAAGCAACTGATACAGAGAGTTGGGTTAGTGGGTAGCCCTTCACCCTGCCCCCAAGAGCTTTTTATGTGAGTTTGTTTATGAAAGGGAAGGACGTCCATCATGCCATTCCATTTAACTGTTAACTATCCAGGGGTTACGGTAACACACAAGGCTGATGAGATGTGTAGGCTCAAAAACAGAGCAGGCCAAAGGTAAGCATGCCAGGACCTAGAGCTGAAATGATTTTCTCTAAAATGGATTTCTTTCTCCTTTTCTCACTTCTGCTTCCTTGGTGAGAGTGCCATTTGCAGTCCTTCATGTGGTTCCCAGACTTCCCTCCTTCTAGAGTTGAATCCAGTACAAAAGAACAATCATCTCTAGCATTTCTGCCAAGTCCAGCCTAAATGAGCATAGGGGCAGGTGATGTGCTGACTGCTTGGGCCAGGTCAGGTATTTTCATTGGAACTACCTGGGGTAAGGGTGGCAAAGAGGGGTCCCCACTGAAAGAGGTCTAGGCACAGGTAACAGGAAATAAGCAGAATCACAGAAACTTGTAGCATTGGGTTTAGTTCCAGAGAGCCGCAGTAGGGCTTTTAAATGCTTTTGTAAAATGAGACATTCACAGGAAGTTTGAAAAAATAGTACAGGGAGAGGAATTTGACATCGGTACAATGCATGTGTAGGGTTCCTTGCCATTTTGTCACTTATGTAGACTCTGTAGCCAGCAGTGCAATGAACATATGGGACTATTGCACCACCACAAAAATCCCCCTCATGCGACCCCTGTCTAGTCATACTCATTTCCCTCCACCCCACCATCCCTAACCTCTGGCAACCACTATTCTGTTTTCTACTTCTAAGTTTGTCATTTTGAGAATGTTACAAAAATATCATTCCTTTTAATTGCAGAGTAATATTCCATGGTATGGATGGATGTAAAACACTTTGTTTAACCACTCACCTTTCCAGTTTTTAGCTATTAAAATAGTGCTGCTGTGAACAGTTGTGCACATGTTATTATGTGGACATAAGTTTCCATTTTTCTGGAATAAATGCCCAGGAGAGTGCTAGATCATATATTTTTAAACAAACTACCAAACTATCTTCCAGAGTATCTATAACATTTTTCGTTCCCACCAGCAATGTATGAGAGATCAAGTTTCTCCGTATCTTGCTAGCATTTGGTATTTGTATTAGTCCGTTCTTATGCTGCTCTAAAGAACTGCCCAAGACTGGGTAATTTATAAAGGAAAGAGGTTTAATTGACTCACAGTTCCACATTGCTGGGGAGGCCTCAGGAAACTTACAATCATGATGGAAGGCAAAGGAGAAGCAGGCACCTTCTTCACAGGGTGGCAGGACAGAGTGAGTGCAAGCCAAGTTATAAAACCATCAGATCTCGTGAGACTCACTCATTATCACGAGAACACCATGGGGGAAACCATGATCTAATTATCTCACCTGGTCCTGCCCTTGACACATGGGGATTATGGGGATTACAATCCAAAATGAGATTTTGGGTGGGGACACAGCCAATCCATATCAGTATTATTACTATTTTTTAAAAAATCATAGTTATTCTAACAGGTATGTAATGACATCTCAATATGGTGTCAATTTGCATTTCCCTAATGACTAGTGATGTTGAACATCATTTCATGCACTTATTTACCATGATGTAACCTCCGCAGTTGGGTGTCTCCTCATGTCTTTTGCCCATTTTCAAATTAGATTTTTTTTTTCTTAATGCAGAGATTTTTAAAGACTTTTAGTAACATTCTTAGAGGCTTTTAAAAATCATTCTTCCAAGTACAGAATATATTTCAATTCAGCTGTCACTAGCAGGATGTTAACTCTAAACCCATCATTGCCTCAGCATGGATGCAGGACCCAATCCTCTGTTATTCAACACGGGCATTTTCCACACATATCACATTCAAAAAAACCCTGCTATATCCTCATCTCTTCCCCAGCCATTACCTGAACCTTACCCCTGAGCTAGAATCTCCAGAGCAGCTTCAACTTTAGCCTCTGGAGTTGCTCCTGACCTTATAATTTGCTATTGCACCACTAAGCTGAAACCAAGAGTTGAAACCACGCTTTGGGAATTATACCTCTTTTGCTGGATCCACATGCCCTGTGATATAAAAATAAATGTCGGCCAGGCACGGTGGCTCACGTCTCTAATCCCAGCACTTTGGGAGGCCGAGGCAGGTGGATCACCTGAGGTCAAGATTCAAGACCAGCCTGGCCAAGATGGTGAAACCCTGTCTCCACTAAAAATACAAAAATTAGCCTGGCGTGGTGGCGGGTGCCTGTAATCCCAGCTACTCGAGAGGCTGAGGCAGGAGAATCGCTTGAACCTAGAGGCAGAGGTTGCAGTGAACTGAGATCGTGCACTGCACTCCAGCCTGGGCAACACGGTGAGACTCCATCTCAAAAGAAAAACATAAAAAATAAATGTCAGTGTGTTCCTGTGTACTTGTTCCCCTGTGCACCAGCCAGTTTGTAATTTGTCTCCTATCTCAAAAGGCAAAGAGTAAATGGAAAAGAGTAGAAACTTGAAAATGTGACCCCCTAAAGACAGTGGGTCCCCCTTTGAGCATCACTAATTTGCAGGCACAGGAAGGAAATAAAAGAATGTGGAAGAGAATGTCTACAGGAGGAAGTCTTGGGTACACTGTACACCACATGGGACAATAGCCTTCCCTAATGTACTCAGAGTCTCTGACAGGTTATTTTTAACTGCCACATTGTCAAGTAAATGTTTGCACTTTGATAAGTGTCCTGTCCACTGGCTTGTTCTAAACTCTGGTCTGGGAGCTTACCAGAAGAGCCTAGGAGTGGTATGCAAGAGAGAGAGCCTGGATGAGTGAAATATAATAATTGTTTAGCTGCCAGCCTTGATGTCTATGACAGATCAAACAATCCGCTTGCATTGTGTTTCACTGCTTGCATCACCTGGTCATGAGTTGTCAGTGGAATTTGTGGAATGGATTGTTCTCGCGGAGTCACCCAATATCCCTGAACAATGGGAGCATACATTCTTAGTTTTATATAAGAGCTAATAAGGAACGTTCCAGCCACCCGATCGGAGGCAGGGAGCTGTTGCTGATGCTTGCCTACTTGTTCTCCTTCTTTCTCACTTTCCCTTTCTCCTTCTCCTCTCTGAAGGAAGAAAGAAGGGGGCAAGGAGGGAAGGAAAAAAGATCCATTATGTAGAGGTCACTAGAAGAGTGACACCACAGGTTGCAGGGAAGATAAATATGAAATATGGAAAATAAGGGGTACTCTGTGGTTTTCCCTTCATAGAATTTGCTCTTATTTATTTATTGGTTCTTCCTCAGTGAATAACCTTCTAGAAAAAGGCATCAGGCTGGGCGCGGTTGCTCATGCCTATAATCCCAGCACTTTGAGAGGCCAAGGCGGCGGGATTGCCTGAGGTCGGGAGCTTGAGACCAACCTGGCCATCATGGTGAAACACCATCTCTACTAAAAATACAAAAATTAGTTTGGCGTGTGGGGCATGCCTGTAATCCCAGCTACTTGGGAGGCTGAAGCAGGAGAATCACTTGAACCCGGGAGGTGAAGGTTGCAGTGAGCCGAGATAGCGCCACTGCACTCCAGCCCGTAATGCTGCAGGAGTGCTTTTCGTTGCACGTAACAGAAAACTAACTCCAACTGGGTAAAACAAAAAAAGAGATTGATCAACTCAGCACTGCAAAGTTCAGAAGTAGTGGTTTCAGTGTTGGTTTGATTTAGTAACTTGTCATTTTTTCTTTACCTTTTATGGTGTCGATTTCAAAGGAAGGCTGGCTCCATGCTACAGGGTTCATTTCCAAAAACAGGCAAGTCTTTTTCACAACTCGTGATGAGGAGACTTGTTCTTAATACTGGATGGATCGCCCATGACCAGCCCCGCTGGCCAGGGAAGTGTCACGTGCGGATTGGCTGAGGCTTGGCTTTCCTGAACCAATCCCCACAGCTGGTGGTGGAAGGGCCCTGTTGATTTAGACGCCATGGTTCTTCACAAGCGAGGGTGAATGGATATTGGGGCAACAACTGCAATGCCTGCTACTACATCTTCTTAAAAAGCTATTCTAATTTCTGCACTGATGATTAAAATCCTTTAAGAGAGCAACAAGCCTCTCATTCTGAAACTTGAGATAAAATCGAAATAGTAACAGTGAATTAATTTACACTGAAACATGTTGCAGGAATAAATTTTTACAATAACATTTGTCAAGTGAGGCAAGGAGTAATTTTATTTCTGTACAATTGAATTAGATTAATTTATTAACCCCAATTTCTACTTGGTAATAGAAAACTATATCTTTCTAATTCAAGCTAAATCCAATTACTTCTTGTTTAGAACTCAGTCTTTTCCTCCTCCTCCTCCTCCTCCTCCTCCTCCTCCTCCTTCTTCTTCTTCTTCCTCTTCTTCATTTTTATTTTTTAGAGACAGGGTCTTGCTATGTTGCCCAGGCTGTACTTGAACTCCTGGGCTCAAGCAAATCATCCTGCCTCAGCTGCCTAAGTAGCTTAGGACTATAGGCTTGCTCATGCCCAGCAAAAGTCAGTCTCTTGAATTTGCATTCTTTTGAATCTCTTAGTTATGGCATAAATCCTACTACTTAGCAGGATTTATTCTAGGTCTGGACTCCAGTCATATGATTTGGAGGGATTTTCTCAGCTTTAGCAATACAGAAATTGAATAGTATGGTATGTTCAAGCTTTGCTTGTTATTAATTTTGTTTGTAGAAATACACTGGGCACAATTTGTGCTGGGTCTCCTGATCTAGTTCTCTTGAGGTGTTCAGTAATATGCGGAGATCTAATACTCACTTTTCTTCAGAGATTCTCATTTTTAACATTGAAAAGAAATGGTCTTGTCTGAAAAACTTTTGCTTGTGAAGCATATGGAAAAGCATTTAGGAATAAATGACTACTGCTTCTGCTGTTTTGGCAACGGGTTAGTGTGATAACACAGAGATTAACAACATGTTGGATAAACATTGGTAAAGCCCAGCTGTAAACTTTTAGGGCATGGTTTTGGAACTTCACGTTCGTTTTGCTTTTTCTGTGGGGTATCTGCTTTGTGAGGTGGTACCTACAAGTTCAGAGCTTGTAGAACAAGGCCTTGATCAGCTGCTGTGATGGCCAGGTCACAGCCACAGCTTCATTTTTCATCCTCCAGGGTCTTGTTAATCTTCTTCAGTGCTTAACCGAGGGTAATTCCATTGAAATGGGTTGGAGTTCCGTTAGGATTAAAACTCCTATGTGTATCGGTCTGCTGTCTGTAGTCTATTTCATTGCCTTTCCTCTCTTCTGAGCAGATATTGGATCTAAGCTTCTAGGTGAAGAAGCAATAAACACTCATAAGATGAAAAGTATAACTTGGAGGAAGAAACCCCAGGGAAAGGTTTTGTCTCCAGGTAAATGGACAGATCACATGAGATCTTTAATTCCCATGCCTGTACAAGCTTCCGTAAATGACACATTTTGCAGAGAGGACCAGATTGACTAGTAGCACTCAGAAGAGAAGGCTGTACCTCCATCCTGTGGGTGACTGGGGACCACCACACACGGGAGGCTGGGTGCTGAGGAGTGAGTTGGAGGAATATCCTCCTAACTAGCTTCTCAGTGGACTCAGATGTATAAAAAGAAAAAGTTGTCAAGGAATGTACTTGTTTTCCCAGATTGTCCTAGGGTACGTTAATTAGCCTAAAACGGCAACTCTCTATCTTTCTAGTGTAATAATAATAGCTGTGCTGTTTGCTTGACTCTGTGATTTCTACCCTTAAAACCCTCCCACTCAGTGTACATATAGCAGAATCTTCTTACAGTGTAACCAATAAGATTATAGGATTTATATTAATACATTAGTCTAATGGTGACCCTAAAAGCACAGAACATTGAAAGTACAATCCAATAGGATAACCCAGTAACGTGAGCATTTGTTCTGTGTCCCAACACCAGCATCACAAAGTGACTCAGCCATAGTCACTCTTCAAATAAAAACAAATATAATTCATCCTGCAGAGCTGTGTGTGAGAATTTTACATTATATAAATTGATGGTACCCCTCAGTATAAACAGCACAGTCTTTGTAGGCACAGCCTTGGGTTTAAGCCTCACACTGGTCACTTTCTTAACCCTGGCAAGGTAATTAACCCTATCCAAATCAGAGCTTTCCATCCAGTGCACCATGAAGGGTTTACAGATGTGCTGAGAGACTGGTCCTCTCAGTTCTTGAGGAGGTACTTGCTGTGATATGAAAAAGACTAGAAACGTTGTCATCATCTCAGTTTCTTCATCTGTCAGTCATAATTGTATTTTTATCATGGGGTTGCTATAAGAATTAAATATAGATGTCTGCAAGGTGTTCAGTACAACACTTAGTAAGTGATTACCAAATGACAGCATGTCTAGTCCATACAGTCCTCGGCCAACCATTCACTTTAGCCAGCATTTGAAAAATGTCTGAAAGATAATTACTTCCAAACTACTGCACAAAGAGAATCCTGAAAGTCGTGAGCAAGACCATCCAACAAGTAATTCCTATCCAGGAAAGTCAGGCCATCCTAGATTTAATATAATGATGGCCATTGGAACAAATTCTAGCTTTGCCTGCCAACTTGCTCTTTAAGGCATCCTTCTTTCACAGTAAGTAGCTAGAAAAGTATGAATGCTTCAGTTCCCTATTCCACTGAAAATAAAATGATTTCCTCAAATTTGAGAGCTGTTACAGTTTATTTCCAATATACAATAGTACCCCTGGTCCACAGGGGAGACATTCCAAGACCCCCATTGGATGCCAGAAACCATGGACAGTACCGAATCCCATTGTCATCAATTGGAACACATTTCTGTTCGTGTCTTTCACCCACAAACTTAATGCCTTTTCCATCTTAACTGAGCACTTATCACACACTGTGGCCATAACTTTTGCAGTTTGAGGTGTGATAGCAAAACTAGCATGAATTTGTTTTTCCCTCTTCCCAATTTCATGGATAGATTTATTCTTACTGTAGATTTTAGCAACCTTAGTATACATTTTGTTTTTTTTCTAAAATCAAGAACTTCCACTTTTTCACTTAGCCAAACTTTATGTGCGGTTTCTCTCTGGTGTATCTGAGAGCATCACCAATGCTCTGGTGATTGCCAGCAGTACTGTACTTTAGAACCATTATTAAGTAAAGTACTTTAGAACAACAGTATTCCTGTACTTTAGAACCATTATTAAGTAAAATAAGGGGTACTTGAACACAAGCACTGTGGTACTGCAACAGTCAATCCGATAACTGTGACAGCTGCTGACTAATGGACAGGTGGCATCTATAGTGTGGATACACTGGACAAAGGGAGGATTCACTTCCCTGGGCCCAATGGAGTTGGACAGTGCAAGATTTCATAACTCTACTCAGAATAGTGCACAATTTAAAACTGATGAATTGTTTATTTCTGGAATTTTCCATAGAATATTTTTGGACCATGGTTGACCGAGGATAATTAAAACTACAGAATGCGAAACCATTAATAAGGGGGAATCAGGGCCCATATTATTATTTGTCCTCACACAGCTGGGTCTTGATGAGCTATCATTTTATTTTGTTTTACCTCTGGGGACCCTGGGCACAGTTCCCTATTCTGTGCCTACTCTGGGGACACGTGTATTAGGGTCAGAGGTGGCAAGACCGTCTGTAAAAGGAAATTGAAAAGACATTTAAAAACCTAAAGGAAGATTAGTGATTTCCCAGAGAAACTCAATAGCAGATGTCACTAGAATCAAGAACCATTGCTCTCATGCCTGGAAAACCTGTTTCCAAAATGTTCCCTTTTGCTGCCAAGGGATCAGCTGCTCCAGTAGTTCAGCATCTTGGCAACAGTGGGAAGAGGACAGAGGTGAAGAATCTCTGGGCTTATTAGACATGACCTTAGAGAACACTCATGTGGCAAAGCAGAGAATGAACCTACAGCGGGTGCAGGATGTTTGAAAGCAACACACTATGAAAATGTTTCATATTTAAAAAACAAAGTAATAAGCATGTAAAACGCTACCTTCTCTCCTAAACCAAATCAGCTGTTTGGATGTAAAAAATAATAACCAAATATTACATACACTTAATTTTTTAAAAGGAGTTTACTGGGAAGCTATTAACAAAATAGAAATTAAGGAAGTCTTACTCAAGCTGAGTTTTGTTTTTGCAACTGCAGAACGCACTCCCATGTCTGGAGTAGTGTCTGAGAGCACAGAAATGGGAATCTGAAAACTGGGTTTCCAATAACTGCTTTGCAAATTTTTAGCTCCATGACCCTGGGTAGAACAATCTTGATGCATCATTCCACACCTGTAAAATTATTATTTATAAGGTTCAAGAGTCTATGCCATGAAATTCAGAGACTCAGGGGTCCAATAAAGAGATTATGCATGAAAAGATCTGGCCCAGTGCCTGGTATGCAGTAGGCGTGCCATGAGGTAGCCTCCTGGTGTGTGTGTAAAGCACATAGCCCCAAGATTTCAGGGCTGAGTGGAGCCTCATGGATTATTCCATATTTTCTATTTGTCTTTGTATGTTTCCATTTGGATCCATTGTGCATTGATTTTAAAGATTAAACTCTCATAAAACAACCTCAGTTTCTGCATTTCTAAGCTATTGGGGGTAGATAGGACCTTCAATGAAGCCCCGAAGTCCAAATATATGTGCTTACCACGGTCACAGTGCTACTATGTGACAGATAAATTGTCTGTTTAGTTGTCTATGTCCCTTGACAAAGAATTTCTTGACATACAGGGACTCCCACTTTTTGAGCTCTGTATCTCCAGGACCTAGCACAACATCTGATGCAAAGCAGTGGCTCGATATATGTTTATTGTTGTCATTGACCATTGAAACATACAAAAAAAATGTAGTCTGATTGAATTGAATTTAGGCTTATGTGAAGAAATAATAAGTTACCAGAAGAGTGGTGTCCTGGTTAAAATGGGACACATAAGGGCAAGCACTTGCCATTGTCACCCAGTCCTTCGGGGTAATCAACATCCTTAGCCCACAGTTTCTCATCATAGTCACAAGAGAAATGCAGTCTCTGAGGGGTACTCTACCTGTTGTCCTGGGCCTACCTATCCACAAATCTATTCCTGCACCTTTCCCAGAAGGCTAACCCCTGCAGGCTACACTCTCAGTCTCCCTAGTCAACTGACTTCTAAAAGGAGAAATTGGCGCTTAACGTGACACACGCTCTGCTGTCCTCTTTTTGACTTCCTCCTTAAGGACCATGGAAAAGATTTACTCCTCCCGGATCCATTTTTGTATGATAATTAAAGGGCCCTTGTAGCAAATGGACTAAGAGCTTCCCAGGTCCAGCTCAATACCCCTTCCTTCCAAAAGATCATCCTATTCCTGCGTGGCCTCAGTGGTTACTCTCTGGTCTGAACACACATAGCACTTCGAGTTTCTAATTCATGTTTAATACTTGAAATCTACTACCTGGCATTGCCATTTATCTTTTTTGTAGGCCTTTCATTTTCAACTAGACTATAAGAGAGTAGACTCCATTAACTACATGTTTTGTATCCTCTACGCCTAGCATACAATAGGTACTGAAAATACCAGTTTTTTATAATGGTACTGATGAAAAAAATTACCATTCCCACTGGATATTTTTAGCCATTGGGAAGGCTGTGCCTAATGGACTTTGAAGTTAACCTGAGCCTGAATTCTGATTCTTCCACCATATTTGATATTTAACTTGGGACAAATTCTTTCCATTGCTTCTTTGAAAATGGGAGCAATATTCTCTTAGGATTATTTGGATAAAATATATTAACTTCAGACTGATTAGCACCTGGGTAACAATCCCAGCTGGAAGTTATGGTGATCCTGATGACAATAATAATACTTGAGGGGCTGCTGCATAATATCCTGACCAACATTTCATCCCAAATTTCCACTGTAGGAAGTAGAAACCAGACGTGCCAAAACATTTTAAAATAGCTATTTTACTGAAGTGATTTCATGTTTATAGAAAACCAGCCCACAATAGAAATCAGCCCCTCGCTGACGGTTTGTGGTCATTTGATGAATGGCCCGTCATCATAAAATAAGCAGGGAGGCTGGCTGGGAGGCACGCCACAACCATTTTATTGGAATGACTTGGTTGTCACTGCATCCCCACACCCCTCTCTCTCCTACAGCACAGTTTTGAGTGATTGAAGTTAGTTTGGGCAAGAATTCCAGACAGGGAAAAGCAAATAAGTGTGTCAGGAGGTCAAACGAGAAGAATAAGCCAGAGACGGAGGAAGAAATGCGGAGCTGATAATTGAAAGACAATGGATGTGGGGGTGGGTTACAGCAACACAGTGGGAGGGGGATCCAGACCCCGAGTTTTCTCAGGCATCTGAGTGAGACCCAGGGTTACAACTCATCTTACAAGATCTATGAAGCATGGATTTCAAAATATTTGGGCCACCCAGTATGGAATTTGGGCAAATGGCACTGTTGAATAAAGCCATTGACAAATTACTTTCCTTTCTTTTCCTTCACTGGCAGGACCTTCTGTTTATGCCTCCTGAGATGCAAAACTGGAAGGAGTAAATTTGCTGACAAGTATCCATGTGCAGGGACACTTGATGGAATTTTTATCATGCAAAAATAGTCTCGGATGATGGGTTGAGAGATTGCCAGGAATGTCTGGAATCTAACCCTCAGTTGAGCATATAGAGGTTTCATTTTAAGGTGGTGTCAAGGACAAGAACTTATAAAACTAAGCTGTATTGATTTTTTTTTCTTTGCAAATATTTGAATTTTGTAATAGGCATTCATTCCCAGCATAATCTTAACTAAATAGGAGGCTGGAAATCTGTGACGTAGTGGACCAAGGTTAGGTTTTAAGGGTAGGATTTTTTTAGTTAGACAGCTAACACTAGAGGTTTATACAAGATCATAACTTTAATCCCTCCATGCCCCTGTTGTCTCATCTGTAAAATAAATATAATCATCATCATCCCAAAGGTTGTAAGAATTAAAGCAAATTATAAAGGAAGCAGCCCCTGGCCTTAGGAGACCCTCAAAGTTTAAATGTCGTTTTTCTTTTCCCTTCTCTCTCTTATTTCAACCTCATTCCTATCCAACCCCAGGAATTTTCTCTGATTTTCTGTGTATCTGACAGAAGCAGCCTTTGGTGAACTTATAAATAATGCAGGCAAGGCTGGGCGTGATGGCTAACGCCTGTAATCCCTGCACTTTGGGAGGCTGAGGTGGGTGGATCACCCAAGGTCAGGAGTTTGAGATCAGCCTGGTAAACATGGTGAAACCCCAGCTCTACTAAAAATACAAAAATTACCCAGGTGCGGTGGCAGGAGCCTGTAATCCCAGCTACTTGGGAGGCTGAGGCAGGAGAATCGCTTGAACCCGGGAGGCGGAGGTTGCAGTGAGCCAAGATCGCACCACTGTACTGCAGCCTGGGTGACAGAGTGAGACTCCATCTCAAAATAATAATAATAATGCAGTAGAAAAGGGAGTGAGCCATGTAGCTACTGAGAGGGAGGTATTTCAAAGAAAGAGCTCATCAAGTGCAAAGATCACACAGTAGATGTATACGTGGACATTTCAGAAAATATCAAAGAAGCCAGGGTGGCAGAAGGAGACCAATCCCGAGGAAGTATGGTAGGAGAAGAGGTCTAGGAGATCCAGAGGGGCAGAGTGTATGATTGCCCGTATATGGCCTTGAAGGCCAGTAAAAGTACTTGAGCTTTTACTCTAAGTGGGTTGGGAAGCTGCTAGTGGTTCTAAGCTGATGAGTTATGTGTTTTGAAATGATTCTCCTGACTGCTATGTTGAGAATATGCTATAGGTCAAGGATGTGGAATGAGGAGGAGAGGGGCACATAGGCAGAAGCAGGGACACCAGTTAGGATCTCACTGAATAACCCAGGCAGGAGGTCAGAGTAGGTCAGTAGCAGTACAGGTCATGAGAAGTCATTAGAAAAGGTAGAGCAATTTAGGCTTTGCTGACGAGTTCAATATATAATGTGAGAGAGATCTTCTTAAGATTTTTGGTGCTTATGAAGGAGCTTTTTTGTGCAGGTAGTTGTTAAATTGGTGTCCTTGCAGGGGCATTGGGGGATGATGGGTGTAGAGCCTTCTATTCTGCCATCTTGCTACACCCCAAGTCAGCAGTGTTTTTTTCAGGCATGATAAATTGAGTATTCTAAAGGTGATTATGGTGATGGTTCTACAACTCTGTGAATATCCTAAAAGCCATTGAATTGTACATTTTATCTTATTTTATTTTTGAGAATGAGTCTCCCTCTGTTGCCCAGGCTGGAGGGCAGTGGCATGATCTCTGCTCACTGCAGCCTCTGCCTCCCAGATTCAAGCAATTATCCTGCCTCAGCCTCCTGAGTAGCTGGGATGACAGGCATGCACCACCACTCCCAACTAATTTTCATATTTTTAGTAGAGACAGGGTTTCACCATGTTGGCCAGGCTGGTCTCGAACTCCTGACCTCAGGTGATCTGCCCGCCTCAGCCTTCCAAAGTCCTGGGATTATAGGAGTAAGCCACTGCACCCAGCCTGAATTGTACATTTTAAAAGGGTAAACTTTATGGTATGTAAATTACACCTCAATAAAGCTGTTGGGAAAAAAAAAGGAGGAGGTGGTCAGAGAGTAAGATGCTTAAAATTGAGAGTAGGGAAGATATCCACATTGGCAATGACAAGAGCTAGAGTCTGACCATGGAAGTTGAGTAGCCAAGATGGCTTGGAGGAGGAGTCAAGGAAGACAGAGGCCCAGGTACTGGAAGAACATCTGTGAGGATGTGGGTGTCACTGAGAATGGTGGCAAGAGTCATGTTGGTGAGAGGTCTGACAGTGAGCTGGGGGGAAATCTTCACCAAGTCAGGAGTGACCTGAGGGTTTGCAGATGACTACAACAAGGAAGCATGGCAGGTGGGAATCTGATAGCAAGATGTTCCAACTGGGTGTGGTTAGAAAAAAATGTTCTGGAATTTGAGTATTGGTGAAGGACTTCAAAAATCTTTAAGTATTAAGGGCCTACTGTACTTTTCCTTAATTAATTAATTCATTCATTCATGCAACATGTATTTGTTCTTTTGGGGATACCATTATCTACTCATTTGGTCATATCTGCAGATGCTCCCAAATGTGGTGGAGCTGGCTTTTGATGGTCAGAGTCCCAGATTCTGTTATAATAATCTCCGTTCAATGAGTTCCCCCAGGACCTATTACCCACTAGTACAGTGGAGGGTTGTTCTGATCAGTATGCAACCTTTCCTTGATCACTGTCATCATATTGGCCATCATTATTCAGTTTCACTAATTTGGTATATGGCATTATGTTTCTTAAGCAGTAGGGAGCTGCCTGTTTTAGAATTAGATGGAAGAATGGTTGATAAGCTTTGTCTTTGGACAGATCTGGGTTTAAATCTTAGCTTTGCTATTTATAACTTCATAACTTTGGGAAACTTAATCTTGCTGAGTCTTAGTTTCTTATCTACAAAATATCTACCTCATAAGTGTTGGTGACAATTAAATAACATATGTGTGTCAAACTCCTAACAGATAGTAGGCACAACCAGAGATGTTAGTTCTCTTTTCTTCCCCTTGTTTTCCTTCCTTCACCTTTATGTTAATGTTGCTTCTGCTATTTTATTTCCAGCTTCTATCATGTCCAGGGTCTGGGTTTTGATCAGAAGCCTTCCTCTAGGGATGGCTGAAATTATCAAGCCAGCTTCCAGATTAGCATAGAGTCACTCTGTTTACTTAGTATGCCATGTTATGCTTCTCAAGGTGCTTTATAAAATGTTTCTAATCTTACTCTTTAATACTGTGAGGTATATAAGTGAGGCATTAGTATTCCTAATTTATGGAAGAGAATATAAGGTACTGAAAGTAACTAACATTTATTGGGCATTTATTAAATATCATTTTTCTAAATGTTTTACATACATTAACTAACTTTATCCTCACAGCAATCCTGTGAAATAGGTATTATTAACTTTGTCTCACAGGAAGGGAAACAGGCACAGAGAGGTTAAATAATGTGTTGAGGGTCGCATAACTTTTAAGCATGGGAGCCGGATTTGAACCCAGGCAGTCTGGTTACAAAACTTAACCAATATATGGCCTCTAATATAAGACAAGTAAACAAATTGTGTGGAGCTTGTGAGTGAAGAAATCCTTTTGCCAGTTACTGTTCAGGTATCTTTCTGGCCTCTGAGATGGAGTTTCGCTCTTTCACCCAGGCTGGAGTGCAGTGGCCGATCTCAGCTCACTGCAACCTCCGCCTTCAAGCCATTCTCCTGCCTCAGCCTTCTGAGTAGCTGGTATTACAGGGGTGCGTCACCACACCTGACTAATTTTTGTATTTTTAGCAGAGACAGGTTTCGCCATGTTGGCCCAGCTGGTTTTGAGCTCCTGACCTCAGGTGATCCACCCACCTCAGCCTCCCAAAATGTTGGGATTACAGGCGTGAGCCACAGCGCCCGGCCTGGCCTCTGGAATCTTATGGAGATGGAAAATATTGGTAGCTCACAATGATAACTAATAGAATACTATTGTTATCTTCAACAGAAGGAGGCCTTCCATACCTCCTGCATGAGTTTTATTACCCTGTTTCCTTCTAGCTCAGCCACCCCTGAGAAATGTTTTGCTGAGACAAACAAGACAGTCCCTCTGAGATAGTAGCAATAATTGCCACTCTTGTCCTATTTTAGTCCTGCTTGTTGCAAGCCAAGTTCTAATATTAATTTTTTATTTTTTTTTTTTTGAGATGGAGTCTCGCTCTGTCGCCCAGGCTGGAGTGCAGTGGCTGGATCTCAGCTCACTGCAAGCTCCGCCTCCCAGGTTTACGCCATTCTCCCGCCTCAGCCTCCCGAGTAGCTGGGACTACAGGCACCCGCCACCTAAGCCCGGCTAGTTTTTTGGTTTTTGTTTTGTTTTGTTTTGTTTTTTGTTTTTTTTAGTAGAGACGGGGTTTCACCGTATTAGCCAAGTTCTAATATTAAAGCCAGTACTACAAAATCATAAACACTCTCAATATCATAAGTCTAAACACATAGGGGAAGCTTTGGAAAACTTCAGGAAACAAGTAATTCATGAGGTCAAAATCAATCTCATAATGATCAAGTAGATTTTTTTCTTTGGAAGCAGAAGAATATCTGGCCTAAGATCGAACCATTGGGCACTCATGAAACTTAGAACAGTGGAACTATCTAGTCAGTTACATTGTGGATTATTTACTAAGTGCTAGAAATCTCATAGTTAAAACATTTCATCAGGAGTAGATAATCAAATGTTTAAAATATGAAGAGATTTGTTTTTTTTTCTTCTTGCTGGCACTGATTTAGTTTCTAACCACTAGAATTTCTCCCAGACCAGGAGTAGAGAAAAAAAAGAAGAGAAAACTAGAGCTTAACTATTTTAGTATGTTAATAACTTTGATATGAATCTGATGAAGAAAGAGTTGAAAATTGTTAGCTAAAATGAGATAGGGCATGTGTGTGCCTATGTGTATATTTAACTATTGTCCTGTGAGTCCTATTCCTATTTGAATTGGCGATAAAAAGTGGGCTTACCTTATATACTTACAAAATGCATGCAATGCATATGCAATTTGTTTATTTATTTACTTTCCAAAGACTTAGTCTCTCCACTGATGTTAGTTACTGAAAAGAAGTTCTCTTTTCCTTATTTGTAAAATGTTTTACATATTCATCCCCTCTATGTATGTTATAATAGATGTTCTACACAGATATGCATATTGCATATACATATTATGTTTCCATGAATAAATACAGCAGAATTTCACTCTAAGGGATGAAAAGATTATGACTTAAACATAAACAAACTGAAGCAATTCAAAGGATCTTTCTTAAGAACATGGAATAAACGTGCTAACTAAGATGGCTGAAATTATTTAAGAAATTAGGTAAAATATACATAAATTCCTTTACATTTAAAGAAAATTTTTAAAATTAGATAAAATATAAATGAATGCCTTAGGCTTTGATCTGAATGCAGCAGAAAAAGGGGATTGAGGCATGGCTGGGGGCCAGCTAGACTTGGCCTCTTGCTCTCTGAATGGCCCTGGTTCATCCCCTCTTTGAAGTTGAGTAGAGTTCACTGGGCTGAGGCACACTATAGTGGCAGGGGCTCGGGGTATTCATGAGAGGGAAAAAAGTCGCACTGCACTTTCTGAGAAGGCCAGGATTCACACATGTGGGCACACACACACACACACACACACACCCCAACCAGGAAATGGAGAATTTTGCCCTTGTCACAGAATAGGCGTTCTCATGGCCCCTCCGCACATTTCAAGAGACTTTGAGAAACTGGTTTGGGGCTGGAACTGTTTCCCATGCCTCTTTCTAAGATCTGAGAGACCAGTGCCCAATTTAGGAGAGTTCAAACACCAGGAACACAAAAGACTCAATTTGGAGTGCAGCAGCCTCTTGTCTGTCAATCCTATTTGCTGAACCTGCTCCTCCTTCAGTGTCCTAAAACGGGATGGAGCAGAGGAAGGACTGGGAATAAGGACAGGAGGCCTCTATGATGGTGCTCATTCTCCTTGCATAAAGAGGAGATGTTACTTCTTTTGAGGATGTGTGATTTTGTTTCCTACCTCCCCCTACAAACCATCGTGATGAGGAGGAGGACGAGGATAGTGATAAAGGCCAACAGCATTTATTGATCCCTGACTGTTGGGTATTATTCTAAGCTTTACATTCATCACCATAATCTACTTTCATTCTCTGAACAATCCCCAGCAGTAGGTGCCATTATCCTCACCTTCCCTGTTTCTCAGGAAAATAAACTGAAGCTTAGAGGAAAGAATTAACTTGCTTAAGGTCACACAGCTAATAAGTGATTATGGTAGATAGAATAATCCACAGAGATGTCCACATCCTAGTCGCTGTGACTACGTTGTGTTATGTGCCATGGGAAATAAAGATTACAGATGGAATTAAGGTTGTTAATCAGCTGACCTCTAGATTGGGGAGATTCTCCTGGATTATCTTATCGGGCCAAATATAGTCACAAAGATCCTCATAAATGAAAGAAGCAGTAGAGTCAGTGTTAAACTGGCGCAGAGTGAGAGAGACTTGATGGCCATTGCTGACTTTGAAGATGAAAGAAACCATAAGCCAGGTCTGTGGAAGGCTCTGGAAGCTAGAAAAGGAAAGGAAACCAATTCTCCCCTGGAATCTCCAGAAGAGAACACAGCTAGCTGACACCTTGGTTTTAGCCTAGTAAGTCCCATTTTGCACTTCTGACCTCCAGAACTGTAAAATACTAAATTTGTGTTGCTTTAAGCCACTAAGTTTGCAGTGATTTGTTACAGCAACCAGAGGAAACTAATATAGTGGTAAAGCTGAGGCCTGAAGTCTGGCCCTAGACCTTCTGGTGCGGAGCTATGCCTTGCTCCTTACAGTGCAGGCCTTGGTAGAAAGGAATAGACCACTCTGCTGAACAGCTCCACCAGACAGGCCCAGGCCTAAGAGACATCAAACAGATCATGAACACTCCAGAAATGGCAGACATTCTGTCCTCATCCAGCCAGGGAATGGTGGGGTGGGGTGAGCAAGTTCTCTTCAAAACACTGAATCCTTGGGACCATGGTATTCCCCCACTGATCACTTTCATTCTGTCTGGTCCTTCAGGGAGGTAACAGACTAGTCGGGGGCACAGTCAAGGTAAACCAGATAAGTACCTTACCGTGGGATAGTGCTATGATAGAGTTTATGGAAAAGCATAGGAGAGGCATGCTACCAGTCTCAGGGGCTTCAGGATGGCTCCTTGGGAAGGTGATCACTGAACTGAGTCTTGAAAGGTGAGTTTGGGGGTTGTGAGGCTGAGGGTGGTAGAGGAGGAAGCTGCACCTGGAAAGTCCTGGAGGTATACGAGAGTGTGGCTTACCCAAAAGTTGCACATGGATGTCATAGGACTAATTTATTTTTTATTTGTTTGTTTCATCCTATCACTGGTAAGACAATATTTGTATCAGTCAGAAGAGACCAAGTCAGGCTACAGTAACAAACAACCCCAAATCTCGTGGCTTAAACCACAGGTTTATTTCTTGCTCATTCTACATGTCCATGGTGCGTCTGCAGGGCAGCAGCTCATTTTAGTTTCCCAGTGACCCTAGCTGACAGAGCAGTCATCATCTCAAACATTATCAGTCACCATGCCAGAGGGAAAGGAAACTCTAAAGGATCTCTGCCCGGAGATGACATGTTTTTTCTGCTCAAAATATACTGACAAGAAATTGTTTCATGACTCTACCCAGCTGCAAGGGTCCCAGCCTAGAACTCAGTGAAAAAGAGCATTTCCTCTGCAGCCAAGGTAGAGAGCCAGGAATACTTGTTGAACAGAATTAATGACCACCACTGTGTCTGTTAGCCATTTAGCGTGCGACACTGTTCAACCAAACACCAAACAATTTAGAAAGACTGGTATCCACCTTCTTAGACTTCTTACTAGCCACTAGTGCCCTAAGTCTTCTCTAATCATGAATTTCAATACCATTATCCTCACTGTTCTACAATGACTTCCTGTTTTTATACTACACACCCATGACTTTTCTAAGAAAGCATGTTTCCAGTTTGCTTTTGCCATCAAGAAGCTTAGAGTCAAATTTGCACTATAGTACGTTCCAGGTAGCCCTTATTATCTGCAAACAGTTGGTACCAGAAAAAGTCTGTCTAAGGGAATCCACTGTAAAACAGGGAGCAAAATATGATGTTAGATAATGCAGAGCTGAAAAACAAAACAAATGAGTATGAAAATAAGTTTACTTAATTTTACTTTTAAAACACATCACATTGCAACCATGTGCTAATTCTCAGCATGAAAAATTAACCTTGTTGACTTTTTGGGTCCTAGCTTCCTCAAAAAATTTTAAGATAGCTCAATGGCTTATTCTTTTTTTTTTTTTTTTTGGACACATAGTCTCCCTCTGTGGCCCAGGCTGGAGTACAGTGGCACAATCTCGACTCACTGCAGCCTCTAGCTCCCAGGTTCAAGCGATCCTCCTGCCTCAGCCCCCTGGCCTTTTTTTTTTTTTTTTTTTTTTTTTTTTGTATTTTTTTGTATTTTTAGTAAAGATAGGGTTTCACCATGTTGGCCAGGCTGGTGTTGAACTTCTGGCCTCAAGTGATCTGCCCACATCAGCCTCCCAAAGTGCTAGGATTACAGGCGTGAGCCACTGCAACTGGCCGGCTTATTCTTTATATGTTGACTCTTTTGAGAGATATTCTAGTTAACTATGCAATGGATTTGCATTCTATTTGCTAGTTGTATTGGTTGTTTGCAATCCCACAGCCAGCTAGACTGCACAGACATTGATGGAACAGCAGGAGATTGGAGCTGGTGCTAAACTGCAGAAGCTGTTAGAGTGGGGCCTTGTTTTATAGCTGGTCTCTTCACTAGTGGATATTTCTGAGTTAGGAAGACTTTGCCTCCCTCTGAAACCCTGTAACTGTGGAGACCTGGATAATAAATACCTAGATAGAGAATGAGAATCACCGTGTGTGGAATGCATTTCTTGGAATTAATCTTGTCCTTGGCTTTTATTTTTTTACTTTTTTCCTTTTTTTTTTCAGATTCCCTCAACTACTTTCTTTATTTTTTTTGTATTTTTAAGGAGTTGCCTCAGATCTTTTGTAAGAGGAGGCAGGGTATAAACACACAATGGACATGAATATTGACTACTCAACTTTTTAATTACCCCCAAACTTGTTTTTTCAGAATCAGCCACCTTGGGGGAGATGGGGGTCTGTGAACTTTTCTTAAGGCACTGAGCAGAGTTGAGTGGCTGAAGATGCTTCATTGAAGCTTGATGTTTATCCTACACTTGTGGTCGGCTCCTTCCTCCAGGGAGCTGTAAATCAAGAACTGTGGGTGTTTCTTGATTTTCCGAGGCTACAGATCATTTAGATGGTCCACGGGGTGTCACTGGGTAACTTCCTGCTCTGGGACCTCTCTCTGAAATGGAAACTTCCCTCCAAAGGAGAGACTGTCTCCTATTTCATTAACAAATCAAGTTAACTCTGGTTCTTCACTTTAAGAAAATAACCTATCTCCTACCCTTGGCAAATTTCCTCCTCTTGGTCTCATGCATGCTGTTGCTAACACATGTATTCTTGTGGAAACAGTAGAAAAATATTAAACCTTTAAAATAAAGCCACAAACCCCTGCAATTCACCAAACAAACCTCTATGGAGTCTTTGCTCTTTGTAAGGGACTTTCCGTGTTTGTTCATGCAATCCTCACACCAACCCTGTGTGGTTAGTCTTATTGCTCCGATATTTAGTTGAAGGAGATGGATGCTCAAAGAAGATGCAAATTTCACCCAAGATCATTTAGTATTGGAAGTGGGATTTATACCCATGCTGGTCTGACTCCAGAGCTGCCCATCTTTATACGCCTCACCACTGCCTCACCTCTTTTCTTATGCTTCCCAGCCAGGTTATAAAACTTGGAAAAGAACAGCATACCTCCTATCTAAAAAATAACAAAAGAAAGTCATTCTGTAATTTCTAAATAATACTAAGTGTTGCAGATGTATTTTAATTTAAATAAAACTATGGAATTTTCCCTGATGGTCATCTTAAGTGTGAGAAACACACATTTTCACTTGTCAGGGTCATCTCATTGTAACGCAGAGCAAACAACATTATCTGTATTTTATAGATGAGAGACCCATCCAGGGTCCTACAGATAAAAGGGCCACAGTTGGGATTAGAGCACAGGATTCCTGACTCCTAACCCAGTTTACTTTCTTCTACTACAATACACCCCATTTATGACCCCAAAAAGGAATGTTCAACAGTATAAACGTAATGATTTAGGATGAGATGAGAGGTAGGTGGGAAGAACAGGAGGAATCACCTCCGTACCCTGTGGCACTCATTGCAACCCATGGAAATGTTTCTCTGTTTTAAAGTCCAGCATTTAGTTCTGGGTTCCAAAACAATGCTGATTCATTTCATAGAACCTGAGAACCAGAGAAAGATCCTGGGAGGAACTTTTATTTATTTGACTTTATTTCATTGCCCTCACTTTATGTTCTATTCAAAACCAAGAATGCCCACTGGGTTGTGAGTAATGACAATTTCCAGAGAATAGAAAATAATGCCCAAATAGCTTTGAGAGATTCTTGATGTCTTTTGTTATCCACTTGCCTTTTTATCTTTTTATATTTTGCTCATTGCTTCCATACAATTATCGCACTTATAGAGAGCATATTTTTCCTCAAACTACCAACTTCACAAACAGCAAATGATTTGTAGGTTATGTTGCATCAGCTGTGAGTGACTGAAGTGCCCCTCCCTCCCATACCCCTGCCTTTATCTTTATCCAGGAATGAAAGTAGCCAGGAAAGGCAAAGAAATCATTCAAGAATTTAAACATAAAATGCTGGTGAAATTCAGCTGTGGTAGACTTCTACCGGATGAGTTTAATGTTAATTAAAATTCCAAGTGGAACTGTATGTAAATGAATCATTCCATGTTCAGTTTTACGTAGCAGGGTCAGTCAGCTCCCTGCTCCACTGGCAGTGTGTGCCAGCTCTTTTTCTCATGTGTAAGCTGTGAATGCTGTTGAGCCTGTAAACCACTATAATAGGTTCAGAGACTTTAGGATCCCTGAAAGAGAAGGATCAGAACACAGCAGTGTTGAGTGTCAGGTTTCTCGGGCACTTGAAGGATTAGGCAGGACAAGTGAAGTGTTGCTTTAGGGACAACTATCTGGGAGATTCTCAGAGGCAGCAGGCTGGAGATTGCGGTCTTTGAGGTTAGAGTCTTCAATTCTAATCCCAGCTCTATTGTTTTACTGACTGTGCAACATGGAGCCAGTCATTTTCTTCTTCTGAGCCTTGGTATTCTCATTTCTATAAAAAGACAATTATAATAACCTTATTGTGTTGTTGTGACAATTAGTTTGATGCAATAAAGTTACTGGAACACGAGAAGCCCTCAACAACCAGTTGCAATTATGATGATAATTAATTTATCCATGCAATAAATAGTGGGCACTGCTATGTGCCCCACACTGTTCTGGGCATTGGGGATACAGCAGTAAACAAGACAGACACAAATCTCCGCCCTCATGGGGCTGGCATTCCAGTAGAGGACAGACAATAAGCAAGATAAGTTAAGTAAAGAATAGAGTTCATGGCCAGGCGCGGTGGCTCAAGCCTGTAATCCCTGCACTTTGGAAGGCTGAAGTGGGTGGATCACTTGAGGTCGGAAGTTCGAGACCAGCCTGGCCAACGTGGTGAAACCTTGTCTCTACTAAAGATACAAAAATTAGCTGGGTGTGGTAGCGTGCGCCTGTAGTCCCAGCTACTCGAGACACTGAGGCAGGAGAATCGTTTGAACCCGGGAGGCAGAGGTTGCAGTGACCCAAGATCCTATCACTACACTCCAGCCTGGGTGACAGTGCGAGGCCCTGTCGCAAAACACACACACACACACACACACACACACACACACACACACACACACGTCATGAATTAAGTGTTAATGAGAAAATAACAACGGGAAGGAAGATAAGTAGTATTAGGGGAGGCTGAAATTTTAAAGGGGTAGCTAGGAAAGTCCCCCTCTGGAAGCCGAATTTGTTTAAAGACCTGGAGGAGTTAAGGGAAAAAGTCAAATGGTTCCCTGGGGGAAAAACATTCCAGGTTGAAGGAACAGCAGGTCCAAGGCCCCTGAAGGAGGACAGTGCCTGCCATGCTCCCTGTGCCACTGGAAGGCCAGGGGCTGGTATTGAGTGATCCAGTGGAGAGCACTAAGAAGTGGAGCAGCAGGGAGGTCAAATCCAGCAGGGCCTTTGGTACAGAGGGAGGACTGCGGTTTCTCTTCTGAGTGTGACAAGGAGGGTCACAGGGAGGGCACAAACCCTGTAGAAGCACAAAACAGGACCAATCCCCATAACAGCAGCTCCACCCTTTCTCATTTACATTGGGTTAGAGGGGTTAAGCATAAGGAAAAAAGATGGGCCTGGCTTTCTGTGCCTCCAAGCACCACATCAAGCTGTGACATAGGCATCCAACACTCTCCCTTTGTGCCTACACCTGTATTTTTTAATGTACTCTCGTCACAGTGTATATCACCATGCTGTTCTTCAAAGTCAGTTTCCCCAGTATTTGTTCAATAAATGTTTACTGATCACTCATTGCGTGCAGGCACTATGTTAGGTGCTAAATAGTACAGCAACATAAAAGGCTGTAAACAATTCAAAAATCAACCCCTCACATGTCAGAAAAGGAACACTGGGTCATCAAAGCAAAATCAACTTCTCCTATAGGTGTGGGTACATTTAGGATCTGAGAAGGGAAAAAGTGTGCTTAGGTTCCGGGCTCCAGTGTATGTATACACACCCTCTCCTTAGCTTGTTAGCTTAGGGATTTCCCACCCTGTTGCACACGGTGTGTTATCTGAAGTCATTTAACCTGTTGACAGTCACATTCTTGGAATAAGTAAGTTCCATGCAGGTGAACTTGGACAAACAATGCCAGTAACCTTTTTAGCTGCTGGAGTAATTGGTCCAAAAGTTTAAAATAATAAGCTTCATTTTCCACTGAATCTTGTTGACAGGCATTATCAGCAGGGCTTGGAGTTAGAAGAGTATAAATCTCTTTGATGAATAGTTCAAAAAATTATTGTTAAACTTTTTGTAAACAAAGTTTTTTTTTAGTCATAATAATGGTTTTAAGATAAATTGTGTAGCTAATTGATAAGATGTATGCATTTAGTTAGCCTCAGTACATGGAAATCAAATGTGTTGTTACCAGTGCATCAACAAACGCACCTCAGTATCTTAATTTATCATTTGTGATAATAAATGGAGAGAACACCGTAGATTAAGGTGATTCACAGCCTTGTTCTAGCCAATGGCTTCAACTTTCTTTTCTTTTCTTTTTTTTTTTGTGAGATGGCGTCTCGCTGTGTTGCCCGGGCTGGAGTGCAGTGGTGTGATCTCGGCTCACTGCAACCTGTGCCTCCTGGGTTCAAATGATTCTCCTACCTCAGCCTCCTGAGTAGCTGGGATTACAGGCGTGCGTCACCATGCCTGCCTAATTTTTGTAATTTTAGTAGAGACGGGGTTTCACCGTGTTGGTCAGGCTGGTCTCGAACTCCTGACCTTGTGATCTGCCTGCCTTGGCCTCCCAATGTGCTGGGATTACAGGTGTGAGCCACCGCGCCCAGCAATGGCTTCAACTTTCTTGGCAACGGAGTTTATTGTAGGAGTGGCCAACAAATATCACACCCACTGACACTGATGCTACCAAATAGAAAGGTCAGCAAAGGGCCAGCAGCAACAAAGGGAGAGGAGGGGAATGTGAGGGTCCTAAGGAATCCACAGGCTGATGCAGCATCCCTTAATCCAGTTAACTGAAATGAGTTAGACTAAGAGTCTATACTTGGCCTTCAGCTGGCTCAATTCAAGGCTTTCCTTGGACCTACTGGGACTCCACCTTTAGGAGTGGTTCCTCTGGAGGAATCCCAGCACCAGGTAAACTTCCCAGGGCTCCTTTGACTTGCTGGAAATTGCCTGACCTCCAAGGGAGTGTTGTTTAAATGGATCAATTTAAGCACAGAAGGAATCCAGCTTGATTTGTGTGTGTGTGTAAGATTTTTTTTTTTTATCAGTATAGGCTCTCTGAAATGTCCCAGTGAATATGTGTGGTTTTTAAGCACAATGATATGAAATATATTAAAAATATACTAGAATGTAAGCTCTAGGAAAGGAGAGAATACAGTGTTTCCTTCGTTGATATTTTCCCAGCCCTAGAACTATGCCTGCCAATGATAGATGCTTAAAAAATATTTGTAAGATGAATGAAAGAATGAATGTGTTCACCAAGTTTCTGATCTCAAAGAGTTTAGGACCTAGAAGAGCAGATAGGGCACAGTCAGAAATACCTACGACAAAGGTAGTGACTGAGGCTTGTCTCAAGACAGAAACCATTAAGAGGAGAGGGTGAAATAGATTCTGCCTGGGTTGATAAGGAGACATTTCATAATGGAAGAGTATTTGGAGGAAAAAGGAGGAAAAGGAAACAGGAAACTGGAAATATGGGATGGGTCTTCTACAAAAGATCACTGTTAAAGAAAAGTTCTGAAAATCTTCTTTGGTAATAATTAAAACCCCAAGACAACATGAATCCCTGAGAGACAGTATGGAGAGATGTGAGAATCAAAACATGAAGTAGAGGCCCATCAAACGTTTGACAAATAAGTGCCATTTCAAAAACATCATCCCATGACCCAGTGCAGTGGCTCTCATCTGTAATCCCAGAACTTTGGGAGGCTGAAGCAGGAGGTTTGCTTGAGCCCAGGAGTTCAAGACCAGCCTGGGCAACACAGTGAGACTTGTCTCCACAGAAAATAAAAAAAATTCCCCAGACATGGTGGCACATGCCTGTGGTCCCAGCTACTCAGGAAGCTGAGGTGGGAGGATTGCTTGGGTCCAGGAGTTTGAGGCTACAGTGAGCTGAGATCATACCACTGCACTCCAGCTTGGGCAGCAGAGAGAGATTCACTTGGGGGCTAGGATGAATTTTTTTTTCGAGACAGGGTCTCCCTCTGTTGCCCAGGTTGGAGTGCAGTGGTGCAGTCTTGGCTCACTGCAACCTCAACCTCCTGGGCCCAAGCGATCCTCCCACCTCAGCCTTCTGAGCAGCTGAGACCACAGGCATGTGCCACCACATCTGGCTAATTCTAAAAGTTCCGTGCAAAATGAAGAGATTGTGAGGAACTCTGTAAATACAAAAGGTTATAGAAATAGTTTATAAGAACAGTGAACAACAATGAATCTCTTTATGACAGTCTTCCTCATAATGTTTGCTTTCACATCAAATCAGTCATGAGGACATGATATAAACTATACAAATGAGCTTTCTTGACTTCCTTTTTTAATATAAGAAATCGATTGTTTCCTAGGTCTCATTTCGTTGAAATTGTTGGCAAATAATACTGAGGGGATGCAATTCCACAAACTGCAACGTGAGCAAGACTGTATCTACAGTGTTCATCACTGTACTGCCAGCTTTTAGCACCATATCTAAACACAGTAGAGGCTGTTCATAAATATTTATTCAATGAATGAACCAATATTTTCTGGGTGGGTCCTGTGTGCAAAGCTCTGGAGAGCCATTCTGGGGTAGGTAAGGATGGAGTCATGATTTCTTATGAAGTCTTTTCAAAGACTTCACAGTCCAAGGTGGGGATGGGTGGGAGTGTGAGTGGGGAACAGACATAGATATAAATAGCTTTGCTGAAAGTCAGGGTGTGTAACCACAGCAGCATGTTCAAGCAGTATAAAAATAATAAACTATTAGATGTCACTTTACATTTATGTATTATTTTGTCCGTTTGATTATTCAAAAATGGGAAAAAGAAGAATTACTTCTTAAAGGACAGATTTCAGGGGTGAAGGAGTCTGGTGGGTATTGATGAGGGGCCTGGAAAGAACTTGGCCTCAGAGGATGGGTAGTAATTGTAGCTAACCTCTATTGAATAAGCATTATGTGCCAGCACTGTTTAAGCATTTTATTTGCATGAACTCATTTAATCCTCACAATATTCCACATGATAAATACTATAATTTTACAGAAGAGGAAACTGAGGCACAGCACTTGCTCAAAGTCACATGTCTAGTAAATGACAGAGTCATATAATCTGGCTTCAGAGTACACACTCTTGACCATTATAGTATTTTGTAGTTTCTATTGGTGGTTCAAGAGTGCAGCTACCTTTTTTTGGGAGAAATCCAGGTAGAAGGAAAGCCTGAGCAGCTAATGTAAAGGTCTTGAGGAGAGAGTGTACTCAGTGTGTATGGAAAATGATGAATTTGCAGAAGGTTGGCAGGGAAGTTTAAGAGGATGAAATGGGTAGAAACGCAGGAGGGAATCACCATCAATACAAGATGGTTACACACACCATGTTACATTTACACTGTAGAATATTATACAACAAATAACCAAGATGTTCTAGTAGAATATTTTACGAACGGAAATAGCTTCATGATTTATGGAAACACTAGCCAGCATTTTTGAAATCTTATGAGAAACCAGAAAATGTGTTTATCAATTCCTGTGGTTTACCTCATTAATCCTCACTGCAGTTCTATGAGATGGGTAATATTATTAATCCAACTTCGTAGATGATGAGTCTGAGGCTTAGAGAAAATAACTTCTTCTTATTTGGTTTACTATTTGAATCCTCAGACTCTTAACCACTTCACTTTAGTGCCTCTCTGTTAAGACATTTGAAGAGATATGGATAGTGTGGTATTATTTTTCCAAAAAGAAAAAAATACATATGAAATTCATAAACCAAACAGTAAACAGTGGTTACCTTTAGAGAGTAACATGGAGGAAGCAGTGGTAAGGCTTTCCCTTTTCCCTTTACATACTTTCTACATTATCTTCATCCTTTACAAGGAATTAATATTTAATAATTTAAGTATAAATTAATAAATGTTATTAAGAAATAATTAGTGCATATTGATTTAGTGTATATTTTTAATACTTAAAATAAATCTAGGCTTTAACATTTTTAATTGTTATTTATAAAATAAAAGCTATTTTATATATATTAAAATAATATATATTGGCCGGGCACAGTGGCTCATGCCTGTAATCTCAGCACTTTGGGAAGGCCAAAGTGGGAGGATCGCTTGAGCCCAGGAGTTCAAGACCAGCCCAGGCAACACAGCAAAAGCCCATCTCTACAAAAATACAAAAAGTAGCCAGGCCTGTTGGCATACGCCTATAGTCCCAGCTACTCAAAAGGCTGAGATGGGAGAATTGCTTGAACCCAGGAGGCTGAGGTTGCAGTGAGCTGAGATTGTGCCACTGCACTCTAGCCTGTGCACCAGAGCAAGAGTCTATCTCCCAAAATATCTATATATGTATATAGATAAATCAATTATATAATATACATATATAGATATACCAAGAAATTATATAGGTATATAGATATGTCTATATACATATACATTCCTCATTATGTTTGCTATATACGTATACATATATGTATATAGATATCTATGCATATATATCTATATATGTAGATATGTCTGTATAATATAATTTATATATGTAATATATGTATATATATAATTGTTTGGTCTATTTTATGTATCTTGAGACCTATTGAAGATTTTTGAACATGTGGGCAATTCTGGAGAGTAATTACTAAAAAAAGAGAAAATATGGGTGAGATTTTGTTTACTGAGTTTTTGTTTTTGCTTTCCCCTTTACTTCCCTTTCATTGTCATTGACGTCTATAAGTATCCATTGGCATGTGACCCAGATCGAGCCTTGTTTTCGTCTGTTCCCAAAGCATATGATGAATTTCTAACATACTACATTACTAACTTGTTTATTATGCTTATTGTTTGCTTCCCTCCTCGGCCTATTAACCTAAGCATCAGAAGAGCAAAAGGCTTTTGTCTATTTTGTCCAGTTTTATAGCCCAAGCACTTGGAAAAACTTCTGGTGTAAAGCAGGTGTTGAATAACTTTGTTGACTGAATAACAGCACGGGGTAGTTTTGTTTTGTTTTGTTTTTTGAGACGGAGTCTCGCTCTGTCGCCTAGGCTGGACTGGAGTGGAGTGCAATGATGCAATCTCGGCCCACTGCAACCTCCACCTCCTGGTTTCTGTTTTTGAGATGGAGTCTCACTCTGTCACCCAGGCTGAAGCGCAATGGCGTGATCTCGGCTCACTGCAACCTCCACCTCCCAGGTTCAAACAATTTCCTTCCTCAGCCTCCTGAGTAGCTGGGATTACAGGTGCCCACCACCACACTCAGCTAAGTTTTGTGTTTTTAGTAGAGATGGGGTTTCACCATGTTGGTCAAGCTGGTCTCAAACTCCTGACCTCAGGTGATCCACCCACCTCGGCCTCCCAAAGTGCCAGGATTACAGGCATGAGCCACCGTGCCAGGCCTACCTCCTGGTTTCAAGCGATTCTCCTGCCTCAGGCTCCAAAGTAGCTGGGATTACAGGTGTGTGCCACCACACCCAGCTAAGTTTTGTATTTTTAGTAGAGACAGGGTTTCACCACACTGCGCAGGGTGGTCTTGGACTCCTGAGCTCAGGCAATCCACCTGCCTCAGCCTGCCAAAGTGTTAGGATTACAGGCGTGAGTCACTGTGCCTGGCCGGTATATTTATTTTTTAAGAGCAAATATTAGGTTCACACACACACGAAAATAAATGGAGGGTACAGATATTTCCCACATATCTGCTGCCCAAACATACACACAGCTTCCCCCACTATCAAAATCCTGCACCAGAGTGGTACATGTATTACAACTGATGAACCTACATGGACATCTCATATCACCCATAGTTTATAGTAGGTTCACTCTTGGTGCTGTACATTCTATGGGTTTTGACAAATGCACAAGGACATGTGTCCACCACTGCAATATCGTATAGCATGGTTTCACTGCCCTAAAATACTCTGTGCCACCGTATTCATCCCACCCTTCCCTCTAACCTCAGCCAATGCTGATCCTTTTACTGCCTCCCTAGTTTTGCCTTTTCTAGAATGTCATACACTTGAAATCGTGCAGTATGTAGCCTTTTCAGATTGGCTCCTTTCACTTAGTAATATGCATTTAAGTTTCCTTCATGTTGTTTCATGGTTTGATAGCTCATTTCTTTTCAGTGCTGAATAATATTCCATTGTCTGAATGTACTACTTTATGTATCCAATGAATTATAATTTTAGAACAAGAAGTAGGGTAAGAGGAGTTCAACTTATTATTAATTATTATTATTATTATTATTATTATTATTATTATTTGGAGACGGAGTATCACTCTGTTGCCCAGGCTGGAGTGCAGTGGCGCAATCTCGGCTCACTGTAAGCTCTGTCTCCTGGGTTTATGCCATTCTCCTGCCTCAGCCTCCGGAGTAGCTGGGACTATAGGCGCCTGCCACCATGCCCGGCTAATTTTGTTGTATTTTTAGTAGAGATGGGGTTTCACCGTGTTAGCCAGGATGGTCTCCATCGCTTGACCTCATGATTCACCCGCCTGGGTCTCCCAAAGTGCTGGGATTAAAGGCGTGAGCCACCGCGTCTGGCCAGAGGAACTCAACTTCTAATGCAGGGGTCCCCAACCCCCAATCCAGGGACCTTTACTGTGGTCTGTTAGGAACCAGGTTGCACAGTAGGAGGAGACGAGTAAGTGAAGCTTCATCTGTATTTACAGCTGCTTCCCATCGCCTGCATAACCACCTGAGCTCTGCCTCCTGTAAGATCAGTGGCAGCATTAGATTCTCATAGGAGCCCAAACCCTATTGTGAACTTCACATGTGAGGGATCTAGACAGCACACTCCTTATGAGAATCTAATGCCTGATGCTCTGTCACTGTCTCCCATCACCCCCAGTGGGACCATCTAGTTGCAGAAAACAAGCTCAGGGCTCCCACTGATTCTACGTTATGCTGAGTTGTATAATTATTTCATTATATATTGTAATGAAAAAATAATAGAAATAAAGCATACGATAAATGTAATGCGCTTGAACCACGCTGAAACCATCCCCCTACACCCCATCCTTGGAAAAACTGTCTTCCACAAAACTGGTCCCTGGTGCCAAAAAGTTTGGGGACTGTTGTTCTAAAGGAATAAAATAGTTGTCCGGAGTGGACTTTTTAAAGCTGTAAGGTAAGGGCTGGGGTGATGTCCTGAGCACTGTGGGATAATGGCCTTTGGATGGAAACTGAGTTCCTTCATTCATTCAGCTGATGTTTATGAGCACCCTCCCTGGGCAGGCACGGTGCTGGTGCTTGAGGGTGTGGACACCCAGAGCCAGTCCCTGCCTTCTCACAACTTTCCCTCCGGCTGCACGTGCTGGGGTATGGCCCTAGCTGGTCTGTTGGGCTCTGCAGGGGTCCAAGCTGGGCTTGGGATAACCCGACAGACCCCAGGCCAGGGGGAAGCTCACTGGTGGCCGTCGCATCTCTCCCTCCAAGCAGGTTGAAGAAGGGGGCAAAGCAGACACCCTGCGCTCCAAACTGCAGGCTGGGGATGAGGTCGTGCACATCAATGAGGTGACTCTGAGCAGCTCCAGAAAGGAGGCAGTTTCCCTGGTGAAAGGATCCTACAAGACCCTCAGGCTGGGAGTGCGCAGGTAGGTGGCAGACCCCACCCTGTCCCTCCTACCACCTCACCCCACCTCTTTCCCTACCCTGCCCCACCTCTGGGAAAAGAGATTGGGTTGGTAGCTTGGCTTTAAACCTCCGTGTATGGATCCTGCCTTTTTTTTCTTCTTCTTCTTTTTTCTTTCCTATCTTGTGAGATGTGGGGAGGAAGCGGAGTGAAGACATTTCAGACACTGCTGTCCTTTGAAACACTCATTTCCCAGTAAGTATTGGCTTGTCAGGGATAGACCTCACTGGACTTCCTAAATTTTGGAGCCTGATAAAAAGTGACACTGATCCCAGATGTGGTCAGAGCTCCAATGAGCTTTTTGTCTGGTGGGACTAGAGAAAGCAGTTGGCTTGGAACTTTCAGTGGTATTTTGGGAACCACAGCTACACCACAGGGTTCTTCAAAACAGGCAGATTCCCTCTTTTGATATTTTGTTTTCTAGTCTCAATAGTGGTGGTTCCTCTGTTGGGAAAGTGTTGGGTTGTGTTTGATTTTAATGCCTTAGCATCAGAAGCTTTGTACTCCCAGGAACCAACTCTTGGTGGAGGAAATTATGGAAAGGGGAAGGGAATTGAATTATTTTTTTGATCTCTATTAGTAAGCACTGCCTGAGATATTTTACATATCTTAGCTCATTTAATCTGCACATGAACCCCATGAGATAGCTAATCACTATCCTTTTTACAGGTTAGAGGTTAAATAGGTTACTGGAGGTAGCCAAGCTGATAAGTTGAAAAGCCAGAATAGAATCTAGATTGCCTGATTCTATTTCAAGCCACTTGAGCGTCATTATCTTGACCTGCTAAGTGTTAGGCCCAAATATTTTGCGTATTTGAATATTTCTTCCTTAGATTTCAGCTGCCTCACATAGCAGCCAATGTTACAGTATTTGAGAATGTTCCAGTTGGCTGAGACTTTAGGAGTCATCAATGAAGCCTCACCATTTTCAGGTTGTAGAAAGTAAGCTGATCTTTCATCATGCCACAGACGGTCTCTTAAAGATCCGCATTAATTCATTTCTCAAATGTTTGCTAAGTGAGCCCATGCTCAGGGGAATAGTACCTCCTGCCAGCCACAGAAAACACAGCCATGACTGTGGTCCCACTGTGTCTCCAGGCTCTAGTGACTCTCCTTAGTGTGCTGGGATGTGTCTGGTCTGTCTTCAGGGCCATCAACAACAGTTGCTTCTCTGGTGGTCAGTGATGCAGAGTGGCTCAAAGTATAGGCACCGGATTCAGACAGACCCAGGTTCAAATTCCAGGGCTGTCACCTGCTAGCTGTGTGAGCGTGGTCAAATTACTTAACCTCACTGAAAATTCGATATCCTTATCTTTAAATGAGGATTTAAATATATGTATTTATGCCAAAATATGGCAACAATGTAAGTATCCATGGAGGGACAAATGTATAAAGAAAATGTGGTGTGTATATATGTACACACACACACACACACACACACTAGGAATATTATCCAGCCATAAAAAAAGAAGGAAATCTTGCCATTTGCAACAGTGTAGATGAACCTGGAGGACATTTTGTTAAGTGAAATAAGCCAGGCACAGAACCATAAAAACTGTTTCATCTCACTTATACATAGTGTATAAAGAAGTCAAACTCATAGAAGCAGAGAGTAGAATGGTGTTTGCCAGGGACTGGGGCATGGGGAGATGTTAGTCAAGGGATACAAACTTTTAGTCATAAGATGAATAAGTTCTGGGACTTAAGGTAAAACATGGTGACTATAGTTAGTGATACCGTATTGCTTACTTAAAATTTGCTATGAGAATAGATCTTAAGTGTCCTCACTACACATACACACACCCACACAGGTAATTGTGTGTTGATTAATTTGATTTTTGATTGTGGTAATCATGATACAGTGTATACAAATATCAAATCATCACATTGTACACTTTGAATATATTCAATTTTTGGCAATCGTATTTGGGCAATCCAACATACTTTACAAAGTGATTGGAAAGATTAGATGAAACACTCTGAGGTAAAAAGAGATGCTGCTGCTATTATTTCTATTATTATTGGCCAACTCTAGGCATAGGCTCATTCCTTGTGGATCCAGATTTGAGTAAAGTAAGCAGTCATCTCAAACATGGGGCTGATATTTCAAACAGATGGGTAGACAGGTTCAGAACCATGGGGCCATTCCTTGTTTCCAGAGAGTGCTGAAGGTTTGGAACTCGCTTTGGCATTGGAACCCAGGAGCCCAGTTTGGGAACACTGGGCATTGATCTGTTGAGTACTAATGGCAGAATCCACACTTCTGATGTGTTTCAACATGACTGTGGTGATAGATTGGCCTCTGGAAAGGGCTGCTCTGTTTCCTGCTATGAAGAATAATCATGGTGACTTCTGGTAGGCCTTCTAATAGATGGTGATATAAGATTTGAATTACTTCTTCTAGTAGAACCTTTGGAAACAGATAGTCATGGGGTTGAAATCTGGTCTAGTTATTTGCAAATTGTGTGACTTTGGGCTCTCTAAGCCTCAGTTTCCTCATTTGTGAAATGGAAATAATAATTCCTGCCTTGAAAGGGCATTAGTGAATTAAGCCTAAGTACGGGCCGGGCGCGGTGGCTCAAACCTGTAATCCCAGCACTTTGGGAGGCCGAGACGGGCGGATCACGAGGTCAGGAGATGGAGACCACCCTGGCTAACACGGTGAAACCCCGTCTCTACTAAAAAATACAAAAAACTAGCCGGGCGAGGTGGCGGGCGCCTGTAGTCCCAGCTACTCGGGAGGCTGAGGCAGGAGAATGGCCTGAACCCGGGAGGCGGAGCTTGCAGTGAGCTGAGATCCGGCCACTGCACTCCAGCCCGGGCGACAGAGCGAGACTCCGTCTCAAAAAAAAAAAAAAAAAAAAAAAAGTGTAAGTACATAGTAGATATGCAATATTTGATTATTATTATTCTGGATTAGGCTAGAGAAAGACACGTGGTAATATGGGAAAGTATTGTCATAATACCATATATGCTGACTCCCTGGTTATCTGGAGGCCCCCCTTTCATTCTCTTGGTGAGTTTACAACCATTTAAGGGCTGCTACCCAGACTTACAGGTCTAGAACTGGTCACGACTGTCTCAGAGTTTGTGGAATTTAGGAGTATTAATTCACAGTATCCAAACTCACAAGAAACTGAAGGATATAAACCAGAATGCTACTACATTGACTCATTTTGAAAAGACAACTATAAGTGGAAAAGTATGCCATATGGACCAAAAACCAGTATACAGTACTTTATCCCTACACGAAAACTAAACGGGAAGTCTAATTATAGTCAAGAGTTTGCATAGTGCTCTCCAACTCCACGTGAAGAGAATGGTTCTGTAGGCACCAGTATATGCTGGGATCCACTCCGATGGCCAGATGGTCCATCTTCCTATTAGGGGCTTGGCTGCCAGGCCGCTGGATATTTACATCCAGGAGCAAGGGCCCTTTCCCCTCTGGTCCCCAGGGAATCATGCCGCCAACTTTCTCCTCTCTGTTTTCATTCTCATCAACACCAAATCCCCTTCCTGATTGACACATTCTTTCTTTAGGTATGCTAATGCAATCGATAAGGTTACTGAGCAGTTCTTGCACTTTCTGCTTCTGGTGTGGGAAACATTTTGTCCCTAAGATGCCTTTTGAATATGTCTTATCTCATCTATTATGTGTTGATTTTTATAGTTGAACTTTATAGTTGAACTTTAAAAGGGAAAGGAGGATGCCTTTACATCTGACACATGCTTATAGATGGGGATTATCAACAAGCCTCAGGAGACATGGATGAACATTTCTCCCCTACCTTGCAGAGATCCGGGTGGAAGCCTCTTTCCTCTGGATTAATCTGGCTTTGTATTTCGTGGTGCCGTCACTTTCCTGAGAAGTCTTACCTTTATATCCTGGCACACGTCATCGTCCTGAGATTCTGTTTCCTTTGATTTATTCATGACAGAATGACTAAGGACATTTCGTTTATTAGCTTTCTTTTTTTCTGTGTGACCTCTATACTTTTAAAAAAGATTGGGGTGACTTCCTGTAAACATAATAGGAAGGAGGGTCTGTTTCATAGATAAATCATTTGGGTAGTCAGAATGTATATTTTGGCAGCCTTGTACCTACCTCTTTTTCTCTTAAAGTTATTTTGGGTGGGCGAGGGCAGCACCTCATGTCAGGCTTTCACATCCATCATAAAAATGTCAAGAACACAGAGCAGAGTAGTAGTATTTATATAAGTTTTGGGATTGTCTTACCCAGTGACCAAAAACAATCAAAAGTAGAAACACCTTCTTAAAAGGCTACAGTGACAAGAGAAATGCAAAGCCTCAAGTAAATTGTGGGTCAAAGACTTTCAAAGATCTGCTGACCCATAAAGAAGGCCGAGTTTAGCACTCTCCGGGAAGAGGGCGTGAAGGGGGCGGTGTGGATGCTGCAAGAACAGAGTATGTGTCTGCTGCTTGATACACGAAGAGTGAAGGTTAACAGCTAGTAGTGGATAAATGGAGAAGAAATGATAAAATAATAAGTGGGTCAGAGAAAAAACATTCCCAAAGGAAAATAAACTGCTCCCAGTTGCAGGAAAACCCTTGTGGAATGCAAGGACAGTGCAAAGGATGTTAATTAGGAAAGCAGACATGGACACAAATGAGAGTCATACTCCAAATCCTCCCTGAAATCAACAGAGACTTTATCTGGCAGATAATGTGTAAAATAGTTGTCCAGGAATTGGGTAACCTTTAAATAGAAACTGACAAAGGAAAGGGTCTTCAGATTTATCATCCCTGAGGGTAATGGAAGGTGCGTTTAGTATAAGGAATGCTCACTGCTGTTTGTAGATAATCTAAAACTTGAATTAAAAAAAAAAAATAGGAGGCTATATTTGACTCCCAGAACAGATTGTTGGGGTTAATTGCTGTGTATTCATCTAAACACATATTTTTACCCTGAGTTTAGACGCAGACTCCTATCCTGAATTGGATTATCAGAATGGCCTTAGAATAAATGAATCCTTAATCCCAATTCTGATCTTTTCCCCAATTTCCTTGGCAAATCTAACCTTCCAGCCTTCTGCATTAAGGTGCTATTTATTTTATTTATTTACTTATTTATCTTTCATTAATCAAAAGAAAGCTGGAGGTGCTATTTTTGCCAAATACTATCCTACTTCTAAATTTGTTATAAATGTATTTTTTGTGTTTTTACTTGTAGTTGGCAAAGAAAAACTTGAGTATATTTCATTTTAAATATTTTGTACTTTTTTATAAGGCTGTGCAAGCCAGGCAAAAGTCAGAGAGGGTATATGAGATAGTGGTGTCCAGCACTACCAGATTTGAGATGGCCTGGGTTTGAAGTCTCATGGCATAGATACCAGCTTGGTGACCTTGGGCACGGAATTTAATCTGTCTGATTTTTGCCTCACAAAATTGTTGTGAGGATTAAATGAGAACTATGTGGGTATGGTGTTTAGTACAGTTATTAAATTATGAATCTACTGAAAACAAATTGCATATTTGTTAAGTAAATTATCTCTTTGACTAGAGATATGTTCTAGAGATTAAGTTCCACCTTAACCTCTAGAACATAGCCTATGAAATGGGGCAGTCCTAGTTTAATGGGAAGACTTTGATGGGGAAATTACCTTTCTGGGCATCAGAGAGAGCAGAGGGTGGGGAAAATTGAGCCCCTTTTCAAAGTGGAATCTTACTCCCAAACCTTTCCATCACCTCTGCAAGTTTGATGTAGTCTTTCTCCTTCCCATCAATTTATTCTATGAGTTGATGTGTTGGAAGGAAACATTTATTTTTTATTTGACTGAATATACGTGTGTAATAGTAGTAGTAGTAGTGGTGGTGGTAGACCATATTTTACTGGGAAAAGAGAGCTTGAGGAGAAAGCAGCATTGAAAAAGTAAAAAACAATAAGCATCTGCCTAAAATATGTGTATGCCAGGCTATATGACTTGCCCATGTAGAGGTGGCTAGAGTGAGAATCTAGATCTTATGACTTTCAGCCCATGGGTCTCTGCCTGGAGGTAGAAATGAGGGAATTGCATCCAAAAATAGGTAAGGGCTTGTCCAAGGCCACATGCTAGTGGCCAAAATGAGAGTCTAGGTCTTTGAGGATGTAAGTCTTGGGGACTTCTGGCCCCTCAAACAGTGAAATCATGAACTAGTGCTTTCTATTCCACTGCCTCCTCCTTTTAGAAATATCTGAGATGTTGCCAGGCGCGGTGGCTCAAGCCTGTAATCCCAGCACTTTGGGAGGCCGAGGCGGGCGGATCATGAGGTCAGGAGATCGAGACCATCCTGGCTAACACGGTGAAACCCCGTCTCTACTAAAAAAATACAAAAAACTAGCCGGGCGAGGTGGCGGGCGCCTGTAGTCCCAGCTACTCGGGAGGCTGAGGCAGGAGAATGGCGTAAACCCGGGAGGCGGAGTTTGCAGTGAGCTGAGATCTGGCCACTGCACTCCAGCCTGGGTGACAGAGCGAGACTCCTTCTCAAAAAAAAAAAAAAAAAAAAAAAGAAATATCTGAGATGCAAAAAAAAAAAAAAAAAAAAAAAAAGGCAAGGCCAGGCCTGGTGGCTCACGCCTGTAATCCCAGCACTTTGGGAGGCCGAGGTGGGTGGGTCACCTGAGGTCAGGAGTTCAAGACCAGCCTGATTAACATGGTGAAACCCCGTTTCTACTAAAAATACAAAAAATTAGCCGGGAGTAGTGGTGTACCCCTGTAATTCCAGCTACTCAGGAAGCTGAGGCAGGAGAATTGCTTGAACCTGGGAGGCGGAGGTTGCAGTGACCTGAGATCACGCCATTGCACTCCAGTTTGGGCAATATGAGTGAAACTCTGTCTCAAACAAACAAACAAACAAACAAACAAAACCTCAAAACAATAAAAACAAGGAAGCTTATGTTTGATTCATCTAAGAAAACATTTCGAATGAAGAGGTGATTCCCCACTGACCTTGAACTTCCTTTGGGAAGGAAACGCACTGCACTGCTCTGGATGCCCAGCTGACTTGAGTCTCTGCAGTAGCCTCTGGAAATAAAACTATGTGCTGCATTAGTGGCTGCTTCCTCCCTCCTAACAAAAATGGTGATGAAATTAAGTTCACCAAGACCCTTGGGCCCACACTCCCCTGAATTCACCCTCCCACATTTCTAGGGTTAACAGAATAGTTTCTTTTTATAAACTAGTGAGATGACATTATTACAATGGAATGGGACGGTTGGCTCACACACTTGCCACCTCCGTGTCAGATTTCTGTGACCTTATATTTCTAGATTGAATTGCAAGACTGTAGCTCACCCAGGATTTGCAAGTCAATGATCTAATGAACTTTTTGAAGTCCTCTGAAAGGATACAAAATCAACTCCATTAGCCATTAGTAAAAAGGGTTGTGCAAATCAGTGCCTTTTCCAGCTCACGGTTACAGTTTATAAAGGAAAATAATTTTTTGGAATATTTTCACTACCACCTCCTCATTTCCTTCACACTGTTTTGCCACTTCTCCACCCCCTCACCTGCCTAACTCTATTTCCTGAAAAAGCATCTACATTCTTACAGCAGTTTGAGATTAACCACCTGATGTCTCTTTCTGACTATTTTAAAGCAGTTTAAAGAATCAATTTATTAAAAGCTTTAAAAGCAAATGGAACAGAACTCCCTATTTTTAAGGCAGTAAAGTTGAAAGGAAGGGTTGAAACTTTTCTAGAACATAAAAAGCATATTTTTTCTTATAAATTGACAATCTGCAAGCCAGATTGTGTAGCACGAAGGTGCCAGTTCTCAGATATGAGATTGCAAACAGCATGAGGAAGACACTATATCATCTGGATTCCAGTCTCAGTTCTGTTGTGGTCTGGCCGTGGTACTGCGGTGTTACTCAATCCCTCTGAGACTAAATTTCTTCTAAAATGGAGGAGAACAGTTCCGTACTGAGTTGCTATAAGGATGAAATAAGATAGTATATATAAAAATGTTTCATTGTACTAAAATATTAATCTTTATTCCACGAGGAGCTTCTGTTGTACAGTCTCATGAAAATTACCTGACCACATTCTCTTATGATTGCTCTGTTTAATGGCACTGATTTGACTCATTTTTGTAAATGAGAACAAATAGGTTTTAAAGCTCTGATTGTAACCTTTTTGCTAAGAGGAAATGTGGCTTTAAAGGACAGTACCAACTAGGCCCAAGTTCACAACGGGATTTTGGAAAAAAAGGCCATATTATCTGGAGAATTTAAGTTGAAAGAGTTCTAACGCTGAACCATGTCGAAGCTCATTGGTGGAAGGCTGAGCTCCAGGATAGGAAGCTCAGATTGCAGGAAGGGGCTCTCTACACAAGTGTATTTGCACCTTCTGGTGTTTTTTTGTCCCAAGGACTGGTCAGGTTATACAGGCACATGTGACCCAGGCTGAGCAATTTGAAAACATAATGTTCTTTAGACAGCACAATGTGCTGCCTCTGGAAAAGTTATGACATCAAAAGATAACTATCAAGTGGGCGGGCAGTGGGAGGTGAGGACAAACAGAAAAGGTGCAGTGACCTTTTTATAGGCAATTGCAAAACTGGTCTTGAAGCTCAAGGAACTCACCTCTGTGCATAAAAGTGTGGCCTCCTCTACCTCTCCTGGACACAGAAGACGAATGAGAAATATATTTGTGCCATGGTAAGTTCCAATAACTGACTTTCAAGACATAAAAAAAGGCCCGATGCTGTGCTCTGTGGTTAACTCCTGTATGAAGGGGCAGGAAGGCAGGAGGAAAGCACAGGAGCTGAAGTGGCAGTCAGCGTGACAGGAAGTATCACTCTGTGGTTCTGTGTTGGGAGCATCTCATGTCTCAAATGTTACCTCTCACCTCCACATGTCTCCTGAAGAGCTGTGACCACCCTCCCATGCCCCACTCTGCTCTCCCATCATTACTTCACTCATCCTGGTCATCTGCTCTTTGAAGTTCTTAATTTGGGCAAAGGGCTGGCAGATACCTGGGTCGTGAGTACAAATCCCAAACTGCAGTACAGTTTGCATCTAGGATTACACTTCCCTAGAGGGGAGATCAGTATAACTGAGAACTGTGGTAACTTACCCTTCTAAACATTTTTTCCAGTTGAGCAAGTGGTTGAGAGGAGAGGAAGGAGGCAGCTGCAGTGGCCTCTGACCCCCAGAAACTTTTCCAAGAGGCCTGGCATCATGGGAATTTGCTCAGTATGCTTTGAGGAGGCATTTCAATCCTGCTGGGACCATTCTCAGAGCAGTTTTTGGCTTCTTTGGAGTTCTAGGCTTGAATGTCACTGTATAGAAGTATAGTATTTTATTTCCTAACCAGTTGTTCCTTCCCATGGAAAATTCATGTAACACATTATTAGGTTTCCGGAGAGGTATGCAATCAGACTCCCTTACCGTAATGAGGAAGGGGACATTTTTTTCCCCTGTAGCCCATAATGATAACCACTATTTTTACTCAATGGGTTACATATGCTTACTGGCTATGCACTAAACACTAGCTTCATACAAAGGAATGCTCTATTGTTCCTAGTGAAGGAGGTTTCATTCTTGGGCTAGCACAGCTTTACTTCAGACAAATGTATTACAGACAGAAGCCAACCCTCTATACCCAACCACTAAAGAATGACACTCAAGGCTGGGTACAGTGGCTCACGCCTGTAATTCCAGCACTTTGGGAGGCCAAGACTGGCAGATTATGAGGTCAGGAGTTCGAGACCAGTCTGGCCAACATAGTGAAACCCTGTCTCTACTAAAGATACAAAAAATTAGCCGGGTGTGGTGGGTGCCTGTAGTCCCAGCTACTCGGGAGGCTGAGGCAGGAGAATCACTTGAATCTGGGAGGCAGAGGCTACAGTGAGCTGAGATTGCACCACTGCACTCTAGCCTGGGCAACAGAGCGAGACTCCATCTCAAAAAAAAAAAAAAAAAAAAGAATGGCACTCAAATATCTGTCTGAGCCTTTAGGATATGAGGTCTGAGTTCTGCGATCACATAAAAGTTGTGGTGGAATCTTTCCCCCCAATTTTAAATTTGGATGCATCAGCTAGAACAAGTAAGTTTGGATGATTCCCATTTAGAAGATGAACCAAATATTTGGGACTCTGAATCCTTGAATCAAAATGGCTTAAAGCTACTGCTTCTTAAATTGGGCTATACATTGGAATTACGAAGGGAGTTTTAAAACAGCAATAACAACAACAAACTAATTCCTGACTCCTACCTCCAGAAATTCTAATTTATTTTATTTTACTTTATTTTTTGAGACGAGATCTTACTCGTTGCCCAGGCTGGAGTGCAGTGGCAAGAACACAGCCTCGACCTTCTGGGATCAAGAGATCCTCCCACTTCAGCCTCCAAAGTAGCTGGGACTGCAGGTGGAAACCACCACACCCAGATAATTTTTAAAATTTTTTTGTAAACGGAGTCTCGCTTTGTTGCCCAGACTGGTCTCAAATGATTCTCCCACCTTGGACCTCCCAAAGTGTTGGTATTACAGGCGTGAACCACCAAGCCCAGCCTCAGAGATTCTAATTTAATAGATGTGGGGGTGTGGCCCTGTATTGGAAACTTTAAAAGCTCCTCAAGAAAAGGGCTGGGTGCAGTAATCCCTGTAATCCCAGCACTTTGGAAGGCCAAGGCAGGAGGATCCCTTGAGCCCATGTCTGCCTTGAGACCAGCCTGGTCAACATGGCAAGATCCTGTCTCTACAAAAATTAGCTGGGCATGGTAGTGTGTGCCTGTAGTCCCAGCTACTCAAGAGGAGATTGAAGCTGCAGTGATCCGTGATTGAGCCACTGCACTCCAGCCTGGGCAGCAAAGCAAAACCCTGTCTCAAAAACAAACAAACAAACAAAAAATGGATGGTTGCATCTGTACTGAAAATGTGCAGCCTTTTTTTCTTGTCATTATTCCCTAAACAATGCAACAGTGATTTACGTAGCATTTACATTGTATTAGGTATGATAAGTAATCCAGAGATGATTTAAAGTATACAGGAGGATGTGTATAGGTTATATGCAAATATGACATTATTTTATACAAGGAACTTAAGCATCCATGGATTTTGATACCTATGAGGGGGTCCTGGAACTAATTTCCCCATGAATACAGAGCTACAACTGTATTCACTTATGTCATCAGCCCCCTATGTTTCAAAAACCACACTTTGTATAGCGTTAGCGTAAATCCCCCATTTCTTGAGAATAAGGGGTAGAGAAACGGTTTCCATAAAGGATTGTTAAATACCACCCCCTCCACATATCCTTAATGGAAAATCAGATCTTCGAAAGTCCTGGCAAGCTGCGTCCTGTTCTGTTTTTCTGTTTTATTTAATTTAACTGCTCTAAGATCACAAGTGTCCTATGAAGGTCCTGGAGAAGAATCTTAAAGTATAGGTTTGCGGGTTACTGAGAGCAATAAGCAGGCTCTTAGCCTTCATTAGGCAAAGAGAAACAAACACCTGGTTCCATCTGACTTGCGATGAACTGTGGGTTCTTTTTCTTTTGATCGTTGTTTATTAAGATGGCTACCTCAAATATGTATTTGTTACCACCTGTCTCCTCATGGTTCTGTTGCTTCGGGCATCTTCACACGTGGCAGTGCTAAAGAGCCTCGTTAGTCTTTGGCAAAATTATATCTCTAAGACTAGCATCTTTGCGCTTTTGCCAGTAGCTAAAATGTTTGTCTAATTGTATTACCTAGTCTAGAGGCCTGTGCCGCTGTCCACAGACTAGCTGCCAGATTACTTAGTACAGTTTGTCAGTACATTTGAAAAATGCAATTTTTCTACTCCCCTCTTATTCTGCTGTCAAACTCGAGTCTGATGCTGTGTTTGCTTAGTGGGTGGGATGTGTAAAATTATAATGCGGGGACGGTTGCTTGGTTAGTGTGTTTATTGTTTATGTAGGAGGGTTGCTATGTTGTTTTCATGAAGACTGTGATGCTAAGAAGCATTTTTAAAAGATTCTTTGGGGGCTGAGTGTGGTGGACTCACGCTTGTAATTCCAGCACTTTGGGAGATCGAGGTGGGTAGGTCATTTGAGGTCAGGAGTTTGAAACTAGCCTGGCCAACATGGTGAAACCCCATCTCTACTAAAAATACAAAAATTAGCCAGGCATGGTGGTGGGTGTCTGTAGTCCCAGCTACTTGGGAGGCTGAGGCAAGAGACTTGCTTGAATCCGGGAGGCGGGGGTTACAGTGAGCCATGATTGTGCCACTGCACTCCAGCCTAGACAACAGAGTGAGACTCCATCTCAAAAAAGTAAATAAGTAACTCAAACGATTCTCTGGGTGTTTCTTTAAAGGTGTGTCTTAGGGATGAGCCACTATTTTTTTTTTATTGTAAATAAGTAGGGACCCACAAGCCCTGGACACCTAAAACAATCTTTCATGGAATTTTCTCAGGAGACATTTTATATGTCCTTCACCCTCGTAACTTAAAGAAGCAAATAATTAAGAGACCCATTGTTTTTTACTGCTGGTTACATGGTACTGAAGAATTTTGGTTTTTTTTTTTAACTAAATTAAAAATTTCCTCAATTATCCCCTTTGACTTGCTCCCTCACTTCCTTCAGGTATTTGCTCAAATGTTAGCATCCCCTGCACAGCCCATTTTAAATCTCAGTCCCCTTTCTCCTGTATCCTCACACCCTCCTAGTCTTTATTTTTTACCTGTCTCTCTCTCTCACACACTAGAATATAGGTTCTTCGATGGCAGGGATTTTGTTCGGTGTGGCATCCCCAGTGCTTGGAATGGTTCCTGGCACACAAATGTGCTCACTGAATGTTGGTGAGCCAGCTCCGAGCCAGGCTGCCTGACATTGCCTCTCAGCTTTACAACATTTACTACTGAGGGCCCTTGGACAAGTTAATTGCCCTCTGCCATTGTTTCATGACTTGTAAAGTGGGGATAGTAACAGTTTCCCCTTCATGGGTATAATAAATTGCTGTCTAAATCTTGGCTGTTTTTAATTACATCATCCAACAGGGTTAGTTATTTTTCCTGCATTAAGAGCTGCTGGATGGGTAGTCTGCACTTATTTTCCCTTCTATTCCCTATGGAATATGGTCAATAGTTTCATCACTTAACTGACCACACTTTTCTCCTGTATCCCCTACCAAAGAAGGATCATATTTGAAGTTTGTTTTCCCTTCTGTGAAATGAGATCTATCTGATTTCCTCCTGCCTTAATGCCCCTATGTCTCTTCTTAGTAAGGTAGCCTATCCCAGCCCTTGTTCGGGAGTGAGGTCCCCAGGAGCCTGGCTTCAGGGGTGCTTCTTGTAGCAGGACCCACCCTTCTCCGTGTCCTCAGCTTCCTCAAGTCTCACTGGAATAGGCACTCTTTGCAGTCACCTTGTTATTTGGAGGTTTGGATTTGTTTCTAATACCCCCACCTCCTACCCCTCAGCGGGCAGTGCTGTGCAGTGGTTAGGAGCACTGGCTTTGAATCTGATAGAACTTGGTTTACAACCCTGACCATTCTATGAGATCTTGGCCAATGACTTCACCTCTCACTTTTTTTATCTGGGAAGTAAAAACAACCATCCACACTTCATATGGGGGTTGTAGCTATAAAGACAACCTGTGTATAGAAAAAAACTCAGCCTTAGGTTTGACACACTGTTATCAATCATTTCATTCATAAGTTCAACCATAGTTATTGAGCAGGTGCTGGCACCAGTTCTCAGCAAATATGTGCTAAATGGAGGCATTTCTATTTTTCACTAAGTGGCTTTTCCATACTGTTAGTTGTTTTATGGAGTAAAAGAGCAGATCCAACCAAGGAGGGTTTGGGGCTTATGTTTCTCACCAGTGAAAGTTAAACTAAAATTAGACCGAAATCCACTTTGTCAGAAGCAATGGGAAAAGGTGACTTGCTAATAACAATGGATATAAAACTTTAGCATGGGGTGGATGGGTGAGAGGTCACTGGCAAGGCTTCTCTCCTGACCTGCAGAGAGGTCATTCTGGAGAAACTGCTGCCTGCTTTATGAAGGTCAAAGCACCCATAAATGAAAGGACTTAGCCTTAGGTCACAGGTCTAGTAAACCGCAGAATGAGGAAGAGAAGTCAGGCTTTCTAGCACCAGCCAAGCCTGCTCTCTCAGGGCTTACATGAATATGTAAAACTCCAAAAGCCAGAGCTCCTTTTTGCTTTAATCTTATGATATTTTCTTTCTTACTGATGGCAGGAAATGGATAATTTGAGATATTCATGTTTTGTTGGATGATTCTCCCTTATCTCTCTGATACATCTTTCCAGTTTTCCTAGCTTCTTCCTGTAACAGTTTTTTTCTTTCCTCAAAGTGTGGACTTCAGACAACTTGCATCAAAACGGCTGTGGTGTCTATTTAACTTGCAAATCCTTTGGACCTTTTCCTACATAAGACTGTCTTGAGGGGTGCCCGCCTTTTAACATAGATGCCAAGTGATTCTAACACCCACTGAAACTTGCAGCCTCTAGCCCTAAGGGAGTGGACAGGCTCTTCTCTGGCAGGGTGAGGTCAACCCCATGAATCTTCCCTGTCTCATTGGCCCATGTAAGAGACAAAAGGATGAGATCAGTGTCCATTTGAGCAACTCCATGGTTATTCTTGAAAGTCTCTAGCATCGTGCCTTTTCTTGGCCTTGATACATGGGTAAAGTTCAAAATTCAAATTTTCTACTTCAAATGAAGTTTGGGGATAGTTTTTATTTCTGTGAACTTCAGAAACATTTTAGAACACAACCCAAATGCTCAGAAATGTTAACACACACACACACACACACACACACACACACACACACACACACACACACACCAGTACTTCTCAGCCTGCCACCTTTCCAATGGCAGAGCAACCTGCAGCAGTTTCTAAAAATAGGCCTTTCTGCTACAGGTCACTAAGCAGGAATGGCCTCCATGTCACTCTGTTTACAGTTTCACATCTGACACCTTCATAACAATAGTGCTGACTTGATGAGGCATGAGGACCAACATCAGTCTGTGGGAATTCCTGAGAAAATGCAACCTGGGGCTGCGGCTGGTGTGCATTCAGTGGCATCCCCACCAAATCCAGCCGTGTTTGGATTCAAGGCCCTTTCAACATTTGCTTCACGATTCCTCATCACCTTTCCATCACTGTCTCAAAGTCAGGGGCAGAAGTCAAAAACTCCGAGTCACTCCACAAGACAGCAATGAATAGAAACATGAGCTCATGTTCAGGAATTTAAGACTCACCGTGTTTTCTTTCGTTTTGTTTAATCTGTCTTGCATTTCTCCTCTTTGCAAACTTGTGGGTTTACAAAGCATCATCTAGCTGCAAATTTAATTTTAGGATCTTTCAAGATAATGCTCAGAAAAAGCAAACTTATCTTTGCTATTTTCAGGATAGCCCTACAACAGTGAGAGGTCTTTTCCTTTTGTGTAATAATTCAGGCACCTTCCCGTCCCAGTCCCTAAGTGTGCAGACTACGTGGGTGGTATTAGAATTACAATTTCTTGGGATTAACATTCTAAAATTAAGAAATGGGGTAAAAGAATGGGGGCACTTGACATTAAATATACATGAGGTGATTGCACTGGATCACTGGGCATTCACATTCATAGGATTCCTAGTAAGTTCTGAAGAAGTGGACCTATTGGTATCAATTCAGGATCCTACTTACAGGAATCAATTTTGATTTGCAAACTTAGCCTGCTATCTTTAAATAAATAATTCTAGTAAGCTCTCAAAATATTAGCTTTGGGTGTCTAAGCATTTTCATTCTTTGATTTTTTTCTCACAACCCCAGTAATAGGGATTATTACTACCATATTTTACAGATGAGGAGATAGACTTGCAAGAGGGCAGTCTTATCAAGGGGATACATGTATTAAATGTGGATTTAAACTCCAGTCTATCTGATGCAAAAGCCTAAGCTTTTATGTCAGTAAAAACTAGTTCAGATGAGCTGGTTTTCAGTGATTGCTGAAATCCCTGAACTAATAATATGTGTTCTTCAGTCTCTGGGAGAACAGGAGTTGGGCTTGGCCAATGCTTTTATTTGTTTTGCTTTAAAGAAAGCACACACTGGGGCCTTTTGTTTTCCCAGTAGTGTTGATTCACATTCCCTAAATAAATTAACCTTCCCGTCTTGTCTCACTCATTTGACATTAGCAAGTTTACATGCCAATAAAAATAGAAATGGGAGAAACAATAGTGCAAGAAGAGAGAAGTGACAGAGGCTTTAGAGCTTTAGAGTGCACCAAGACATGAACACAAGCTCATCATTTTCTACACTCCTTTCAAAACAAAACAAAGCAAAACCCCACAGCTTGATTCCAATCACAGTTTGTTCTGTGATTTTATAAGTGGTTGAAATGCCTGATTAATATTGAAATGTTGGAACATTCATTATTTTGTAAGAGAATAGTTGAGACTTCCAATACGATTTTATCATTTCTCTTCCAAATAGTGGAAGCTTGATAAATGATGGTGAGATTCTGTACTAGTCTTACTAGTACTTATTCACAGATCTAGAAGTCTCTGTGTCCATTATGGGATGGGCTCTGTGTGGGTCAAATATAGCTTCTGAAGAAGTTGAGATTTGTCTTTGTGCTCTGCTATTAACAGTACCCTAATGAAGCACTCAAGCTACTCCCATCTTCTCTCTGCTTCCTCCATACTGCGCCCCCCAGCCCAATCTCCCTAAAATCTTTCCTTCCTGAGAATTGTTTCTCCACATCTGCCTCTTTCCTGGCTCCTCATCCAAACTTGCCTTTGCATTTCTTACTCCCTCGGAGCCTTGCTCGGAGATGATTTGCTAATCTTTGACATGGCTAAGCATAGTAAATGTCCTTTGAGAACAATACAATCTTACACTAACATACGATGGGAACAATAAAGCTACTATTCATATTTTAAAAGGCAATTTTGCACGTTGTCAACATCTTACCATAAAGGAGTGAGTTCCCGTGGTGTAATCTCAGTGACAAATTGGTTGGAGCTATGTATGTATAGATAGGTGGACCACTGTATACCGTGATAGGTGACAGGACCTTCAGGTCATGGGCAGAAAGTAATCTGAAAGGCTGACCTTGGCCACTGCAGCCTGCATGTTCTGGGGCATCCTGAGATCTCCCTGTGTGACTGACACTTCCCCTGAGGACTCTTCCCAGTGTAGTCGGTAGGAAACCTTAGTGGTCAATGATGGTGGGCCAGAGAGGTGAGGGACAGAGGATACGTCAGATATCCTAATAGTATATATAGTTTAAAGGCTCATTTCATAATTTTGGGAGTTGTTTTCTAGGGATATTGTGATCATTCAAATGTAGATATCTGCATCTTGAATATACTGGAAAAAAAGTGATTGGCATGTTTCAGGGGCAGCTCTAGCAGTATAACAGTGTATGGGTTTACCCCTTTATGGATTGTGGGTAGGAAGAGTTTTATTCTGAACTAGTGTTCTCTGCTACCCAACTGTTTACGAAATATGAACACAGGCTGTGCTCAGTGGCTCACGCCTGCAATCCCAGCGCTTTGGGAGGCCAAAGCAGGTGGATCACTTGAGGTCAGGAGTTCAAGACCAGCCTGGTCAACACGGTTAAACCCTGTCTCTACTAAAAATACAAAAAATTAGTCGGGCATGGTGGCACACACCTGTAGTCCCGGCTGCTTGGGAGGCTGAGGCAGGAGAATTGCTTGAACCCAAGCAGAGAGGTTGAAGTAAGCTGAGATGGTACCACTGCACTCCAGCTTGGGTGACAGAGGAAGACACTGCCTCAAAAAAAAAAAAAAAAAAAAAAAAAAAAAAGACAGAAAAAAGAAAAGAAATATGAACACAAGCTTGAAACCCAATAAAATTGAGATTTAGATCTGTTACTTGCCCTCAACAGGCACAGCAAGGCCAGATTTAACACTTAAAAATATAGATGTCCTGTTAAATTTGAATTTCTGATAATGAATGAATTTATTTTAGTCAAAGTAGGTACCCAATTTTATCTACCAAATCTAGTCACAGGAGAATTTAGATGTATAGAAAAAAATGTAGGTTCCTTGTCTTCTTTAAAAACCCACTTCTGCTGGTTGGCAATAATAATAATAATAATAAAATAATAATAATAATAATAATAATAATTTTTATTCCTAGCCAAGTTAAAATCTCACCTGGTCCAATCATTTGAATAGTCCCTTAAAGGGCTCAGTCTGAAATAAAATCCTCCCTTGCTCAGATGTCATCTTTTTTCTCCACTGCCCAGCTGTCTTGCTATAAACACTGTCTGGGGGTTTGGAGCAGTGGTGAGTGCAGGTCTTTGGCACCATCTCCCCTGGTCCCTTGGCTCTGTCCATAGCCTTCCCAGCCACTGCTGGCCTCCAACTGGTAAATCCATGGTCAGCCATGGCCTGGGCAATGCCCCTGGGATTGCTGGCAACTCCCCACTTACAGATTCAGTCTCTGCTCAGCTCCCCTTAGCTTCAGACAACTTAGCATCTGCCAAACTCTCATCCCAGCAACTCCTGACCCAGGGCCCATCCCAGGATCATCTCACCCCACCATAGTTGCCTCCTTGCAAGTCTGCTGGTTGCTGTCTGATGTCTGAGATTCTTCCTTCTGTCTGGACCTCTAGAGACCTTGGAATTGAGCCAGGCCAGACCTACTCCAGTGACCTTCTCCTAGGGTCTCAAATGGTGCAGTGGAGCCAAGGTTCCCTGAGCCCTTTGACATTCTCCTCACTTAGCTCATACACTTGCCCTCTCCTCCCTGAGGCTGGAAGAGAAATCAGAACTTGGTCCTCACAGCTTGACTTGCCACCATCTTTTCCCTCATTCCCACAAGTTGTTGAGATCTTGGAGGCTGGGTTTTCTCACTATTTCTCACTCTTCTCTGTGGTTCCCTACTTCTATAACTCCAAGCTTCTTGTCTTAGTTGGGAGGGGTATCTTCTTTGGACTATGGGAAAATTTTGACAATTAGAATCCTCTAGGCCTAACCCTGGATGGATTACAATGGTTGTCAAAAGTGTGATCATGCCCAGGAACTTCTGGAAAATACAAATTCCCAGGCCTTACTCTAAGCCTAATGAATCGGGAACTCTGGAGTTTGAGCCTAGCAATCTGATTTACCAAGTCTTCCCCATGATTCTGATGCACCCTAAAGAACCATGGCATTAAATATTTCAGCAGATTTTCTCTCTCCCTCTCTACCACCCCTCTCTTACCATTTTTCATGACTAAAGTCTTATTAGACAGACCGGATACTCCCTCTTAATCTAATTGATTGATTAGCTGGATAAACTCAAATCATTTTATGATTAAAAAAAGAAATTTATAGCCTTAAAAGCAAAGGAAATTCTGATATGTGCTGCAACATGGATGAACCCTAAGGACATTATGCTGAGTGAAATAAGCCAGTCACAAAAAGACAAATACGATAAATGATTCCACTTGTATAAGGTACCCAGAGTAGTCAAATTCATACACACAAAATGTAGAATGGCAGTTGCCACAGGTTGGGGGAGGGGAGATTGGGGAGTTTTGTTGAGTAGGTACAGAGTTTCAGTTTTGCAAGATTAAAAGAGTTCTGGACTTTGGATATACAAAAGTGGGAATACATGTAATGCCACTGAAGTATACCCTTAAAAAACGGGTATACCAGCAAACCAAATTCAACAGTACACCAACAAGATCATTTATCACAACCAAGTGGGATTTATCTCTGGGATGCAAGGATGGCTCAACATACACAAATCAATCAATACTATATATCATCTCAATAGAATGAAGAACAAAATCATATGATCATTTCAAGTGAAGCTGAAAAGGCATTTGATCCTTTCACGATAAATATCCCTTCATGATAAAAGTCCTTCAAAAAACGGGATATAGAAGGAACATACTTCAGCATAATAAAAGGCATAGATGACAGACCCACAACCAGTGTCATACTGAATGGGAAAAAAATGGAAAGCCTTTCCTCTAAGAACTGAAACACAACAAGGCTACCCACTTTCACTACTGGTATTCAACATAGTACTGGAAGTCCTAGCTACAGCAATCAGACAAGAGAAAGAAATAAAGGGCATCCAAATTGGAAAAGGAAGAAGGCAAATTATTCTTATTTGCAGATAATATGATCTTATATTTGGAAAAACCTAAAGACTCCACCAAAAACTAGTAGAATTGATAAACAAATTCAGTCATGTCACAGAATACAAAATTAACATACCAAAATCAGTAGCATTTCTATTAGGTTGGTGCAAAAGTGATTGCAGTGTTTGCCAATAAAAGTAATGACAAAAACTGCAGTTACTTTTGCACCAGTTACTTTTGCATCAGCACTTTGGGAGGCTGATGAGGGTGGATCACTTGAGGTCAGAAGTTCGAGACCAGCCTGGCCAACATGACGAAACCCCATCTTTACCAAAAATATGAAAATTAGCCAGGTGTGGTAGTGGGCACCTGTAATCCCAGCTAGTTGGGAGACTGAGGCAGAGAATTGCTTGAACCCGTGAGGCAGAGGTTGCAGTGAGCCAAGACCGTACCACTGTACTTTAGCCTAGGCAACAGACTGAGACCCCCATCTCCAAAAAAGATTAAAGACTTTTTTTTTTTTTTTTGAGACGGAGTCTCGCTCTGTCGCCCAGGCTGGAGTGCAGTGGCCAGATCTCAGCTCACTGCAAGCTCCGCCTCCCGGGTTTACGCCATTCTCCTGCCTCAGCCTCCCGAGTAGCTGGGACTACAGGTGCCCGCTACCTCACCCGGCTAGTTTTTTTTTTCTTTTGTATTTTTTAGTAGAGACGGGGTTTCACCATGTTAGCCAGTATGGTCTCGATCTCCTGACCTCGTGATCCGCCCGTCTCGGCCTCCCAAAGTGCTGGGATTACAGGCTTGAGCCACCGCGCCCGGCCAAGATTAAAGACTTAAATCTAAGACCTCAAACTATGAAACTACTAAAAGAAAACACTGGGGAAACTCCAGGACATTGGAGTGGGAAAAGATTTCTTGAGTAACACCCCAAAAGCATAGATGACCAAAGCAAAAATGAGCAAATGGGATCACATCAAGTTAAAAAGCTTCTGCCCTGGGCGCAGTGGCTCACCCCTGTAATCCCAGCACTTTGGGAGGCTGAGGTGGGCACATCACCTGAGGCTGGGAGTTTGAGACCAGCCTGACCCACATGGAGAAACCTCATCTCTACTAAAAATACAAAACCAGCTGGGCGTGGTGGAACATGCCTGTAATCCCAGCTACTTGGGAGACTGAAGAAGGAGAATTGCTTGAACATGGGAGGCGGATGTTGCAGTGAGCTGAGATCGTGCCATTGCACTCCAGCCTGGGCAACAAGAGTGAAACTCTGTTTCAAAAATAAATAAATAAATAAAATAAAAAGCTTCTGCACAGCAAAAGAAATAATCAACAAAATCAAGGAACAACCCACAGAATGGGAGAAAATATTTGCAAATGACCCATCTGACAAGGGATTCATAACCAGAATACATAAGGAGCTCAAACAACTCTATAGGAAAAAATCTAATAAGCCGATTTAAAAATGGGTAAAAGATCTGAATAGACATTTCTCAAAAGAAGACATATAAATGGCAAACAGATATATGAAAACATGCTCAACATCACTGATCATTAGAGAAATGCAAATCTAAACTACAATGAGATAGTATATCATCCCACCTGTTAAAATGACTTATATCCAAAAGACAGGCAGTAACAAATACTAGTGTGGATGTGGAGAAAAGGGAACCCTTGTACAGTGTTGGTAGGAATGCAAATTAGTACAATCACTATGGAGAACAGTTCAAGGTTTCTCAAAAACCTAAAAAGAAAGCTACCATATGATCCAGGAATCCTACTGTGGGGTATATACCCCAAAGAAAGGAAATCAGTACATCAAAGAGGTATCTGGACTCCTGTGTTTGTTGCAACATTCTTTACAATAGCTAAGATTTGGAAGCAACTTAAGTGTCCATCAACAGACGAATGGATAAAGAAAATGTGGTACTTACACACAATGGAATATTATTCTGCCATTAAAAAAAAATGAGATCCTGTCATTTGCAACAACATGGATCAAACTGGAGATCATTATGTTAAGTGAAATGAGCCAGGCACAGAGAGACAAACTTCACATATTCTCACTTGTTTGTGGGATCTGAAAATCAAAATGATGGAACTCATGGACATAGAGAGTAGAAGGATGGTTACAGAGGCTGGGAAGGGTAGTGGGAGGCTGGTGGGGAGGTAGGGATGGTTAACGCATACAAAAAGATAGGATGTCTAAGACCTACTCTTCAATAGCACAACAAAGTGATTATAGTCCATAAAAATGTAATTGTGCATTTAAAAATAACTAAAATCGTGTAACTGGATAGTTTGTAACACAAAGGATGAAGGCTTGAGGAGATGGATACCCCATTCTTCATTGATGTGATTATTATGCATTGCCTGCCTGTATCAAAACATCTTATGTACCCCATAAAGGTATACACTTACTTTGTAACCACAAAAATTAAATATTAAATGTTAAACTAAAAAATGGGTAGGACGGTAAATTTTGTTATAAATATTTTATCATAATTAAATTTTTAAAAATAAAAATAAAGGACTTTGGTGATTAAAGCAAAAATAAAAACTGAGTTAAAAACAGTTGAAGCAATAGGTATTGATTTGATGAATGGTGACATGGCCAGCTCAGCTGATTATCCATTGAATGTAATCCCGGAGGTTAGGGTTCAGAACTGAATACTGGAAAAGATGCTCCTGGTAAACATGAGTATTTCACCAAACCTTAACTGAATTTCTAATCTACCTAAAGTATAAGAAGGAGCTGGTCAAATAGATCTGACTCTAGCATTCCAAAAGGGAAACTGGTGTCAGTGTGTCTATTGAGATAAAAGATAATCTATACTTAAAATTTTTGCATATCACAGGCTAAAAAGCCCTCTGTGTAAATTAATTCCTAGTGGTCTGTATCTTTCTACATTAAAAATATTGGCAAATAGCTTCTCCCCATCCACCAAAGGGACGAGGTGCTGGAGAGGGTCTGATTGTTTACTGTTTACTGTGTGCTGTTGTCAACAGTACATTGGTTAACTAGGAATTCTTCTAAGTCCCTTCATTGCCCTGTTCTTCCAATCATTTGACATCAGGTGAATGGTTCCAGCCTCCCTAGAGGCAACAATAAAGGACAGGGACTGGTATTGGCAGATGGTGAGGCTTTAGAACAATACCTCTGCCTCCTGTTATTTGCCTACCCAATAAAATAATATTCTTTAATATAACAATTCATGTTTCTCAATCTTGTTAAAGGATGAATTAAAGAATCTTTAGAAAAAATGCTCCAGTCTAGGTAAAATCTGAACTTATTATGCATAGCACAGCTTCAAGACAAGTCCCCTATAACACCTTCACAATCCAGTTGCCAACATTTAGCCCCTCTTATAAGAAAATCTGCAGCCACCACTGTTCTAATTCTATTGCCATGCTGCATAAATTTTCTGAGAGGGAGAAGAATCTTTAAACATCAAATTCTGTCACCTTTCTCAAAACTATATTCATATAAGACAATGTTTCCGTAAGCCCCAGGAAACTGGTTTAGGTAAATAAAGGTAGATAATACCTATGTTAATAAAAGATAGTGATATATTTTCTCCCTCTTCTTTTTACTGTGTTCATTAAGTTTTTTTTAAGTACCTAGGTAATGTCATCTTTTAATAACCCACACCTCCACCAATCCTTATAATGTAAATCATTCAGAATTTAGATTCTAAATTAAATAAGGTTTATTATGCTCCTGGCTAAGAAAAGAAGTTTATCATTGTGGAAGAGCTAAGAAAACACACCCCTAATTTTATGGGGAGGCTATGTAGTGCAATGGAAAAGTACTTGAACTTTGGAGTAGCCCTGCCTTTGAATCTGGACTTTTCACTTATTGGCTGTGTGAATCTAGCTGCATAACTTATTACAGGCTCAGTTTCCTTTAGCTATACAGTTGGAAGAAACTTTATCTAAATTTGTATCTCAGGGGGTTTTGTGATACTTACATGAGATCCTCTATGCAGAGTGACAAGCAGGTACTTGGCATATGGTAACCGCACAAGAGATGGTGGTTATCAGACAGAACAGGTGTGTGATGGCAGTAATCACCAGAGCTCTCAGCTAACTTTGTGAACTGCATGGGATTGTTGAGTTTACCATCACTCTTTTTGGTTGTACCTTATTTATTTGAACACAGTTTTATTTCTTTCAGACCCAATGCAACTATATCTGTTATCGGTTTCTCATAATTAAGATTTGAACGAGACAACAACAGGGTCTCATTTATGATGTAGACCCAAGGTGGGCTGGAAAGTCTGGAATAAGCTGGAAAAGTCTTGATGGAACCTTTTGTGGGTGTTAGAAATGTTCTATATCATTTTTACTCTTTACATAGATTAGTACACTTTATCCATTCTGTGTATGTTACATTTTAATAAAAATTTTTAAATGATTTGATAAGGATCACAAGACCTACCCATACCAAATCCACCATTAAAGCAAGTTGATTTTATTTTATTTATTTATTTATTTTTTTGAGACGGAGTCTTGCTCTGCCACCCAGGCTGGAGTGCAGTGGCCGGATCTCAGCTCACTGCAAGCTCTGCCTCCCGGGTTTTTTATGCCATTCTCCTGCCTCAGCCTCCCGAGTAGCTGGGACTACAGGCGCCCGCCTCATCGCCCAGCTAGTTTTTTGTGTTTTTAAGTAGAGACAGGGTTTCACTGTATTAGCCAGGATGGTCTCGATCTCCTGACCTCGTGATCCGCCCGTCTCGGCCTCCCAAAGTGCTGGGATTACAGGCTTGAGCCACCGCGCCCGGCCGTTGATTTTATTTTTAATAAGCCTCACTGAATTTAATAAAGTTTTTTGTGAGAATTAAAAAATGACATCTGGCTGGGCATGGTGGCTTACGCCTGTAATCCCAGCAATTTGGGAGTTTGAGACCAACCCTGGCCACATAATGAGACCCTGACTTTACAAAAAATTTTTAAAAATTAAAAAAAAAATTAGCTGGGTGTGGTGGTGCTTACCTGTGGTCCCAGCTACTCAGGAAGCTGGGGTGGGAGGATTGCTTCAGCCCGGGAGGTCAAGGCTGCATGAGTCGTGGTTGTGCCACTGCACTCCAGCCTGGGCAACAGAGTGTCTCAAAAAGTAAATAAATAAACAAACTTACACAAGTACTTGATCTACAGATGTTTGTTTAATCCACATTAAAAATCTGGAAGTTTTGCATAATCTGGATTTCTGGCTTGTGGAGAAGTCAGACGATCTGGCAGCAGTGAGCTGGAGCTGCACGCACCCACGTCTAATGAGGCATTCCCTCTCCAGTTTGCCTTGGGGCTCCACTGTTTCCTGTGATCCTACACCTGTTGCTTTGCTCATTTACTCCACCTGCCTGGTCTAGTCAGCATTTGAGTTTGCCAGCCTGGTAGCACTAACACTGGTGGGCCAGTTATCTTCTTCATCTCCAGCCAACTGACAAAGCTATCTTTTCCAATGGAGAACTGGTTGATGATTTTTAATCCTAAACCGGGGAAGGAGAATCATTGTGTCTTACTCTCTTTGATCTCTCCAGTCCATGGCAAGCACTCATGAAATGCTTGTTGAGTGAATGAAAAACGCTGCATCATGTGCTGACTACTTGTTTGTATATATCTCCTGTCACATTTCTTTTCATGGCAAATGGGTTTGTTAGTCCCACTGTGATTCAAACCGTCCTTTTCTACTATAGCACAAGATGCAGAGTTATGAAAGTGAAAGGAAAAATGTTCTCCTCACTGTCAGTTTAAATCATGATTTGAAGCAGGTTTCATTGTACCAAATTATCATCAGGCTAATTGCTTGACAGCCTCTCTCGTTACTGCTGGCTGGCGCCATTCACCTGATCCCCTCTGCTGATATCTGGCTGGGGGAGGTGTGGCATATCCTCACTAAGGAGAATACTGCTACCCGGAAAAATACCCAAAGCTGCTAAGCATCATACATGCCATCTATGTCCCATTCCAAAGTTGCAGTAAATCCAATATGTGCAGTAGTGTTTAAGAGCATATGACTTGAAATCAGGTTACCTGGCTTCAAATTCTATTACTACCAGTTGTTAGTTTTGTGACCTTGGGCAAGTATTTTTTTCTTTGAGATGGAGTTTTGCTCTTGTTGCCCAGGCTGGAGTGCGATGGTGTGATCTTGGCTCACTGCAACCTCTGCCTCAGCCTCTGGATTAGCTGGGAATATACGCATGTGCCATCACACCTGGCTAATTTTGTATTTTTAGTAGAGATGGGGTTTCTCCATGTTGGTCAGGCTGGTCTCAAACACCGACCTCAGGTGATCTGCCAGCCTCGGCCTCCCAAAGTGCTGGGATTACAGGCATGAGCCACTGCGCCTGGCCGATCTTGGGCAAGTTTTTAATCTCTCTGTGCTTGAGATTCTCCACCTGGGAAATGGCGATAATAATAGTACCTCCCTTGTGGGGTGGTTGAGAGAGTTAAAATATGTCAAGTACTTAGTATCCTGACTGATGCCTAGTAAACATTACATATGTACTCTACTAAGTACATATGTAATTATATAAATTAACTGATATGTGCTTCTACCTTTCCACCTTATTTATTCTTTATATTAGCTGTGTAATTGTCCCAGAGATTGAAATGAATCATTAATAATGCTATAGTTTGTGTTCCACAATGTTTTTTCTCCAAGAGGTATTTTTTCATTCCTAAGAATAAATTGTGAACCCAAATGTAACTCCTTTACCTCCTATTCTTAGCACTAAATGGTAACTTGGTTTTCCCTGTCTGGGATGTTGGGACTTTGAAGGGATGATTGAGTTCAGTGCCTTTAATTGCTACCTTCTGGCCAATAATATTCTTGTGAAGAAATACCTTGGTTTCCCCAAAGAATTAAAGAATGTGGAAAGAGAGAAATAAGAACAGGGGGATATGATTACTTTAGGCCAGCAGAATAGAAGCAGAATTAAATTGAAAAAATGTGTTGATTCTCATCTGTAATGCCAGTCATTTTCATTTGTGTGCCTTTTGATTTCTGTATCATAAGTGGTTTATGTCACAGTTATTATACTGGACAGGTATTGTATAATAATACTTTGGACTTAACTGACATCTTTTATGATACTAAGAAGCCTGGAGCCATTATCTCATCAAACTTGTTAAAGTTAGGATGTCATCAGACTGGGATAAAAAATGATTGCCTGAGTGCAAAATGAGCATTGGGCTCAGCTGCTGTGTGTCTGCTTCCCTTACAGCGTTTTCAAGGATCTGACTCTTTCAGACATACTTAGAGTTCAACAAATACAATTTCCCAGGAAATTAAATGAAAATGGGCTAGAAGGGAGAAACTGAGCTTATTGAGTTTCTATCTAGGCTCACTGCCCAGTTTTCTTTCAGCCTGAAACCTGTATGTGGGAATTTGCAGAGTTGGGCTAAACTAATCATGAACCCCACAAAAGTTCATTTACTGTCTAACACATCATCATCATCTTGGACCTGGTCTCTACCCTCGCCATTGAGATTTATTCTACAATCCCTCTTCCTTCTAAAGATGCAGTGTGACTTCCAACAGTAAGATGTACAGGACACCTGTTTTACCTGAATCTTTTGCATATTTTGTAAAGTTGATTTATTAAGCACCTAATAAATGCCAGCCATTGCTCTAGGTGTTTGGGACTCAGCCATGATAAAAATCAAACACCTCTGTCTCATGGAGTTGACATTCTTGTGAGCAGAAGCAATAAATAACAAACACAATACATATGTAAATGAAACAGTGTGTTAGAAGTTGGTGAGTGCTCTTGGAAAAGAAAACCAGACCAAGAGTTCAAGAGGCTGTTTCTATCTCCCCCATTCATAAATTTCCTAAGTTCCTCCTGGGAGTTTAAATGCCTGTGCCCTACAGGCGCATTTAAACCTGCCTTACACAGAAAATCAATCTACCTTACAACACCTAGAGAATAGTTTAACTGTTATGGACAGACACAGAAAAAAAAATCAAAATGAGCAAAGAAATCAGTCTTCATTATTTTGTGCAGCTTTCCCACCGTGGAACTTCATCTCTAATCCCAAACAAGCACCTCGCAAGGACATGTGCAAATCATTAAGGAAAAATACCAGCGGAAATCTGGTGTTCAGAAATCAAGGCTATTCATCTTGGTCTGCAGTTCATCAACAGAGTAACATAAAACTCTCCTGCCTTGGGCTTATAAAATGTTAATTAGGAGAAAACAGGATGTGCTTGAGTAGATGAACTACTAGCTTTGAGAGAAAAAAATAAAAGCACCATATTCAAACACTCATCTAGTATATTCCTTTTTATCCTCTCTTCACCACAACTATTAGGACTAGGAAGACACTGAGTGATGTTCTGGACCAGGGGCCTCCTCCAAGGACGACGAACAGAGCCTTAGACAATAAGCAACGTGTTCAAGGTCACGTGCTAATCAGTGGCAGAGCCAGAAGGGAAAGCAAAGTCCCCTCCCTTCTGGTCCAGTGTACAGCAGGGTCCACAGCACTGCTTCCAGATTAGATCATCATTACTTTTTCCAACAAGAATGGCCTAACCCTCTGCAACTGATTGCCAAAGAATCTGGGAAGGGAGAAAGTGACAAGTCAAGATGTTTGTGAAAGCATTCCACATGAGGAACAGATGCGTTTGTTTTTGATCACAGCTGAGTCTGAATGCTCTCTAGAACTCAGATGTGGAGAAAGGAGGAAATACAAGATGGGGCTGTGGGCAGGTCTTACTGGGCTGGGGGAACAGCGTGGTGTGGACAGTCTTCCTTCTAAATGAGGGGAGCTGGTGCACATTCCAGTGTAAAGAACATCTTATGAACCAGAGTAGTCTGCACTGACTCAGGACGGCATAATCTCCAGATTTGAGGACCCCAGACCTCACCATCCTTCTGTCCATGAGTGGCCACCCAACCACCCAAGGGTGAAAGGTCATGCTCTATGCTCTCACTTCAGGTCATGATGAAGGTAGGAAGAGCGATCATCCAGCCCATACCACCACGACTGGGTAACACTGGAGTTCTTCCTGTAGACCAAGCACTATGCTAAGTGCTTTTTCATAGCATCACCTTCAGTCCTCACATCAGATAGGTACCCATTTCAGAGGATAGAAAACTGATGCTTGGAAAAGCTGAATAATTTGCCTGCAATCACAAAGCTGGTAAATGCAAAGCCTTTATCTCAGAGGGTGGTGGTTCAAAGCGTGGGCTCTGCAGTCAGATTGCTTGGGTGTGCATTCCAGATCTGCTGCTTGCTGGCTGTAAAATCTTCAACAAGTTACTTAACTTCTGGAAGCCTCAGTTTCCACATCTGTAAAGTTGGAGGAATAATTATAATATTTACCTTATAGAATTGTGGTGATGATTAGAGAATGTAACATGGTAACTACTGACACATAGTAACTACTAACTATGGGTCAACTGTAGGTTGGAACCACATGAAATTTCTGTTGTAGTGAACCAAAAATTATCAAATATTGGCAATTTAATATGCTTCAATCTAATATTATTAATAGGCATCCATTCTTTGTAAATAGCAATGCTTTCCTTATTCATCTCATAATTTGTGAAAGGACAGGTGATTTAATTGCTTTTAACTTTTACTTGTTTAATTTCCCTAAAGAGTGACATAGAGGCTGGGTGCAGCAGCTCACACCTATAATCCCAGCACTTTGGGAGGCCGAGGCGGGCAGATCACCTGAGGTCAGGAGTTCAAAACCAGTCTAGCCAACATGGTGAAACCCCATTTCTACTTAAAAAAATACAAAAATTAGCCGGGCGTGGTGGCACATGCCTGTAATCCCAGCTACTTGGGAGGTGGAGGCAGGAGAATCTCTTGTATCCAGGAGGCAGAGGTTGAAGTGAGCTGAGATTGCGCCACTGCACTCCAGCCTGGCAACAGAGCAAGACTCCATCTCAAAAAAAAAAAAAAAAAAAAGTCACATAGATTTCTTTTACTGTGACATAGCATCCATGAGGACTATGTGTGCAATATACATGGTTACCAGAGCCAACAACATGTTGAGGATGTTGTCACAGAAAATCTGGAGCAGAGGTGAATCTGAAGTAAGCTTAAATTGGACAGAACTGGACTATGAGGAAGTGACTGGTGACACGAACAAGTCCACTCCTGGCTCCTGTAAACTACTGGGAATGTTGTGCTGTTTTCAGGAATGGCGTTCCCATACTAGCCAACTGATTGTGATAAACAAACATCAAACATGACCATTCATCATTCCCCATAGTAGAGATGAGGTCTGGTCCACAGCAGGAGGTTATTAAATTTGATATATTCAAAATGAATTGCATGGCCTGGCTGCTCTTGAACTCTGGCTTGCTGGGAGTAGCCTATGATAGAAGGAAATTCCACTCTGTTGTGGTGTTTTGGGGAGGTTGCGTGGTGGGGAGAGGAAAACATAAAGCTGGGATAAGAACTGTGCTTTCCTAAGAAAAAAGGAGGCTACTTTTGAACGAATGCATCTATGATGCCAGATCTAGCGGGAGGCTTCTCTTCCTTTGAAAGATGGTTCTGTACCCCACCCCATTCCTATCCCACATTTGCCTCAATTTCATTTCCTTATATTTCACATTATAGAGATATAAATAACTGTGCAACTCAAGTGGAACATTCTGGAGAGACAGACTTTCTAGTTAATACAGGAACAATCTTTCAATAAAATCAGTATCACCATTGAAATGCAATGATAACTTTGAGGATGCTTCAGACTTTCTTGGTGTCTGGAATGATTACTACTGCTTGTAGAAAATAATGCCACTGTGAGTTCAGAATTCTGTGTGTGTGGGGAGGGCGGCATGCTCTCTTTCTCTCTTCTTTCTTTCTATGCCTAAAAATAACCTGCAAATCTTGTTCAAATTCTTTCGCAAGGAAATTTATAAGTTGTCTGTGTATTCTATAATTTTTTTTCCCATCATGATGGCTCTAAGGAAAATACATTTACATACCCATAAACTCAGACACTCTTGGAGTCCCATTTTCTTTCTGTGTGTGCCTTTTCTCTCTCTCTCTTTGTGTCTATGGTTACTGTTAAGCTGACCCCTACAGTCTGGGGCAAATACCAAACTTGAATTAAGCACTACTTATCCATACAGCTGCGAAGGATTGCGGTTTCAGGGCCTCAGATGATAGATTTAAGTAAAGTCTCTAACTGGATGGAGTTTAGGAAACCTGTTATGATTTCATCTACAAAGGCAGGCTGCATCGCACCCCATTGTGCTGAATTCTAAGATGCAATGCGGTGTTGTTGTTTTGTCTTTTTATGAGCAGCATCTTTATTATAAATGATCTATTTTTATGTCTATGATTTTTATAATACTGAATTTCATTGTTGAGATCAATGACTGTAGAAAGATCTTTCTTTATTGTTCCTGCCTCTTCTCCCAGCGTCTGCAAGAAACTGTTGCTTGCAAAAACCATAGCTAATTAAAAATTGAACTTAATTAGCTACAAAGAAACCCGACTGGCAAGGACTGGGAGGAAGGGCAGATAAGGCTGCCTACGCTGTGTTCTTCTTTACCTTCACTTTAATGGTCTTCACAGCACGTCGTGTTTATGAGTCAGAGGACCCTAGAGCGACACTTGTTGGGGACGGGCAGGACACCACAGCCCGACAAGCAGCTCCTGCGAGTGGCGGCGGGAATGCACGCCAGAGCCGGAGTGCCAGAGCTGTGGAAACCGGTTCTCAGGTTCTGGCCGAGTGGACTTCCCCTTACATCAGCGGGCCTGCTCCTGTCAGGCAGGCGGCCGGCGATTGGCCGGGAGGAGGCAGTCATTCAAACTGCCTTTTGTGCTTGGCTAATCAGGGCAGCCCAGGTTCCCAGCGGAGGTGCGTCTGTGGTGTCAGACACCTGTGTCTCAGCTCTGCCTTCCTCGGGCTGGCTCCTGTGGATCCTTCCTGGGCCAGAACCGTGCCTCTAGGCCACCTCCCCCAAGCCACCAAGCTCCCGAGGTGGGCCAGCCTTGGCCCAGTGTCACGCAAGACAGAAATGTCCAACAGATAACTGAGGACAATGGACCTGCCTGGGCATAGACTTCCTTAAGGTAAGTCCATTTTAAACCAGCGATTTCTCGATGACATTATTTGTCCGTCGATGTTGGCAGAAATGCCAGTATTGGGAAGATAAACTAAAGATAGCTAGGGAAGTTGTTCAAGTTAGGCCTTTATGATGAAATCACCAAAGTTTTGAGCTGTCAGATATGCTGACAAAATAATATAAAAGAATAAATAAAGACGTACATGGGGAGGAGAGAGCTTGACAAATGACTCTAGTCCTCCCAGGCAACGGGCACTTTTTCCTATTTGATGAGAAGCTCAAGTGATAACAGAGTAAAGTAACTTTTAGTTAAGGCTAACAAATATATATGCTAACTTGTATAATAATACCAAGTCAGAGTCAGCCCGAATATCTTGGCTCCCTCCAATCATGCAACCTCAGAATTTATAGCCTGATTTTAACTTATTTTTAAAGCTATCTTTAACTTTCTCATTTGGGATATGAAGGCAGCTTTTCTTTTTTAGGCTTGTTCAACATGGGTGAATCAATGAATTGCACTTCAACAGCAAAACTGGATTGTATTGATTGGTGGGCTCACTCTTCTCATCCTTTATGTTTCAGAGCAGGTCGGATTATAAATACAAGCACCTACATTTAAGCAACAGTTGAGATGCTTAGGAATGTAATTCTGTGTGATTCTGATTAAGCCTAAACTGTGCTCTAATTTAATTTTACTGTAAATCAACTGATACATACTTCAGGGACCATCCTGTCTTTTCTCTGGGGTTGCTGTCACCATATTTATAACTTGAGGATTTAATAGTTGAAGATGGATAAAAAAGACTGGTGGTTTGATACTAGTGTTTTCACCCTGTTTTGTTTTGATAGGAAGGAAAGTAATTTTCCCTTGGATTAAAATTGTTTTTTCGTTGAAAACATTCTGAAAATGGGTAAAGTTCTCTTTATAAATCTAAAGAGGTTCTAAGACTATTTTTCCCACCTCATTAATTTCAAGGATGTAAACACCTTCATGAAAGGAAGGTGTTTACCAGTTCTCAATGATTCTGTTCAAGTGATAAACAGCAATAGGGCAAACAGGTCATTCAAAATCTGTGTTAATCATCCTCAAATGTGTTTTTTTCTTCCAATGATTATAGCCAGTTGGAGTTTTCCATTTTTTTCAGCAGTAGCTAAAGTGTCTTCATAAAAACATTTTCCTATACTAAGATAACACATTAGTAACATTTAATATAAATATAAAAAGTACTGTTTTGATTAATAAAAGCACCAGAAATGGCATTACTCAGCAGATGAAATATGATCATCACACAAGTCTATAGCAATCACTCAAAAATATAATGTATATGCAAGTGATTTTAAAATATAGATCCATAGGTAGGTAGAGAAAAAGTGAATTTATAAATGTTGAAGGAGTTAAACAGAAATGAACATAGGAAAGCTAAATAGATATTAAACATTTAGCATTGATTTATATTTTAAAAATCTACCTTTGCTTATGAATTACAACCTAGAGAATATATGTAAATCAAAGGTAATTTCCTGAGTTAAGGATAAGTCATTTTTTGTATGGAAATGGATAAATACCCTAATCTTATACCTTAATGTTAGCCCTAATCATTGTCTTCCATAAAAACCCCAGTATCCTAAAAAGGTACAGAAAGGGAGAGAGCGGGTTGAAAAACTTCTTAACAATACTTAAAAAGTAAACAAAGTCACAAAACCCACGTTTCATATTAAGAATGTAGAAAGCCCTTGTTCATGTCTGCAGAGTACCAGAGGACTCCAAATATGTAATGTAACACATTCATTAATAACTATGATAAATAGATATTTTATGCCAAGAACAATACCATTAGAGAGTTAGATTGGAGGGCAAGGGGATTAAGTATCTTAAGTTTATTGTTTCCCGAGTGACCATTTTTAAAAGCCTCCTTCCGGGAACTGTGGAATGCCTGCCAGGCTTCCGGACTGCTGTCTGGTGAGGGTCCCTACTGGTGCTGTGGACACCACAACACACAATGGGGCACAAGAAAGCCACGCAGCCTCCCCCTCCCAGACACACGCTGTGCACCCCATTGGCTCTGCAAATGGAAGGCTGCAAACATCAGACACCTTCCTCTCTCTGTTTCTGTCTCTCTCCCCTTCTTCTCCCCACAGTGTCCAGCCTGGGCCCCTGACTTTTCCTGGGGCTGGAGAGGCCTGTGAGTTCAGAAGCTGAACAGCTAGCTGGGTGAAGACCTCCCTTAGCTCAATGTGCTCTGGCTGTAGGGAATAGACAAGCAAGCTGAGTTTGGGTAGCCCTAGACACATGGGAAAAGAAATAGCTTCCTCACCTGCTCCATAGATGACTTCATTAAAATGTCACTCGTTAATAGGAAAAAGGTAGCACTCCTTGTTAGGCCAAACCCCTAAAAGGCATGTTTGTTAGAAAACAAAAAATAAACAAAAAAATCCCCAGCAGTCTTAATGATCACATTTTGGTGACAGGTGGTAAGGTATGCTTTCGGACAAATGGATGATTTTGGAAGGCATGAAGCTAAGCTGTCTCACACCATTTTGCTTCTTAGTTCGACTGACTGGTTTAAAAAATGAAACCCAAATGATAGCTGCAGAGCGGTATTGGGGGCATATCATCTGATCTCATTGACATAAACGCTCTCAACAAACTTGTGTGAACCGAAACTGATAGAATGACTGATGTTCCACAAGTGATCAAGAGACTCCTAGCCGGGCACGGTGGCTCATGCCCATAATCCCAGCACTTTGGGAGGCCAAGACCTGAGGTCAGGAGTTCGAGACCAGCCTGACCAATATGGAGAAACCCCGTCTCTACTAAAAATACAAAATTAGCTAGGCGTGGTGGTGCATGCCTGTAATCCCAGTCACTCAGGAGGCTGAGGCAGGAGAATCACTTGAACCCGGAAGGTGGAGGTTGCAGTGAGCCGAGATTGTGTCATTGCACTCCAGCCTGGGTGATAAGAGTGAAACTCCGTCTCAAAAAACAGAAAAAGAGACTCCTGGCATCAGTCACTGAAGGAGGACTTCGCTTCTGCATTGGAAGCCTCGCTTTAAAGCAAAAACTCTGGTGTTGGAATGTAAATGAGCCCCACCCTGGGAAGCTATGGCTGCTCAGAAACACTTGGTTTTTTTTCCAAGTACCAAAGCTCCCTAGAGCTACCAGTAGACTCCGCCCACTAAAACCCGTGTTCAGCATTGCCCATCAGCCCTCCAGGGCAATCAGCCTCTGAAGGGAATCTCCAAGTTCTTCCCTTATCTTTACTCACAGCAGTGGAGGCCTGGTCTTAGTGACCTGATATTTATGCAATTATTTCTCAGTTGTTTATTAATTGTGGATCACTAGTTCTTCCATCTGAGGTAGGTCATATATCATTATCCTAGTTTGGAAGAGAGAGAGAAAAAGAATGAAATGGAAGAATTTGTCCAACACTACCAAGAAGTTAGTGAGAAATTAGAACCGCAAATACCATGCGGTTTTCCTTTCATTTTTGTCTTTCTGTCAAAAGGGAAATCAGGGATCCTTAAACCTTTCCCTGAGCAGTTCTCTCTGGGCACTAAAATGCTTCAGGCCAAAAATATGCTGGTTCTCTTAACCAGATGACTCTGTGACTGAAAGAGAGAGCATTAAAACAATGAAATGAATTGGGCGTGTGCTCACCTGAACGACTCAAAACTCCAGTGGGTTGCTGGTAAACTTTTCCTGAAGCCTAAATTGAGAACACCACCCTCTCTCCTCTGGCTTTTTCCTGGAAAGACCTGATCATTTCATTTATAACAAATTTCAACCCTGGCCCCTTGACCAGGGAGGCCAGCTGCGGGTGAGCCGTCTGAAGGTGGCTGGCCTGCATTGCCTCCGAAGGTATTTCAGGAATGTTAATGGTATGCCTGAGTGGAGGCCTCAGAGCTCGGAGCTCAGGCCTGAGAACTGTTCTTGTGGCCATCTGTTGTGGCCCAGGAAGTCTCATAGCAACAGCTTCTCAAGAATGGTGCTTTTTTTTTTTTTTTAATTAAAATTAACTCACACAAAACCAAAAAACTGCTCCATTGCTCAAGAAGAATCAGGACAGCATTCAGATTCTTTCTACAGAGTGATGAGCTTTTAAGCAAGAAAAGCCCCCACATCCTTCATGCCTGTTCTTTAAATGAGCAATTTGTACTTGGTGTTGAGGTCTTAATTTTTTTTTCTCCCCCAGGGTAAAATTCTTTTTTTGGAAAGGAATGGAGGTGAAAACAAGTTTCCAAGGCTGTGGAGAAAATAGTCAGCAAAAATATGGTTAAGAAAAAAGTGGTCAGTTTTTTGAGATTTTCCTGGTATTTGTTGCTCTCAGTGATCCTGTCAGCAGCTGCATTTTTTCCCCTCTGTAATAATGTGAGCTTTATACGCCTGGCTATTTAGTTAGTGAAATGAGCTTCAGACAAAGACACTGATTTTACTATGATGATGTATGCCCTCCGGTATGAATCTCTTGAATCTGTGCAACAGCCGACCTCAGAAAAAGAGATAGGGAAAGTAATATTTGTAGTTCTATATTTTTTCATTGATGAGACATTAAGTTAGTCATTTACAAAAACTGAGGATTTTCCCTCAGGATAGAAGACACTGTAAAATGATAAATACATGAAGCCTGGGCAGGCATGCCAGACAGAGACAAAAGAATTCTATTCTGTTCTGCATTGTACCCCTTACCAGGCTATTTCAGGAAGGCACACAGCCTCTCAGATCACAGTGCCTCATCTGCAAATTGGATTCCTGCATTGTTAAGGAGGTTAAATATAATCACCTAAAAGGAACTTGGGAAAAGATCCTTGAATCTGAATGGCATCTATAAAGAAGTATTATACGCTGTCATTCTTGCTGTGGCACAACCCTGGGAAAACATTTTCATGAGAACTTTTAGATCTCCTTCATTTTTCAGTTTGGCACATTTCCCTCAAGTTTTGTGACAAAAAATTTCCCAGAAGAGTTGTAAAATATTCCAAGTGATTTTTGACTATTGTTACATAATTCCAGAATATGGAACACACTTGGAATACTTCTTTTTATTCTTTACTGGTGGTGTGTATTGCTACTTACGTATTATTCAAATGTAATACATTGCCCTTAGTAATGGCGCCAACCTCTACTTACGAGTTATTTAGATCTAATACATTGCCCTCAGTAATGGCGCCAGCCTCTACTTATGAGTTATTTAGATCTATTACATTGCCCTTAGTAATGGCGCCAACCTACCTGGAAAGGGATATGTACTTCAAGTTTGGTTTCTGAAACACAGGTTCCTAATGAGGTTTTTCTTTCTACAAAAGGCCTCTTACCCTCTTTGTGTGTATTGCCTCCCATATACAATATAACCACCACATGTTTGTGAAGTGCCTACCATGTATCAGCTGGGTTTCTAGGTACCGTGTTTAGAACTGTGAACAAAAGTAGACAAAAATTCTGGCACACATTCTAGTCAAGTGATACAGGTAACAAGTCAGATAACACAAAAATATGTCAATTGTATTATAGGCTAGAAAATGATAACTGCTATGGAAAATACATAAAGCAGAGAAGTATGTCATATGATGGCAGAGAGGGTATTGCAATTTTCTAGGGGGTGGTGGAAGGACCTGCTAAGAAGATGATATTTAAAAGAAAACTTGAAAGAGGGGAGAAAATGAGCCTTGAAGGTTACCTGGGGAGCACTGCTGACAGAGAGAAGAGCATGTGCAAAGGCCCTGGGGCAGATGTGTTTGGGAAAGAGCTGGGAGACCAGTGTGGGTGGAGCAGAATGTGGCAGGGGCAGAGAGATAGAGTGGGTCACTGGGAGGCAGTTAGCTTTTACTCTGAATAAATCCTAGGAGAACTTGCTTCACAGAGCAGTTGTGAGCATTAAATGAAATAATTTGTGCAAAGCCTTCCATAGAGTGCCTAGCACACAAAAAATCTTCTGTACTTGTTAGCTGTCATCCATTTATTTATTATTACCACTATGTAGTCTGGGATTTAAGGATGGAATGATGTGAGCACACAGCACAGAGCTTTGTTCTGATCAAAGTTAATTGTTTCTTATGAGAATTAAACTCCCAACCTTGGCCTCTTAAATATTAAATTCTATCAGCTGAGAAGGTTCCAAGTTCTATATTGTCACACCTACAGAGAAATAAAGCTTACTTTTAAAAAACTGGCCCTGATTAAACTAAATCATTGTTTCCATTTTGAAAGTACCAAGTCCATGCTCTCTAGGGACAGGTGTATTTTGAGATATTTGGTTCCAATTTCAGCTACAAAAGTCTTGTTGAATTCCACTGAATTCGCATGATCTCACAATGTACTCATGTTTGAGTCTTGATATCAATTCCCTTTTCTAGGCGGCAGGATTCGAGGTAGGGAGGAGCATATTGCAGATACAACGAAAGTAAGGAGTCAATGTGCTTTTCTTCTCCCCAGAGTCCAGAAGCAAGATTACCTTTGAGGGCACTTCAGGGACCCTTTCTCAAAGTGATCTTCCTGGACACCCCTTTGAATGTCTAGATTCTGTTGATATCCTCCTTTGAACCTGAGGGACTTGGGTCATAACTCATGTCTAGTAATGACTAGCTCAGGAAATTAGAACAAGTCAGGGAATCCTTTTCTCCAAGCATATGAAGCCATCATTTAGTGTCAGGGATAGCCTTGCTCCAGAACCACCATAAGCGATTTGGGAGCAACAAAAGGAATTATTGATGATAACTACAGATGCTCAATGAATGAAAAGATCTGTCTAAAAATGTGCACCTTCATTGTTGGAAATACTTCAGGAGAGGCTGATTAATCAATCAATAGTCAGAGGGGTTTGAGCTTATTCACATGACATACCCAAAGAACCTCTTTGGAGTTAAGGAATAACCCCTAGTGGATTTGGGATCCTACCAGAGATCATGTAATTAATGACCCAGAAAGGTACCATGTTTTTACCTCTTCAACCTGAAGACAGTAAAGAACATGGATGATATAATTTAATATAAATCTAAAAGAATGATAAAACCACCCATGATGACTGGCCCTATTATTTATTTAGTTGGTCAAGTTCTAATCTTTCGGCTTCATGAGTTCCACTATTTTTGATGACATATGTTGTATATTTTTAGTTGTAAATCAGTAATCTTTATGGCATTCCTCTAATTATTAAGCAATGTAAACTCTTTTTAAAAATTTGGGTGAGAGCTTGACTTCTAAGATCCCTTCCAAATTTGTGCTTCTGCTTCATCCTTCTAAGATCTGCTTATTAAAAACCAAATTATTCAGGAAAAGTCACCTTAAATTCTCTTTAACTGACGCCTTAGTTTGGGAATTCTGAGAGCCAGAAACAACTGATTGTAGAAGCCCTATTTCACTTAGGGACAGTGAAATAGGGTCATTTTCCTGCAGTGTCACCCTGGTCCTGGTGCCCAGAACCCCAGTTCCCAACACTGATGATGCTGTGTCCCTGTTTGTAGTTTCCAATGTTGTCACATCACTACTGCTGGCTGCCAGGTTGCTCGGTTATGATCAGTGGGTAGAGTGGACTGAAGCTCTTTTTTTCTTTTGGAAAAATGTTTCTGTAGTGCTTATTACATTCTCAGTGATTCGCAAAAATGCTATCTCTCTTAACCCAATGACAGAGCTACAGTTTTTGTCCCCATTTAACAGGTTAAACAATTGAGATACAGGGAACTAATCCAAAGTCACACAGTGACAGGAACTTGAATCCAGGTCATCTGTCAACGGAGTCTGCTTTTAGCTGCTACACTGGATTTCTCATCCACAAAATGTCTAATCCTATGTGCACTTTTTATTTGTTTTAGCTCTCCTGTTGATTTAGAGGGAAAACTGATATGGCATATTATTACACTTTATTGCCCTCTGTGAGGGCAGAGAACATAACCTATTGATACCAGTGCCTAGAGTAGTGCCTGGTGCATGCAGATACTCAAATATTTGTTGACTGAGTGAGGGAGTGAGGGTGTGACATGAATAAACAATAGTAAGGCCATAGAAATGCCTTCCTAGTCTCAAGAGTCACAGAGATGTATGTAATCACAGGATGTCATTTACATAAAAACTTTAACTTTGAAAAGTTAAAAAGCATAAAATTAGAGGTGAGGACATCATGGGACAATTACAGTGTTTGAACCAGTGTCAACAATTTCATCCCTTGTTAGGTACTCATTCATAGTTTAATTAATAAATCACATTGCACTGGAAGTGTACCTCCAAAGGACCCTGATGTCAGACTAACACCTGCTATGTGACAATTGGGGAGGGAACAGGGAACCATTGGAATGCCATGAATTCCACTAAATCAGGGCTTTACTGTGTGATCTGGATTTGGTGCATTTAACAAATGGACATTGAAACTCACAGATTTGTTATGGAGTAGAGAAAGGAAGCCTGAGTCTTGACAATGCCAGTGTCTAAGGGAACCTTTGGGTGCAATGAACATAAACTCACTTACACCAGCTCAAATAAAAAGAGACGAAGATATCAAGATATGAAGGAAGCTTTTGAAATCCAACTGTAGGAAGCCAGGAACACCTCAACGTTAACCTAGTGGTAAAAAGCTCTTAGAGTCAGAAGGCCTGTGTGTGAGTTCCAACCTTGGCATTGATGAATTTGTGACCTTGGGTAGGTTACCTAACAATTCTGAGCCTCATTTACTTATCTAAAAAGTAGGGAATAATCAAAGTTTCTACCTTGTTGTGTTATTGTATAGTTTAAGTGAGATAATACATATAAAGCACTTGGAACACTGCCTGACATGTAATAGGAACTCAATAACCATTAACTCTTATTATTATTTAGAAAGTAGGCAGCTATTCACCTTCTTTTTGGATTGTATAGTTGTTCATTTCAGCTGACTTTGAACATCAGTTCCATTGCTTTGTCCGCAGACTGGCTTTCTGAAAGACATGGTGCCAGGGTTAATTTAATGGCATAGTGATGTCATCAAAGCTCCAGGTTTGTCTGTATTTTCATTCTACTACCCTTAGCATGATGATTTTCTTCCTTACGTTTGTTCCTCATGGTTGCAAGGTGTTCGCTGCAGCTCCAGGCATCATGTCCTCACAGAGCCTTGTCCGAAGAAGGGAAGGAGTTCTAGTTTTGTGTATTTCATCAAGAATGAGAAATACTTTTTAAAAAATCCTCCTGCAAACTCTCTTTTTTTGCAAGTCAGATCTCATTAGTTAGGCTTATGTCCTATATCCTTGTCTACACTAGTAACTGGCAGGGAGTCAGATTACCATGAATAGTATAGACCAGGCAATGGTTAATCCCTTCGGGTGATGAAGGAGCTCACTTTCTGAGCACATCATTATCTGATGCTGCAATGGAATCAAAATTATTCTTGTGGAGTAAAACAGGGAACAGTGACCACTGAGTAAACAATTATGAGGGCTGTTTTAGATAAGCAAGTGTCTAAGCCAGGCGAATCAGAGTATTTCTTTGGAATTTTCTCTTTTTTTACATGGAGTCTAAGAGGAGGCAGAACTCTTGCAGTTGTTAATCTGGGATAAGGTAAACCTGAAGTTCTCTGCTCTGTGGTTGTTTTCTGCGTACTTTACCCCTCCATGCACACACACTGAATCCTATTGCAAAGATAAAAGTGAGGTCTTTTTTTTTCACCTTGCTCTATCTATATACTTTCATGCACCACATAATAACATTTGGGTCAATGACAGACCCCATGCATGACAGTGGTTCTGTAAACTGATAATGGAGCATACACAGAAGTGATATACAGTACTTGATATTGGCGCTGCAGATCAAGTAGGGGAAATGTTTGATATTCAGTAATGTGCTGGGACATTTTCGTATGAAAAATTAGAGAGCCAGGTCTGGTGGCTTGTGCCTATGATCCCAGCTGCTTGAGAGTTAGAGGCAAGAGGATGGCTTGAGCCTGGGAGTTAGAGGCTGCAGTGAGCTGTGATCACACCACTGTACTCCAGCCTGGGCAACAGAGCAAGACCCTGTCTCTAAAAAGAAAAGCAAAAGATGTTGCATATAACATCTAGGTTTGTGTAAATACTGTCTATGATGTTTGTACGATGAAATTGCCTAATCAGGCATTTCTTGTCACATATCCCCATTGTTCAGCAATGCATGACTGTGTCTAGATGTATAGGTAGGTAGATAGGCACAGAGAAACACACACACACACACACATACACACACACACACACACACACACTCCAACAGATGCTGCCTCTCCCAAGAAAGAATCTGACAATAACTTCCAGTCCCTGAGGCCATCTCCATCCCTGGCCTTCCTAAGAAATTCCCTTTTTTGCTTGAATTTCTCTGTGGGTTCAGTGTCACTGTGTCATTTGCAACAACAATAACAAAATCCCATCAGAAGCATTCTCCTAAGCTTCTGGGATTCTGTCCCCCATATCTACTAGTGTGTGGCCCTGGCTCACCCCAGAGCCATCACTGGACTCTACTCCATGTGCCCCACAGCTCTAGAGCCTTATCACCCGATAAACTCAGCCTTGTGCCAGCACCAGGTCGCACCAGCAGCAATGCGAACAGCTCTGCCTATAGCTGAGGAAGAGCTGGTCTAGCCTCACCCCTTCAACTGGGGCTTGATCGGGACCTGTTCTCCTAGAATAGATGGTAATAGAGAGACAGTAACCTCTATCTCTGATAAAAGGTTTAATATCTTCCAAGTCTTTTCTAAAGCGACTCAGGGAAAGAGACCACCCTACTGACAAGTACATTTTTTTCATAAATAAAATGACTTGATTTCAGATATACAAGTGCCTTTGACAGGGAGTTTAAATTTGGTGGCTGTATTCCTTTTGGCCTGACTTAAATAGGAGAAGAGAATTGTGGATTCCTATTAGTGGGAAATTAGTAAAGGATTCGAGGAGCAAGTGACTAGGAGAGCAGAGTGAAGTAATAAACAAAATCAGTGTGGCCATCGAGGCAGGCCAGTTGGACTAATGAGAAAAATCCCTTGGAAGGTGGAAATAGGAGACATTGAGACTGTCATTCAGGAAGTATGGATATATATATTTTTTAATGTTTGTTTTTACTATTTGTTATGATAATGGTATAAACATTTGTGAAAGTAGAGTCCCACAAATTCCCACGCACCCACCCTCCAGCTGGATGGCTCTTGTTAAGTAGAACAAGACAGGGAGGAGGAGAAGATGAAAGAAAGGAGCAGGATCCAGTGAAGGACAAAATGTTCAGTGACAGATCTATTAGTGAACTTGTCGAGAGGAGACAGGAAGCTGAAATCCAAGATGTTTATTCTTCTTAATCATAGGTTAATGAAATAATTGCTAAATGAGATCTGGCTTCTAGCCATTTGAGTAGGGATTATGTAACTTGAGGAAGCAGATCCCGTGGTGTAATCTCCAAATTGCTGGGTGTCGGGGAAGCAAAAGGCCCCCATATAACACGGTGACAAGGCTAAGACAGCAAGTCAGCATTTATTTGTTTGTTTGGCATTTAGCAACTATTTGTCTACAATCTCCCAGGCACTGTGCTAGGCTTTGTGAGCATGCAAATCTGAAGGACCAGGTTCTTGCTTTCAGAGAATGCAACATCTACTGGTGAAAGTAGAGAGGAAAATCTATGATTATAACAGGCATGCTATAATGAAGTTTTTCTGGTAGCATAGAAAAGATGAAAGCTTCTTGCAGGAGGATGATTGTCTTGATCTTTGGAAGGATGAACAGGCGTTTGGTAGATGAATTTAGTGAGTGAAAGCATTCTAGCTAAAGTAGCTTACGCAAAGGCAGAGAGGTACTCAAAGAGAACCTTAAGTCAGGGCTGCAGGGCTGATGGCATACTTGTGACCTGCTAAAAGACAAGGTGGGGATGGGATAGGGGTGGCCAGGAAGTGGGGAGCAGGGGCTAAAGTTCAGCCTGGGCTTCGCCCCCTGGTGCAGCTGTATCCACCTGGAGGAGGTGTCTTTTTCTGGTTTGACAAGGGGCCACATGGGCAGGGGGTAACCCTGTCTGAGTGTATTTAGTATTCTTTGACTAAAGAGTATGTGTGAGGATGCTCATGAGTTTGAACAGAACCCATAAAGGTGATGGGGCATTAATAAATAATTAAAAGGCAGAGTAGTGACAAAATCAGACTTGTGCTTGCGAAAGACGATTCTGGCTGCATTTTGGGAGGTGGTTTTGAAGATGTTAAGTCCAAAGGAAAGTAAACTAATGAGAAAAGGCTGGAACAGGTGAAAAATAATGGGGGCCTGAATGACAGCTGTGGGAGGGGAAGGAAAGGAAGTGATGCATTGAATATCCAGAAGGTACAGCAGGTAGACTTGGTGATGGGCTGGCTGCTTGAGTGCAGGGGAGCAAGGCGAGGAGGATGACTCCTAGGGTTTTAGCTTTAGCAGCTCAGCGGGAGATTATCACATCCCAGTAAAGATCAATAAACCCAAGAACTTTGCCGTAGTGTGTGCTGAGGTGTTACCTGTTGAATAATAACAATAAAAAAGTTCTTTATATAATCATGGTGGTTAAAGATTAAAAGGAGGGCTTCAGTAGTAGCTTTTGAGACAGAGGAAAAAGACCTTGATCCTGAGTTGTGTCCCTTCAGAGAATGAGCAATTGATATGAAAGGGAACTGTAGGGTCTTTTGCATTGTGATCCCATTCAAGTACAGCAAAATCTCCTGTAGTGGATAGTTTGCCCAGTTAAGATAGGTCGAAGAGTAATGCCCAGCTGCAGAAAGTTAGTTCATCTCCTTTATTCTTTCTTTCCAGATGAAAATAATATAAATCTCGGGTACCTTAGACCCTTTCTCATTGTTTTGGAGAAAGCAGTTTTTTGTTTTGTTTCTGATGGTGGACATGTCAGCAGCATTCTTTCTGTCTCCCTGTGCTTATCGTGATGGTGTCCTAGCACAGGCTTTGAAGTTGAATGGTCCTGGGTTTGAATTCCTAGTTCATCACCATCTGTCACTTTGGGCAGAATACTTATCTCTGTGAACCTCATCTGTAAAATGTAGGGAAATATGGTTTTCTCATGGAGCTGTTATGAGGGTTAAGGGACAACGAAAGTGGAGTGCTTGGCATAGGATCTGCAGGCCACATGCTGGTGACGAGTGGTGGCTGTGGAAGTGAGCTTTGTTGGTGCTACTGTACTTCTTATTAATGCCAGTGTTCAGATATCAAGAAAAGATATGACACCTGGAATCCCAGCACTTTGGGAGGCCGAGGTGGGAGGATCAACGAGCCCAGGACAATGTAGTGGACCCTATCTCTACAAAAACATTTTTTTTTTTTTCTTTTTTGTTTGAGACGGAGTCTCGCTCTGTCGCCCAGGCTGGAGTGCAGTGGCCGGATCTCAGCTCACTGCAAGCTCCGCCTCCCGGGTTTACGCCATTCTCCTGCCTCAGCCTCCGAGTAGCTGGGACTACAGGCGCCCGCCACCTCGCCCGGCTAGTTTTTTGTATTTTTTAGTAGAGACGGGGTTTCACCGTATTAGCCAGGATGGTCTCGATCTCCTGACCTCGTGATCCGCCCGTCTCGGCCTCCCAAAGTGCTGGGATTACAGGCTTGAGCCACCGCGCCCGGCCTACAAAAACATTTTTAAAAAAAATTAGCCAGGTGTAGTGGCACACACCTGTAAGTCTCAGCTATTCAGGAGGCTGAAGTGGGAAGATGGCTTGAGCCCAGGAGGTCAAGGCTGCAGTGAGCCACGATTGTGCCACTGTCCTCCAGCCTGGGTGACCAAGTGAGACCCTGTCTCAAAAATAAATAAATAAATAAATAAATAAATAAATAAATAAATAAATAAATAAATAAGATTTGCTTCTGCAGCCTTTGATTATTCCTTGGGCCTGCATCTATTAGATGCTGACTGTATATATCACGTTGCCTTCTTTGTGGGTTAACCTGAGGAGAAAGAGTTCCATGCCACGTGAGTCAAAGAGCAGGATATAAACGTGGCTTGCTCCTTCCTGACGTGTCTTGAGATACTGTGCTGTATGCCTGGGACAGAGAAGCATACCATTAGACTATAGAAATCACTGGAAAGAAAGCAGAAAATTGTGGTACTTTCGGCTTTCACATGATTAAGTTGTTTTCCTCGGATACAATAGGCCACTGAAGCTACACTTGATATTACATTAATAATTCAGCAAACCACATTAATTAACTACCAGCCCATGGCTTCAGCAGCTAATAGCACCTAAAGAAAATGTACTTCAACTTTCTTATCAAGAAATGGTCTTGATAAGACACCAGGTGACTCTAACTTTGGTCATTGCTCTGGAATGTTCCTGATGGTGCTGCCAGTTTTCATTGCCCATAGGTGCAATATGGAAATTTTTATAAATACTCCCATTAAACGCTTTTACAAATTAACAACATTTTTATACTGTATTGTAACTGAAAACGAATGAGTATTTTTCTTATCTCACCTGTAGAAAAGGGAGTGGTGAGAATTCAGGAGTTAATATTGCAAAAATACCTGAGATAAGAAATACGTGTTGAAGTATTACTGGTTTTGATTGCCACTGAATCCTCATGAAGCAACCACAAAAATGAAACAGAATCAGGAACTAGGAAAAGTGGAAAGTCTGTATTTTTATACTACTCTAAAATCTGTAAGGTTGGTGCAAAAGTAATCTCAGTTTTTGCAATGACTTTAACGGCAAAAGCCACAATTACTTTTGCATTATCCCATGCCTTTGAGAAGGAAGAGAAGTTTTCAGAGTGTTTAAAATTAGCCACCCATAGTTTGCTGTAAAAGGGACATAAAATTTGGTGATGGTTAAAAATGTACATCAGTGGTTCTCAGCTAGAGGCTATTTCCCTCCAGGGGACATTTAACAATATCTGGAAACATTTTTGATAGTCACAACTGTGTGTGGTGTGGGGAGGAGGTCATGCTACTGGCATCTAGTGGGTAGAGGTCAGGGATGCTGCCAAAATCCTGCAATGCACAGGAAAGGTCCCCCAATAGAGAATTACCTGGCCCCAGTTCTCAGTAGCGCCAAGGCTGAGAAACACTGAGTAAAATAACAGCTGTTGGGAGCTTCTACCACTGTACTGTCTCTTTCAGCAAGAAATTAGCCATCCTGTTCATTCAAATTATTTTCCTCAGGTTATGTAAGGAAAATGTACTCCTCTACTTTCTTTTTTATTTATTTATCGCCCAGGCTGGAGTGCAGTGGCGTGATCTCAATTCACTGCAACCTCAGCCTCCCCGGTTCAAGCGATTCTCCTGCATCAGCCTCCCTAGTAGCCAGGACTACAGGTGCGCCACCACGCCCAGATAATTTTTTGTACTTTTAGTAGGGACAGGATTTCACTATGTTGGTGGCCAGACTGGTCTCCAATTCCTGACCTCAGGTGATCCATCCACCTTGGCCTCCCAAAGTGCTGGGATTACAGGTGTGAGCCACCACACCCGGCCTTACTCTTCTACTTTCTTATAGGTTTAGTCTGGACTATCTTCTTCATATATAGCTCTCAAATTGTCAGACAATTCAGTCCCCAAAGTCTTCAGGCCAGGTGCTTGAAAGACTGTAGGTGCAAAAAAACAACAACCAGGTTGATTCAAGGGTTCACTTCTCAGCTGACTGGTTCAGCACCCTGTGGACACACAGCTGTTTTGTGTTGATAAAGATAGCTAAAGAAAGAAAGAAGTTGGTTGAGGAAATGTCTTCACATTTCACCACTCCCCTTCAAGGAAAGGGAAAGTTGGCTTTTCAAATACTTGCCAAGCGTGAAGCCATCCAGGAGCAATTACAGAATGTTCCTTTCAATCTTTCTCCGCTGTTTTCCTTGACTTATTTTATGAAGTATTTATTGAGTACTTACCATCCCAATCCTTATGATAAGTACTGCTCCTAATACAAAGAAAACTCAAATGATTTTAAGAATAACTAAAAAAATTACAAAGTCCTGTAGGTGATGACCTACAGGAAAAAGAAATGTTGGACAAAGGATTTCTCTCCTAGATTTTATGAATTTATATCTTACAACATATAAAGTTAAATATACATTTTTCTATGCATGTGTCTATTGAAAACTGTTAAAATATAGAAATTTATAATAAATGATACAGCCTTATGTTAATTTTCTTGATTTTTTTCCCCTTAGAATGCTTTTGCTTTGTCTGGAAAGATTACCCAGTTCTGGGGCTTACTTAGTGGCAATATATTGATATATAGTAGGCAAAATTAATTTAATTACAATAAATAAGCTTCGTTATATGAAATAGGTTGGTGTTAAATTGGATCTCTCTTGGTCCAGCCTCTAGGAAAACAAATTACTTTTCATTATGATAAATGTGAATGTATCTCCAGATACTTCCGTGGAACTCACTGTACAAATATGACAGAAGAGTTAGTATGGTGGACCCTGGAGCCAGACTGCCTGGATTAAAATCCTGGCTCTGCCACTGACACTCTGTGACTGTGCAACCTTAGACAGATCACTTCCCTCCTGATACCTCAGTTTCCTTATCTTCAAAATGAGGATAACAGTCATAGTATTTTTCTTAGAAGGTGATTATAAGAATTGAATGAATTATGCATGTAACTAGCACATAGTAAATGCTCAAGATACATTATTTTTATTGTCATCATTATTGTTGCATTGTATTTTATTTTTCTGTATTTGTACTAAAGATGGACTAATGGATAGAGTCATTGCAGCTTGCCCAAGTGTAATGCGGTATAAACGTACCTAATTCTGATTCCACATGTTCCTTGAGATAGTTATCTTTTAAACACACATACTTGTCCAGGCGTGGTGGCTCACACCTGTAATCCCAGCACTTTGGAAGGCCAAGGAGAGTGGATCATGAGGTCAGGAGATTGAAACCATCCTGGCTAACACGGTGAAACCTGTCTCTACTAAAAATACAAAAAATTAGCTGGGTGTGGTCACATGCACCTGTAGTCCCAGCTACTTGGGAGGCTGAGGCAGGAGAATCACTTGAACCCGGGAGGTGGAGGTTGCAGTGAGCCAAGATTGCTCCACTGCACTCCAGCCTGGGTGAGAGAGTGAGACTCTGTCTCAAAAAAAAACAAAAAACAAAAAGCACAAACAACAACAACAACAAAACTGTACATTGCAACTAACAGGACATTTATTGATTGATTTGTATGAGCAAAGCCTCTAACTTTCTATGCAGTATGACCATATAAAATAATGGAATAAGACCACTGTCTTGTATTCTTTTTTTTTTTTTTTAATACTTTAAGTTCTAGGGCACATGTGCACCACATGCGGGTTTGTTACATAGGTATACATGTGCCATGTTGGTTTGCTGCACCCATCAACTCGTCGTTTACGTTAGGTATTTCTCCTAACACTATCCCTCCCCAAGCCCCCAACCCTGCAACAGGCCCCGGTGTGTGATGTTCCCCTCCCTGTGTCCACGTGTCCTCATTGTTCAACTCCCACGTATGAGTGAGAACAAGCATCTTGTATTCTTTTTTTTTTTTTTTGAGATGGAGTCTTGCACTGTCTCCCAGGCTGGAGTGCAGTGGCGTGATCTCAGCTAACTGCAACCTCTGCCCCACTGGTTCAAGTGATTCTTCTGCCTCAGCCTCCCGAGTAGTTGGGATTACAGGCACCCACCACCCCATCTCTTAGTAGAGATGGGGTTTCACTATGTTGACCAGGCTGGTCTCAAACTCCTGACCTCGTGATCTGCCCACCTCGGCCTCCCAAAGTACTGGGATTACAGGCCTGAGCCACTGCGCCCGGCTGCATATTGTATTCTTAAGCCTCTAGAGCATCTCAGTCTTCAGGGAGCAGAGGACATATATTAGAATTGGAGCCTCTGGCTACCTTGGAAGAGGATGCTTTCAATTCTTTTAGCCCGTTGTAATACTTGGGGGCTATTGGTTGATTGTGCTTTAAAGGATGTTGATATCAAATATGGTCTGGCTATATTTATGCCAAGTTGCTGACATGTGTAATATTTATTGTTCCTAATGCATGATAGGATCAAAATGCTGTACACAAACAGGTAAAGATGGTTTTGCAGCTTTGGGTTTTCAATTTATTTTCTAGAACATGTCTCACCTGCTCTCCTACATAAAGACGCATGATTGCTTTTGAGCTCAACTAAATTTAGTGTGGTATCTAAGTTGTCTGTGTGTTATTCTGGTGAGCAAAGGTGCTTGATCAAAATGATCTCTTGAAAGTTTGAATGTCCTCGTTAAAATGTTCAAATGGGAACCATCCACCTAAAGGATACCATGAAAATATTAGAAATCATTTTTTTAAGCATTGATGTTGGTAATTGTTAGACAATGTCTGAAACTTTTGAAATCATAACCATCTAAGGCAGCATAGGAAAGAGAAATAGTAGGGATGTTGAAACACTAAAATAGTAAGTTTTATAAGACAAAAGTGACCTTGCATTCAAAATAAGATTTCTAGCAATTTATTCTGTTGATTTTAGATTGAATTTGTAGTAAGTAAACAATTACCAGACTATATAAGGCTAAGGAGTTACTTGTCTATAAAACCAAAAATGTGAACTAGTTTATCTCTAGGGTACATTTTGTCTCTAAAATGCCAAAAATCAATCTAATATGTTTCCCTGGATTGAATTCCTCAAGGGTCAAGGTGCATGCACCTTTGATATAGTGCTGAACGAAGCATTACTAATAAACATTAACTGATTTGGATTTAAATTCCTCTTATACAGCTCAAATGCAGGCTTGAAAAGTAATGCCCCCATGGCGGTAAAAGCATCAGTATGAGTGTACATGTGGAAAGATTTGTTGTAGGAAGATCAGTCAGCCCTATTTCATGATGACTTCAATGGTGTCGGTGCAGCAGTGGAGTCATGGCCATGACAGCATCATCAGAGTGAACTTTAATTAAAAACAAGTGGAGAAATCAACAGCCAGGATTTATCCAGGAAATAACTAAATGACATACAGCCCGGAAGAGAGATATCGAGGCACCATTTTATTGCATTCTAGTGGGAGAGAATAGTTCTCATTATAAAAATTCTAAGAAAAGTTGGAAAAATAATGAGCACTATAAATTAGATTTGAATTTGGCATGCCTTTTAGCCTCAACACATCCCATTCTGTATCCCCTTAAACTGTCAGAGAATAGGCAGGTATGACTCGTTCCTCAAACTTGGGTAAGCAGAAATTAAAATAAACCTATTTAAGAAATAAATAGCAAAAGGAAACTATAAAGAAATCATCAAATAGAATTGCTTAGTTGTTGAGAGAACTATGTAACTTAGCTAAGTGACAACAAAGGGAAAAAACCTAATTAAGTTGCTGAAGAGGAGGAAAATATTTTTTCAGTGGCACAAATCCCAGAGCAAAAACAAAAACGAAAACAAAATGAAAAGATGTTTGCTTTTAAATAGATGGGAAAAATCCTTGTTTTCTAAAATGTGACTTTAAAGACACTTGGTAAAAATTCTAATAGCTACAGTTAAATTTCATTCTATAATAATACTTTTGATACAGAATCACTCTTTATCATTTCATAGTTCTGAAAATGTATTAAAGGCACAATACTCTCTCTATATATATACACACACATACATATATACATATATACACATATATACATATTTATACATATATACACACATATATATATATTGTTTTTTTGAGACAGAGTCTCTCTCTGTCGCCAGGCAGGAGTGCAGTGGCGCAATCTTGGCTCACTGCAACCTCCGCCTCCCAGGTTCCAGCGATTCTCCTGCCTCAGCCTCCTGAGTAGCTGGGATTACAGGCGCCCACCACCACACCCAGCTAATTTTTGTATTTTTAGTAGAGACGGGGTTTCACCAAGTTGACCAGGATGGTCTTGATCTCTTGCCCTTGTGATCTGCCCGCCTCGGCCTCCCAAAGTGCTGGGATTACAGGTGTGAGCCAACGAATACTATGTATTTTAAACAAACAAATATTTTTAAGTGTTATGCTTACTACCGACTGCTGCTTACCAGTGTGGTGCACATTAGCTACTCTGAATGTCAGTTTTTGTATCTGTAAAATGGTAGTAAAGGCTGGGCACAGTGGCTCACACCTATAATCCCAGCACTTTGGGAGGTGGGTGGATCATTTGAGGTCAGAATTTCGAGACCAACATAGTGAAACCCCATCTTTACTAAAATACAAAAATCAGCTGGGCCTGGTGGTGGGTGCCTGTAATCTCAGCTACTTGAGAGACTGAGGCAGGACAATCACTTGAACCCTGGAGGCAGAGGTTGCAGTGAGCCGAGATCACACCACTGCACTCTAGCTTGGGCAACAGAGCAAGACTCCCTGTCAAAAAATAAATACATACATACGTACATAAATAAATAAAATGGGAGTAAAAACTTTTACCTCTAGAGTTCTTGGGAGTATAAATTACATGCATTATACATTAAATTACATATGTAGCATTGTACTGGGTAGCTGGCAGGAGTCCAAAAAATGCTGTAGCAGCTTGCAGATCTTGGTATGTTAAACTCTACTCTGACTCTGACAATTTGCATTTTTTTTTTTTTTTTTTACCAAATCAGCTCACTGTACCTCAATTTCAAAATCTTCAAAAATGGCAATGTGTTCAAAAATGTGTGTGTGTGCACGTGTGTGAGTGTGTGTAATATTTATATGTGTGTGTGTGTGTGAAACATTTGAGATTTGCAGTGTGATCAGGAATATAAAGCATCTTGGGAAAAAAAGATGCCATTCAAATACAAACAAATACTCATCATTTCCTCCAGTTTTATTGACTAAAAGCATCAGTTGCAACATATCAAAATCTGATCTATTTCTGTTTTATGGAATTAAAGCTTGATTTAGTACATGTTTTGTGGTCCTTCTGGGTCTAGGAGATGAACAGACTGAACTGGAAATAAACAAAGCCAAGAAGCTTAAGCTAGAGGGTAGAGACCTATTCACTCCCACACCCTGAGGAATTTATGACCAGTAAGTTGCTCTCTAATGAGCACAGAACAAGAGCATTGCATCTTCTCTTAATTAGTTTGACAGATAGTCATTTAAATTTGAAAAGATTCCCAGACTTGGGATAGCAAAGGCAAGTCTTGAATTCCTTTTGCATCTTAATTCTGTTTTTGTTATGGTGGCTCTGGGGAATGTCAATATCTGAAGACAAATAAAAATTCATGTCTTCATCCAGGGACCTCCACATTTTCTATTTATTACTGACCACAAACCACCAGGTTTCAGTTTGCAGCTGTAAAGTCTAACACAAAAGCAACAGGTTCTGCAATAATGCTATTGGTGGTTTCTATGAGGGGTGAATTTTTTTTCTCATGGTCAATAAAGGACAGAGTTTCAAGGCAGGCTTTAAATAGCTATCTTTACATCAGAATAAGTCACTACATGGGCATCACAAAACCATGAATTGCTTTTACCCATAGGGCATACTTGCCACCAGCCCTTGGTAATCCATGGAAATGAGTAATTGGGAGACCTTATATATTCCCAAGCCCTTTTAATCAATAGTAGCATTAACCTTTATGAAGGTTGTTAAAATATAGCAAGAGTACTGATGACATACTTCATTTTATCATGCTTTAACCTCTAGCTGTGCAGGCTGTTCACTCTAAAACAGTGCTCTGTTAGGTAGCAACAGGGGCCTGCAACCCACCCCTACTTCACTGGCCTGGCCAGGCATCTGTGAGGCTGACTACATAGGCTGAGGGATGCCTTCTCCTCCTGCACACACAAAAAAGCCTCATATGGGATGGTTGTGGACCTGACTGAATAGAGCTGCTACTGAGGAAATGTCCAAACATACACAACCTTGGGAAGAAGGCACAACACTTGCCTAATCTACCAAAGCTCAGTTTTTAGCTCTCGAGTGAGGGCATTCGTTCATCAGTGAGCCTGGTCCAGCTTCACTTTGGCAAGTGTCCCCCACCCTGTCTCTCTCCCCTCACTACCATTTTCCCCATTACCTTAGAGCAGATTCCTTTTATTCAATAAACTCATCGTAATGAAGCCAGAATGCAACATTCAAGGAAAGGGGGCTGGTATTTGAGTTCTGATTTAAAGAAAAAGAGGCAGAGCTTGCAAAGCATCACCTGTTGTTCTCTCAGTCCATTGGCCTGGTCATTAGATTATACTCTCTGGAAAGCTGATTTGATTGACTGGACAGAGATGATATAGCATAACATAGCATAGCATAGCATAGCATAGCATAGCATAGCATAGCATAGCATAGCATAGCATAGCATAGCATAGCATAGCATAGCACAGTGTCAGATCAGAAGGCCTGGGGGAAATCCTCTGCTTTACCACTTAGTGGAATAACCTTGAGCAAGTTACCTCATCTCTTTGAGAATCCATTTCTGCCTTCATAAAACAAGAATGATAATATGAGGCTCGGGTGAGTTAATACATGTAAAGTGCCGAACACTTGCTTTGGAAAGCAGTGGTTCTCAAATCTTGGGGCCTGGACCAGCAGCATTACCTGGGAGCTTGTTAGAAATGCAAATCTCAGATCCCAAATAAAACTTAGGAGTATAGGAGAAAATACTTGCAAATAAGATGTCTGACAAGGTGTTAACATCCAGAATATATGAAGAACTCCAAAACTCAACAACAACAGCAAAACAAGCACTCTGATTAAAAAATGAGCAGAGGACTTGAGCTGACATTTTTCTAAAGGAGATATACAAATGGCCAATAGGCACATGAAAAGATGCTCAATGTCACTAATCATCTGGGAAATTTAAATCAAAACCACTATCAATAACAAGAAAGTAACAAGTGTTGGCAAGGACATGGAGGAATTGGAATGCTTGTACACTGTTGGTAGGAATATAGAATGGTGCAACGGTAGGAAAAACAGTATGAGTATGACTCAGAAAATTAAAGGTAGGATTGCCATATGATCCAGGATTCTATTTCTAGGTATACACCCCAAAAAACTGAAAGCAGAGTCTCAAAGAGACATTTGTCCACCCATGTTCATAACGTTATTCACAATAGCCAAATGACAAAAGCAGCCCTAGTGTCCATCAGTGGATGAATGGATAAACAAAATGTGGTACATATATACAATGGAATGTTACTCAGCCCTAATAAGGAGTCAAATTTTGACACATGCTACATGACACAAGGTTCATAAACGAACCTTGAGGACATTATACTAAGTGAAATAAGCCAGCTTCACACACACACAACTACGTGATTCCATTTACATGAGGTACCTAGAGTAGTCAAACTTACAGAGACAGAAAGTAGTGTGGTGGTTGCCAGGGGCAAGGGGTTTGGAGAAATGGGAATTGTTTTTTAATGGGTACAGAGTTTCAGTTTTGCAAGATGGAAAGAGTTCCGTGGATGAATATTTGTGATGGTTGTATAACAATGTCAATGTACTTAACACTACTGAACTGTACACTTAAAATGCTTCAGATGATCATTCTTATGTGTATTTGACCAGTTTTAAATAGAAACTCAGTGGTGGCACCTAGCAATCTGACAGACTGAGTTGTAATAGTTCCTCTAGGTAGTTCTTTTTCTTCTTTTTGAGATGGAGTCTTACACTCTTTCCCAGGCTAGAGTGCAGTGGCGTCATCTCGGCTCACTGCAACCTCTGGCTTGCAAGTTCAAGCAATTCCCTTGCCTCAGCCTCCCGAGTAGCTGGGCTTACAGGTGTGCGCCACCATGCCCAGCTAATTTTTTTTTTTTTTTTTTTTTTTTGCATTTTTTTAGTAAAGACGGGGTTTTGCCATGTTGGCCAGGCTGGTCTCAAACTCCTGACCTCAAGTGATCCACCTGCCTTGGCCTCCCAAACTGCTGGGATTACAGGCATGAGCCACTGCACCAGGCCCCTCTAGGTAGTTCTGATGCTTGCTCAAAATTGAGAAATACTAATACAGAGCAAGCATTTACTAAATGGTGGCTGATATCGGCTGGGCACTGTGGCTCACTTCTGTAATCCCAGTGCTTTGGGAGGCTGAGGTGGGCAGATCACCTGAGGTCAGGAGTTCAAGACCAGCCTGGCCAACATGGTGAAACCCCCATCTCTACTAAAAATACAAAAATTAGTTGGGTATGGTACTGGGCACCTGTAATCTCAGCTACTTGGGAGGCTGAGGTAGGAGAATCACTTGAACATGGGAGGTGGAGGTTGCAGTGAGCCAAGATCACGCCATTGCACTCCAGCCTGAGAGACGAGTAAAACTCCATCTCAAAAATAAATAAATAAATAAATAAATAAATAAATAAATAAATAAATAAGTGGTGACTGATATTATTATAATCATAATTGTTATTGTTATGTATTATCAGTAACATAAATAATGCTCAATATAGTTTGATTTCTAGTATATTTCCTAATCTAATTTTGAAAATTAGTCATATTTGGAAAATTTTACGAAGTGAATTAGGATATGCAATTAACAAGAACACTTCTCTAACCATTCAACATTTAGGAAAGCTTGTATATGTTTATAATTTCCTGATAACTGAATGGAGAAGGGCAGTTATTTCATTTCTGGAGTATACATTGAACCTTGCAAAGTCAAGTGATCCTTTGTCCAGGCCTCTAGTACATCATAGTCCATATAGACAATCTGTTTTGGTTTGTTTGTTTGTTTGTTTTAGAGACAGGATCTTGCTCTGTCAGCCAGGCTGGAACACAGATCACAGTTCATTGTAACCTTGAACTCCTGGGCTCAAGCAATCCTCTCGAGTAGCTAAGACTCAGCCTCCTGAGTAGCTAAGACTACAGGTTTGTGCCACCATGCCCAGCTAATTTTTATTTTTATTTTGGAGAGATGGGGTCTTACTATGTTGCCTAGGCTGGGTTCACGAGATTCTCCTGCCTTAGCCTCCTCCCAAACTGTTGGGATTGCAGGCGTGAGCCACTGCAACTGGCCCTCAGAATCCGTATCTGACCATGTTTCTCTTCAGGATCAGAAGTCTTTAAAAAAGAAATGTGAAAAACCAAATTATGTTGTAAACTCTTCATTTCCTTTCAAATGACTCCAGTCTATCAGCATAGACTAGATGTTAAGAGCAGTGTTAGCAGGCAATTAAGTCTTTTATGCCCATCCAGCACATTTACCTAAATAGACAGTCTAGAATATCATATATTTACACCATTATGTATTCTGTCTGGAAGTAACAATATAAAAGGTAGCATTAATGTACTTTTTTTCAGTAGATGCTACTGAACTTTGAACATCTTATTAGCCTTGAGTTTAGATTTTCAAACTTGTCTCAGGAAGCTATTGCTACCTGGTACCCATTTTGTTTTATTTTTATTTATCTTTTAGAGGGCAAGAAGGTAATGGCTTTAAAAAATCTCTTGGGCAAGAAAGGGGAAGACTTTTCTGCAAGGAAAATGGATCATACTTTGTTTTCCTTCATAAAGGGTAATGAGGGTATAATCTCAAAGCTACACTTGACCATCATCTGTCAAACCAAAGCAAATAAGTCAGTGCCCATCTTTCCTTATTGTAAAACTAGAAGAGAAGATAACCACCATGTGGCTGTTGTCTAGCCAAAGAAAACCACCCTCATTTCAGAAAATGTTTACTTTTTCACTCTCATTGAGTGATATACCATCAAGGTATGAGTTAGATGTTGGCATTTTGTGGAAAGGTTTTCTTTGTTTAGCAAAACCACAGCTGTTCATTTCTGGTAATTTGAATTTCCTAAAAAGTGGCCATAGCTTCAGAATTTGATTTTTAGTAACCTTTAGCAGACTAAGAGTTTTTCTGGTTTGAAGATTATATTTAAACACACAAAAAAAAGTAGAGTGGTTTGTGTTTTACTTTATGTATTAATGTGAAATTTGGAGATGAAGCCTCTTTGTTGCTTAAATAACTGCATCCCCTCGTTTTCTGCTGTCCACTTTTATATATTTCCTAAACATCCACAAATCTCGATATACTCTTATAGTGATTCTTATTTTGTTTGTATGTGTGTTTTTTCCAGTAATGTACACCTTTGGGAATCCACCCCCAGCTTTTCCATTATTTCTTCTGTAATTTGGGTTTTATTTTAAAATGCTATTGGCATCCCTGCAGAGGAATCCTGCATTACCCCTCTCCAGATCTTAAGGTTATCTCCCTATTCTGTTGATTGAGAGATCCAAAGTCAAAGGTGAGTCAGGGATTTGGTGTGCAGGTTCTCACGATGAACATGTTTTCTCCAGACCCAGCTGGGGGGTTAAGATTCAGGCAGCTGGTGATGAGAGGGGCTGCTTTCCTCCAAGTTCAGTAGCCCTCCCTCAAATGAGAAACTACTTCACAACAATCTCAACCCATTTGTCCTCCACTGTGGATGGGGATGGGGGGGGAATTGCTTGAAGAGTTTTAAGGTGATTTTTTTCCCTTTAAAAAAATTGCAGTAAAGTATACATAACATTAAATTAACCATTTTAACCATTTTAAGTGTATAATTTGGTGGCATTAAGCACATTCACATTGTTGTGCAACCATCACCACTACCCACCTTTAAGTGAGTTGAAGATGATTTTTTTAAAGTCACTTCTTGCCTCCGCTCACAAATTCCAGTTGACTTTGTGCGCCTCTCTGTCTCTGTCTCTGTCTCTCTCTCTCTTAAAGTCTATGTTATCGTTCTGATTATTTAACTTGGAGAGTGTGAAGGATTCTTTTTTTTTTTTTTTTTAACACTGCATGATGAATTGGTCTCAGTGGAATTCAAACGATCTCGTTGTTTTGGTTATTTCTTATCGGGAATGCTGGATTTTTTTCTAAGAGCCATGGCAGGGGTGAAGGGGCACAAGGGAGCCACCTCCTTTTGAGTCAGTTTAGCAAAAGTGAGAAAATGGTGGGGTGATGGGAAGTCATTCCTGCAGATATATTTGGGGTGCTAAAGGGGCATCCTGGCACCCTGAAGAAATTGAGACTCCCAGTTTTTACCTAGTGAACCTTCTGGCTGTACTTTAGGGCAAACTTCTTGCTGTTTCTATATTTGCTCTCCATTGATAAGAACTTCTTAAGGTCACAGTGTCCTTGGGTAACGAAGCCAGGCAGAAGAAAGTTCTTTAATCTTTACCTAGTGTGCGTGGCATACCAGGAACTCTACAAAGGAAACACACGGAACATGCCCAGCCTCTAGCTCAGCTTGACTTGGAGAGACTGCCCATCAGGCACACCCTGTGCTGGCTCCAGCTTCTGGAGTTTCTGGGTTATCATACCTGAAGGGATTATCATCTTCACCCAGTGTCCGGATCATCGGCCACGGAAGTTTGTTTGTTCAACACAGGCTGAATCAGTTCCATGTTGAATAAGAGACGTTTTCCTTCTTGAAATATTCTTAGAACAATGTTTTCATTTTCTCCAAGGAAAAACTTGCTCAGACACAGTTCTTTCTGATCCAAACCCCCTGCTCGCTTCTGCCTCCTCTCATTGTTGTAAAACCGAAGTGTTTCTATTCCTCTACTCTAAACCCGCTCAGAGGGAATTCTGCCTTTTGATTTGGAGGTATTTTTTCCTTCCACATATGGCAGTATCCAGTAATAATATTATACATCTAAAGGAAGGAGCAGAATTTTAATCTGTGTGCAGCTACATGTATCCTCCTTCTCTCCTATGGCAGGATTTTCTAGTGAAACCTCTGGCTATTGGAAGATGATATTAGGCATAGAACTAGTTTGTTTAGCCAAAAAATATATAAGTGGAAGCAGTGCTCATGATATAGGAATATTTAAAACTTTATAGAGACAATCTGAAGACCTAACTGGTGTGTTAGTCATTAAGTTTTAACTCCCTTTAAATTGAGAATGAACCCAGGGACCAACATTATGAGATGCTAAGTAGCTTCTAAAGGGATTTACTGTCAGACTTTAAAGTGTTTTCTTTTGGCCAGAGCTTTAGTGGTCTTCATATAAAATATCAGCTGCCATTATTATTAAACTTTCTATACTGAAAAATAATTTAGTATAATAATGATATAATTTCAGGCAAGATTTAGTTCCATTTTGCAAATATTTTTAAAAGTAGGCTGGGCATGGTGGCTCACACCTGTAATCCCAGCCCTTTGGAACACTGAAGCAGGAGGATCCATTGAGCCCAGGAGTTTGAGAACAGCTTGGGCAACTAGCAAGACCCCATCTCAATCAATCAATCAATCAATCAATCAATCAACAAGCCAGATGTGGTGGCATGCTCCTGTAGTCCCAGCTACTTGAGAGGTAGAGGCAGAAGGATCACTTGAAGGCGGGAGTTTGAGTTGCAGTGAGCTATATGATTGTACCACTGTACTCTAACCTGGGGAACAGAAAGACCCTGTCTCCAAAGGAAAAAAAAAAGTAGACACTATTGAATAGCCAACTAAGTTAGAGCTGAATCCATGTAGTATCAGTCATCCTAGCATCTTATGAGATGGGTAAACGCCAAGTCGGTCAGCTTCTATGTTATAAAGACAAAACAAAACAGAGGCAGAAGGGAGAATTCCCAGCATAATGAGTTGGTGGGGGCATTGTAGGATAGGTAGGTAGTTCAGTGTCCCTCCTCAAATATCCCTAACTTCCACCTCACCATTGGGTCCAGTGCAGGGAACTCTTCTACAGTATTTCTGCTTATCCAGACTCTCCTTGCATGGTTTCCCACACTGGACAAGTCAGCTCATTTCTTACCTGCATGGTTCTAATTGTTAGAAAGTTGAAACTGTGAGTCCTCAACACTCTACTTTCAATAATCGCTGGCCATACTCATAGCCAAGACAAGCTGTTATTTTATGCTGTCAAGTTTTAGAACACATATGCAGAGCTCACATAAAGCATTTACCATGGATTGTTAGTATTTTAGCAGAGTTGCAAGGAGTTGCAAGGAGTCAAGTACCAACAGTACATGAGAAATGTCATATCCATCTCATTAACACCTCCTTTGCTTTGATAAAAAGCCCTCAGGTGGTCTTGGAAACATACTACAGATGTGCAGCTCGGCATGGAAATTGGAAAACTCAGATAGGACTTTGATGGAAGTCACTCACTCATTCAAACCTGAATCTTCAACTTCCATTCGACTCCTCTTGTTATAATGTTGACAGCAAGAAAGAGAAGGCCATACCTAGGTTCAAGGAGTGGGCATATCTGAGAAGAGGGCTGGGGGATAGCTGGTCACTCAACTACGGATTTTATTGCCCATGCTGTATCTTCAACTTCACTCCTGAGGAAATGGGATCAAGAACAACACAATATCACTTTTGCTCAGCAAGCCACTATATCATATAATCACAGAGCTAGAAGGCCAACCCCAGTATTTTACAGATTGTAAAACAGATTTAATAGCCTTTGACAGAAGGTTTGTAAACCTAAATGGCTACCGGACCAAGAAAGAAACACAAATGAATGGAATGTTCCAGGTGCAAAATCTGAATGGCCCTTTGTTTTTGAGATGGAGTCTCGCTCTGTCGCCCAGGCTAGAGTGCAGTGAAGTGACGCAATCTCGGCTCACTGCAAGCTCCGCCTCCCGGGTTCAAGTGATTCTCCTGCTTCAGCCTCCCAGTAGCTGGGACTACAGGCGCCTGCCACCACCCCCGGGTAATTTTTTATATTTTTAGTAGAGACGAGGTTTCACCGTGTTAGCCAGGATGGTCTCGATCTGCTGATGTAGTGATTCACCTGCCTCGGCCTCCCAAAGTGCTGGGATTACAGGCATGAGCCCCTGAGCCCGGCCCTAAATGGCCCTTTTTTCAAGAACACAATAAGGAGTGGTGAGGACTGAGGCAAATGGAAGACTCATGCCCCATCTAAAGGAGTCAGCTGCTTCTCATCTCTAATAGGTTCTTTTTATTTTTATTTATTTATTTTTTATTTTACTTTAAATTTTGGGATACATGTGCAGAATGTTCAGGTTTGTTACGTAGGTATACATGTGCCATAGTGGTTTGCTGCACCTATCAACCCATTATCTAGATTTTAAGACCTGCATGCATTAGGTATTTGTCCTAATGCTCTCCCTCCCTTTGCTCCCCACCCACTAACAGGCCCCGGTGTGCCATGTTCCCCAATAGGTTCTTATGATGAAGGAATGCAGACCCGGTGTTGCCAGAAATCTGGATTTTTAAGTGAATGATCACAAATGACTCAATTTGAAATTTGAAAGCATTATGTGGAATATCACGGTATAGGCCAACCAAAACAAGCCTAGGAGTCAAATGCCATTTGCAGATGCTGGCCTAGGGTCAGAGAGGCTCGTGGAAGGGTTGTGTCTGAGTAAGGGCATTTGAGATGGGACTATGAATGAGTCCAGATGGTTTTCTACAATGGGCCTTTGCCAATCTCTTTCCTCTTCTCCAGAAGAAATTGGAGAAGCTTTGTGCCATTCTGGGAGAAATGCCTGTTTCCCTCTGAGATCAAGGAGCTTATCAGTGTGCAGAGGAGGAAGCTAGCTGAGAATAGGAGTGTGGAGCATGGATACAAAAGCAGCAAGGACAAAGCATGAACACAGGAGAGCACGAAGTTCTAGCACATTTGAAGACATGCCTAAACTCTTGCCATTAGAACCTTCAACATTTTTCCCCCTTTCCTGAAATCGTTCCTTTGCTTACTGCCTATTGTCAGTACTGCCTTCAACCAAAAACGTAGTTAATGGATTTGAAATCAACACTCTCAAGTCTTAATACACCGTGTTACCTGTGACTTCGACTGACATATCCTCTCCAGGGGATCAGATGGGAAAGGTGCCTGACAGGAACACTGGAGAATTTCAGTCCTAATTTGAAATGAAAGATTTAAGCCAACTGATGTCGAAACGTAGTGTGTTCAGAGGACCTGCTGGAGGAATGCAGTGTTGTGCCTCTCCCCATTTATCATGATGTTTACAAATCCTGTTAGAAGTTGAAAGTAAATTATCATCCTGCTGCTTAATGGCTGTTTTTTAGCTAAGAATTTTGGAGGTGATTGAGCATGAACCCATCACTGTGGTCATGTGAAGGAGTGGAGGGAAAGGAGTGGGGGAGGCACCAGGGCATGCATAATACTTGATCTAGGAAAGGTGCTCATGGTCAGGTCTGGAAAGTCGGAAGCACCTGTCCTTCAGATCATTCCTATCCCCGTTGAATGGCTTATAAAATGTGGGGTGTTTCACATTCACATTCATTGGGATTTGAGTTTTGATCAGGAGACAGGATCAAAGAATGGTCTGGTCCCTCCATTTCAGACATGTGTACAAATGTGAGTGGTGCATCAAGTGAGGAAGACAACGCCTTTGCTTCAAGGAACTCCATGCTAATCTCTCAGGCTTCTCGGTCATCATATCTGAGAATATTTATCTTAGAGGAGAGAAGACTCAGAGGGGTTGTGTCTGCCTTCTGATACTTGAAAAGACTATTATAGGAAAGCAGGATTAGACTCCAGAGGGCAGAATTAGGACCAGTGGGTGAAAGCTAAAGGGAAGCAGAAGTCAGTTTGACATTAGATTCTTTGAAAACAAAAAAGGCCTGGGGTTGAACAACACCTTGGTGGCAGATGTTCTAAAAAAAGCATTGCAGCATCATACGGGGATTAGATAAGATGAAGTTCCTGTTCTTATTTAACCTTGAGATTCTATGATTCGAATCTGGTTTGGAATCTTGAATGGACCAACCCTCATGCATTTTCTGCTTCCTGGATCATAAATAAAGTTTTAAAAACAATCATCAGGAAAAAAATTACACAAACAATAATCTGATTTGTACACACATGTTCATAGCAGCATTATTCACAATAGCCAAAAGGTGGAAGCAACCAAGTGTTCATTGATAGATGAATGGATAGACAAAATATAGTGTATCCATTCATATGTGTACACACACACACACACACACACACACACACACACACTGGAATATCATTCAGCCTTAAAAAAATGAAATTCTGACTCATGCTATCCCATGGATGAAACTTGAGGATATTATGCTAAGTGAAATAAGCCAGTCACAAAAAGACAAATACTGTCTGATTCCGATTATCTGAGGTACCTAGCGTAGTCAAACTCATTGAGAGAAAAAGTAGAATGGTGGCTGTCAGGGACTGGGGAAGTGGGGAAGGGAGAGCTGTTGCTTAATGGTGACAGCTTCAGTTTTACAAGCTGAGAAGCATCCTGTGGATGGATAGTGGTGATGGGGTGCAGCATATGGATGCACTTAACACTATGAACTGTACACCAAAAAATGGCTCAGATAGTAAATTGCATGTGTATTCTACCACAATTTAAAAATACCTAAAGAAATAACAATAATTGGTTTACCAATTGGATTTCCCTCCTGCAGAAGTTAACATGGAATAGATAGTAAAGTTAAACACGTAATAAAAGAGATACAAAATGTGAGCAAATCTCCGAAGTCAAAATTAAATGAATGTGTATTTAAAATCAACCCGTTTTGCATTTGAAAGGTGAAGTAGCACTGTATTTTAACTGGATGAGTATTACCCGCAGTGGTAAAGAGCACAGGCTCCAGCGCCAGAATCCTGAGTTCAAGTCCTGGCTCTGTCTTAGACTAGACGTTGGGGAAATTACTTAATCTCTCTGTGCCTCAGTTTCATTATCTGCAAAAATAGAGTTATTTGTGGGACAAGTAAGAGGATGCATAAAACATTTAGAACTGAGCATGGCAGATCATGGTAGATTAATAATGCTAGCCACTGTTGTTGTTATAAGGCAGAATGAAAGTCTGTGTTTACAGAGTTGACCTGATGTACTAAATTTTACTCATTTTTTTTCCCCTAAATAATTTATTTAATTCAAATAATAACCATGTTGGAGTTTGAATGATATATAATACTTTAACTGAATATTTTTCTGTGCTAGTGGGTGATATTATGAAAATTATGAGAATGATGATACATTAATACAAAGAAGTTTTTGTAATCTAAGGAAATTTACTTTTGACCACAGTCAGATATTTTTCAGGCTTTAACTTTGTAGACTTACACTAAGATGTATGACTACTTCATTGCGTTACAGAAATGTAATTTAATCATCTAAGGGTTTTTGCTTTGTTATTAAAGTTTTAATTCTCTAAGGTATAGTGTGAGGCTAATAGTGTTTTCTGAGTTCTAGGAATTGGCCCATATTTATTGTATTTTTTTTTTTTTTTTTTTTTTTTTTTGAGATGGAGTCTTGCTCTGTCACCCAGGCTGGAGTGCGGTGGTGTGATCTTGGCTCACTGCAAGCTCCGCCTCCTGGGTTCACACCATTCTCCTGCCTCAGCCTCCCTAATAGCTGGGACTACAGGCACCTGCCACCATGCCTGGCTAATTTTTTGTATTTTCAGTAGCGATGGGGCTTCACCATGTTAGCCAGGATGGTCTCGATCTCCTGACCTCGTGATCTGCCCGCCTCGGCCTCCCAATTATTGCGTTTTTAAACCAAGAATTAATATATAGAATATTAATTAATTTTTTAAAAACTAAATTTAAGGTACCTGGATAGTCCTGTAAAATCTAAAATTTTTAACACTAAAATATTAACTGTTAGAATGACAATTTGAAACTCATAAACACATAATATATTCGTTTACTGTATATTAGGTTTGAAAATTATGTATACATCTATCTCCACATTAGTGTAATTTGAGCTGAGCTTAGAAACAAGATGCTGGCAAGCATGAAAAGTTGAACATCATGAACATAAATGTGGCTGGGCACAGTGGCTCATGCCTGTAATCCCAGCACTTTGAGAGTCCAAGGCAGGAGGATTGCTTGAGGCCAGGAGTTCGAAACCAGCTTGGGCAACACAGGGAGACTCCATATCTAAAAATGAAAATTAAAATAATTAGCTGGGCGTGGTGGTGTGTACCTATAGGCCTAGCTACTTGGGGAGGCTGAGGTGGGAGGATCACTTGAGTCCAGGAGTTCAAGGCTGCAGTGAGCTGCTATGATCATGCCATTAAACTCCAGCCTGGATAGCAGAGGGAGACTGTCTCCAAAAACAAGTAATTAATTTTGTTAAAACCATACTGTTACATAAGCAGTTAGTATATTAAAGATGTATGTAATGAATATTCATTCCTCAAATATTTATTTATTTATTTATTTATTTATTTTTTTTTTATTATACTTTAAGTTCTAGGGTACATGTGCACAACATGCAGGTTTGTTACATATGTATACATGTGCCATGTTGGTGTGCTTCACCCATTAACTCGTCATTTACATTAGGTATATCTCCTAATGCTATCCCTCCCCGCTCCCACCACCCCACGACAGGCCCCAATGTGTGATGTTCTCCTTCTTGTGTCCAAGTGATCTCACTGTTCAATTCCCACCTATGAGTGAGAACATGTGGTGTTTGGTTTTCTGTTCTTGTGATAGTTTGCTGAGAATGATGGTTTCCAGCTGCATCCATGTCCCTACAAATGACATGAACTTATCCTTTCTTATGGCTTCATAGTATTCCATGGTGTATATGTGCCACATTTTCTTAATCCAGGCTGTCACTGATGGACATTTGGGTTGATTCCAAGTCTTTGCTATTGTGAATAGTGCTGCAATAAACATACATGTGCATGTGTCTTTATAGCAGCCTGATTTATAATCCTTTGGGTATATACCCAGTAATGGGATGGCTGGGTCAAATGGTATTTCTAGTTCGAGATCCTTCCTCAAATATTTTTTGATTCCTTGTTATGTGATGGCTACCCTGCTTATCAATAATACAGATTGAGGACTTAATTTTTTAAATCTTTAAACTTTTTATTTGAAAATAATTTCAAACTTAATAGGCAAGTTACAAGAGTAAGAACAGTACACAAAGCACTCATTTGTGTACTTAGGCCCCCATTTACTTTATCACATATCTTATATACTGTAATATTTTTTGAACCACTGATGATAAGTTACAGCATGGCCCTTTTATGCCTCAATATTTCAGTGCATATTTCCTAAGAACGTGGATATTCTCTTTTATAGCTACAGTACAATTGTCAACTCTAGTAATTTTAACATTGATATAATACTTTATTGTCTGAATTTCAGTTTTGTTAGTTGACACAATAATGTCCTTTATAGCTTATTTTTTCCTTCCAGTACAGGATCCAATCCCAGGCCAGGTATTGTATTTAGTTCTCATGTCTTTTTGTTTATTTTTTCTTGAGACGAAGTATCATTCTGTTACCCAGGCTGCAACCTCTCCCTCCCAGGTTCAAGCAATTCTACTGCCTCAGCCTCCCGAGTAGCTGGGATAACAGGCACCTGCCACCATGCCTGGCTAATTTTTGTATTTTTAGTAGAGACGGGGTTTCACAGTGTTGGTCAGGCTGGTCTCAAACTCCTGACCTTAAATGATCCACCTGCCTTAGCCTCCCAAAGTGTTGGGATTACAGGCATGAGCCACTGTGCCCAGCCTTCTTTTTCATTTCTTTTAATCTGGAACATGTGCCAGCCTTTGTTTAATGAATTGTCATTTTTGAAGAATATAATCCTCCTTGTTTTCAATAAAGGACCAAGAACACTTAATTTGACTTTCTGATCCCTATTGTGTTTGAATGAAAGATGATTTACTCTGTTGGATTCTCTGCAGAGCCCTGTGATCACAGTGCTGAGTCCCTGTGTCATGGTACTTCAGCCTGGAATATGAGGTTTCTAAATGGACCAATCCAGTTTTGGGAGAGCAGCCTGTTCTTAAAGAGGGTCATCGACCAAATGTCTTCACATTGTAGTGAAATTTATAAACATACAAGCATTTGCCTAAATATTTCTGAAATACTGAGTAATCCCATGGTCTTTTATTCAATTATTTTCATAGAAGTGTGAAAGCCAGTAGTAAAAGAGCTCAGGGGTGTATCCAGAAGTTCAATGGAAACATGGGGATACAGACTTACTATCTAATGAGCGGCGAGCTACTGTTTTTATTGTAAGAGACAGAGCTGTAATGGTTTAGAGGAAAAGTGGTGATGATTTGAATTAGGGGGTGGTAGTAGAGTGAAGTAGAGGGGACAGTCGCACAAACCCAGAGGACTTTAAGAAACAACAGGATCAGCCAGGCATGGTGGCTCATGCCTCTCTAATCCTAACACTCTGGGAGGCCAAGGCGTGTGGATCACCTGATGTCAGGAGTTCGAGACCAGCCATGGCCAACATGGCAAAACGCTGTCTCTACTAAAAATACAAAAATTAGCCAGGAGTGGTGGCTCATGCCTGTAATCCCACCTACTCGGGAGGCTGAGGCAGGAGAATTACTTGAACCTGGTGGAGGGGAGAGTGGGGAGTTGCAGTGAGCTGCCACAGCACTCCAGCCTGGGCGACAGAGCAGGAATCCACCTCAAAAAAAAAAGAAAAAAGAAAAAAGAAAAAAGAAAAGAAAAGAAAAAGAAACAGAAACAATAGGATTTGATTTGATCACTAATTGTGAGGAATGTTTGAAGCTCATCGACTTGTGGAACTGTGAGATTATTAGTAGAAATGGGCAATTTGGGAAGACAGTCTGGGACTTTTTTGTTTGTTCTGGGAAAAGGTGGTGATTTTGGTCTTGGAGAGGTCTTGGGCTCCACTGATGAAGATGTCCAACAGGCAGTTGGAAATGTAGAATAAAGCCAAGGAGAGCATCCAAAGATATGGGATGCTAGAGATATGGGAATTATCTACATAGAGGGTGACCATTAAAGATGAGAATGAATGGGATCCCCGAGGGCGAGAGCAAAAGTGCCCAGGAGAGGAGGGCTGGTACCTTGATACTTAGAGGAAGAAGTAAACCTAGCACAAGTGACAGGTGGAGGACTAATAAGAACACACTGTTTCAGAGGCCAAGGGAAGAAAGTTTTAAATGGAGGGAATGGTTGGCAATGCCAACAGCAAGGGAGTGTGTTTACACTGAGAAAAGGCAGGCAGATTTGGCAATGGAGGTGGAGCCGTTTGGACAAACTTGAAAGCCCGACTACAGGGGATTAAGAAATGTGAGTGGAGAACGGGGAGGCAGAGGCTGAAAGGGCAGGGGGCTGTGTGGCAATGTCCAGCTCTAGAGGCAGTGAGAAGATGGGGACGTAGGATCACCAGGGCGAGGAACCCCATGACTGTCTTCCTGTGTAACTGTCAGTCTTTCATCGTAGTGAGGAGGCATTTCTCCACTCTTTAATGACTCTTTTAAATCATTCAACAGTCACTTCTACCCAGAAGCAGATGAAAGGATGAAGGGCCACTTTTCCCTGGGTCAGCAGGAGAAAGCACCTTATCAGCACCGTTATGTGATTTGAGGGGACTAGGATTAAAACCCTTAAGCATCCTGCCCTCCAGGGAAATGTGGAAACCTGAAGCAGCCCTTATAACAGAAAGAGTCGAGAAAAGTGAAGCTGGTTTGTATGGGATTTTTGTGGTTTTCTCCATTGATTTTTCATTTCTACCTCCAAGAGCCTTTTATTGCCAAGTATTAAAAAAAAAAAAAAAAAAAAAAAAAAAAAAAAAAAAAAGCCTCCTGACAGCCAAGGGCAGAGTCTCAGCACTGCAGAGAACCTCACACTGGGCCAACACCTGCCCCAGGAAGTTACCAAATGACTAGCTCAGGTGATCATCAGACTGTTCCAGAAACCCTGTCAGGAGCTGCAGAGTCACCTGGTACATTAGCCTGGCAGGCCCAACACGTCCCTTCAGAGAGGCTGGACTAATGCTGATTAAGAGAAAACACAAACAGTACAAAGAAGGATTGCTAATAGGAATTATTTTACACACTTCTCTAGTTCCCAAACCACCACCTTTGCACCAAAGCAAACTTAGCTATTGAGCCTTGGAGGTTATTTATTTATTTGTGCAGTGGTTTAGGTGAAGCTTGATTTTCTCACTGTCATTCTTTCCTTTTCCTTCCACCTTAGGGAATAGACAGACCCTCTGTCACATTTTTATAAAGAGTAGTTGTCCTGATGTTTTCAAAGTTGGGCTGTGCCTCAGAAACAAAACAGAAATTACAAAGAAGTGTGTGAAATGAATCAGTGTGTTAACATCTGAACTAATATGGAGTAAGTGTTTGTGGTGCTTGCTTCAGAACTGCATATTCAGCATGAGATATAGGTCCCAATTGCCTAAAGAACCTAGTTTCAGTGTTTCCTTTAGGTCTGTGACAGTTTGAATGTTCTTTTTGAGACGAAGTCTCGCTGCTCTGTTACCCAGGCTTGTGTGCAGTGGTGCAATCTCCGGCTCACTGCAACCTCTGCCTCCTGGGCAAGGAATTCTCCTGCCTCAGCTTCCCGAGTAGCTGGGATTACAGGCACCTGCTACCACACCTGGCTAATTTTTATATTTTTAGTAGAGTCGAAGTTTCACCATGCTGGGCAGGCTGGTCTTGAACTCCTGACCTCAGGCAATCCACCCACCTCGGCCTCCCAAAGTGCTGGGACTGCACATGGCCGAATGTTCTTCCATTCTTTATATCCCATTTAGTTTTGGGAAATTGGACGACTACACTTAGTTGTGCTGGAGGCACTCCTATGCTTGATGTCAGAATTACACATTTTCCCCTATGCACTTTTTCTTTGTGAATTTGTCTTTAAAGGACAACCTCATCAGAATGGACTCATGTGGTACAATACTAGTTTGCAGAACCATAGCTCTTGTATTCAGTCTTACCTTCTTTTCCTGGAACCACATCTTTTACTTGAATGTCAATAAAATGGCCCTTCTCAGCAACAGAACATTCTTGACTCCTAAGGCAGGGAAGGAAGCCAGGCACTTGTACATTTGTTTTCAAATGAACTGGTTCTTATATTGTAAATATTTAACCATTCACCATAGTATTCCTACCAAAGTTTCCATTTGGTTTTCAGTTAATTCCATTTCTCACAGGCAGATAAAGGCTCTTTCACTTTCCAGAACCCTATTTTAAGCAAATATAGATTATATTTTTGGCTCAAGAAGGAACAAAAACGTGGAATTTGGAAGGCATATTTTTTCCTTGGTTGAAGAAAGGAGGCCACGGGAAACTAATTCCACCAAGAAAGTATAATGAATGTTATGGTAAATCTTCATGATGGCCATGAATATTTTTATTGTTCCTACCCTGTCTTTGCTTAAATTGCTAGGGTTGTGGCACAAAGCTGGGTTTTTTTCTTCTCGGTTTATAGTTTTAAGAGTCAGGAGGGAGGGACATTAAGTGTAAAAGCTACTGAAGAGGGCCAGGTGATCTTATCTCTTTAGTGAAAATGACTGCAGACAGCTTCCTTCCAACTTTTGAGTTATCTGGGTTCCTGAGTGTCCATTTCTCACTGGTGTTTGCTCTCAGGATGAAACTCTAGGAATGCGTTAGGCAAAAGATTATGATTTACAGCTTACCGCTGTTTACTCTTTTAGTAATATATTTGTTTTAAGGAAAATACCTCCTTATAACACATTTCATGCTTTTGACTTAAGTTATGACTCCTTTTTCAAGTCTGGGATATATTTTGCTTCCAGGAGATGTATTTTGGTCCTTTCTTTTCCTTTTCTTTTCTCTTCCTTTCTTCCTTCTTCCCTATAACAGTTATCTCCTGCTGCCCCAAGTCTGTGGACAGCAATGCAAAAAGTCAACCAAAATCCAAAAGTCTAAGCTGATCCCTCCGTATACCAGCTTTAAGAATGTCTGGGTCACTTGGACTACAAATGACTTTTAAGGTCAAAGACCATAAGCATGAGTCAAATTGGAAACATTACCTTGTAGAGCCAGTCTGTCTGCCTGGTCACTTAGCAGTTTATAAAACTTGACGCCTAGCTAGAAAGTTAATTGCCTGAGGTTCCAAGGAAAGCACTGGGCTACCACTCAGAATCCTCCATTTACTACATAGCCCAAACGATCTGGCTCTTTTCAAGGAGTTAGCAAGAACATTCTATATTTTCCTTATCTAATATGTACAAATATTTCTTTGAAGAAAGATGACATTTTAAAGGTTCTTATTCAATTACAACTTCCTAAATAAATCACTTTTTCCCCTACTAACTGACAAACAGGATACAAAACTATTTTCTTTCAAGATTATTATGCCTCTAAATCTTTTTCTGTCTCTTTCCTATTTAGCTTTGAATTTGCACAAAACACCCAAGCATTTTTCAGCAGTGTGAGCTGAGAGTGTGGAATTGAATGAACATGCCTGGGATTTGAAATGAGAGATCTGGATGGGGAAAGTGGGGAAATATATTCTTTGCATACCCAGATGCACCATAACTGAGGATTCGACATTTTCTTTCTAAAGCATGCAGTGGAGATGGTTTATTTCTGAGAGAAATTCTATTTTAGTTTTGTTTTGCTTTTAACCACTAGCATGTTCGTATTTGTCATTCTTGTACATGGATTTTAAATTTAGGTTATTTAAATTTTTCTAACCAAGTATTTTTCAAATATCCACTTATGTTGGAGAGAACAGGACATTCCAAAAGAGTTACCTATAGTATTTTTAACACATAAATAAAATGATCATAAAACCTTCACATGTGCTTTTTATTTCTCATTAAATACCAGAGGGAAAGGCGATTGCAGGCGTGCAGTATTCCGACATTTCAGCGTGCTGCACTCCTGTCCTTCCATCGTCTGCGGCCACATCTGTGATCACTGTCTTGTGCTTGCCAATAGAGGTTTTCTTCTGGATGCTGTGTCTGCTCTTGGTCTTGTGGCTTTAACACCGAAGCGCTGTTGTCTGCAAAAGACAGTACATTAGAGCTCCAGAGTTCACTCAGCTGCCTGCTTTGCTCCCGTGGTGACTTCATTCTTGGGAGGCTTTTAGGTTTCCTAGGAGATGAAGCATGAGCAACATTTGCTCCAGCCTGAGTAATTTCAGAAGGCCTTGAGTCCTGTTTTGTTATTTGGGTTTCCAAGGGTGGGTGAGGGGCATGAGAATTCCCATCAGGGGCAGTTACCACTACACGTGAATACTGGTATCGGGAGACTCTCTGTTACATTTTTATCAAGAGTGCTTATCGTGGTGTTTTTAAAGTGGGGCTGTGCCTCAGATGCCAAACAGAAATTATTAAGAGGTGTCTGAAATGAATCAATGTGTTAACATCTGAACTAATATGAGTGTGTATGTTGCATATTCCAGAGCTGCCTCAAATTCATTCAGGATTTAATAATATTGAACACTGGAAAGACTGAATTAAAGCCAGATAAGACTTGCTATATTTACAAAATTTTTTGATGTGGTCTACAATGGATTTTAGTATTTTTCTGAGTAAAAAAGAATAATAGCATATGATTTATAATTTTTGCCTTTATGACCTATTGTTTCTTCATGAACCTCAGTACAGTGATATTGTATTATTATTGGAATTGAAAAGGTTCCTATGTAAGCCTTGCTTGGTAATTCAAGTACCCTTGAATTGTATAAGGAGAGCACAGACATTTTAATGCCAGACTCCTAGTTTGTGCAGTACTTTTGGGCTGTAGTTCCTATGTCACATGAGATCATCAGCCAAATCTTTGCCAGGAACCAAAATCATTTCCAAACTACAATAGCAGTATGGTTACAGTTTCAGCTTCATCAGCCTCAAAGTAAATTCTAATAAGTGCTATCAAACATAGTTTAAAATTTCCTGGTGAGAAACTATAGTCCTTAAATTTTTTGTTTTCAAATTTTTTACCTAACCCCAAATAGCTAGCTTCTTGGTGTTATACAGCTATGCCAAAATAAAATACAAGAGAATGTTCTTCTTTTGGGGATATGAAACAAATCTTTTCATTTTCAACAATGATAACCAATCTCTCTGTCTCCCTTCCTCTCCCTCAACCCCTCACTTCCCTCCCTCGCCTTCTCCCTCTTTAGTCCCTCCTCCCACCTACCCTCTCCCTCTGTCTGTCTTTTCTTGCATTACCTAAAGCCCTCATTGCTCCACATCTCATTAAGATGAAGTCAAGATTTACACATAATACACGAGGCATTTCTCTCCAGCCTCACACCTGACCACAGTGTCCTTCTTTTCCTACTTCACACTCCAATCACCGAGAACCACATTCGGTTCCTGAGCATACTACATTTTTTCCGTCTTCCTGTGTGTTACTTCTCTAACTAGAAGGCTCATCCTCCCCTCCCTAAAGGCTGGCAAGTATTCTCACGACATCATGTCTTTGTTTACCCCTATAACTAACCATATTGTATTTAAACTTCTCTCTTCCTCTTTAGACTCTAAACAACTTGTGAGCAAGGACTGTTTTCATCTCTTCCACTATTACTTAGAGTCTAGCACAGTGCCTGGCATATAGTAGCTATACAGCACATATTTGTTGAAGGCTCAATTGAGTCTAGTTGTCATTCAGTTTGTTTTACACATACAGCAACTCTCTTTACCTTTTACTTTATTGTTGGAGGGAAGAGAGCAGAGGGCAGAATGTGCCCTGTGGTGTTTTATAACTCTGCAGGAGGCAGCTCTTTATAGTATTATATAGATTTCAAATTGAAGCACAAAAGGGTTGTGATGAGGAAGCACATACGTAGGGCTGCTTCATCAGGCGAACCCTAATTCATGTACAATTCAATACTGGGAAATCAAAAGAAAGGAAAATCACTCCCTCCAAGTAGTAGAAATGATAGTGGGATTTTTTTTATCTCTAGGTGGAGATTGTTTTAAAATTTGCCTCCAGTCTGCTACATTAATTCTATTTGCCTGAATATTAATTGTGGGTATTTAAATAAGACAAGTTGAGTTTCACAAATGCTGCTTGCTGCTACATTTCCACCAAAAAGACGGCCTAAAACTGTTCTTTCTTAAACTATTCCTTCTTAAATACATACCCATTGTCTATCTCAAACACTGCTTACCATTCATCCCCAAGTTGTACTAATAAGAAAAATTTTAGATAACCATGATTGCAGTTATGAAATTGCTGGGATTATGAAATATAATCTTAGTTTAACATGCATGGGTAGAATTACCTAAAGTAGCTGCCATTTATTCAGAGTCAATGCCAGGCATTTTATTTGTGCCATCTCTGATCATCTCAACAACTCTGATAGGTGGGTGGTATTGTCCCTCTTTACAGAGGAAGGAATTGAGGCTCAGATTGGTGAAACACCTTGGCCGAGATCATCTATCAAGTGGCAAATCTAGGATTTGAAACTTGGTCTCTTGGTCCAAAAGCCCTTTTCTTTATAGCATATTTCTCTTCCTCAATTAAAGCACTATTGTTTTCTCAGGCATTGAATGTTTGTACATGTCATTTTAGAATACTGTTCTTTGTATATACCATGATGACATCATGGCTAATGGGCTACCAACAGCAGCCTTCTTGAATTCATGCCCACAGACAGCATTGACAGAAATTTAGGATTTTAATCCAAGGTTGGGAGTCTTCCTACAAAGACCAAATGAGTAGGAATTGCCAAACAGATGAGTCTATGATTGTGTTTCCCAGATTCTAAAGCCGCATTACAGTATATAGATTGTGTGTGGCTGTGTCATATTATTTGCTTCTGTTACGATCCCAGCACTTTGGGGGATGCTACTACGGGCTTTTTCTCTGAATATTATTCTCAGATTTTCTCCCAACTTCCAGACTCAGGAGGTAAACTCATGAACTTCTGGAAAGCAACCTGCAGGGGGAGATCCTAGGGTTCATGTAAAGCTTACAAAATAGTCTAAAACTTGGGTCCCAAGTCAGACCCTTCAGAACTGTGGCTTTGTTTCTGGAATAAGATACAACAAACAACCATGTCTTTAGTAGAGACTTGTGGCTGAATTAGTTCTAATATTTTAAGAAAACTTAGTCTCAGGTCTTGTAGATATGCCAGCAAGATGTCCCCTAGGTAGGGATTCTACCCAATATTGTGTTCTCTAATGTTTATATTCTGTACATGATGGTACTGACAAGGATTTAGGGAGAATGCCTATTTTAAGCTGTCTGGAAGTCAACTGCCAAGAAAGTCAGCAACCTACCTTCCTAAAATTATCCACAAAGCCTATGATCATCATAGGTTTAAAGGAATACATATTCCTCTGTTTTGCAAAAGTCTTTTTTTTTTTTTTTTAAAGAAATGGGGTCTTGCTATATTGCCCAGGATGGAAGGTAGTGGCTATTCATAGGCATGATCATCATGCACTGCAGCCTTGAACTCGTGGTCTCAAATGATCCTCCTGCCTCAGCCTCCCCAGTAGCTGGGACTATAGGTTTGTGCCACCATGTCCAGCACAAAAGTCTTATTATTGACTTTTATTCACAAAGGTAATTCAAAAGGTAGGGCATTGACTCCAACTTATAGAAGCTATAAATATTAGCCCCAAGTGAGTTCCTATAATTCAACACTGGCAACCTCCCCTTTGATGAGGATGTCCTTTCAGGTGATTCTTTTTCCTTTCTCTGTCCTGGATTACCATGTAGGCCTTTTGAAAGTAGAAATCCCACTTTATAACAGTTTGGGCAGACTAATAGGTCTGTATGAAAAGGCATTGAAAATATGGGCATGATTTCCCCAAAAGAAACCTAGAAACGGCTTTAAAAATTTTTAGAAAGTGAGATATGAAAAAATTATAGAGTTAACATTGATGTTAGGAAAGTAGTCCAAGAAGGGATCTTAGATCTTACGTTAGAATGATATTTGGCTACTTCTTTCACTATTAGAAAATTAATTTATATAGATCACCAGATTTTTCCCTGTTTCTGAAATCCTTGGCTCACTGAGGAAATAGCCTTAAAATCAAAGAGAGCAGGTTTATCATTATTTGCCCCTGTGGTTCAGTGAGCAGGTTGGATCTCTCATGCGATTCTTGATATGAGGATGGGATCAACCAAGAGGAAATGTGAACAATGGTTAGTGAACCTTAAACAAATTAATGCGTTTCCAGGAAGTGAATACAGTGGGGCACAGACGTTGGGATTACTCCTAACCTGCAGTGATACTCGTCCTTTACTTTACTTAGCAGATACTTACCGTGTCTTTGTGCCGGGGATAAAACATGCCAAAATCCCTGCCTTAGTTGGGATTATATTATATTCAGGGTTAGGTATAGATAATAAATGTTAAACATAACTACTTTATAAAAAGTAATTTACACGAATCTTTTTTTTTTTTTTTTTTTTTTTTGAGACGGATTCTCACTCTGTCGCCCAGGCTGGAGTGCAGTGGCCGGATCTCAGCTCACAGCGAGCTCCGCCTCCCGGGTTTACGCCATTCTCCTGCCTCAGCCTCCCAAGTAGCTGGGACTACAGGCGCCCGCCACCTCGCCCGGCTAATTTTTTGTTTTTTGTTTTTTTTAGTAGAGACGGGGTTTCACCGTATTAGCCAGGATGGTCTCGATCTCCTGACCTCGTGATCCGCCCGTCTCGGCCTCCCAAAGTGTTGGGATTACAGGCTTGAGCCACCACGCTCGGCCTACATGAATCTATAACTAGAAAGAATATTTGAAGGGCATTTAAAAATTATAAGTATTAAAATAAAGAAATAGTATTCAAAGATTAGTGCATGGGAAAAAATGGAGAAGAGGATCAGGAGTTCTAGAGTAGGAAAAAGGGGGACAGGCTGATTTTTTTTTTTTTTTTTTGATACGGGGTCTTGCTTTGTCACCCATCCTGGAATGCAGTGGTGTGATCTTGGCTCACTGCGGCTTGGACCTTCTGGGCTCAAGCAATTCTCCCATCTCAGCCTCCTGAATAGCTGGGACTACAGGTGTGTGCACCATTATCCAGCTAAGTTTTTTTTTTCATATTTTTTGTAGAGATGGGGTTTTGCCATGTTGCCCAGGCTGGTCTCTAACTCCTAAGCTCAAGGGATCTGCCCACCTTGGCCTCCCAAAGTGCTAGGATTACAGGTATGAGCCACCATGCCCAGCCGGTTGTAATTTTAAATAAAGAAGTGAGGGTAAGCCTCAATGCCAAAGCAACATATGAAGGAGATGAGGATGGTAGCTATGGGGACATCTAGTAAAGGGAATTGTCTGTGCAAAGACCCTAAGGCCAGGACCATGCCTAGTCTGTGTGAAAAAGAGCAAGAAGGCCACTGTGGCTGGGGCAGAGTGAGAGGGGGAGCATAGTACCAGATCAGGTCAAAGAGGTAATGGGTGTGTGGGGAGGAGTGGATCACATGGGGACTCGCAGCCTGTTGTAAGGACTCGCTTTTATTCTGGGTGAAATGATGAAACATTGCAGGGTTTTGAGCAAAGAATCAACATAATTTGGCTTATATTTTAGAATAATCACTCTGGCTATGAAGACTGGAGGTGAGCAGGTAAAGACAAGGCAAGGATTCCAGAGGCTGTGGCACGGATCCAGGACAGAGACGCTGCTGACTTGGACCTGGATCATAGCGGGGGAGATGGGAGATGCTGTTGGATTCTGTATTTATTTTGAAGGTCGAAACAACACTATCTACTGGAATGTTAAATGTAGGGTGACAGAAAGAGAGAAGTCAAGCTTTTAGACTTGAGTACCAAGTGGCTGGAACTGCCATCAACTGTGAGATGGAAAAGATGAGAAGTGGAACAGGTGAGAAGGGTTTTAAACATTGTAAACTGTGTATAGCTACTAAATCGGGTGAAGATGTTAATGAGGCAGATTGGTGTGTAAATCTGGTGTTTAGGAGTGAAAACTGGGCTGGATGTGTGCATTTTGGAGTCCTTAGCCTATATATGAACCAGGAAATTTCCATGGGAAGTTGCTAATCCCTGGAAGTCCCGTCTCTAGAAGTTGCAGTCAATGATGCAGGACTCAGTCTAGTCCTCTGGCCAAGCTGACCTTGCCTTCTATTGTCTTTTGACTACAGTAACACTGCACCAATCATAACCAGCTACACTCGCTAGTTTCGTTGTTTTGCATTTACTGGTTCACTGTATTTTCACACCATGCACAGCTAGAACTAGGGGTCATCTACTAAAAGCCTCTCATTTTACAGATAAAGAGACTAGGCTCAGAGGAGTTAAATGACTTGCCCAAAATTTCATGAAATGGTTACAGTGGGACCAGGAGTGCCTACCTTTCAGCCCAGTCCTCTTCCTTACACCAGCTAGAGCACTTGCAGCTTCATTAGATGCAGCAGAAAAGGTGATAACAGAAAGGTAAAGTCAGAGGTCATTTCTGCCACCAATTGTTTCCTTCAAAGCAAAACTCTAGGTAGTAGAGCTCTCCTATGCATTAACTGGTGGCACTTGTATCCTGTGTAGTAAAAAGCCACAGGCGAAGTCTAGCAGACCTGCTCTTGAAAGGAGAGTCTGAGAGAGCCGAGTTGCTCAGGCCAGGTTTTGGATAAATCAGGGAGTGACCATTGGATTATAGGAAGCTGGGACATGGGGAAATCATTTTTTTCCATTCAATCAGTCACAATAAAGTGATTTGCTTCCTGTTAGACAAGGAAACTTAAGGAAGAAGGAGAAGAAAGAGAATGTGGGTGACTCTGCCATGAGCTTTTGAGGATTCTTGATAATGAATTGGAGAAGCCTGGAAAGAGCTAAAGGAACATAGAATTGAACGTACTTTTTATTTGACTGTGGATTACAGTTAGACATATACTCCACTTGAATTTGCCCCTAGTTCCAGCACTTTCTTAGCTATTGTGAATTATGTGGATGGGCTACTGGGTTCCAATGGGCCATCATGTATAATTTGTAAACTGCTGTTACACTTAGAGAGAATGAACTCATTGAACAGATATTCATGGAGTGCAGGCATGGGAATTGTAGGATGAATAAGATAGATGAGGTATTTGTTTTCATAGAATTTACAGTCTCATAGGGGTATACAGACAAAAAACAAATAAGCAAAGAAGATAGGTTCAGACAGTAATAAGTGCTATGAAGAAAATGGAACAGGGTCTTGGGATAGAGAGAGATTGAGTGAGCTACTTTAATAGAAGGGTCAGAGAAGGACAGGTGACTTTATTTTTCTTTTTTGTATTTATTTATTTTTTTGAGATGGAGTCTTGCTCTGTTGCACCCAGGCTGGAGTGTAGTGGCACAATCTTGGCTAACAGAAACCTCTGCCTCCTGGGTTCAAGTGATTATCCTGCCTCAGTCTCCTAAGTAGCTGGGATTACAGGTACCCGCCACTATGCCCGGCTAATTTTTTGTATTTTTTTAGTAGAGATGGGGTTTCACCATATTGGCCAGGCTGGTCTCAAACTCCCAACTTCAGGTGATCCACCCATCTCAGCTTCCCAAAGTGCTGGGATTACAGGCATGAGCCACTGCACCTGGCCACAAGGACACGTGACTTTTGAACTGAAACCTAAATAATAGGAAAGAACCAGCCACATAGAGATGTGGGCCATTCCAGGCAGAGAGAAAAATCCCAAGAGCAAGGGCCTTGACTTGGGAACAACATTAGCAGTATGACAGCAGCACAGTGAACAGAGTTGGGGCCACATCACGTAGGGCCTCATAGGCCATAGTAAGAATTGTATTCTAAGTATAGCATGAGGCTATTGGAGCATTTTGAGCAAAGGAACAATTATTATCAACTTTTTTTCTTGAAATCACACTGAGATTCCTTTTTTTGAGGAAATAGCGTCAATGAGGGAAAAAGTCGAAGCAAAGAGGGAGACCAGTTAGGAAGTTATTACACCAATCTAAGGAGATGGTGGTAGCTTGCCTTAGGGTGGTAGCAGTGAAGACAGCTGAAGTGATGGAATTTGGGACTGATAGGATCAATTGACTTGCAGATGGTTGAATAAAAGGATTAAGGGAAGAAACGATGGAGGAGACATTGGGTTTTATCTGAATAATTTGGATGGTAATGGGATCATGAGTCAAGATGGGGAAAACTGGAGAACAGCACGTTTGTAGAGTAGAGGTTGAGGGCTTGGGAACAGCAGAATTGAGAGTTCTAGTTTAGATTTATTATGTTGTATAGACCAATCTGACATCCGGGCAAGTAATTGTATGAAAGAGTTTGGAATCTGAGGGACAGAGACAGCCAGAGAGACAAAGTTGAGAGTTACCAACTTTATATAAATAATATTTAAGGTCAAAGGACTGGAATCCCTCATACTAGGAAAGAATGTAGATAGAAACATGAAGACCAAGCCCTGGGACACATCAACCTCACAAGGAGATGGACCCAGCAAAGGCTACTTAAAAGAAACAGTGAGTTGGGGACAAGGAGAAAAACTCAGTAGGATGTGGTAGTGTGCAAGTCAAGAAAAGGAAGTGTTGAAGGAGGCAATAGTGAGCTGTGATAGATGCTGCTGAGGGGTCCATGACATCAACACAAATCATTGGCTTGGCAAGAGGTGACTTTGATAGAGCTGTTACTGGGGATGGAGGGGGAAGAAGGCTGAACTGCAGTGGGTTGAAGGGAGAATGGGAAATGACAAAATGGAGACAAGTACAGACGATTTATGTTTGGAGTTTCTATCACCATTTTAGCTAGTGATATAGTAATGAGGCAGGACTACAAGCAGTATTGCTAGAAAAAGTCCCAAGTATTAGGCTTTAAAAAGGTGAATTAAAACTAATACATATTCCTAGGAAATTGGATCTGCTGTGTCTACTCGGGGGGATTAAGTTTTCATGGAGACACCTTGGTGAGTATCCATGCTGCCCTTACCACTCTGGAATACTAATTTCTTGGATCTTTTTCCTGCAGCTCTACCCCTCAAATAGAACAAAAAGCAGTAATAAGAAAAACCCAGCATTTATAGAGCACATAGTGTGCAGTTTAAAGGTGTTTTTGCTCATTTTATCCTCACAACTCCTCAGGAGGTAGGAGCTGTTATAATCCGTTTTTGATAAGTCACATGACTATTCTAAACTCCAGGTGATCAATTGGTAATTGAAATCTTGCAGCTGGGCACAGTGGCTCATGCCTGTAATCACAGCACTTTAGAAGGCTGAGTCAGGGGGATCACTTGAGGCCAGGAGTTTGAGACCACCCTGGCCAACGTGGTGAGTCTCTATGTGGTGGCACACATCTGTAGTCCCAGCTACTCAGGAAGCTGAGGCATGAGAATCGCTTGAATCTGGAAAGTGGAGGCTGCAGTGGAGCGCCACTGCACTCCAGCCTGGGGGACAGAGTAAGACTCAGTCTCAAAAAAAAAGAAAAAAAAAAGAAAAAGAAATCTTGCAACCCACCTTATTCTACTTGGGTTGGGTAGTGCCTTTGTTTCAGCAAAAAAATCTTCATTTTCTCTCTCTCCTTCTCACCAAATACCAAATAGAATGTTTAAATAATAGCATTGGGATTGGAACCCAGGCAGTCTGGGAGTTCCAGGCCCCCTAGTCTCAACCAACATGCTATCCTTTAATACCAGGCAAATGGAAGGGAGACTCCGGAAAGGAAAAGCAGATGACATTTTATCAAATCAGTATCGGTACAAAATGACATAGATGTTATAATGCATTGAGCTAGAATGGGAAATTTTATCCTGGAGACCCCTTCTTGATGGTGTTTTTAAATCTGTGTGCCAGTAGAGCCCATACTAATGGAATGCTAGTCCTCAGCATTCTCCCTTAACACCCATTCTCACTCTGCTAATAAACTGTCCCTCAAAATCAAAATGAGAGTGTTACATATATACTTTCCTTTTGGAAAGCATTTTGGTATTTTTCTACCTGACAGCTAGGAAAACAGATAATTGATTGATTTGTTGCCTTTATTATTTTTAAGACTGCCTCTTATTTTGTGTGTAGAATTAGGGGCATTTCCTGAGGAGCAATAAGCCCTCAGGAGGAGACCTTATCCACCAAGGTATAGAAAGGCCTAGCAGCCATTGGTGGCCAGGAAGTGCCCTAGACTGGAATTCTTTTTATTGTTCTAATCTGAAAATGACAACATAGAACACAGCCAGCAGCATGCAGCATTTTATTATGGTGATGCAGCTTTAATTGGTATGTAGAGGGCATGCCTGTGAAATTAGTCCTTAGTGTATTGGCCAATCAGATCACTTTCAACATTTCTCAATGTTTAGTTTCATCTTGTAATTAAGTAATAATGATCATTTCCTGGCAGCTAATGACTAGCTAGAGGAGTCAGAAGCCTCATTAGGTTTATAATTTATCAAACTCTAAGCTTTTCATCAGTAGTGTTGCAAAAAGAGAAAGCATCTTCAAATTCTAAAATGATTCAAAACAATCTCTAACCATATTTCATATATGTATTCACTTGTTCTTTGAAGGCTGACTTTATTTTTAAACTTTTAAAAATAACTGTATTTTATTATATAAGCAGGATAAAATGTTTGTGTGACTTAGAGGGAGAAGGAAAGAGATGTATTGAACTGGGTTAGCACATACACACACACTCTAAAAGCAGAATTGATAGACCGTGTTTCCTTTAAGAATCTTTTTGTGACAATTCCACACCCTTTCCTGAGGCAGGCTTGACTATCCATTAATTCCAGCAATAGCATCATTGTATTTACTCCACAAATATTTATTGAGCACCTACTATGTGTTGGGGATTATGCTGAGGATACTGCAGGGGCCAGAGGAGAGTGGGGGGAGATGGGAACAAAACCTCCTGTCTTTATTAAGCTGATATTATCATCTTAAAGTTTCTGTCTTCAAAATTACCCTAGAAGACTGCAATTAGATGTGTTCAAAGAGGGCAAGCTAAAGGTAGAGGAGGACCCTCACTGAACCATGTGGACACCTTGTCTCTGACTGTCTCCTTATCCATATGGCCATTACACAGTAGCTCCAGCTTCTGCTAACTCAAGGGTCACTCACTGATCAACCATGTTCGGGGGATTACAATCCTCCTTTTGGTGAGAGAAAGTGTAAATCTCTTCTCCTAGTTTGAGACCTGCTCTCTCTTCATTTTGGGACTTGACATGAGCTGGTCATGAAAGAAAAAAACCAGAACCAAAAAACAATGGCTTCTAATTCCAACTCGTTTCCCCTTGAGTTCCTAATGGTTGGGGCATTTATTAAATAAGTACAGCCTGATGGAGGGACAGCCAGACCTACCATTCAGGTTGTGGAATTCTAGAAATGTGAAACTCAGGGACTCTTCCAAAGGAATTCTGTCCTGCCTAAGTCAGGTCCGAAAGGCCTCTGGAGAAATGGAACAACAGCCTATGTGTACTCACTTTTCGTCTTTCATTGGAGTCTCTCCTGGGAATCCCTCAGAGATATTTTCTGTCCACACACTCATGAGTTCCTTGAAGCAGAGTAACCTTAGGTGCTCAGAGAAACTCCGTGGTTCCTTCACCATAGGAGCAACTCCAGATGTGAGGTCCTCTGGATCAGCAGGGATGGCAAAAGCATGCAGCAGAGCTCCAGGGAAACTGCTGGCATTTGGTTTGTGCTGTCAGATCAATCCTAGGATTTCAACATCAGAAACATTGTCCTGTGTGAAATCTGTGGGCATTAGCCCTGGTGCCTCATGTAAAAGTTAGCCTTCTGGTATCCAAACCAATTATCTTCGTGTTAGATGCTTCATAACCAAGAATTAGGACTTCCCAGCTCTCATGTTACCAAGTCCAGTTCTCCAAGATGGTTCCTGGGAATGCTTCTCCATGTCTGAGTACCTTGCCCTGAGCATGTTTCATAAATGGATAAAATGTGTGATTGATCTCCCTTTTATTTTATTGAAAGCTTGTTTTCTTCTGTAGCAATTCTGAAATTTCAAGATGTTCTTCATTAATTTGTTTTAATTGCCATGTGACAAATATTTCAAGAAACATCCAGCTATTTTAAAATTTTTGACAGACCTCATGGTGGAAAGACATACACAGAGCCCTACTTGTTTAATAAATACTCCAACCATTAGGAACTCTAAGGAAAAGAAGTTGGTAATTATTTAATGAACCTTCTCTGTAGTCACTTTCACATAAAGTATAGCTAAGGACTCAGAAGCAGCCTTTTACTGCAGCCCTGAAATTACTATTAGTAGTAGTTTAAAATCACTTTTCCTAATGTGCCTAGCAGTCTCATTTGCCTATACCACAGGTCCTCAAATAACATTGTTTTGTTCAACACTGTTTCACTATAAATTGATGAGAAAAAAAAATGGATTTCCAGCTGGGGTCACTATCTGTGTAGAATTTGCACTTTCTTCCCATGTCTGTGTGAGTTTTCCCCAGGGACTCTGTTTTCCTCCCACATCCCAGGGATATGCATGTTAGATGAGTTGGCATGTCTACTCATTCAGTCCCAGTCTGAATGAGTGTGGGTTTGTGTGTGAGTGCGCCCTGTAATGGGATGACATCCTGGCTAGGACTGGTAACCACCTTTCACCCTGAGCTGCTGGGATAGGTCATGGCCAACCAAAGCCCTTAACTGGAAGAAGTGGGTAAATAATTATTTTACTTGTTTTTATTAATCTTTCTTAAATGCATACATAGTTCACATTTATTTCAATGATTAATATTAGAAGTTCTTTGGTCTTTATTTAGAAGTTTGGTGATGTTTTTGTGGCCAGGAATACACCATAAGAATTTAACTCTTGTTTCTATCAATTAGCCTATGGTAGAATTGGTTTAACTAGAACTCATTTTGCTTAAGGTCGTAGTTTTTAAGAACCTATTAACGACATTAACTGAGGACTTACTGTAATTGTCCAAGGATTATAGCCTTTGAATTCATTCCTGGATGAGAGAAAAGATATTTCTATGATATATACTCCTATTTAAGAAACCAGGGGTTTTCCAAAGAAAGAAAATATCACAGTGCTTCTCTGTCTGAGCACACTGTATCAAGAAAAGATGGACCCACAGAGGTTGAACCAAACTCTTGCAGATGCAGTAGGCACAGCCTCTCTGTTTCCTTATTGTTTTTCTAGGTCTAATGAAAACATAAAGACTGAGGGCTCGGCCCCACCCTGGTAATATGATCAAGAACGGAACTGTGGTAGTAAAAATGAGAACATCAGAAGAATCATTATATTCAGGGGGAAAGAAAGGCCTCAAAAGGGAATATTACTCTGAATAATTAATGCTCCTTTTCTCCTTTTTCCTGTGTGAAATTCAATGTTTCCTTTATAATTTTTTGAGAAGAAGGCTGTGCTCAGGATCTTTAGAAGCTGGTGGTAACTTCACAATCACTGGCTCCATCAGGCAATGAGAGACTTGCTAAAGGAGAAACAAACTGTGAAGGTAAAAAATTCTACCCAGAATGGCAACTCTGTGTGCTTCAAGAATGAATCCAAGTTTTGGAAGTCGTGGGAATGTGTTCAGTCGAAACTTTTCAATTGCTTGCACTGGGGAAACCACCCTCATCACTAGGCCTGGGGATTATGAACCAAAACCAAGGACTCCAGCCTCTGAGTCAGAGGGAGTGCCTTGGAAGTGAGGATGCAGGGAACTGGGCTCAGTGCCTCTCCTAAAATACCTTTCCCCTCCTGGAGGTCAGGTCTGGCAGGGTTTAATGACTCAATTTGTGCCCTGAGTGGCATCTTGGTAGCTCAGGGGAAGTAGCCAACACCACCCAACACAAACTGGGATTGGAGGTTGGGCGGGGTGACGTCAAAGAAAGCTTTTGCCAAGCCTGTTACATGAGTCAACAGATAGAGACTTCCATCTCTGCTTTCGTTCATCCTGATTTTTTAATAGCACCAAATATATAGAAAATCCAGAAATGAATTATATGATGTTGTATATTTATAACAGATGTTAGATGGTTGGTTGATTAGTGTTAGTTATTTCCAATGCATGGGTTGCCTCTGACATAAGTGTTGAATTAAACAAATCAAAAATATTTTTATATATACCTAATATGTACCCCAAAAATTTAAAAATAAAAGTAAAAATAAAAAATAAAATATTTTTAGTAAGCAGCATAGCAAGACCCCGTTTCAACAAAAAAATAAAAAAAATCAGCCAGATGTGGTGGTACACATCTGTAGTTCTAGCTACTCAGGAGGCTGAGGCAGGAGGATCACTTGAGCCTAGGAGTTCAAGGCTGCAGTGAGCTATGATCATGCCACTGCACTACAGCCTGAGTGACAGAGTGAGATCTCATGTCTTTAAAAAAATTTTTTTTTTTAGTCAAAATATCCTTTCAAAAGGATATTTTTAAAGGTTAGTTTTCTGGCATACAAAGCGAGCAGACCAAATGGGTTCAAAACTTTAAATAGCATAATTTATCCAGGAAGACCTTTCCTTTTTATCTTTTCCTGTGCCTTTATCTGCAAAGCTCTAAAATGGCCTTCAGGAATAAGGCAAGATAGCTAATATTTTTAAAGCGAATTCAAGAGCAAGACAGAAATGAAATGATCCCTTCTTATCTTCTCCTTCCTCCGATACCTCTGCAGTCTGACCCTAGGAAATGAGTGCTATGGGGATCAGATCAAGAGAGATGATTTGTTTACTACCTCTGAAGAAACTTTTGCTAACCCTAAACATGACCTAACCTCTTGGGAAGGGAGGGGCATTCAGTCTTGAATGACACAGACCAACCAAGGACTCCTATGGATCTGTAAGCCCTTACCCGTGTGGATACCGATGTGAGCTTTGGGGAGAGAGAGAATCGCTATCCCCCCAGACAGCGTAAGGCAGTCCCCTTGAGGCAGCCACAAGTCAACTGCTCACATCTTTGGCTAGTGCCCCTCAACAGACTAGCTCTAGTTATAAGGAGATGTTCTAAATAACCCTAATGGAACAATCCGCAATCACTTACTGAGTACCTAATAAACCCATATATAACTCCCTGCTACCTACATTTGAGGTAGATAGCCTCTGAAGAGCCTCTGGATTCACAAAACCCACCCTGAAATGAATATTTCTCCAAAAAGTGCTTGAGGTTTCTTCCACATCCCCACATCCCAGCTCCCTTCCCTTTCATGCCCACAGCAAGGTCTATCACTGCAAATTGGCGGTGAGGCAAATTGGCTGGGAGGTGCACCTACATGGGGGAGTTCTATTGTTTTTATAACCAGTGCCAGCTCTGAGTGCGTGGTGAGTAAGAGCCTCTTCCTCTTCCCTCTGGGCTGCCCTCCTCTCCCATGCCAATCTCATTGTTGGCCTGTTGCGGATATGGTGGTAAGCAAGGGTGGCTGCCTGGCTCTGATGCTTCCCAGACTTGGGACCCAAAACTCAAGAAGGCAACGAAACATGTAAGTGAGGGCTTCAGGGGCCTGTGTTTCCTATTAGCCAGTATTCCTGCGTGAAGCTTTCTGGGGAGAAGGAACAAATGAGAAGACACCACTACAGCATTACTCTTCCTTCCCCCGTTAAGTAAATGGCAAGTTCTTACTTGGCACACAAGAGTAAAATGGATGTTGACTGCCTCTTCCAGTCACCTTTGGGCTGATTTTAGGTTAGACAACCTTTTCCCTAAAGGAATCTTATTTCTGCAAACTTCTTTTTTTAAAACTCGAAATAATGTCTGCTTGTTCACTCTTATGTTAGAAAGTTATAATACGAGAGTAATTATGGTTACTCTTGTAACCATAATTTTGCTTATATATTGGTTTTGCTATTTTCCTTTCTGAATGGTGTTTGTTTTAGATTTTAGCTCCTCTCTTGTGTTATGTTGCTAACATTTTTGTCAGCTGCCAGATTATTACAAGCAGATAAAGGGGGAGTTTTCTTCTAGAGAGACCCCCATAGTTCACGCTCAAAGAATTTGTTTTGTATACCCTGTGGGGGCGGGTAGGAGGGCAATAATTCATTGGTGTCTTTGTGTGTGTGTCTATGTGTGTTGTCAGCTGTAATCTGCAAAGATTTCTGCATCTTTAATCATAAAGATCGCTTTCTCATTTTGTAACATGATTTCTTTTCAAACTTGTCATGTAATTGAATCCAGCTTCGAGTGACACTTTAAAAAATGCTCTCCTGCGTCAGAAGTGCTTCTTTAAACCAGGTGCTCTTCACGCTCACCTGCTGGCGTGTTTGATTAGCAGCCAGCCACAACCGGGTGCCAAATCCATTCTAAATATGGGAGCCTGTGCTTGAGAAGACTAGTCATACTAATTATTCAGACCTCCTCCTTGGAAGTAATGTACCAAAATCACAGAAGCAGAAAAGCCAGAAACAGTATGAGGCTTGGTATTGAGGGACCATAAAATCAGAATTTTGCCTCATAATGTTGTTTTGTTCTTGGGTACGTCCTTTCCAGTTATGAGCTCACCAGCCCTTGCTCTGTCTCTGAGCTGGTTGGCATCATTGCCGTTCTACAGATGGAGAATGGGAGACGCAGCTGTGCAAGCCAAAATGCCCAAAAGCCGGATGATCTCGCTGACACTGGGAGCCAGCACCCCTGGTGTCTCTCTAACTCCTTGCTGCCTGTGAATCTGCAGCTTAAAAGCAGAGAGCTGGAGGCTTAGTCGGAACCACCTAGAGTTGCCGCAAGCAATCTGTATTTGAATTGCCTCTCAGAGGCCAGGCGAAACCAAGTAGTGGGTCAAACTAAAGGGGCTGCATGCGTACCTAAATGGGAAGAAGGTTAAAAGTGAAGAAATGGGGGATCGAAGTCCAGGAATGTAGGGAATATGCTGGAATATCCTTTTTATGCAGACCATCCCTCTTTTAACTATGGGCTGAAATATACAGGATAGTATCTGTTGTACAGAAATTACAATGTCCCACTGGTAGGAAATATTTCAAGTAAAGCCAATGTATTAATTTAAATCATTAATGCAGGAAATATTTATTGAGGCTCTCCCATGAGCCAAGTCCCATAATATTCAGCTTTGTAATTTAAGTGCCTATCATTCAGTGGATGGACAGGAAGGATGCCTTGATGAATGGATGAACACATATTGTTCATGAGATTTTATTTTATTTTATTTTATTTATTTATTTTGTTTTGAGACGGAGTCTGGCACTGTCGCCCAGGCTGGAGTGCAGTGGCGCGATCTCGGCTCACTGCAAGCTCCGCCTCCCAGGTTTATGCCATTCTCCTGCCTCAGCCTCCTGAGTAGCTGGGACTACAGGCGCCTGCCACGACGCCTGGCTAATTTTTTAATTTTTTAATTTTTTTAATTTTTAGTAGAGACGAGGTTTCACCGTGTTAGCCAGGATGGTCTCGATCTCCTGACTTCGTGATCCGCCCGCCTCGGCCTCCCAAAGTGGTGGGATTACAGGTGTGAGCCACCGTGCCGGGCCATGAGATTTTATTTTAAGGCCTCTCCATCTTCTCCCTGCTCATGCTCCCTTGGGACAGCCCATTCAATCCGACAGAGACACCTGTTTCACCCCTCCCAGAACCACCCACCCACAGGAAGGAGAATTTCCTTAATGAAGGCAAGTAAACACAGGCCTATATGCCCATAGGGAGGAAGCCTTTGTGTACTTTTACCTAGATTGAATCAGGGAAAACCATGTCAGGAAGAAGGGCACACCCTAGCCAACGCACAGAAGTAACATTTGCATGTTACAGGCTTCACCCCAGCAAGCCTACACACAGGTGCATAATCTCTGAGCCAGGCAACCAGAGCAAATTTGCCTTCATGGTCTTCAGAGCTCCACCTCCCTTCATTCATCATCTCTTGAGCTTGCTTCTGAAGGTCCTAGCTTCATCTTGGACATAAGCAGCCAGGATCTAGGAAAGGCTCACCAAACACCATTATTTATTGAATGCCCTCAATGCATTGGCCTCAAACCAAATGCAGAATTAGATTACTATCCCTGACCAGTCGGTTCACATTTTAAACAAATAAATAAGCAGGTAGAGGTGAACTAAATAGAAAGGAAGGTGGAAATATACTCCAGGGAGAGGCTGGTGGTGGGGAGGGGAAACTGGTCAGAGCCTGTCATTTTCAGAGTTAAGTAGGACAGGATCTCAAAATATTTCAGATCCAGCTCCATGTTTTTGATCAGCCAGAAGGAGGGCAAATTTGGTTGAGAGCAGGAAAGATGAGCCACACACTTCATGCCCTCAATGTTGGCTCATTCTTTCCTGATTGTTTCTATCTTTGGGCCACTATTGTGTCTTATATGTGCTTCTGATATAGGCTATGGCCAATGTACTTTGTTACAAAGTAACAAAGCAATTATTTGTTTACTTTCTATCTCTTCTAATGGATCATGAGCTCAGTGAGGGCAAGGACTTTGTCTTCCTCATCTCTGAATGTCTAAAGCCTGATCAATAAATGCTTGTTGAATATACATATGACATCCCTAACCCCCCAAAACAGGGTAAGGATGACTGCAATTGGGTCTCAGATTAGAACAAGGACCAGGATTTGAGGTGTTCAAGGAATTCAAAATAGAGGTGACTGGATTTGAATGGTTGACAGCTTTCTTGAATATGCAGTACGACACCACTGGGATTTTGAGATGATGAGATTAAGCGGGTTGGGAGGAGGCCAGTCACTGGAAGCAAAGGCTCAGGATTAGGAATGCTCTTGTGGTTCTTGGGGAACAGTGAGTGGACCAGAGGCCAGTGTGTGAAGGGTCAAACAAAGTTGTTTGAAATTTAAACTTCTGGCAATGGGAAACCACTGAAGCCATTTAAGCCAAGCTGTAAAGAGATAAAAGGAAAATTCAAAAGAATTGAATCCGGGTAATAGGTTAGAGCGTGAGGTGCCAGGAACAAGGGCTCTATGAAGGAATGGAAGCCACTACCCATGAGTGTGATAAAATGCTGATCTGGGTGGGGGAGAAGGGCAGTGGGAATAAATGTTAGGATTCTGGAGTATTTCTGGGGGAGGAGAGATTTGAGATTAATGTATCATTTGGATCCAGAGTTTTCTCTCTAAATAAGGTTAAAAGAATGGGCTGGGCACAATGGCTCATGCCTGTAATCCCAGCACTTTGGGAGGCCGAGGTTGGCAGATCACCTGAGGTCGGGAGTTCGAGACCAGCCTGACCAACATGGAGAAACCCCATCTCTTTTAGAAATACAAAATTAGCTGGCCATGGTGGCGCATGCCTATAATCCCAGCTACTCGGGATTACAGTAGCTGAGGCAGGAGGCTGAGGCAGGAGAATTGCTTGAACCTGGGAGATGGAGCTTGTGGTGAGCCGCTCCAGTCACCTGGAGCGACTCCAGGTGAGTCACACCATTGCAGTCCATCATGCCATTTTTTGAGACTCTGTCTCAAAAAAAAGAATGAGGCTAAATTCTTTATTAGGTGTTTGCTATATGCCAGTCACTGTTCTAGGCATTTTACAAACAGTAGCTCAACTCATCCACAGAACACCCCTTTGTAGTATTACTATTGGCCCCACTCGACAGATAAACTGAGGCACAGAGAGATTAAGGCACTTGCCCAAGGTCATATAGTTATAAGACAGAGAGACAGGATTCAGACCAGGAGTAAGGCTGCTGAGGCCCAAATCTTAACCATAAATACCTGCTTCAGCAGGTTCATGGGAAGATTTAAGGTATGATGAAGGAGGTTCTAAACAGTGATATTTGTTATCATTTTGAAAGGAGACCAGAGAAGCATTTCCTGCATCCATTTTCCAATCATCATTATTAATTGCCTACTCACACACAATTTAAGGTGATCAGTATATAGTAAAATTTAAAATCCATAATAGGATAATATGTTTCTTATTTTGCCTTTTAAACACTGATTTTTCTCATTTAAAAATTAATATTTATTGTAAAAATTCAAATCTTACAGAAATAACAGATATAGAGTGGATATCCCATGAAATCTTAATTACCCCCCCAACCCCCAAATCATTATTTACTGTTGTACAGCTCTTGTCTTTTTTTTCTCTGAGACAGAGTTTTGCTCTTGTTTCCCAGGCTGGAGTGTAATGGCGTGGTCTCAGCTTACTGCAACCTCCATTTCCTGGGTTCAAGCCATTCTCCTGTCTCGGCCTCCAAAGTAGCTGGGATTATAGGCATGTGCCACCACACCTGGCTAATTTTGTATTTTTAGTGGAGATGGGGTTTCACCATGTTGGTCAGGCTGGTCTCAAACTCCCGACCTCAGGTGATCTGCCTGCCTCTGCCTCCCAAAGTGCTGGGATTCCAGGCATGAGCCACCACACCCAGCCCACCTCTTTTATATAGACTGCTGTATTACCATCATTTATGTCAATAGTAATCCTTTTTTCCCAAAGGTGATCATACTGTTTTGTAACATGCTTTTTCACTTAATAAATAGGACAGCTTTCCATGTCAGGACGTATGCATTTTTTTTTAAGTTTTACTTTATTTTATTTATTTATTTATTTATTTATTTATTTTTATTTTTTGAGACGGAGTCTTGCTCTGTCGCCCAGGCTGGAGTGCAGTGGCCGTATCTCAGCTCACTGCAACCTCCGCCTCCCGGGTTCACGCCATTCTCCCGCCTCAGCCTCCTGAGTAGCTGGGACCACAGGCGCCCGCCACCTCGCCCGGCTAATTTTTTTTGTATTTTTAGTAGAGACGGGATTTCACCGTGTTAGCCAGGATGGTCTCGATCTCCTGACCTCGTGATCCACCCGTCTCGGCCTCCCAAAGTGCTGGGATTACAGGCCTGAGCCACCGCGCCCGGCCTATTTTATTTTTAATTGAAACATAATAATTATATATATTTAAGGGATAAAATGTGATGATGTGATACATGTATACGTGGTGTAATAATGAAATCAGGGTAATTAGCAAGGATATACAGTTTTATATAATTTCCTTTAAAAGTTTTATAGGATTCACTTTCACTTTCAGCATCACTCCATCTGGATTCACGTTCTTTTGCAACTACCAGAGCAGCAGGTCTGATGTGACCTAGATTCTTACCTCAATGCCACTTTTGTTCCTTTTGTGTCTTGGACAGTACTTAAGGAGAAGCAAGTTCAAATGGGGCTCAGTTTTCTGTTTCTGTGAAAACAATAGAAGCTAGCACTTATATAGTACTTATTATGAGCCAGCAACTGTTCCTAGCTCCATTGCACAGATAAGGAGACTGAGGCCTAGAGAGATGAAGTAATTCACTTGCTCAAGGTCATATGATTAGAAAGTCAGAACTTGAACACTGGCTCTTTGACTCCAAAGCCTGCATATTTACACCACACTGCCTCTTTATCTCTTTTACAAGTCTTTTACCTAAACTAATTAATATAAAGTGGCTTCCATAGCATCATGCGGTCAACCATGGTGTAAAAGTCAATAAAGATAAGCCCTGCCACTTCTCTCTGTGGCACATCTAGCAGCAGAAAGCAGGGAGTTGTCCGAAGGAGCAGCTTCCTTTCTGCTGCTTCTCTTTCCAGCCTCTCCTCACTGGTCACTGTTACCCTTGAGTTTGACCCTCAACATCCCCAGAGGATGCCTCCTAGGACTCCAACCTCATTTTGTGTCTCTACTGCTGATGGATGCCATGAGTGGAGTTGTCGACCACCTTGGGTGAAGTGGTGGTCTCCACATCCCAACTGGGCAGCACGATGGCCACAGAAAGGCTGTATCTACCCACCCAGCACAACACATGCAGAAATTTCAAAAGAGCCTATTTAATTAGATGAGCATAGATAAATAACTCTGGGAGAGCATCCTTAAAAGGAGTTTGGTTTTTTGTTTTGCTTTGTATTGGTTTTTGTCTAAATAAACTAGACTGCTTTAACATACTGCCTCTTTTAATGAAATAAAGTAATTGTCTCCTTAGCTGTGTGCTAGGAAAGCCAATACAAAGACATATAAGAAAAACCCCACAGACCTAGATTCCTAACACCATTCATATTTGATCCCATTCTCAACATATCTCATTATATACATGCAAATATTCCAAAATCTGGAAAAATTCCAAATCCAAAACACTTCTGCTTCCAAACATTTCAGATAAGGGTTACTTCGCCTGCCTCATACTCCCCGAAATAGGCATCTTCGTAGAACTTTAGGGTGAGAAGGGGACTGAAGATTTCAGAAGTTCTATTTCTTCTCTGATACATTTTCCAACAGTCCCCCACAGTGGGCGACTAGCTTCCATCTGAACACAGCCAAGGAAAGTGAACTCACTAAGTAAGAAAGTAGACCATTTCATTTTCAGAACCTGTTGAATTGCAACAATGTTCTTCTTTATGGTAACTCCATATCTGCTGTCCCAAAACTTCAATTCTTTCATCCTTCTCAGACCAAACAGAAAACATCAAATAGTTTTTATACTTTACCACCTTCCAATCTTTAAGAATAGTCATCATTTCCTTGCCACATTGTTTCTTTTCCAGGTTAAGGTCTTTGATTCAATCTTCACCTATTATTCCCATGTCACGATCTAGCATTTTGGACTGTTAAGGTCCCTCTTCTTTGATATGCCCTAAAACGCATGTAACAAAATATCACATGTACCCCATAACTATGTACAGATATTATGTATTAACAAAAATAAATAGAAAGAAATCAACTGGTCAATTTATTTTTCTTCAAACAATAATACAGGAAGCCGGGCGGAGTAGATCATACCTGTAATCCCAGCACTTTGAGAGGCCAAGGCAGGCAGATCTCTTGAGCCTAAGAATTCAAGACCAGCCTAGGCAACATGGTGAAACCCCATCTCTACAGAAAAATACAAAAATTAGCTGGGTGTGGTGATGTGCACCTCTAGTCCTAGCCACTTGGAAGGCTGAGGTGGGAGTATTGCTTGAGCCCTGGAGTTTGAGGCTGTGGTGAGTAGTGATCATGCACAAGTTGCACCCCAGCCTGGGTGACACAGCTAGACTCTGTCTCAAATAATAATAATAATAATAATACAGAAAAAAACTATGGACCTAGATATGTTATTTTTTGTATTGTAGTATCTTTCTTACATACCAGTTTTTGTAATAATATTTATCCACGATACCATCTGTAAGATAGGAATTGTGTAAAAATAACAATGCTGGCTATGCACAGTGACTCATACCTGTGGTCCTAGCACGCTGGGAGGCTAAGACAGGAGGCTTACTTGAGACTAGGAGTTCAAGACCACCCTGAGCAACATAATGAGACCCTGTCTCTACAAAAAATTTAAAAATTACCCCGGTGTGGTGGTGCGTACCTGTGGTCCCAGCCACTAAGGAGGCTGGGATGGGAGGATTGCTTGAGTCCAGGAAGCTGAGGCTGCAGTGAACTATGAGTGCACCACTGCACTGTAGCCTTGGTGACAGAGTGACACCCTATCTTTAAAAAAGAAAGAAAGAAAAACAAAAAACCAATGCTTAACTTTTCATAAGTGTCGGAGTAACAACCCCTGTGGTATCAAATATTGTGGCCTGTTAAAAGTAAGAGATCAAATATTGTAGAGTATTTTTTTATGCCAGTGATTCTTTGAAATGGATGGCTAGGCTGTTAAAGACCTGGGTTTTTTTTAGCAACCACCTCCTCACCCTACCCTTTACTGCCATCTTGATGGAGTCATGTTTACATGAATTTCTTCAGATCGCTTTGAAAGAGCTTACTACTTCCCTCCTCCACTGAGGATTTAGGTACCCACTCCAGATCCAGATTTGGTTTTGTATCACTAGAAAAATTGTAATAGAGTAGATCTATCTGAAAAGGCTTTCTTTGATTAGAAACTGTAACCATGTAGATGTAAGATGTGATTATAACTTTAGACTTACCTGGAGAAGTTACTGCTGCAATATACAAGGCAACATGTGGTGGTGGACATATGAAGGTGGAAAAATACATTAGATGTCCTTATATCATTTTCTAAAAAGCATATGATGGGGGGGGGGGCTGTATAGGAGAGTATCACAGAAAATTATCACATATAGGAAACTATTGTCAAAATTGACAGTGCCCCTCAGTCATTGACTGAATAAAAAAAGGAGGACAAAATTCTTTAAGACAAATGAACTTTAAATAAAGGCCACTAATTATAGCAGGGAATGTGTTGGATAAGAGTAGGTATATGTAATTACATAGTAATTATGTTGAAAATGTAATCACATGCCACCGGCTAGCTAGTTAACCATTTTGCTGGGGGATGAATTCAACCTCAGCAACCATCTCCTTCTGATCTCAGAGACCCACGTTGACTTTGTTAGAATGTGTGATATGGTTTCTTCTTAGAAGGGTGACCTTTTTCTGGCCAATTAAAAGGTGCTGCTTTGAGGGTATTGGAACCCATACTCAAAGGGATAAAAGGAAATTGAAACTTCTATTAAAAGGAGCTAATGATGCCTGGAGCAGTGAGGATTAAAAAAGAACAAAGTCAGTTTTAAAAAGATCCCCCAAATCAAAGAGCTGCTTCTCTCATCAAATACCAGAAGACAGCAAAATGATTTTTAATGAAAAGTGGGGCAATGGATTCAGCCTTTTCCCTGCATCCTGGGGCTTCAATCAAAACCAGTTGAGTAGTTTTGAGCAAAATTCTTTGAACATTTGGGATAATTATGCTACCTAAATTTGACATGGTGTTATAAAAGGTAAACTAGCTTTTCTCCCAAATTAGATAGTCAAGAAAAATATCAGAAGGATAACTCTAAAAAATCATGCATATAAGAGTGCTTTATAATTGATTCCCCATCTGACACAAAATAATTCCTGGGTTAAAACCTAGCATTTTGATGATAGACGTATAGGAAATCACTGTCAAAATTGTCCTGTGGTGGACAATTGTTAGGTGATTGCTGTGATTGTAATTAGCACAACCTTGGTAGGTTATACATTCCTTAATACACTTTATTATCACCATCTGTATTAGTCTACTTGGGCAGCCATAACAAAATACCACAGACCATGTGGCTTGAACAACAGAAATGTATTTTTGACAGTTCTGACGGCTGTAAAGTCCAAGATGAAGGTTCTTGCAGAATTCAATTTCTGGTGAGGGCATTCTTCCTGGCTCGCAGGTGGCTTCCTTCTCATTATGTCCTTACGTAGCTTTTCCTAGGTGCATATGCTTGGAGAGAGTTAAAAAAATGAATTCTCCAATGTCTCTACTTCTAAGGATACTAATCCTATCTGATCGGGGCCCTACCTTTAAGACCTTATCTACAAATACAGCCACAGTGAGAGTTAGGGCTTCAACATGAGAATTTGGGGAATACATAAACATTTAGACCAGCAAATCAAAACTACAATGAGATATCTCACCCCAGTTAAAATGACTTACATTCAAAAGACAGGCAGTGAAAAATGCTGGTGAGGGTGTAGAGAAAAGGAAACCCTCATATGCTGTTAGTGGGAATGTCAATTAGTACAACCACTATGGAGAACAGTTTGGAGCTTTCTCAACAAACTAAAAAGAGATCTACCATATGATCCAGCAATCCCACTGCAGGGTATATATCCCAGATAAAGGAAAACAGTATATCAAAGAGGTATCTGCACTTCTGTGTTCATTGCAACGTTCTTTTTTTTTTTTTTTTTTTTTTAAGTATTTTTATTTTATTTTTTTGGCAGAGTCTTGCTCTGTCACCCAGGCTGGAGTGCAGTGGCATGATCTCAGCTCACTGCAACCTCTGCTGCCCAGGTTCAAGCAGTTCTCCTGCCTCGGCCTCCCGAGTAGCTGGGGTTACAGGCGCATGCCACCACGCCCGACTAATTTTTGTGTTTTTCATAGAGATGGGATTTCAGCATCTTGGCCAGGCCAGTCTTGAACTCCTGACCTCATGATCCACCCATCTTGGCCTCCCAAAGTGCTGGGATTATAGGCATGAGCCACTGTGCCAGCCTCAACATTCTTTACAACAGCTAAGATTTGGAAACAACTTAAGTGTCCATCAACAGATGAATGGATAAAGAAAATTTATACACAGTGGAGTACTATTTAGCCATAAAAAAGAATAGAACCAGTCATTTGCAACAACATGAATGGAACTGGAGATCATTATGTTAAGAAATAAGCCAGGCATAGAAAGACAAACATTGCATGTTCTCACTTATTTGTGGGATTTAAAAATCAAAACAATTGAGCTCATGGACATACAGAGTAGAAGGATGTTACCATAGGCTGGGAAGGGTAGTAGCGGGCTTGATGGGGAGGTAAGGATGGTTAATGGGTAAAAACAAAATGGAACGAATAAATAAGACCTACTATTTGAAAGCACAACAGAGTGACTATAGTCAATAATAACTTAATCTTATATTTGAAAATCACCTAAAGAGTGTAATTGGATTGTTTGTAATTCAAAGGAAAGATGCTTGAGGGGGATGGATACCCCATTCTCCATGATGTGGTTATTTCACACTGCATGCCTGTATTAACACAGCTCATATACCCCATAAATATATATATATATCTACTATGTACTCACAAAAAATAAAAGTAAAAGTATTTTTTTTAAAAACCACTTAGTCCGTACCACCATCCAACAGTAAGCAAGAAGTCAGGGAATCCCTGGGCTTGTCAAGGAGCTGGGTTTCCTGCTACACTTGGATATCAATGGCTAATGTCTTTGCCACTTAAAGAATAGTTGGGAGGGTGGCTGTCAAGCAGTCAGGAAACCTAAAAGCCAGCTAGTGCTGCATTTTCAATTTGTTTGAATTATAAATGAGTTAACTATCCAAGACAAAGAGCATAACCAGTAGAAGCCTCCTCCTTACAAATTTGCTTGAACTCCCAAAAGATATGTTTAATGGCAGTGTAACCAATGGGGAAATTCTCTGTCATAAACCATCAGTTTTGAACATGAGTCATCTATACAGCAAATCGGGGTATTGGCAAAGGAAGCTTCACAGTGTCCAGCTTTACTGCCCCTGCACTTCAACCTGCTATGGTGGCTAAAATCATTATTTTAGAATTGAAAATTTTTTCTAGAAAGCTGGTCATTCCTATTTATACTGGGACTCAAAGCTACCTAAGGAGCCCGGGATGCCTCATCTCAGCTTGGAAATTCTAGAATTAATTATGTGTTCTAGGATGAATTAAGTGTTAAATTCAATTCCAGAAAGGACACAACCATTTTTGTGCTCGTACGTATTAGGCTGAGGCAAACTTACCCAGTGTTGGCAGTTGGTTTAGCGGTTTAATAATTTGAGCTAGATAAAGAAAAAGGGAGTTGTTTGAGACAAGAAAGATGGCTCTTCTCAAAAGTAAAAGACATCTGGACTGATAAGAGGGCAACTGAGAGAGGAGCTAAAGATAACCAAGAGAAACTGATCATAAATTTGCCTCAAGGTTCAGACAGGGGGTCATGCAGTTGAATTATAGACAGGGGTCATGGTGGCAGCTTTAGAACTTGTATCCTGATTCTGATGCCTATAGGCAGCCTCCATCATCATGCACCCATCTCCAAACATTGGGAGGTTGAATATGCATGTATGAAAAGAATTGCCCAGTATAAACATGTATTATAGGTTACATACAGTTCATGGGACTATGAAGTCCCTGAGAAGTAGCTCAGCCTATGTCCCATATCACAGGCTCCTGCCTTAACTGTGTTATGTCAAATGGCCAATAAAACTCTTGCAACAGCATAAAAGTTTTTTTTTTTTTTTTTTTTTTTTTTTTTTTTTTGAGACAGAGTCTCGCTCTGTCACCCAGGCTGGAGTACAGTAGCACGATCTCGGCTCACTGCAAGCTCTGCCTCCCAGGTTCACACCATTCTCCTGCCTCAGCCTCCCAAGTAGCTAGGACTACAGGCACCTGCCACCACACTTGGCTAAGTTTTGTATTTTTAGTAGAGACGGGGTTTCACCATGTTAGAATGGATGGTCTCGATCTCCTGACCTCGTGATCCACCCTCCTTGGCCTCCCAAAGTGCTGGGATTACAGGCGTGAGCCACTGCGCCCGGCTGCACAGCATAAAAGTTTAAATTTTTACATTTCCTTATGATCCCAGGGAGGCCAGGCCTTCCTGGAGAGGGTATTCCAGGTTATGAGTTCATGCAAAGTAAGAGATATAAGAGATATATTTGAGTCTCTCTCTCTCTCTCTGTGTGTGTATGTATGTGGTGTGTATAAGTGTGTGTGTGTATATATATATACACACACACACATATACACACACATATATAAAATATATATATGACTTAAAAAACATTGGCTGGTGAGCTAATATATGTTTACCCTTATGATCCAGGCATTCTAACTGGTTGTTGAGGGATGTAGACTTGGAGCAGACATATGGTGTGGTGAGAGAAGAGATGGGAGGAGAGAGCCATGCATCATATTCCATTGATTCTGAGTAGGTCTTTTGCTATATTTACAGTCTGATTTCAAAGCTAGAACTGATCTCCCTTAAGTCTGAGGCTGTGAAATGAGCTCATATTATGAAAAATTGCTCAATAAACAAAGAAGTATACCATACAATTGTATGGTTTATATTGAGTATGATGATCATTTCTGCCACTTGCACCACTAAGCAGTCAGGGTTAGGAATCCTATATTGAGTTCTTCCATGTGCCAGACCTTGTTCTAGATCAGGATTTTTCAGCCTTGGCGCTGTTTCTGTTTGGGGTTGGATAGTTCTTTGTTGTTAGGGGCTGCCCTGGGCATTGAAGGATGCTTAGTAGCATCCCTGGCCTTTACCCACTACATGGTAGAAGCATAGCCCCCTCCCCCAATTGTGACAACTCAGGTGTCTCCAGACATTGCTGGATGTCCTCGGGGAGCAAAACTGCCCCTGGCTGAGAACCAGCATTCTAGATACATGACATGTGGCATGACATGTGGTGTATGCAAAAAGCATGAACTGCAGAGTCACATTCTTATCTTCATTTCTTCATTCATTTTATTTAACTAATTAATTTTTTTGAGACAGAGTCTCACTTTGTCACCCAGGCTGGAGTACAGTGGCACGATCTTAGCTCACTGCAACCTCTGCCTCCTGGGCTCAAAGGATCCTCCCACCTCAGCCTTCTGAGTAGCTGGGACTACAGGGCCATGCCACCACACCTGGCTAATTTTTGTATTTTCAGTAGAGACAGGGTTTCTTCATGTTGCCCAGGCTGGTCTCAGACTCCCAGACTCAAGCGATCTGCCCACTTCAGCCTACCAAAGTGCTGGGCCTATGGCCCAGCTGAGCCACCACGCTCAACTCATTCATTTTATTTATTGAGCCTTTGCAACATGCCATGAACTGTGCTAGGTGATGGGGATACAAAGATGAATAAGGCATGGTTTTTGCCTTAAGTAGAAGACTCTAGTAATGGAGAAAAACTCATACATAGATAAATTACCAATCAACGTGGTAAATGTAACAAAATAGACATGATAACAGGCTTGGGTAGAGAGTTCCTAACCCAGCTGGGCAGTAGAAGCTGGAGGCATCAAGGAAAGCTTTCCCGAGTTGCCTGGCCTGAACTGAGCCTTAGATAAGTGGGTGGAGGAGGTGAGGACACTGAAGCAGAGGTGTAATTCAGTGATGCAGAGTTAATGTTGAATTGTAAGGTAAGACACAGGTGAAAAAGCCTGGTGTGTGCTGAGTGTTGGGAAGGGAACATTAAAAGTCTGCAGAGGTAGACAGGTGACCTTGTCTGGCGTTCTGAGAGTTTGTACTTTATTCTAAGAGGTGGGGAGCCATTGAGAGGCTTCAAGTAAGGAACTGGTTTTTGTTTAAACCGGTTGTCTTGACAACCTCTACCTGCTGGACTCAAGGGATCCTCCCACCTCAGCCTCCCAAGTAGCTGGGACTACAGGTGTGTGCCACCATGCCTAGCTAATTTTGGTATTTTTTTTTTGTAGAGATGGGGTTTCACCATATTGCCCAGGCTGCCATGCAGAGAATGGATTAAAGGAGCACAAGAGTAAAAGCAGGGAGACAATTTAGAAGGCCAAGAGGTAATGAGGGCTTGAACTAGGGCAGTGGGAAATAGGGGACAGGATTTGGGAAATATTTCAGAGATAAAACAGTATGATTTAGTGACTCTTTTGATACAGGAGATGAGGAAGAGGGGGAGGGTTCAGGATGATTACCTCTCACAGTTGGGGTGCCACCATCATTGCCTATCCTATAGGAAATACATAGTGAGGGTAATTATTGTATTATGCTATTATATTAACTTATTTATCCCCACTTTGCAAATGATAAAATTGAGGCTCAAAGGAGAAAGTTGCTTAGCCCAAAGTCACACAGCTATTGAGTAGAGAAGCCAGGATTTGAGATCTATTTGATTATTTGACTTCCAGCCTATCATACTATGTGGCTTTGGCTAAGTATGGATTAAAGTGGTGAAAATGAATCATTCAGAAAGTAGTCGACTTGGTTACTGTTGGCCTTTATGCTTGGCAGGTGCTCAGTATTTGTTGAAGAAAGGAATGATTTTAATGACCATTATACTAATATATTTACATATCATTTTCATGTATTTCAAATTAGAATCCATGAGGGGAAAAATAAATAGCTTATCCAATATTACATGCAAATATCCCCCACCTGAGCTGCAGCTTTAGTCTCTTCTCAGGTTCCTGCAGCTACAAGTGAAGTCTTGAGGTCCCCTAGTCCATTGTTCTGCCTCTGTTTAATCACTCACCATGTTCTCTTTAGACACAGAGCTAAGGACACAGGTATAGCAAATACTTGTTAAATGATTCAGTCATTTATATGTTTTAGCATCACCATTACATTCTGGGCCAATAAGAGGACCTTCAGTCCTATTGTCATTTCCATCCAAAACTATTAAATGTTACCAGGACCAAGAAAGACTGTTGGGCAGGAAAAAAGGGATAAATGTCGCTGGGCTAAAAGTAGAAACTTATGGATATTGTTAAGATAAACACAAAGAAATTCCTGTGTTACTTTTCTCTAGGGTTGCTCCCTTAACCTTTCCGTCTCCAAGTCCAGACTTCAAAGCTCCAAGAAAAAACAAGATACAACAGTGTAGGATTAGCTGCCCAATTTACTTATATTTTAAGAAAGTGTCCAAAAAGGCCAGTTAAGCCTGTCTGACAGCAGTGACAGGTCTCATCGTCACAAATTTCAAGAATGATTATAGCCTGTGACCTGTGATGGCTCCAAAGGCCGTAGGAATTGCCAGGGAATGTCCCTGGTATTTATCTCTCAGGATCACCTTCCTTCTCACTGCTAGGGGAGTCAGTTCTGGACCTGGATGGAAAAGGATTCCCAGTACCCCAGTTAATATAGCTGCTTACATCTGTTATCTGTGCACGTGAGGTTTTATACCAGACCTGAAAATAGAGAGACAGTCACAATTTTGTATTCATGAAATTAGAGACTCATGTAGACCATTCTGCTGTGGCCTGTTCTTACCCTGCTGTATCAGAGATTCCTTGGTCTGGAGTCAGGGACTCAGGCATAGTGAGGGCGCCAGGAGAGCCGGCAGGGAGTTCCTCATTTCTTATTCCTGCTGCTCCTGCTTCAGTTCCGACTATAAGGAAACTCATGGAAGTATTTTTAGTGCATTTGTGGTACCAGAGCCCCTCACCATTCCCAAAACAAGGCTTGACTTTCCATCCCATACTATAAGCAGAGTCTTATACTATGGTTCCTCTCAGGAATTACCGCTGGGCAGTAGGTTATTAATAGTAATAGTTCACACCCAGACCAATTTAAAAGAAACAGATTGTTTCTTTTAAAAAATCTTCTCTGCATTTAAATTACAGGTATTTATAATGTTTCTCCACTTCTTACCTAAACACTGGATATTCCTTCAGGTTAAACTCCCTTGAGCTATATTTTTCTTTGCCTGCTGGATTTTATTCACTCTTCATATCTCAGTGTCATAGGCCCTTTCTAACCCTCACTGAGTTGCATAGCACCTAGAAAAAGCCCTTCTCACTCGATTGTAATACAATTGTCTGTTAAAGACCTTAACATTTCTTTGGGAGCAGAGGTGGTTTGCATTTATTGTAGTATCTCCAATAAGGCACATGCAGTGGGATGTCAAAGAAGGCTTGAACTGAGTAGGAGCACATCCTAACATGCAGGGGTTTTGCAGGCCAGTAGACATGGACCTGTACCAATGTCTGTCTCTTACCAGCTGCATAATGGAAACATTACTTTGTCTTGCCGAACCCACATGAAAAATGGAAATAATCATCTTACCTTCAAGAGTTGTGAAAAGTCAAAGTAGATGCTTAATAAATATACATATTCGCTGGGCGCGGTGGCCCACGCCTATAATCCCAGCACTTTGGGAGGCTGAGGTGGGTAGATCACCTGAGGTCAGGAGTTCGAGGCCAGCCTGGCCAACATAGTGAAACCCCACCTCTAGTAAAAATACAAAAAATTAGCTGGGTGTGGTGGCGGGCGCCTGTAATCCCAGCTACTCGGAACGCTGAGGCAGGAGAATCGCTTGAACCCGGCAGGCAGAGGTTGCAGCGAGCCAAGATCACACCATTGCACTCCAGCCTGGGCAACGAGAGCAAAACTCCGTCTCTCTCTATGTATATGTGCATATTCATTTGATCATTATACTAAGTTGAAGATTAAAAATTCTTCCCAAAACATTTATGCAAGGCTGTTGATGGATGGTGAGAAGTCTTAATCTAAGTATCAACATATTTTCTGAAATAATTTTGAACACTGTGAGTGGCAGACTGAAAGAAACATAGTATTTGAAGTCAAAAGACTTGGTTTGATTCAAAATTTTGTGACCTTTCCTCCTGGTGAGTGACATATACACTCATTTATAGCCATTCATGATGTTCAAAACTATTTGCCTTAACTTGTCCCTGAATATACCTGCTCATTACTAGCGCTAACATTTTTAAATGGAATATCAGTTACTACAAGCAATCAGTTATAATTGCTTTCTTTTGGTTCCAAGTGTGCTGTGCTCTCCTAAAGTTCCCAAATAGTGAGGGTGCTGCTGTTTGGGGGCGGGGGGGTCCCCTTGGAGTTTAGGTTCTGTTTCTGTGGTGCAACAGTGACATCCATTGGCCTGTTATGCTAATTATAGAAGAAACCTGCTTCTCTGCTCTGTGCCTGTTGAATTTTCTGATATAAAGATACAAAGAGAACAAACTGTCTCTGGGCCCAAGTAAGACAAGCTAGTGGTCAACACCTGGTCCCCTGCAGATTGGGCTGGTTTCAGGACCCTTCCCAAGGATACATGTTCTAAGATCAGCACCAGCTGGGTGTTCTCTTCTGGTCATGTGGAGATAGTCCTGGAACTGGTCCTCTCCATGGAGTTCAGTGCATTCATCGGGCTGCTGGGAAACCATTGGTTTGGGCTCTAGCATAAGCCAGGGCAAATCACTTTGCCTCTGGACTTTTCCACATTGATAAAGTGAAGTTGATAGCAATACCTGCTTTGTAGTTACCAAAGTGCTCTTCCATGCATTTTGTAATAACTTCCCACAATCCCACAACAATTGGGAAAATTAGGAAAGCACAGATCAGATCTGCTTAGCATCCACCGACTATGAGGATGTGAAGCTGGACACCAAATTACAGGGTTTCAAACCTCAAGCCTTGGTGACTTATGCTTGCTGCCTTAGTTGGAATTAATGAAATCATTACAGAAATTCCTGCTTCATTTCTGGAAGAGCCCTCAGGGGAGGTTCTAAAAATGGAAAATCAAAGGAAAGGCTATGTGGCTGGATGTGAGAAATTGAGCAATGAGTCAGTATTTTTAAGTAGAAAAAGATTTACATTGCTGGTTTCCATCTCCATAAAGAACATAACAGGAAATAACAAGACTAAAAATATTTATTTTTGCCTAATATGTGTCAGATACTCTGTTAAGCATTAAGAATGGAGGATAAACTAGACAAACTGTTTCATACCATTCAGAACCTCATTGTCAAATGAGGGATACAGAGCAGGAACAGTGAACGATATATAATAGCGTGGTAAGTGTTACATCAAGCATTCCTGCAGCATGCTACCCTTCCAAACCCCCTCCCATGTATGTATGTGTGTGTGTGTTTGTGTGTGTGTGCACGTGCCCGCGTGTGTGCTTGGTAGGATCCAACTAGTGACTAATGTAGGTACCTTTGGATGGATAAACAGAATAATAGCGTCAGTTCAACTGGAAGCCAAAACATCAAACATTTTGCAATATCAAAACCAAGCAGATTGCAAAACTGACACATCAGATACATACCACACACAAAAACAAAACCCAAGGATTCAATTGCACTTTGTATCATTTCATAGTAAATCTCTTTTTGGAAACAATTAGGGAATTCGTAACTAATTTGTGGTGGATGTAGCAAAACCCAGCACTGACTCACTGGTAAAGTCTTTTCAAAGCACTGTTATGATTAAACAAACAAAAAAAAATGGCTCATCTAAAAATGGATCTCATTCAGATCCCATTCTTCCTTCTCAGTTGGTCCCCTAACAGGAAAAGCTTGGTTCTGGTGTCCCCTCTGATTAAATGGTCTCATTGGAACCCTCATTGTAAATACTCAAGGCCCATCCTTCAGCCCCCTCTCCTCTCCCTCAAAACACTTCCTGATGTGAACTGACTGTTCCTCACTGGAGAGCCTCAAGTGGATGGATCACTCCCCACTTACAGGTGGAACTTTCTGAGGACAGAAGCCAACAGCAAACCCCAGGCACCTTGCCAAGAGGCCAGGCCCCGTGACTGAGTTCTTTACTCCCCGACCATCTAGCCATCTGGGCTCCTTTGGAAAAAGTGGAGCCCACAGTTTAAAACATCACTGCTCATATTGGTCATTTGGGTTTAGAGCCATATGTTAGACATACTGAGATTTTAGCCTACAATTGTTGGCTCTCTTTGAAATTCTTACATATGTGTAACAAGCACCAAAGTATATGTCAGGAATCCAGTGAAGTTACTGTGGGCTTTGAGAAGCCTTTCTTTCCTCCTCTCCTCTCCTCGCCTCGCCTCACCTCTCCTTTCCATCCTTCCTTTCTTTCCTTTCTTTTCTTAGATGGAGTCTCGCTCTGTTGCCCAGGCTGAGGTGCTGTGGCATGATCTTGGCTCACTGCAACCTCCGCCTCCCAGGTTCAAGTGATTCTCCTGCCTCAGTCTCCAAAGTAGCTGGGACTACAGTTGTGCGCCACCACACCAGCTAATTTTTGTATTTTTAGTAGAGATGGGGTTTCGCCATGTTGGCCAGGCTGGTCTCGAACTCCTGACCTCAGCTGATCCACCCTCCTTGGCCTCCCAAAGTGCTGGGATTACAGGCGTGAGCCACCACGCCCAGCCTGAGAAGACTTTTTTCACAAAACAAGAAAAGATATGTTCATTTTGACTGAAGCAACCCATCTAAAACATGCATATGCTAAAGAAACCAAGAATGAAGCTGTGCAGGGGTATTCCCAGAGGCTGTGCTCAGATGCTGGGTATCACTCGGAGGCCACCAGACTCGAGAGTGTGAAGCTCACTGCCCCTGCCCACCTCACACACACCTGTCTCACACATGTCAGGGCACTGCCACCTGCTTCCGTGCACCCCAGCCCCCTCCAGGGCCCTTCTTGCTTGGGAAGCTCCAGCACAATCAGCATCTTCACTGTTCATCTTTTAGCAATTTGTACTTGGGCATAGAATAAACCCACAAGGAGCCCTTTGCAGGACTATCTGATTAGGTGCATAGACTGATTTGAGGTCCTCTGTGGAGGTCTCACTGCCCAAAAATCTTTCACCCAGCTGCTTAGGGTCCCATATCCCTCTATGAGGGGCTCATCCATTTGAGTTAACTCTTACCCTGTCTGTTTTTTAAATAGCTCCCCCTAGGAGAGAGTCATCAACACCTCAGTGATAACTAGTCTATCACATATTGGTTGAATTAGTTTTTAAATTTATTTTAATTAATTTTTTTGAGATGGAGTCTTGCTCTGTTGTCTAGGCTGGAGTGCAGTGGAGCAATCTTGGCTTACTGCAACCCCCGCCTCCCAGATTTAAGCAATTCTCCTGCCTCAGCCTCCTGAACAGCTGGGATTACAGGCGCCCGCCACCACACCCAGCTAATTTTTGTATTTTTAGTAGAGACGGGGTTTCACCATGTTGGTCAGGCTAGTCTCAAACTCCTGACCTCAAGTAATCCACCTACCTCGGCCTCCCAAAGTGCTGAGATTACAGGTGTGAGCCACCATGCCTGGCCTGATGAATTATTTTTTTTCGTTTGTGGGTGGTTTTGTTTTTTGAGACAGAGTCTCACTCTGTCACCCAGGCTGAAGTGCAGGAGCACGATCATGGCTCACTGCAGCCCTGAACTCTTAGTCTCAAGTGATCTTCCCACCCCAGCTTCCTGAGTAACTGGGACTACTGGTATGTACCACCATGCCTGCTTAATTTTTTACTTTTTGTAAAGACTGGGTCTAACTGTTACCCAAGCTTGTCTTGAACTCCTGGCCTCAAGTGATCCTCCTGCCTCAGCCTCCCAAAGTGCTGGGATTACAGGTGTGAGCCACTGTACCTGGCTTAATTTGTTTTTAAAGATATTTTTATTGAGAGATTATTTATTTATTTATTTATTTTTTGAGACGGAGTCTTGCTCTGTCGCCCAGGCTGGAGTGCAGTGGCCGGATCTCAGCTCACTGCAAGCTCCATCTCCTGGGTTTACGCCGTTCTCCTGCCTCAGCCTCCCGAGTAGCCAGGACTACAGGCGCCCGCCACCTCACCTGGCTAGGTTTTTTTTGTATTTTTTAGTAGAGACAGAGTTTCACCATGTTAGCCAGGATGGTCTCGATCTCCTGACCTCGTGATCCACCCGTCTCGGCCTCCCTAAGTGCTGGGATTACAGGCTTGAGCCACCGCGCCCCGCCAGAGAGATAATTTATATAAAATGTGTGAATCTTAAGTATTCCAGTTCCATGAATCCTGACAAATGTATTCACTTGTGTAATCCACATCCCTATCAAACTATAATCCATTTTCATCACCAGATAAAGTTTCTTTGTGCCCCTTTCCAGTCCACTCTGCACCCCCAGGCACCTACTGTTCTGGTTTATTTCACCATAGATTAGTTTTTTCTATCCTAGAAATTTGTTAAATGAAATAACACAATATATACTCTTTTTTATTGGTATTTTTCACTCAATGTAAGGTTTCTGAACTTTATCTGTGTTGTTGCTTATATTAATAGTTCATTGTTGCCGGGGGCGGTGGCTCAAGCCTGTAATGCCAGCACTTTGGGAGGCCGAGATGGGCGGATCACGAGGTCAGGAGATCGAGACCATCCTGGCTAACACGGTGAAACGCTGTCTCTACTAAAAAATACAAAAAACTAGCCAGGCGAGGTGGCAGGCGCCTGTAGTCCCGGCTACTTGGGAGGCTGAGGCAGGAGAACGGCGTAAACCCGGGAGATGGAGCTTGCAGTAAGCTGAGATCCGGCCACTGCACTCCAGCCTGGGTGACAGAGCAAGACTCCGTCTCAAAAAAAAAAAAAAAAAAATAGTTCATTGTTTATCCATTCTCCTACTGATGGACATTTGGACTGTGTCTAATTTGAGGCTGTTATGAATAAAGCTGCTATAGATATTAGTGTACAAGTATTTTTGTAGACATATGTTTCATTTTTCTTGGGTAAATACCTAAGAGTAAAATGCTGCATCATAGGGTGGATGTGTGTTTGATTTTCCATACCATTTTCCAAAGTGTGGTACCATTTTGTTCCATAACCTTCCCAACATGTGGTACGGCAGTTGTGTTAGTTTTCTATTGCTGCATAACAAATTATCACAAATGAAGTGTCTTGAAGCAGCCTTGATTTATTAGCTCACAATACTCTAGGTCATAGCACCTAGAGTGCATGGCACCATTGGGTTCTCTACCTAAGGCCTCACAAAGCCGAAATCAAGGTGTAGACTGAGTGGGGCTCTTATCTGGAGGCTCTAGGGAAGAGTCTGCTTCAAAGCTCCTTCTTCTTGTTGGTTGAATTCAGTTTCTTATGGTTGTAGGATGAAGTCCCCATTTCCTTATTGGCTCTCACCCAGAGCTGCTCTCTCTGCTCCCAGAGGCAGCCTACATTTCTTCTCATATGGAACCCCACACACCCATCTTCAAGTCTGCAAGATGCATTGAATCGCCTCATGCTTTGAATCTCTCTGCCTTCCTCTTCTACTGCCATGCAGAGAATAAAAACTCTGCCTTTTAAAAGGCTCACCTGCCTGGGCCAAACCTACCTGGATAATCTCCTGTATCTTAAGATTCATTGACTTGGGACTTTAATTGCATCTGCACTTTCCCTTCACAATCAATGTTTGAATAACTAGGGGACAGGAATCTTGGGCCATCTTCAGAATTCTGCCTACCATAGCAGTCCATGATGAAGCCCTAAAATCAGAATCACTTTTCATTATCCAGCTGCTTAAGAATTCATGTATATTTTCCTTCTAAAGAAGCGTACCTACTGTAGTTTCAGTAATTGCACTCCTGTGGTTCGAGCTACTTGAGAGGCTGAGGCAGGAGGATTACTTGAGCCTACGAGTTCGAGGCCGCAGTGGGCTGTGATTGAGACACTGCGCTCCAGCCTGGGTAACAAAGCAAGACCCTATCTGAGCGGGAGGGAGAGGGAGAGGGAGGGGGGAGGGGGAGGGGGAGAGGGAGAGATGGGGAGAGAGAGAGATTCACAGAATTGGTTACGGAGAGCCATGTCTCTAGATTCCTAGCCTAGAACACTGTCTACTACACTCTAATCAATTCTTGCTTCTAGAGAGTGTCTAATCCTGTAAGGGGACTTTGAGGTTTGGTAATTTAAATCACCATAAAAGTCTCTGGAAATCTAGAAAACATTTATTGAAAATCATGCATAGATAGTTCCAAATCAAAATTTTTAAACTGGCTAAATCTATTCCAAGAAGAGTTGTGTTTTTCAGCTTGAAACCAACTGGGTAGGAAGGAGCCATTGGGTCTGGCATGTTCATGCCTAGATGTTAAGATCTTAGGATTTCTCAGTTGTGTGTTTGAAATCTCATTCAACCTGGGGACCCTGAATTTCTCCCTAGTAGAGAATAAGTAATCATAGGCCTGACATTCAAGATACTCTCATAAGCCTTTTATTTTTCAAGATGGATTCCAGAGAAGTTGGTTGTGAAGCTACACAACTTGCTAAGTCAAGACTAGAATCCAGGTTTCCTTGTTGCTATACAACCAGAGGTAATAACCAGCAGCAAAGAAGCTCAGTCTCTGGTGAGGCTGTGCTTTGTTTGGCCCATAGATTGTTGTTGTTCTTGTTGATTTGGAGATGGGGTCTCACTGTGTTGCTCAGGCTGAACTCCTGGGCTAAAGTGATCCTCCTCCCTCAGCCTCCTGAGTAGCTGGAATTATAGGTGCACACTGCCGCACACAGCTTTGGTTTTTAATTGGATTAATTTTTTCCCCAATATTTAAAAATTGGAAAACTTTACATAAACATCCAGATGTCCAGCATTTTCCTGAAAAGTTGGGAACTCAGGTAGCAGTGGACCCACTTTCTGCAGTGTAACAGTTGGGTTAGAGTGGTCCTTTTAAACAGGACGCAAGGCCTTCAGTGGCCACGGTTCCAACTGGTTCACTTTCCCCATTTACCTTCTTGGTGTCTGTAGGAACTTGAGTGTTGACACCTGCCTCACCCCAAGCTGCAGTTCTGAGACACCTGGTCTGACTGTTTGAATAATTTCTTATCTGGCCTATACATACCAAGTGTGTTTGGCTCTCATTTCCTGGCAGTTGAAAATAATAAACCAGATTTTCAAAGCGGGTGAACTACTTGCTGGCTGTAAGTCTGGCTTCATTGAAATAACTTTCTGTGTAGGCCCATAGTCAGTTACCACATGGGATCCTCCTGGCTGTCAGCATTCATGTAATTTCAAAAAGTATCCCTTTCCTTATGTGCCAGCTTACTCCTCAGAAAGTTCTGACTTTCAATGAATAAAACATCTGATATTTGTGAAGTCAAAGAGTTTGCCTAGAAAAGCCGCTTTCTCATCTAAAGGGCTTACTGAATCTAACTTCTTTGGAGAACATCTGTGTAGCCATATGAAATGAATGCAGGCAGTTGTTAATTGATAATTCTTCTTGAGTTTATGCAGCCAGAATCTCTCATTGATTAATAGTTGTGATTCTCAATCTTAGCTGCACATGACAATGATCTTGAAAGCTTTTAAAAATAATGATGCCTGTGCTACAATGAAAATAGTCATGATGATGATGATGCCTGCCATTCATCCCCAGAAATTCTGATTCAGTTGGTTTGAGGTTGGTCCTGGGCCTCTGGGTCTTTATGCTTTTGTTCCTGTTGTATTGTTTTATTGTGGCAAACACACACACACACACACATACACACATACATTAAATTTGTCATCTTAACCAGTTTTAAGTATATAGTTCAATAATGTTAAGTATATAAAAGTTATTGTGCAATCGAGCTTGATAACTTTTTTATCCTGCAAAACTGAAACTCTATACACACTAAAAACTCCCCATTTCCGTCTTCCACACCCTCCGGCTGCACTTTGGTTTTAAAGGCTTCCAGGTGATCCAGCACGGTGGCTTTTGCCTGTAATCCTAGCACTTTGGGAGGCCGAGGTGGGCAGATCACTTGAGCCCAGGAGTTTATGACCAGCCTGGGCAACACAGTGAGACCACATCTCAAAAATATATATGTTAAAAAAATAAAGGCTTCCAGGTGATTCAGATGTGCCTCCAACCTTGACTTGGAGGGAAGGATTCCCACCTCAAAGGGGTTCTAAGGATTTTACAGTTCTTACCAGGGTTTCCACAGCTGCCAATACCATCCACAAATAGATGGGATGGGTTTTTTGTGTACACAATAGTACCAGGACTTCTGATGAACTTGAGTACAGTTAGCCTCTGCCTCAGGCCTCCAACTGTGGAACCACCTCAACTTGGCTGCAGTTTTGCCTATGAAGTACTCACTCATGCCATGTGGCCTGGCTGGGATCCATGGTTTTTTTTTTTTTTTTTTTTTATCTCCTATCTCTCTGCCATTGATAGCTTGTGTTTCATTTCTTGACCCACCCTCAATACCAGTTGAGGGTGGGGTACCTGGGAAGGTGTACCAGGAAGCTGTGGCATTCCAAGAGTTCTTTGGATTTGGACTTGGACTTGGACTGTCAAAAGAACCAGTCATCTGGAAGAGAGCCCAGATCCATACAGATTTCCTGCACCAGCAGTGGTGAAATTCAAGGCTTTGCCTGGAGTGCTGGACTGTTCTATGGATTTGGCTGCTTTTTGCCACATCTACAATAATTAAAATGGTGTTTTGTGATGTTTGGGGCTGTTTAAGCTTACTTATTTTATTAACTTGATTCCTGGCACTTTCATCTGTCTCTCATGATCCCAATAGAATAGAAACATTGTCCTGTTCTGGTAGTTTCCATGAGCTGCCTGCTTTGTTCATCTGTGGAAAACAGTTGTTTTGAGAAACAAATTCAAGTTGATGGAGTTAGGACCTGGCTTGCATCCTTTTTTGTAGCATAAAATTCAAAACCTCTCTCTCTTCTTTGCTGGTGTGTGTCTAATCTTTCTCTCTGCCATCAGGCGTGACATCCTGACCCCACGCCATACCTTCATTCCCTGATAAGCGCTGCCCTGGCAAGTTCCGCTGCATCTGTGCTGACCTACCTGACCTGGCATACTACAGAAATCTTTAAGTGCATTAGGACGTTCCAGCTGAACACTTTTATCACAAAACCAAACAAGACTGGGTCACCTTTAGGACCCCTATGGATTACTGGGAAAAAAAGAAAATTTTATGAGGAAAATTTGGGGTTGAAGTGTTTGTTGACTTATGGTGGTACCTCTAAAGTCCTTAAAAAAAGAGTAATTTTCTGCATTGTCGGCCTAGTGTTTAAGAAAAGTCCAGTGATACCCCAGTATCAAAGCTGCAGAAAGTTCTGGCCTCACTCATTGCAGCTGGAGCTTTGCAGTTTTAATCTTGGACTTGTTCATGTGATTACTTCTATTCAGATGCATCAATAGATTACAGTTTGCCTGGTGTAATCACGGCTCACTGCAGCCTCAACCTCCAGGGTTCAAATGATCCTCCCACCTCAGCCCCCTGAGTAGGTGGGACTACAGGCATACACCACTGTGCCCAACTAATTTTTAAATTATTTTTTGTAGAAACAAAGTCTCACTCTGTTGCCTTAGCTGGTCTTGAACTCGTGGGCTCAAATGATCCTCCCTCCTCAGCCTCCCCAAGTGCTGGAATTACAGGCATAAGCCATCATGCCTGGCCTGTTATGTGTTCTTTACAACATTTATTTTTTAAGAAGAGGAAATGCTAAGCAAATAGATGTTATTAAAATTGTAGTGCAAACCAAAACGAGAATGTGGGATGATGTTATATGAAGTATGATAAAGATCTTTCAATTCTTGTATCTTAATTTCTTAAAAGGAAATACAGAGCAGGCAGGGACTCAGAGGTATCTGCATACCCATGTTCATAGCAGCATCATTCATGATAGACAAAGGGTGGAAGCAACCCAAGTGTCCATGGAGGGACAAATCAATAAACTGTGGTATCAACATTCAATGGCCTATTATTCTGCCTTCAAAAGGAATGAAATCCTTTTATAGAATACGGCATAGGTGAACTTTGGGGACGTTATGCTAAGTGAAATAAGCCGGTCACAAAAGGAAAAATGCAGTGTAATTCCACTTACACAAGTTACCTAGAATAGTCAAATTCATAGAAACAGAAAGTAGACTGGTGGTTGCCAGGGGCTGGGGAGTGGGAGGATTGGACAATAATTGTTCAGCAAATACAAAGTTTCAGTTTTACAAGAGGAAGAGAGTTCTGTGGATGAATGCTGGTGATGGTTGTACAATAACATGAATGTACTTAATGCCCCTGGACTGTACACTTACATGTGGTTAAGATGGTTCACTTTATGTTATGTAGGCTGGTTTTTTTGTTTTGTTTTGTTTTGTTCTGTTTAGACAGTTTCTGATTCTGTCACACACCCCCCCCCCCCCCCCCGCCATGCAGTGATGTAATCACCGCTTACTGCAGCCTCAACCTCCAGGGCTCAGGCAATCCTCCCACCTCAGCCCCCTGAGTAGCTGGGATTACAGGCATGTGCCATCATGCCCAGCTAATTTTTAAATTATTTTTTGTAGAAACAAGGTCTCACACTGTTGCTGGTCTTCAACTCATGGGCTCAAGTGATCCTTCCTCCTCAGCCTCCCAAAGTACTAGGATTACAGGCATGAGCCATCATGCCCAGCCTGTTATGTATTCTTTACAACAGTTTGTTTAAAGGGGAAATGTTAAGCAAATAGAAGATGTTATTAAAATTGTTGGCCGGGTGCGGTGGCTCACGCCTGTAATCCCAGCACTTTGCTAAGGCAGGTGGATCACGAGGGCAGGAGATGGAGACCATCCTGGCCAACATGCCGAACCCCCGCCTCTACTAAAAATACAAAAAAATTAGCTGGGCATGGTGGCGCCCGCCTGTAGTCCTAGCTACTCGGGAGACTGAGGCAGGAGAATCGCTTGAACTGGGGAGGCGGAGGTTGCAGGGAGGCGGAGGTTGCAGTGAGCCAGGATCACACCACTGCCCTCCAGCCTGGGTGACAGAGGGAGGCTCCATCAAAAAAAAAAAGTTGTGCAGGTGCACGCAGGGTGGGGGGAGGGAGCACATAATGTCAGGTACCCTCTCTCTTGTCCACCGCTGCAGCCTCCTTCTGCAGCTCCTGGTGCTGCTTGCGTGCTCGTTCGGTGAGAACCTGGTACCTCTTTTGTGAAGTGGCAGCTGAGGAGACTCCGGTGCTTGCCATGGCGAAAAGCCCAAGGAAGGAGTCAAGACTGAGAACAACGATCATATTAATTTGAAGGTGGCAGGGCAGGATGGTTCTGTGGTGCAGTTTAAGATTAAAAGGCATAGGTCGGGCGTGGTGGCTCACTCTTGTAATCCTAGCACTTTGGGAGGCTGAGGCAGGCAGATCACCTGAGGTCAGGAGTTCGAGACCAGACTGGCCAAAATGGTGAAATCCCATCTCTACTAAAAATACAAAAAAAAAAAAAAAATTAGCCAGATGTAGTAGCACATGTCTGTAGTCCTAGCTACTCAGGAAGCTGAGGTAAAATTGCTTGAACCCAGGAGGCAGAGGTTGCAGTGGGCCAAGATCGCCCTATTGCACTCCAGCTGGGGCGACAAGAGCAAAACTGTCTCAAAAAAACAAAACAAAACAAAACAAAAAACAAACAAAAAACAAAGAGGCATACATCACTTAGTAAACTAATGAAAGCATATTGTGAACGACAGGGATTGCCAGTGAGGTCGATCAGATTCTGATTTGACAGGCACCAACAAATCAATGAAACAGACACACCTGCAAAGTTTGAACTAGAGGATGAAGATACAATTGATGTGTTCCAATAGCAGACGGGACGTGTCTACTGAGAAGGGAACCTGCTTCATTACTCCAGAACTCTTTTTTTCAGACCAACATGACATTCTCAATTAGAAAACTGCAATTTGGTTCCACCAAATCCTGACTACTACAGTATAGTTTTCTCTATTATTTAATTTCCACCTTCCCCATTCCTTTATTGCACATAAAGTAACTGGTATATGTGCACAAGCATATTGCGTTTTTTTAACTAAACAGCCAATGGTATGTTTTGATTGACATCAATGGTATGTTTTGATTGGAAACGGGATAGGGAAAAATAGTGACCCTGTGAAAATGCCCCCTTTCTCCTTTAGTGGCATGCTCATTCAGCTCTTATCTTTCTATTCTGGTAAGTTATTTTGCTTTTACTGTTTTAACAAAAAAAAAAAAAAAAAAAAAAAAAAAAAAAAACATAAAAATCCTTGCATACCTTGTTCAATTGGAGAATTTTAATGTTTTTCATTTATCCTTCTTAAACCAAGGACAGTTTTATAACTTTTTTGTACGTAGCTCTTACATGTAGGGGAATCTGTCTTTAAGTGGGGATAAATTACTGTAAAACAAACAAACAAAAAAGGAATCCTATGGCTGGGCTCAGTGGCTCACACCTGTAATCCTAGCGCGTTGGGAGGCCGAGGCAGGCAGATCACTTGAGGTCAGGAGTTCGAAACCAGCCTGGCCAACATGGTAAAACCCTGTCTCTACTAAAAATACAAAAAATTAGCTGGGTGTGCCTGTAATCTCAGCTACTCGGGAGGCTGAGGCAGGAGAATCGCTTGAACCCGGGAGGTGGAGGTTGCAGTGAGCTGAGATCGAGCCACTACACTGCGACAGAGCAAGGGTCTGTCTCAAAAACAAAACAAAACAAAACAAAAAAAGAGAATCCTAGATACTTTGCCCTTCAAGTATCTTGTTTAAATAAACTTTTTGCTTAAAATGAAAAAAATAATTGTTGTGCAAACCAAAACGAGTTTGTGGGATGTTACATGAATTTCTCTGGTCAGATTTATATAGAGGCGAACCTAAGTCACAGAGAATTGTTTTTATTATACCTGAGGAATGCATCTTAAACACGGGACATGCTGCTCAAAAATGGGCCTAACTTTGTCAGATGTTTTAAGGAAACTAAGGTTCCACATCCATGTGCCTACCTGCCAACTGGGCACACCCACACCATATCTCATAGGCACTTGCTTCAGACTGAGGTAATCTTTCTCATCAAAGCTGCTCTCTTTCTAGTCTTCCCCATTTCTGTGAATTAGGTATCATCACTCATTAGTTGCCAAGCTTGAAATCTGGGCATCTTCCTTGCCCCCTTTGTTTTTCTCACAGCCTCACACATCTAATAAAAATTAACAAGGCCTCTGTCTGTCCACTCCAAGACTTTTACACAAATGTTCAAAGCAGAATTATTCATCATAGACCAAATGTGGGAATAATCCAAGTGTTCAACAACTTGTAAATGGATAAATGAAATATTGTATTTCTATACAATAGAATACTATTCTACAATAAACAGGAATTAACTATTGAAACATGCTGCAAAATGAATGGATCTCAAAAACATTATGCTAAGTAAAGGAAGCCAGACACAAAAGATTACATATTGTGATTCAAGTTATTTGAAATATCTAGAAAAGGAAAATCTATAGAGACAAAAAGGAGACCAGTGATGCCTGGGTTAGGGGTGGGTGCAGGGATTGGGGTGAGGGAATTTTGGGGGTGATGAAAATGTTCTAAACCTGGATTATGGTGATGGTTGCAAAACTCCATTTGTTAAAAATCATTGAATTGTATACTTTTTTTAAAAAAGGCATGTTATTTGAAAAATGACTTAGATATTTTATATTGAGTCAAACAGATTTATTATAGAAAGAAAAGCAAAGAGCATAACTGTATAAATCAAGAAAGAGATTTTGGCTAGGTGCAGTGGCACATGTCTGTAATCCTAGCACTTTGGGAGGCCAAGGCGAGTGGATCACTTGAGCTCAGGAACTTGAGACCACCCTGGGCAATATGGCAAAACCCTCTCTCTACTAAGAATACAAAAATTAGCCGGGCATGGTGGTGCATGCCTGTGGTCTCAGATACTTGGGAGATTGAAGTGGGAGGATCACTTGAGCCTGGGGGGTCACAGTGAGCTGAGATCATGCCACTGCACCCCAGGCTGGGTGACAGAGTGAGACCCTGTATCAAAAAAATAAATAAAAATAAAAGAGTTTCAACAAAGATTAACAAGACCTATCCACTCCACTTTCTAATTTTTCTCCCTGTCCTCACCTCTCTTTTAATCCCCTCTGCTATTACTCTAGTTTAACCTATTTATTTGTTTGTTCAACAAACATTTGACCACCTACTATGTGCCAGGCACTTTCCTAGATGCTTGAGGTATAGTAAACAAACCAAGCAGACCCCTGGCCTCATGGAGCTTACATGCTGGCAATAGAGGGGCCAACATCACCTCCAGGTTGTACTCCCATGGCTGTGCCCTGACTGTTCTCCCTACCTCTGGCCTTGCCCCACTCCATCAGTGTCCACTACAACCATAGTGATCCTTCAAGAATGCAGATCTGATCCTGTCCCTCTGCTTAAAAACTTCCAATGGCTTCCAGTTGCCTTTTGGATAAACTTCAAACTCCTAACCAGGACCTGACTGTAGCTGTGTATCTGGAGCTGGTGGGGCCTTTGTGCCCAGGCTGTGTGCCAACCGTAACCACTTCTTCCTTTGTGCTCTCCTCCATCCATACTGGCATCTTCCCTTTCCTAGGTCTGCCAGCCCTCTTCATTCTCTTTGCGAACCCAACTCCCATTTAATCTCTATATCTCGGTTTAGAATCCTTTTGTACTCCCTCAGTTCCAGTTTAGAGGGCCTTCCTATAGTTCCCCAGACTGCCAGACAGATTTCATCACACAGTTCCCATGGAAACATAAAACATGTTAATAAAACATGTTAGGTGAATGAACAGCCAGAAACATCCAGAGAGAGACAGGTTGAGCTGATACAGGTTGAGTATCTCTTATCCTACATGCTTGGGACTAGAAGTGTTTTGGAGTTCAGATTTTTTTTTTTTTTTTGATATGTTTGCACTATATTTACCAGTTGAGCATCCCTAATCCAAAAATCCAAAATCCACAGTGTTCCAGTGAAAATTTCCTTTGAGCATCACGTCAGTGCTCAAAACGTTTCCGATTTTGAAGCAGTATGGATTTCAGATTTTTGGATTAGAGATACCCAACCTGTATTGACTTTTGTTACTTATGTGATAACATGGCCCCCCACATTTAAGGGAAAGGGTGTTTTTCAGAGTTAGGAAACAGGAGCTTTATATACAATTTCCATGAAGGACACAGTGAGAAAGAAAGTCAAGATGATTTATCCCTCTAAAAAAAATGAACATAGCAAGATTTTCCAGTCTAATTCTATAAATGAGATTAACAATGAAGTGATATGCATACAAAGTGCTAAGGTCATTTGGCTAAAATAAACTAAGGGTAATATTTTTAGAGAGAAAAGAAAACCAGAGAATAATTCTATCCCTATTGTTGACACTGAAGATATTGCTTCAGCAGGCATATATCTTAAATGTTTTTTTTTTTTTTTTTTGAGACGGAGTCTCGCTCTGTCGCCCGAACTGGAGTGCAGTGGCCGGATCTCAGCTCACTGCAAGCTCCGCCTCCCGGGTTTACGCCATTCTCCTGCCTCAGCCTCCCGAGTAGCTGGGACTACAGGCGCCCGCCAGCTCGTCCGGCTAGTTTTTTGTATTTTTTAGTAGAGACGAGGTTTCACCGTGTTAGCCAGGATGGTCTCGATCTCCTGACCTCGTGATCCGCCCGTCTCGGCCTCCCAAAGTGCTGGGATTACAGGCTTGAGCCACCGCACCCGGCCCTCTTAAATGTTTTAATTAAATTCTTTTTACTGGAACTTATTCTGTTACTTCAAATTAGGGACCAAAAAAAAAAAAAAAAAAAAAAAAAAAAGAATACCCTGTTTCTCTCTGTTCACCAGCTTCTTTTGATAGGGACAGTAAGCTCAAACTGTGTGACTTGAAACTTATTTACTCCCCAAAGAAAAGCTAGTTCTATTTTACTGTTTTGTAAAGGATACCTGCATTTTAATTTGGTGAAAAAATATTACTTGCCTTAAGGGGATTCTGCCTCATTACCCTTAAAAAAGTTATCTTCCCCCCAAATTTCCAAACTAAAGGGAGCATACATCAAAATAACATCTGCTGTCTGACACTTTGGTCAAGAAACACCCATTTCAAAAACAAACTCAGAACTAGGCCAGATTTTTTTTTTTAAAGTCCCTTCCCAAATTAAATCAGTCAATATAAACAGCTTAGCCTCCCCACTGGATAAGAAAGAAAAAGTGGGATGGGGTGAGGGTGGGTAGGTAGCCCAGGTAATAAGTAATTGAGTTGGGTTCCTTTAGCTTCTCATTTTGTCTGTCTCCATGACTGTCTTCAACTGTTAGCTCTATGAATCTCTATCAGACTTGAGTTGGAATCACACTGTGTGATTAGGGACTTAATATAGTCTTATCTGGGTCTTCGAAAGCTTCTTTTGCCCTTATATATTATACCAAGGTAATTTTAAAAATAATCTTATTGGCCAATGGTTTAGAAAGAAAGATTTTTTTCTGAAGAAGATCCACAGTTCTCCTCTCTGCTTCTGTAGTCTTATATTTTTCTATTTTTTGTCCTTTTTGTCCACATAAAGAGAAAAGATATTTAAGGTTAACTGCTAGGCAGCTTGCTGAGAGAAAAAAGGAGAGGGTGGAGGAGTGCGGTAGGGTTTAAATAGCAGCCAAATTGAGCAATAGTGTATTTTCCTCTGAATTTGGCTATTTTCTTCTTTTTCATACTCGTTCTTTACTGTGTTTTTGTTAAAAAAATTTTTAATTGTGATGAAAAATACGTAACATAAAATTTACCACCTTCACCACTTATAAGCATGCAATTCAGTAGCGTTACGTATATTCACATTGTGGTACAATAGATCTCCTGAACTTTTTCGTCTTGCAAAACTGAAACTCTATATCCATTAAACAACTCCTGTGTCGCCACTTTACTGTTGTTTTAAAAAATATTTATTTATTTGTTTATTTTGAGACAGGGTCTCACTTTGTTGCCTAAGCTAGAGCGCAGTGGCACAATCATAGCTCACTGTAACATTGAACTCCTGGGGTCAAGTGATCCTCCTGCCTCAGACTCCCAAGTAGCCAGGACTACAGGCATGTGCCACCACACCCAGCTACTTTTTTTTTCTTTTGTAGAGACGGGTCTTGCTATGTTGACCAGGCTGGTCTGGAACTCCTGGCCTCAAGCAAACGTCCCATCTCCACTTCCCAAAGTGCTAGGACTACAGGCATGAGCCACCATGCCCAGCCTTACTGTTGTTTTTGAATTAGAACTAAAAAGTTGGACTCTTCTGATTCTGTATAATGTTTTCATCAATTCATATGTCAAGAAGTCAACATTTTTAAGTATTTTTAATATAAGAGATACTGTTTTCTATGAACAGTGATCTTACATTTCTACAGGTTATTTATCTTTTCTTCTCTCCTACACATTTTCAGGTAGGTGAGAGAGGAAATCATTCACATCCTTGAACCTTTAGCCACCTCTCTGACTCCTCATAACATGAGGATTGAGGCTGAGTTGTCCTCTAATAGTAGGAAGCAGAATAATCCTTTTTTCCTAGATCATATGTCAAATTTCTTTTCTTCTCTCTCTCTTTCTTTTTCCTTCCTTCCCTCCTTCCTTTTCTTTTCTTTTCTTTCTCTCTCTCTCTCTTTCTTTCTTTCTTTCTCTCTCTCTTTCTTCTTTCCTTCCTTCCTTTCTTTCATTTTCCTTTCCTTTTTTTTTGTTTTTTTTGTTATTTTGTTTTAACACAGGGTCTTGCTTTGTTGCCCAGGCTGGCACAATCTCAGCTCACTGCAGCCTTCACCTCCCAGGCTCAAGTGATCCTCCCACCTCAGCCTCCCAAGTAGCTGGGACTACAGGCACACATCACCATGCCCGCCTAATTTTTGCATTTTTTTGTAGAGCCAGGGTTTCTCCATGTTGTCCAGGCTGATCTTGAACTTCTGGGTTCAAGCAATCCTCCCGCCTCGGCCTCCCAAAATGCTGGGATTACAGGCGTGAGCCACCACACCTGGCCATGTCAAGTTTTTAGAAGCCATTTCTTACCTTCTCCCCACTCATCCTCCTCATTACCCCCACTCTTCAGCAACTGTGGCATACTAGTCTCTGGTCTTAGGGTTCATACCGCCTGCCAGGGGTCCTTCTTGGGTTGGCTCCAGTTTTCTGAAGTCTGGCAGTTAGTTAATAAGAAAACCAGGGATATAAATCATGGGCTTAGACAGTTTCCTCTGGGTATGCTTTTAGGTTCTGTCAGATTTATTCATTCCTCTACATGAGGAAGAGACCATTGTTCCCTTCAGACATGAATATGAACACAGACCAGAGATAAACAAGGTGGGGTATGGGTAGGGAGTGGAAGGGAAGCTCAAAGTCCAGATGCTTATTAGTCCTGGTGAAAACACACCCATTTATGAAGAGCGGGGATCTCATGATGGATAAGGGGACAAAAAGCAGAATTCTTAACCTGGCAACTCCCATACTAACAGAAGCAGGGTTCTCACTTGTTAATTCATCATATTGACGTACCACTGGTATTTCTAGAAACAGTTTTCAAAGCATTATTTGTTTTGTGATCTCAGTAGTTTCAAACCTCCAAAGGAATATTTATTGGAGATCTGTTATCTACCATGCCTTGTACTAGACACTGTAGGCACTCAGATGAGTAAGAAAGATGTAGTTCCTTCCCTCAAGAATCTTACTGTCTAGTTGTCAAAATCCTGGAGTCTATTATAAGTAGAGGCCAGGCACGATGGCTGATGCCCATAATCCCAGCGCTTTGGAAAGCCAAGATGGGAGGATCACCTGAAGCCAGGAGTTCAAGACCAGCCTAGGCAACATAGAGGCCCCATTTTTATAAAAAATTTTAAATTAGCTGGTCATGATGATGTGTGCCTGTAGTCTCACTTACTCAGGAGTCTGAGGCAGAAGAATCCCTGAAGCCCAGGGATCCCTTTGAGGCTGCAGTGAGCTGTGATCATGCCACTGTAATCCAGCCTGGGTGACAGGGTAAGACCCTGTCATCAATCAATCAATAGATACATAGTTAGAGGATAGATAGGTAGGTAAGTACATAGATGATAGTAGAGAAGGCTGAGAGCTGACACAGGCTGAGGAACAAAGTCAGGGGATCCTAAAGTTATTCAAGGGATTAAACAGGATAAGGAAAATAAAACACTCAGCAGACTGCCTGAAACACTGGCCAATAAATGGAAGCTGTTGTCAGTAGCAAGAACAATATTCAGATAGATTAGCCCAGGAGTAGATCTCGTTGGGAATACAGGGCATACACATATGCTTCTCAGCAGTTTTATAAGTACCAAAAGTTTGGTTCATAAATTCGTGGAAAAAATGGCTGGAGCAACTGAGAAAAGATCTTGGAAGAATGGGACTTACAAAAACAAAGAGGGACAAGGAGGACAACCTAGCCTTATAAAAATGAGGTGATGGGCATGTGTCTAGTGTTCTAGGAACATGAATTCAACCATACCTGTGTGCGCTACTCACCATGTGGTATCAGAGATGAATGAGGCAGAATCCCTGCTCCTAACCCACTTCATCTAGGGGGGAAGATTTTTGTTTTAATGGTATCAATAGCTTTATTAAAGTTAAAATGTGATAAAGGCTATAGTAGATTATTGAATGATGCAGTTTTGAACACTTAGAAAAGAGAGAAGTTGCTTTTGGATGAGGATCAGAGGCATTTCATTGAGAAAGGAATATATTTTGCAGGTCCTGGGAGATTGGCTAGAATTTCCATAGCAGAGATTGGCGTTTAGGAAAGGACCGAAACTCAGACAAAGGAAAATGGAGGGAAACCAGGACATGCTTGTAAAATGGTAATTATTTGACTCATTAAAGGTCGTTAGAAAAACTCTGACCCTTGGAGATCGAGACCATCCTGGCTAACACAGTGAAACCCCATCTCTACTAAAAATACAAAAAATTAGCCGGGCATGGTGGCAGGTGCCTATAGTCCCAGCTACTCGGGAGGCTCAGGCAGGAGAATGACCTGAACCCGGGAGGCGTAGCTTGTGGTGAGCCGAGATCTCACTACTGCATTCCAGCCTGGGCGACCGAGCGAGACTCTGTCTAAAAAATAAATAAATAAAAAAGAGAGAAAAAAGAAAAAAGAAAAAATCTGACGCTTATAGCTTAGCAAATTAGGATGAAATCAGGCAAAGTTATGTGAAAAGGCACAATTTTTAAGGAAAATTTGAATAAATTCCCATTTACTGAGGAAAAATCATTCTGGAGACATCTGGGGCTTTGTCCATCCCCCTTTAGACTTATGAGGTAAAAAGGGTTTATATGTACCTTGGTTTTTCTTAGTGCCCTGAATAGGAATAAAGTCTTTGCCTGCAGAGAATGAATGTGTCCACTTTCCATTACCCTCTGGGAGATAGCAAACTTTGTCCTCTTATTAAAATAGTTTAACCTGCAGCACATCTTGGTTCTCTCACACCAGGGTGGTGTGAGAGAAAAGTGTGGGCTTTGCAGTTGGGCAGGCTTCTCTGAGTCTACATTCTCTGCCTTCTTTACTGTTGGACCTTGGGAAGTTACTTGAAAGCTGAGCTTCATTTTCTCTTCTATAAAACAGGACTGATAATAGCTACCTTAAGGTATTATTGTAAAAATTAGAAAAAAAGTATATAAATAACCAGACGAGGTGAATGGCCAGGCGGCACAAAATACATGGTGGCTGCTTCTCTTACCAATAGACTATGGCGCAGCTTTTTGTGGGCAAGTGTGTCTGTCTGTATTGCCATGATTTTTGGTCTACAATGAAGAAATGGCAGCCAAGAGCCTGCTAGAATCTGCTCAGGACTCTGTTATCTTCTTGCCTTTGGCCAATACAAGCACATGTTGGACACCGCCCAAATGTGCTGACTATAAGAACTTTAAAAACATATTTTCCCTCCATCTTATCTTCTGGTTTCTAGGCAAAAGTGCTGAAGTATGTGGAATAACACTCACATCCGGCTTGGAGTAGAACAGTTTCCTGAACACCTAGGGGGAGAAAGTTGTGCTTAAAAGCAAATAAACTGGAAAGTCAAGAAAAATTTTCCTCTTGCTTGAATCTACTCGTGAAAATCTAAAATAAAATGTGTGATTTGAGGCAAATGAAAGAGATCTGAGAAAATTAAGTACTCTGAAGAGTTATCATGGTGGTTACTTGCTAGAATCCCTTTTAGAAGCACATTGTTTGTAGGTTTTTAAAGAATAAGAGAGGCAAATTAGATTTTTAAAGCAATAATTTAAGTGAGACTGCCAAAAAAGGTAAACAGGAGCTACATTTAATTTCTGTTTTTCCTTTGAGAGCCAAGGAGGCCAGCACTTCAAGTCCAATGAAACTGCCAACTAGCTAATGGAAAAATTTTCTTTTCAAACATAAATATTAAGGTTTACAAGTAAACATAAGGGTTTTTTTTTTTTTTTTTTTTTTTTTTTTTTTTTTTTTTTTGCTGACATAGAGCACCAAATAAGACTTAGCCCCTTTTAGAAAATTTGTAGACATTTAATATCATATTGTCTGGACCTCAGTAGGAGTAAATCATCAAAGGAAGTCATTTGCATTTCAGGAACCCCAATTAGTTTTACCCTAGCAACTTTTCTTGCTTTTATCTCTTGAAGTTTCACTTTCATAGCACTTTGATTTTTTTTAAAGCAGTGTATGGCAATGTTGATGACATTTCAATATATGTAGTCAAGACTTCATATACCAAAGTGTTAAGAAGACAACTAAGTCAGTTGGATGGGTGTTTTGATGCTATGAATAAAAGTAATCACAGGTCCTTTTTGAAAGGCCCAAAATTCGAATATGATGCAAAGACATGAAGTGCCAAATCAATGAGCAATTTTTTAAAAGTAATTTTAGTTTTCTTGTTGATGTTTTTTCTTGTTATGAAGAAATCATTTTTGGTGTCTTTGACGATTCTCTTGGTCAGCGAAGCAGTTCTTAATAAATAAGTGATAAGTTTGTAGCAATGGAAAAACATGATGCTATCAGTCATTAAAACAGATTGCTATAAGTCATTTGTTCAACTTGCATGCCAATTTATGACAGTGTCACCTTTCTCTATTTCTAGTTCTCCTGTCTCCTTACTTATCACATAAGATTAGAGTCAGATACCTCAATCTAGTCTTAAAATCCCCCACCCACTGCCCTCCAGGCATGCTAGTGTCTTCCATCCCAGGTCTACTCTGGCTTAGTCTTTCTTCCTTTTCATCTCGTTATCTCCTACATTGTTTCCCTGACTCTTTTTTTTTTTTTTTTTTTTTGAGACGGAGTCTCGCTCTGTCACCCAGGCTGGAGTGCTGTGGCCGGATCTCAGCTCACTGCAAGCTCCGCCTCCCGGGTTCACGCCATTCTCCTGTCTCAGCCTCCCGAGTAGCTGGGACTACAGGCGCCGCCACCCCACCCAGTCATCAGGCAGCTTCTCAGACAGGGAAGCAGTATTTGTTAAAATACAAATTGCAAGCCAAGGATAGGACTGCACCGAATTCCATGCCTAAATCTTCTATGCCTCCCCTTCCTCATACCTCCCCCAAGCCTTTACTTAACTTCATCTATGTCATTAAAACATGAATATTTTTCTAGAAGAAAAAAAAAGCTTCCATTAGAACATATGGGATTATGCCCCAGAAAAGATTTCAGTCCTCAAGTCTTGTGCTTTTTGGACATCATCAATTAAAATACTCACTTGTCTCAACAGAAAATAATATTCTCACTTCTGCTCAGGCACAGGTTAGGTTCTGAATGCCATCCAGCTCAGCCTGTCCACCCTGCACACACCACCTCCCCATGCTCCCCAGGCACATTCTCCTCAGTGACAAGGACCTACCAGTATTTGAATGCACTCCAGTTGAACCCATGCTGTTAAGGACCTGTCACTCGTGGAGTTTTACCTTTCAGGATTCTGGGCCATCAGTACTCATTGTCGCCTAGATCACATGTCTTTTTCAAAGAGTCAAATGCCCTTCACATACCAAGCACACTTCACCTTCTTCCAGAAGGTTGTTGCCGCTAATAGGAGGTGGCAGCTGTTAGTAATTCACGTCAACCCTGTTGAGAGCTTCAAGGTTGAAAAGGAAAAACACTTTCTCCAGCGCAAACAGCCAGAATCAGTTTCAAGCTGGTGAGGTTTTGTTGTTTGGATTGCAGCTTGACCTGTACCTTTTACAAGTGAATTTACAAAGTGGATTTTCTTCTCTGAAATTTTGCTTGGGGACCAACATTTAAATAAATACCACAAGTGAAAGACATTACCCTATTTCTCCCACATAATCATCACTCACCCCCATTCATGTTAAGTGCTGCCTGATTAATAAGAGCTAAAATTCAATACGCACTTCCTTTATGGCAGAGACTGTCCTAAGTGCTTCATATAAAGTATTACATCTCGAACTTCAGCAACTCTATGATTCAGATTCAATGTTTAGCTCTCATTTTATAGATGAGAAAGCTGCTTCATGGGGTAAGTGGTCAGCACAAGGTCACATCATAAGCACTGCAGCCAGGACTCAAATTTACATATTCTGCTTCAGAGACTACACTTTTAACCATGATGCAATGCTGTCTCAACTGAAATGGGATTCCACCTTGGTGACAAAGTCATTATGATCAAAATCAATGAGCCCGGCACCTCCTATTCAATATCCTCAACATGCTGTCAGCATGACGTCTTGAACAGTGCAGATCCGATCATGACACTGGTGTAAAAGTTTTAGTGATTTCTCTTTGCCTACAATATAAAGTCTAGATCTTGAAGATGGCCTAAAGGGCCATTATTTTCCATCATCTGCCTTTCCATCTATTATCAACTGCCACCTGCCCATGCCCTAGAGATGTTACTTGCAGTTCCACAATTGGCCTGTGCTGTTTGATGCTTTGAGATCTTCAAACTTTCTGCCCTGAACTATTCCTCCCCTCCTCTTAGTTAGCAAGTTCATGCACATCCTTCAGGACCTCTCCCAAACATGTCCTGCACATCCTTCCCTGACATAAATATCCTCTCCTTTGCTTGCTACCAACAGATAGAACTATTTATCAAAATTATGATAGCCACTATTTTCAGCTGTCATGTGCCAGGCATAGTATTGAACACTTAGCATGTTTGCTAGGTACAAATAATGAACCACAGACATAATTAAGTGAGAAATGTAACTGTTTCTTTAAAAAAAAAAAAAAACTGACCATAATTTCTATTTTGAGACCTCATTCAGCTGGGAGACAGAAACTTAGTATCAGCCAATTCAGGATCCCCTCTAGCTCCTGGGGTTGCAGCTAAGTTGTAAGAGGCTTAGGCAGAGTCTAGGATATGTGTGCATGTGTGTGTGTGTGTGTGTGTGTGTGCGTGCGCGCGCGCCTGCGCACGCGTCTGTGTGTCTGGATGAGACTGAACCTTTGGTATTCTTGTCACTATTCCCCATGCTAGTGTCTGGTTGGTGTCTGGTGTTGGGATGTTGGTATCTGCAGCCTTTTCAGATGGATTAGGAATCTGTGCCCTCTTGGCTTACCAGAAACAGTTTGCCTCTCCTGAACCACTCTGGACTGGAAAGATTGGTAGAAGGCATGACACTCTCTCCAGCCCAGGTGCGCCACACAGACATTTCTTTCATTTCCACTCTACGCTGGGCTCGCAGGGACTCTGGGACTGAGCCAGTTCTCCGGAGTGTTGCCTGGGACCAGGGACCACATCCTTTGTGCCCTCAACTCTCTCTGCCTCTCTGGAGCTTCCATCTTACCCCACGTAAGACCCCTAACTCCCCTCCACTTTCCCTCTGGCTCTCCTTGCCTTTCTTCTTCAGTCCTAGAAAGCTGTAACGTCTGCTGGGATGAAAAACTGGCTCTAATTGAGTATTCTTGCACACCTTAAGTCTGGCGCCTGGATTCCTTTGTTCTATGAGTTCTGTTGTGTTCCCTTGTTTTTCTCTGGTCAGTGAATGACACTGACTGGGAAGAAAGATGAAGGTTACTGGAAAAGTCAATGTTATGAGTAAGCAGTTAATATCTCACTGTTACCTTGCCCCCGGACACACACTCAATGATTATCCCATATTAATTTTTATAAAAACCTTCTGTGGAAGATGTAATTACCATTTTCACAGAGGAAAAACTGAGGCTTAGTGAGATCAACTGACCTCACCCCCAGCAGGCAAGATCTTGAATTCAGTCCACACTTCTGACCACCACACTCCACCATCCTTAGTACATGGGACTGAAATAATTTCTTTAGATACCTGGGTTTTCCACCACACTGTGAGTTCCTTGAAGTTAGGGTTGGACTTCATCCATCTTCATATCCCTATCCCTGGCATATAACAGGTTCTTAGTAGGTGGCAGTTGAATTGAAATGGGTCAAGGAGAGAGAAAGGAAGATAAGAAGGAAAAAAAAAAGAAAGGAGAATGAGAAAATTCCCTTATCTTAAGCTATTTTGAAACTTCCTGAATGATACTCTGCCAGCTTAAATGTAAGTGGAATGAAAAGTTTGATGATTATCTAAGTCATGTCTAGCACTGAGCTCTCCTTATATTATGCTGTCAAATTATTCTAGGCATAGAAATTAATTCCTTGTCTCCAGGAAAGAAAAAGGTGTAATGTGGTTGGTGACATAGCAATGACAAATGAGGAAAATGTGCATATGTGAGCAGTGACCAGTGTGGACAGTTTTTACCAGTCAATGCAGTAATAACTGATTTTTATTTACTTTTCTAGACAGTGCCATCCAAGATGCTGGTGGCATATAAATCTGATAACTTCTGGAATTTCACAGTTTTCCATTAAAATTTTATCTGAAAGCCCTTGTTTTACCACGTTACATAAAAGCCTCTGATAACAAATGTCATATTTATTTGCCCATGAATGTAGGTGAAGGGTAGAAGTTTTAGGCTGTGACATGCCCAAGTTACAATCAAGGTAGTTTTGCCAACTAGTTTTTTTTCTTTTTCATAATCATCTATATGCATGTGTTTTATTTTTAAAAAAATTTTTATTTGATGTTGTAACAGATAACTAGAACACAACATAAATGAAACCATAAAGTTAATCATTTCCCTGCCCCACCTTTCCCAGGTAACTTATATTAACAGCCTGGTGTGTGTTCTTCTTTGGGGTAATGTAACATTTGTGTTCTCGCACAAATTCTCATTCATAGAAGTCTGCTTTTTCTCCTTATAGTGTTTCTCCTGACCTCCCTCCCTGCCTTTACCCTCCAGCAAATTTCCCTCATTCCTTCCCCCTTTCTCTTCCCCATTCCTCATTCCTCCTCCATCTCTTTTCTCTCTCTTTCTTTCTTTTTTTTTTTTTTTTTTTTTGAGATGGAGTCTCGCTCTGTTGCCCAGACTGGAGTGCAGTGGTACCATCTTGGCTCACTGCAAGCTCCGCCTCCCAGGTTCACGCCATTCTCCTGCCTCAGCCTCCCGAGTAGCTGGGACTACAGGCGCCTGCCACCACGCCCCGCTAATTTTTTGTATTTTTAGTAGAGACGGGGTTTCACCATGTTAGGATGGTCTCGATCTCCTGACTTCATGATCCGCCCACCTCAGCCTCCCAAAGTGCTGGGATTACAGGCATGAGCCACCGCGCCTAGCCTTCTCTCTCTTTTTTCGCCTTCTCTGTTTTTCATTTTCTACCTTTTCTTCTTTCTTTCTCTGTTAGCCTTGGAGGACCCAGGCTCTTGGGAAATTGCCTTTACCCTCAAGGTGCGACAGTTGAGTCGAGTTTTGACTCTGAACATTTTTCTTGGGTTGTCTTATGCCTCAGAATAAGAAAGGAATAGAAATGGGTAGGCAGAAAGTAAAATATTCAGTTAATCAAAATTAACTTATTTGATGGAACTACTTTAGAACCCAGGATGCTTTTTAAAATTATTAAAATGTTTATTATACAAATGTAATTCAAAGAGTAAATCATAGTTCTTGTTTTAAAAAAATCCTCAAAGTCTATAGAAGTGTTTAAAACAAATGATAAATTTTTATTTATCACCCAGAATTCTTCTCCCTGCAATGCCACAATAGTTTAGCATTTCCTCCATGAAGTTTTTCTGGATATTTATAAAACATGTAACAAATATTATATGTACTGGTGGATGTAGACAGCAAATGGGAAGCTTTTTCACTAGATAATGTGGACATCTCTCCATGTCAACACATATAGGACCCCCCTCTTTCACTTTAAATGCTGCATAATATCCTTTGCAATGAATGTACCATTTTCTACATGAACACTTAGGTTGCTTCCAATTTACAGGATGCATTTCCAATCTTTCAACCAAGACTTCCCCAAAAGAATGCTGTCAATTCTTGTCTCCTTTATGACTTGGGGCTGCTGACCTGTGTGACCGTTATTTAACCAGTGACCCCCATCACCTTGACAGGGTCCTTTGTGTCCCGTATCTCCATGAAGACAAGAACTTGCTGGCTACCTTCACCCTCTGAGGCTATCCCTGTAGGTCTCATTCTGCTAGTATTGTTGCTCTGTTCTTTCCTAACCTTTTTGCCTCTGTTTAAACCTATACAGGTTTGATACAGGCTCCACGTACATTGTAGTTGACTGCTGTGCTAACATACTTTGGTAGTGGCATGGTGAATAACTTGCACCTACCTAGTCCTCCTCTCTCTTTTCTTTGGGTTCTCACCTGTGCAAGATTCTACATAGCTTTCGGGATAACAGCCCAGATGCATTAAGGCCTTTACTTGGGACCCTAGTCCTGAGGCTATAAAGAACAACAGAAAACCTGGAGGTGCTTTGGTCGCTGTGAAATAGCCGCCAACCAAAGAGACTTTATCCAGAGAGAGGGTGAGGCAGGTATCAGCTCAGAGGATCTGGGGGCTCACTGGCCTATTTAAGGGAAAAGACTGTGATAGACATGTTAAAAGGCATTTGAAAAGACAAAGTAACTCTGAGACGCTGAAAGAAATTACAGTTTTCCTCCTTCATGTTCACTACATGAAATAGATCATTTCTAAGGGGTTGGCGTGGCCTTGAATGCATTTCCCTAAAGTTTCCATTTTAACATCTTATCCTAGGACACCTAGGATGGTTGTTCACTTGTTTTTCATTTTGTTGTGAGTGGTTCCAAAAAATCAAAATATTTATGAAAGTGAATATTATGCTAGAAGTTATATATTGTTCACACTAAACCCCAACACCCATTTGAGAAAGCAGCACATCATTTGTTCCTCCTCATATTTTCTCTCCTAAGCAAACAATCTATATTTCAAGTGTGTTCTTTCTTTGTAGTGTGTTGTTTATATTGGTCATTAAACAGTTCCTAAAACTGACTTTCAACTTATACATAGACATTGTTTCTCTAAGGTGTCAACATTGAAAAGAACAGTATAGAGCAGGGGTGTCCAATCTTTTGGCTTCCCTGGGACACACTGGAGAAGAAGAATTGTCTTGGGCCACACCTAAAATACACTAACACTAACAATAGGTGATGAGCTAAAAAACGAAAAAAAAAAAAACCCACAAAAATATCTCATAATGTTTTAAGAAATTTCATGAATTTTTTTAAGACCACATTCAAAGACATCCTGGGCCACATGCAGCCTGCAAGCTGAGGACTGGGCAAGCTTGGTATAGATGAACCAGGGAATTTATTGTATGACTGTGGCAAGAAAGAGTTAATAATTATTTAGCAAAGATTCTTACATTTCAAATAATTGTTTTTCACATCAAAACTTTAGTTGGAATAATAGAAGGAATGTCAAACTGAATTGGTAAGAAATAATGGTAGTCTATTTCTAAGTAAAATTTAGTAATATTTTAAAGTATAGGCTAGGCGCAGTGGCTTACGCCTGTAATCCCAGCACTTTGGGAGGCTGACATGGGCGGATCACTTGAGGTCAGGAGTTCAAGACCAGCCTGGCCAACATGGTGAAACCCATCTCTACTAAAAATACAAAAATTAGCCAGGCATTGTGGTGTGCACCTGTAATCCCAGCTACTTGGGAAGCAGGATAATTGCTTGAACCAGGGAGGTGGAGGTTGCAGTGAGCTGAGATCGTACCACTGCACTCCACCTGGGTGACAGAGCGAGACTCCATCTCAATATAAAATAAAATAAAGTATAGAAGTAATCATAGACTTTTTTTTTTTTGAGATGGAGTCTCGCTCTGTTGCCCAGGCTGGAGTGCAGTGGCCGGATCTCAGCTCACTGCAAGCTCCGCCTCCTGGGTTCACACCATTCTCCTGCCTCAGCCTCCCGAATAGCTGGGACTACAGGCGCCCGCCACCTCGCCCGGCTAATATTTTTTTGTATTTTTTAGTAGAGACAGGGTTTCACCGTGTTAGCCAGGATGGTCTCGATCTCCTGACCTCATGATCCGCCTGTCTCGGCCTCCCAAAGTGCTGGGATTACAGGCTTGAGCCACCGTGCGTGGTCTATTTTTTTTTTTAGAGGCAGGGTCTTGCTGTGTTGCTCACACTGGAGTGCAGTGACACGACCCTAGCTCACTGCAGCTTCAAACTCCTAGGCACAAATGATCCTCCTGCCTCAGCCTCCCTATCATTAATATCTAGGACCACAGGTGCATGCCACCACGCCTGGCTAATTTTTTTATTTTTATTTATTTTTATCTTTTTATTTTTTTTTTGAGATGGAGTCTCGCTCTGCCACCCCAGCTGGAGTGCAGTGGCCGGATCTCAGCTCACTGCAAGCTCTGCCTCCTGGGTTTACGCCATTCTCCTGCCTCAGCCTCCCGAGTAGCTGGGGCTACAGGCGCCCGCCACGTCGCCCAGCTAGTTTTTTGAATTTTGTAGTAGAGACGGGGTTTCACCGTGTTAGCCAGGATGGTCTCGATCTCCTGACCTCGTGATCCGCCCATCTCGGCCTCCCAAAGTGCTGAGATTATAGGCTTGAGCCACCGCGCCTGGCCTTATTTTTACTTTTTGTAGAGATGGCGTCTCCCTATGTTGCCCAGGCTGGTCCTGAGTTATCCTCCCACCTCAGCCTCCCAAAATTCTGGGATTATAGGCATGAGCCCAGCCTCATAGACTATTTTTAAGTGAAATTTAGTTGAACATTTTAAAGTATAACAAATGTTACAAAACCAAATTGCCATAATATATAAAAAAGTTAAACTTGTGAATAAATTCAGAACCCAAATAATGTATGATTTCTAGATGTAGTCTTTTTAAATATACAATTAATTAAATGTATTAGACAAACTGAAAATGTATTAGCCTTTAAATTAAGATGAAATAATTCAAAGAATAAGTGCTGAATCTAGAATTTAGAGATGTATGACAGTCATCTGAAATTTCTAGAGCTTTTTGTCTGAAAAAGATACTCATTCTCATAGGTCCCTCCTAAGTAATCAACTGTAGTAAAAAAACAAACTTCTAAATATCTATATGTATACAATATGAATCAGACCCTTCTGAATATATTAGATCCTCAATAAGCATACTCTAATTTGATCTGATTTTAAGTATTTTTTGCAGGTTATTATATTTATCTTACATTGACATTTGGATTGGTAGGCTGAAATGTTTAAGAGAGAAGGGAGGAAACTGACTTGGCATAAATGCACACAGTGCTGTTCTGGCTGCCAGTGTTGTGGGTTCTGTCACTAACTCCCTGTTTTTGACTTAGGACCACCTGCGGGACCTTGCACACCTCATTCTGGTATACCTCTGTGCAGGTGGGTGCTGTGCTGCTCTACCATGTTGGGGACTTATTCCAGTCTCTCTGCTCTTTCCTTTCCACAACACAGTCCAGCACCAGAGGTGGCTTTGGGGAAGGAAAGGGAGCAAAAAAATGGTAGCCTATTTAAAAATGTCTTTTGAAAAGTGTAAATTTTAATGGCATGTGAATCATCTGTCCATTAAAATGTTTAAAATAAAAACTTTCAAACAAAAGAAAAATACAAATTACAAGTTCCAGACTGGCCATGTACACCCTTTCTAAGACAGGCTGTGCACTTTTTTCCTATGTGTAACTTTCTTCCAAAATATTTTAGCATTTTTAAAGCTTTATTTCTTCATTAATATACTTGATTTTAATAAAAAGTAAAATGCTTTGGATTCTAATGTGATGCATTATTTCTGAAAGCAGTCTTAATACAGGAACTAAAGGGCAGTGTGATTTTACAGAGAACATCTTTAATAGTGGCTGGGAGTTTACACATACACATACATGATATGTGTAACTATTTCAGGTCATTCTTTCGTTTTGTGAAGGAAGGGACAGACCACTTTGCAGGAGAACTGAGGCACCAGTTGAGGAAACTAACCCCCAGCTCATGCAGAGAGACATTAGCATACTTTTGTATTGTTGCTGAAATTTCTTCATGTCTTACTTTTGATCCCATGAGACAAGTTGTTTGTTTTCATCTAAAAATATCAGATGATGCTTCTATATTGCAGATACAAGTTAAAAGTGTTTTTCCAGAATCTATGTTACAAAGGAAGCCCAGGGACCTCTGGTCATAGTGATGAATTTCACTGGCGTAACATCCATGCTGTGTGGGAGGTGAGATTTGGACCCAAAGTGTGTTTTTAATCACCAATTTACAGTGATGTTTCACACAGAAATAGAGGGATCTGTTCCACCCTTATGAGATTTCACCTGACCCACAGCACTTAGAAAACAAGATAAGGCAGCAGCAGGAGAGGAGGCCTTATCTGTTCTGCCCATAGAACTCCTGGCTGTATTCTCCAGCTAATACTTCTTATTCCCCCCGCCCCCAACACACGCAGTGGCAGCGGCAATGTGCGTTATAAACTGCAGGGGCTGTCTATTTCTTCAAAGCTTAAGTTCTGGACATCACCTCCCTCTCCCCCAAACAAGATTCCCACAGGACATGAGGACACAGAACAAACCATGTTAACCTCTCTGCTTCCAATGCCTAGCAACAATGTTTGTGGTTACCCTATGACTGCGTGACAGGTGTGTATGTGTTGATACCTGTGTGTGATACCATAGGTAAAACAAAATACGGTTTTAAGGAAGATAATACTTTATGGCGGGGAGGAGCCTGTCCATGAAGGTTTCAGTAAAGAGGTTATTCAGCGGTTGCCGTGGCTGCTAATGCTCCTGCATTCTGCCAGGATATAAGAGCACAGACAAGTAAAGGCAAATGTGGTATCAGCTGTTTGGTAAGGGAGGTTTCTATTTCCTACCTAGTAAGGTCTTCTCTGTGTCCATATGTATATTTATTACCTTAAATATAGAACCTGGACATTTAACAACAGATTCTGCTTGAATTAGAATAAAGCCAATTTCAAACCTTACTGTTACTTTCATCTCTGAAGAAGACACGTGAGAGCAATTAAGAGAGGACTCTGAGGGGAAAAAGTTCCTACCTCCGTTGAAAGAGGCTGGAAGAACCTTTGAAGAAAGATGAAACTTAAACTAGCACCATCCCTTCCTTTAGAATATTAACTGGACGTCTATATCATAAATGCAAAATAAATGCAAATGGATTTTCTAAAATTCCAAAGTTTGCAAAGCTGAATCAAAAATCTCTTGAAATTACAGTCATGACGACCGAAGGAATCACGTCTCTTGTCTAATCAGAGACGGTGCTTATGGAAACAAAAACAGGCCGGTAAGGGAGGCTTCAGCGGCATTCACCACCACCTGCATCTCTGCTGTGACTTACACTGAGAAGAGGGTATGCTGAGAAAAAGGATGGCTATTTTCCTTGTAATGCGAGCTTTTTTTTTTTTTTTTTTTTTTTTTTTTTTTTTTTTTTAAGCTGTGAACTTTTTACCTTGTTTCATTCATGCTTCATTTGATCAATTACTAACTATATAGCCTCTGAAAAGCAAGCGCGGGCTTCTTAAAGTTGATATTTTGCTTTTGGATTCCTCTGCATTTTACAGTGGGGGGAGGGTAATTAAGGCACCTTTCTGATTGAATGGGCAGAGGGACTGAGCGTGTGTGCTTCGGTCCCCTTAATACCGCAAGGACCCGAGGACCGCGGAGGGGCGAGTGGAGCGCGACGCTTCCACCCCAGAATCCGTTTTCAAACCTTAGGGAGCCTTCTTTGCCATTGAAATGCAAATCCGGTCCTGAGCTCCCGGGCCAATCCGGGAGGCTTCCTGTGGGATTACCTGGTGGCGAGCAAGCGCCGAGCCAGCGCCGAGCCAGCGCGGCTCTTCGGGAGCGGCGGGCGCCGGGTGGACTGCGCGGGCTCGGGAGGGACGCGAGGTGTGTGAGCGCCCCGCATCCTCGGCGCCCCGCGCGGGATCAGCGTCCTCCAGCCGCGCTCCCCGAGCCCGCCGTGCAGCCATAGCAGGGGCGCGGTGGCGCGGGGCGCTGCTGGGCCGCCCATTGTTGAGCGCCTTGGGCCCCGCCGGCGATGCCCGGCGCCGCCTCCTTGGAGCGGCGGCGAGGTTTGAACTTGGCGTCGGCCTGGAGCCCGGAGCAGTCCTGGGGCGGCGGCCGCGAGGTGAGTGGCGATGGTGAGTGCGGAGGGCGGCGGGGCACGGAGTGGGAGGCGGGGGCCGGCCGGCTGCTTTCTGGAGCGCGTCTATTTCGGGCTCTGCGGCGACTCTGGAAAGCCCTGTCTCGAGGAAGGCTCCCAGGGGCTTTCACGGCCAGCACCCCGGCTGATGGGGGCAGGTGGCGTGCTCCGAGGGTCTCCTGACACTCCTGGGCCTTGACTTTTTATTAGAGAGGCAGTAGCTGCCACTCCAAGAGGAAAATAATTGTTGATTATTGACAGCATGAAAACTTTTCGGAAGAAATGATCTGTGAAATATTTTAATTTTGATAAATTGCTTCCCACCAGGGCCCCTGCTGTGTTGAGAACGCCTTGCCTTTCTTAATTTTACTGGATTTGTTTCTATAGGAAAGGTTCCTGAAGTGCGTTGAGGGGCACGCCTACCCCCAACCCCTACTTGCTCCAGATCTTAAGACAGTTACTTAAATAGTGTGTTCCTTGTCCTGCAGCAACACTTAAATCATGAAAATGAAATTATACCTGACGCCGGCTTTACTCCGAATTGCCAGAGGAATAAAACTTTTGCTGGTGGGACAGGGGAGTGGTTACAAAATTTCAACACCTGGAGCACGCTCTGGGGGTGGGATATTTTTCTCTTCCTCTAAGATGTATTTTGGCATTACCTTTTTCCCCTCTCCCTTTAAATAGTAGTGTTATTGTGGCACACTGTGTGCACGGGAGCTTCTGCACTGGGAGCAAATGGGTGCCCTGCATGCGGGTCATCTCCATGGAGAGATTGCTGTGATATCGGGGGTTCAACAGGAAGTCCTAGCACAGAGGCTTTTAGAGAGAGTTCTGTGCGTTTTCTGTTTTTAATTAGTTGTTTTAAAGCCTAGTTAAATGTCCATTTCCAGTTAAAAGCACCCTGGTCAGATATATGGCTACATCTTTCCCCCAAATAATTTCACCAGAAGTTGGTTTACATTTTACATTTATTTTGATGGTTATCTTTTTTTTCCAATTATAAAAAATTACACAATCGTTGCAGAAAAGGTGTAATATACAGAGAAAGAAGTAAACTGTTATAACAACATGTATGTTTTGTTTGCTAAGACCTAGTTTTTCACAGAATCCTAGTCATTTGAAAACTTTTCAGCTATGGACTTTTTTTTTTCCCTCCATTGTTAACAATCCTGATTTAGGAACTAAAGCTAGGAATTGACAAGGAAATAAACTTACTTAAAAAAATGTTATAACCAACAATAACTTATTCACATTGCCCATGAGTTGGAACAGAATTTATTGTGGCAATTTCTCTTGAATCAACTTCCTACATCTGTTCCTGGCAAATGGTTTCTGTTTGTGCAGCCTATTTTGTAAATACATCTCTCTACCATTAAGGTGAGGTGCCCAAACACATACCCGTTTCCAGTGCTTGTAGCTTGGCTCATATAGTTAATATGTTTATTGGCTTCTGCATCACAACTACCTCACCATACATTTGATAAAACCCTGGAGAAGGTTACCAAGGGATGTTGTAGAGAATTCACTTCCCTGGAGATTTTAAGAAAAGGATAAACATCCATCTGCCTAGGATGGCTTCAGAGCAGTACTGTCTGGATAAAGGAAGACTAGGTCACCACTCTGAACCTCAAAATTGAGGAATTCTAAAATTTGTTTAGAATTCCTCAATTTTGACCTGGGACCAGGTCCTCTGTGACCTGGGACCAAAGCAAATTAAGGTTGCCAAAAGTACCTGAGCCCAGTAGGAGGTAAAGCCTTGTTTTGATTTATGTGAAACAAAGGTCTTTCTTTGGTAACAGATATGTTAAATTATTCTTAGGAGTTATCAATCCTTTTCTATTGTGCATAGAAAATCAATGATTTAACTGCTTTCTAGGAAGGTATAGGTGAATTACAGTATCAATTCTGTGATTTTAAAGTAAATGAACTGATTCATGGGAATTAAAAGTTTTGCCTAAAAGGTGGGCAGGGTGTGTGTGAGGAGTGTGCCTGAGCTTTCTCCACTTTTAACCTAGTGTTATTTTTAGAATCCTGTCTTATATGTTAAATCTGGTTACATTTTCAAAACATCAACATTCTACTGTCTCTTCAGTGTTTATTCTTGCTTTCCCTTTGCATGCAGAACCCATATAGCCCTTTGACCAAAATCAGTTATTCTTGTAAGGTCTATTCGAGGATGTTTCCCTGGAGTGCAGCAGTGCTGAGGTTTTGCTGGTGACTTCCAGAAGGTCAGGATTTCATGGGTTGCCGCTTTGTCTGACCTTCTATTTGACAGAAGTATCCTGTAATTCTAACCACCGTGTGACCTCAATTGCCTTGACACCTTCCTCCCCTTCTGTAGTATCACTTGAACAGGAACTGTTTCCTCCTTCAGGATCACTGAGAGGGGTTCACTTTCTATGGAAGGTCATGTCAGAAAGAAGATTGGGAGATAGAACCTGGTGGCTGGGCAGTCTTCACCTTGCCTGAATGAGCAATGCCTACATTTCACAGCCTTTAGCTTGTGAGATTTCTTCATGCATGTCAGAAACTAGTTTTTTTATGCTGTTGTAACACCCAAAGAAGGAATAGGGGCATGAACAATGGTCATTCATTTTTTCAGCAATCATTTACTGTGTGGGAGGCATCTCAGGAACTGGCAATGGGTTCCCTGCCCTCAGAAACTCGTCTTATAAGAGGCAAAATGAAACATGTTAATAAGCTAGTGCCATTCTGAAGGTGTAGAGTACAGGGGATAAGAAATTAAGTTTGTTGTAAAGTTAAACATACACCATCCTATGACCCAACATTTCCACGCCTAGGTATTTACCCAAGATAGGTGAAAACAAATGTCCACAAATGACTTGTACAGAATGTTCATAGTAACCTTATTTATAATGACCAATACCTGGAAACAACCCTACATCCATCAACAGGAAAACGGGTAAAGAAACAGTGGCACATCCATACAGTGGAATACCACTCAGCAATCAATGGGAATGAACTCTTGATACAAAAACCTGGATGAGTCTCAAGAGCGTGTTAACTGAAAGAAGCCAGATACAAAATAATAATAAGCAATTCTATTCATGAAGTGCTAGAACAGGCAAAATTAATCTGTGACAGAAGTCAGTGGTTGCCAGTGGGTAGAGATTGACTATAAAGAGATAAGAAGGGATTTTCTGGAATGATGGAAATGTTTTATGTTTTGTTTTTCATGATGGTTTCATAGGTATACACAATTATCCACCCCCATCAAACTGAACACCTAAGACCTGTACATTTTATTGTATGCAAAGCATTACCTGAATTAGAAGAAAAACTTAGGTTCTAGAGTTAGACAAGAGTACACATCCCACATCTGCCTCTAGGCATATATTACCCTGGACAAGATAAATGCCTCTGAGCTGCAAGACATTGGACAATAATAGAACATCTTCATAGGGTTGTTGCAAAGATTGAGTTAATGACTGAAGGTACTTAGCTTAGTAAGAACTCAATAAATGTCAGCTACTATTTCCAGGCACTGTGATAAATATAATATGTGATTTTGGAGTTGATGATAAAGTATTTACACTTTTGTGAAAGCCATATCATTTAAGATTATCAAGGATCTTATATTTACTGGTATCCTTACCATTATTACTATACATACCTCCATTTTGATAAGTCTTTTTTTTTTTTTTTCCGAGACAGAGTCTTGCTCTGTCGCCCAGGCTGGAGTGCAGTGGCGCAATCTTGGCTCACTGCAACCTTTACCTTGCGGGTTTGAGTGATTCTCCTGCCTTAGCCTCCCAAGTAGCTGGGACTACAGGCACATGCCACTACACCCTGCTAACTTTTTTTTTGTATTTTTAGTAGAGACGGGGTTTCACCATGTTGGCCAGGATGGTCTCAATCTCTTGACCTCGTGATCCGCCCACCCCAGCCTCCCAAAGTGATGGGATTACAGGCGTGAGCCACTGCACCTGGCCCTTGATGAGTCATTTTTGAAGGTTGTGGGGATTTTAAATGTGAAGTTCTTGTGTACGTGATCAAAATACTACTGGGGTTTGGTTTTGCCAGCAGAAGTAAATTCCAAAGAGAGGAACTACCGACTAGGCAAACTCCTTTTTTTTTTTCCCCCTGTGGACTGATTTAATGATGATTGTCGAAGCTGAGCCCCCAGATGAGGCTCACATCTTCTGGGAATCCAAGTGAAAGGTTAACATACTATAGTCTCTTCCCAAAGATGTAGGTAGGAAAAAAAAAACTCAATCTATCAAAATTAATGTCATGCTTTTTTAAAAAAGGGACAAATTATATAACTTGAATTTTCAGTAAAATGCTTTGGACAGAGTGGTAAATTTATAATAGTTTATTTAATCTATTAAGCTTCAATGATTTAATTTAAGTTCAACAAATCATTTGGGAAAGATGTTATATATTTTGCCAACTCCAAGTGAGGCATTTTGTTGTTGGGTTGGTTTAATTCATTCAGTAAACATTTGTCAAACATTTACTGAGAACGCATTAGCCTCTGGGAATTCAATGATGAATAATAAGACATTGTACCCTCGAGGGTTCATAGACACTCCAGCCACAAGTGTGAATGTGTACACATTTCTTTTGGAATTTTTCTCAGAGCAGAGAGGTCTGTCTCGGGCTAGTCTTTTTGTTTGTTTTTTTGTGTTTTGTTGTTTGTTTTAAAAGCCTCCTGCTTACAGTGGAGGTTTAAAATCCTGGTTCCTTTTAATTGATGTTATTTTCTTAAACATTGGTGTTTCTCATTAAGGCTTCCCTTGTTATTCCTTACTAAAAATAGCAAAAACAAAATGTTCTTATATAAAGGCAGTTGAGTACAGTGGAAAGGTCAGAGACTGTGCAAGCAGAATGACCTACGTTTGAATCTGAGCTCTGCTACACTAGTAATTTGGAGAGTCCTTTAAGCCACTGTTTCCTCATCTGCAAAATGGTGATAATAATACCTTAAGAGAGGTATTAATATTTATTAGGTTAAGGCCATTATAAGGATTAAGTGACAGAATATATGTAAATATAACTAGGTTGGCACCTGATAGGTGTTAATTCCTAACATTTATTGAGTACTTCCTAGGAGTCAAGTACTGTCTAATACTTTTTGTGTTGACTGATTTTACCTTCCTCACACTCCTATGAGGCAGGCACTATTACTATCCCTTTTTAAAGGTGAGGAAACCAAAGTCACAGGTTAAATAACTTGCTGAGGGTATGGAGGTGCCAGGGTTAGGACCCAATACCATCCTGTCTTAATCCTGGATGAGGTCCATAATAGATGTCAACTATCTTTCCCTTTTAGATATGATTAATTAATGGATGAGGTCCATAATAGGTGTCAACTATCTTTCCCTTTTAGATATGATTGTTTTATACCAATAAGTGGAACTAACTAGTGCCCTGCTTATGGCTGCATGCAGATTAATACTGGTGGTGGGGGATGGTTGACTCCTTGAATATGTTCTTAAATGATTAATGGGTCTACCACCTTTGGGGGTTTGTGGGATGCTTGTTGGAAAGGCTCTAACGAACATGTATTTTCTTTTCCCAGCCCCTCACAAGTTCACCTGTCAAGTGGCCCACTCTGACACTATCCTTCGCTCCTTACCCTCAATGACTCCAATTAGGAAGTCAGTCGATTTATTTGTGAACAAAAAATTGGAGTATCATGGCTGCTTGTTAGAATTTGACCTATGCTTTGTGAGGTTTACGTAGGGATTGACATAGATGCAATATTTTCTTGGTCTCCAAAAAAAATAGCAAGGTAAGAAATGTGCCCCAGAGCACTGTTACAGTAAGAAGAAAAGTCTACCATTGATCCTGGATGTTTCATATTTCCTGTTTCCATTGGCATTTTCTCAGCTCCCAGATTCTGGAGAACCTTGAGCTAAAACTTTAAATAAAAATAAGTTCCAAGTGGTAGGTTGAAAATCCTACTGATTTAATGAAGACGAAGTCACCTTGACCAATTCATTAAAGTAATGTGTGGATGCTCAGGAGAAAAGGTAGTTAAATAAATATGGATCCTAGTACCTGTTCCTATGTGAGCCTTTTCACTTAATTTCTCCCCCAAAGTCCTGAGTGTTGTGCAAGATACTCTGGATTATTGGTCCTGACATCAGAGCCTCTCCACTGCAGTATGGGGTTAGCTAGGCAGCCAGAATCTCTGGACCATTTCCTCAACCACTCAAGTGGTGCCACGTTGGTCTATTTCCAGACCCATCGAAGAAGCCCCTCAGCATGCAGAGACCTTTGGACTGAAACCAGATGGTGCAGAAAGAAGCCCCTAAGCAAAGTGTTGCTTGCAGCCCTGTATCAGAAGGAGTGCCACTGTGTACCAATTCTGTCCATCCAAATGAGCTATATTATTTCGGGGCAAAATGACTGGGAAATGAAAGTATTAGGACTCTGCTCTCTGATGGGGAAAAAATAAACTGGAAGAAGAACCTACAAGGATCTTAGCTGTCTGCTTGTCCCTGACACTCTTGAGGCCTTGTGCCAGGCTGCTTTGCTGTGCAAAAGCTCCACTTCAGTCTTTTAGTCTGACTCACAATAGACGCACATGGTTGAAGTTAGGAGAATTGCAGGACTGTCACTGGAAGTCCCTCTCAGCCTCTTCACCATCGCCTCCAGCCTCTTTCCCTCTAACATTAAGCCCTTTGTGTTGGTTCCCATGGTTACCTCCTCACTACTGGCAGCTGGAATGTGATAGTGAGAGGAGGCTGCCTCCCCTACTGAGCCAGGTCTGGCTGGGGCGGAGGCCATTGATCCGCAGCTGGATTTGTGAAATGGGGTCACAGTCCAGTACCTTCTCTTTGTCGTGGGTTCTGTACCTTTCCCAGGCTTGACATATCAGGGTTGCAGTGGGAGGGAACGTGGTGGGTGATGGACTGCTCACAGGGCATGTCCTACCATAGGCTGGCCTGGCCTGGCCTGGCTGTCCCTGACCTACCAACCTCCTCCCTGAGGTCACCCTTCCCTGTGTGAATGCCCATTCGGGGGAAGGGGCTGCTCTGCCTGGTCAGATAAAAATGATTACTCACTTCCCTACCTGCTTTCTGCTCAGATTCTGTTCCCAATACCATCTGTTCTTAAGATAGTCAACATGAACAAGGGCGGGCTCCAGTCTGGAAAGAATTTGCACCAAAGGCATGTTTTCACATCCAGCTTGGAAGACCAGGCAGGCTCTGGGAACTGGGGGATAGCATAGGGATTCAAGGTTCAAGACGAGAGCAAAACTAGCTGAGAGGTTTTTGTTGTTGTTGTTTTTGTAAGAGACAGGGTCTTGTTCTGTTGCCCAAGTGGGGTGCGGTGGTGCAATCATATCTCACCGCAACCTCGAACTCCTGGGCTCAAACAATCCTCCCACCTCAGCTTCCTGAGTAGCTAGGACCACAGGCACATGCCACCACACCCAGCTAATTATTATTATTATTTTTTGTAAGAGATGAGGTCTCACTGTGTTGCCCAGGCTGGTCTCAAATGCCTGGCCTCAAGCGATCCTCCCACCTTGGCCTCCCAAAGCACTGGGATTAAGGTGTCAGCCACTGTACCCTGCCCTGAGAGTTTGTCTTGAAGCTATTTCCTGACATACTATTTGGAGGTTTCTTAAATTCCTTCTCATTTAGAGTCTGGTGGGCCCCAGGGTTGAGGCAGGACTTGGAATTACAGGTGGAAATTAAGCAGCCCTGGTGGTGAGGGTGAGGGGAGGTAGTTCCTAGTAGAAAGCACCAAAAATCAACACTCCTGAGGAATTCAACACTGGAAGAATTGTTATGCTCTTCTTGGGACAAGGCAAATCTGTTTTCAGAGATCTTTCAGCCCTGTAGGTATCTAACTAAGCACTTAAGTGATGCGATTGTGGGAGAAGGCAGTTAAGGGCACACTCTGAGCCTATAATAGGTTGGGTCCAAGGTTTACCACTTCCTTTGTGATCTTGAGCAGGTTATCTAAGTTACATTTGCTTCAGTTTCTTTTTCTGTGAAATGAGGACAGCACTTCATGAGGTTGCTGTAAAGATTAAATTTGTTAGGTAAAAATACTTTGTATGTTGTACAGCCAGCACAGGTGCCAATTGTAATGTTTTTAAATGTTTTGAGAATGTCATGCTAAACTGAGGACATAGATTTTATCAGTCCTACTTTGTGGTGTATATGTCAGTGGGTCCAGAATTCCCTTGGAGAGGACAGGAAAGTGCTGGGGTGAGCAGGAACATATAGGATGAGGAACAAAAGAATTCAACCGTTTATGACCTACCCTATAGTAACTAAGAGAAAGGAAAAACGAAGGGGTAAGTAGAAAATCAGCCCATGGAACTATAGTCACAAACACCTTGAAAAGGTCTACGGTAAGCTGTAAACCATTACTTTTCCACAAATGGGCTGCAGTTTGGTACCTTGATGTCCATGTAAATTGTGCACCTAAAGAATATAAAGTAACCACTGGGAAAAGCTGAGTCCCCCTTTGGGTGATAGCAAAGGCTGGAAACATTTAGGTTTGATATTTGGAGACATTTAAATAGCATGGAATGTCTATTATATACCCTAAAAAGCAGAACGAATCTTGGATATTATGGACACAAATGCATTTGGCACGAGCTTAAAAAAAGTGCATGTGAGCTTCTTTCTAAGACCCAATAATCCTCTTGGGCAAAGTAAGGATTAGGCCTCCCTCACAAACAAGGCAGCGAGTTCATTTTTGCTAAGATTCCTCAGCTGATGCCAAATTTAGCAAGGGACTCATTTTTCCCCCAATGAATGACAATCCCCATTTACATTTTTAATGTCCACTCCTTTAGGCAGGTCTAGAGCTGGAGCAACTTATTTGCATATAGATGGGAGACAGGACCCTGGATCCTACGGACTACATTGGGATCCCCAGGGACCTTCCTGAGCCAGCGTCCCTTTACCTTACTCACTTACAAAAGGGAAGGGGTCTCTTACCCCAGAGCCTGAAGTAGGAAGGACTCAGGGGCTGAAAAAAGCTGGGCCCAAACTCATTCTGTTTTAAAGACAGCCTTGAAGATGCATTCACCAACAGCCATCCCTGCCTAGTGCCTGCCACTCCTGCTGGTGAGAGGCAGACTCTAGGCAGCTCTTTTAGGTTAACTCTGTCATCCTTGACCTTGAGGAACCCTTCCTTTCACACCAATCACTGGGTCCTCTATATCTATTCCCAAGGAACTCAGGTAATGCCCTGTATTTGCTGTTCTTAGCTGCAAAAAACCCCTCCACTTTGGATTTAAATATTTATATTCCTCCCCAAAGGTTTTGGACGTTTGTAGTTGCCCTTTTTAAGGAATTAACCTATCAAGACACCACCATCCTGTCACCCTCCCCATGGTGACTTTCCACATCCATCTCCCTTATGTAGACCGCGTTGACTCAACGATGATAGCACCTGTCTTGTAATGGTTGTTAAGCCACAAGGTAGATAATACTTTGCACCCTTTTCACAGATGAGGTCCTGAGGTTCAGAGAGAATAGTGGCCAGGAACTGGCAGAGGTCAGATTAGAACCCAGGTTGATCTAGCTACAAATCCTGTGTTTGCCTCCCCAACAAGACGGGAAGTCAGAAGCTGTCTTTTATTCTACGCTGATTCCAACTCGGAGCCTGCACGTAGAACATGCTCATCCCTTGTTGATGTAGGTATGCAGATCATGTTTTCTTACTTGGGATTTGCCATGTATGCCCTCCCCCTGCTTTTTACCTTTGCTTCATCAACTGTTAAAGGTAAAGGGACCCCAGGCTCATCTGTACCAACCTCCTCATTTCACACATGAGAAAATAGGAGCCCAGAACATGAAAATGACTTGCTCATAGCAATACAGAGAGGGCCTAGTACAGGTGTCCTGGCTGCAGGTCCAGAAATGTTTCCGGCTATAATAGTGCATGTATATATGGCCTTTTAGAGTATCTACTTGACCATCCGTGCTCCTTTCTCTGATGTTTTGTGGGAACAGGGAAGAAGGATTACCAAATCGACTTTCCTGCTTTACTTCCACCATGCTTGTTGCATGTTCTCTTTCTTGCTCCTCTCCACAAGTAGCTCCTTTCCAAAGTGCTTTTCTGGAGATGATTAATGGTACTGCACCATGCAGCAGAGTCTAGGAGAGGCATGTCAGAGGTATTTTGACTGGGATGTGTTCTATGTGACCCCAACTTTACCCTTTCATGAGACTCCCCTGATGCAGGATGTTAGCCCAAATTTGTGGCTTCAGCTGAGGGTCTGAGCATTGGCTGAGTTATATTCATACTGATGTAGTCCAAGCAGAATATCAGCAACAGAGCTGTACTCTGGGAAGACAGTGATTCCCATTCAAATGAGACAAGAGAGATACTGCAGGGAACCCACCAGGAAGCTGGCCTCATGTCCACTTGGCATATTTTTATTAAACAAATACTTATTGGGCATCATCCAAGGAAGAGAACCACATGGGGCCAAGGAGTAAAGGAGAATCCCAAATAAGATTAAGACTATTACATCATAGTTAAGAGCATAGACTTTGTCATCAGCCAGATCTGGATTCAAATTCTTTTTTCACCAGCATTTGGACAAACTTCCTGCACTTCTTTGAGTCTCTTTCCTCATGTATGAAGTAGGGAGTAATAGCAGAAAGTCACCTGCCTTCAAGGTTGGCTGTAAGGATGGTAGGAAGCTGTGCACGTAACAGTTTGGCCCCAGCCTGGCTCAGAGCACTCCATAAGGTAACTGCAACTTTGAGGACTGATGCTTGGATACCTGCCCTCCGTGGGGCATGCAACTGGGGAAGCAAGCATCTACACAGACTGTGTGAAAGGGAATGACAAGGAAAGGGAGGCATGCTGATTGTGGGCTGCTCTCATGGTCTCTTTTCCCAGCACTTACGGTTTGTATGTATATATTTACTCCGTTAATTTTGCCTTTCTTCCCATTAATTTATAATTCCACAGAGGGAGGGATCGTGTCTGTTTTGCCACAAGTCCAGTGCTGATGTGTGGCCTGTGGTTAGCCCTTCGTAATAGTTGATTGAATGAATGGATGATTGGGCTGGGTATAGATGTGACCAGGCTCTGGGTTTCACCATGAAATATCTTTTTTTTTTTTCCGAGACGGGGTCTCACTCTGTCACCCAGGCTGGAGTGCAGTGGCACAATCTTAGCTTGTTGAACCCTCCCTCCACCTCCTGGGTTCAAGTGATTCTCTTGCCTCAGCCTCCTGAGTAGCTGGGATTACAGGTGTAAGCCACCACGCCCAGCTAGTTTTTGTATTTTTAATAGAGATGGTGTTTCACCACATTGACCAGGCTAGTCTCAAACTCCTGATCTCAAGTGATCTGCCTCCCTCAGCCTCCCAAAGTGCTGGGATTAGAGGCGTGAGCCACTGCTCCTGGCCCTGAAATATCTATCTTAATATATCCTGCATCATTTCAGCAGTGTGACTGGTGCTTGAAAGTTCTTAGGGCAGGAATGCCATCTGGATGTCAGGGGTAGGGACTTCATCATTTCTCTAGATCTAGGGACAGTTGGACTCGAGAGAGGGGTCTCATCTGAATTTCAGTAAGTCTGCTTTCTTCTTCTGAAGCTTTCTCTTTAAAGAGGCATTTGGTATTAAATGTCTGCTACTGTGTCAATGGACTTTTAGGATCACAGAATCCAAAGGCAGTATGGAACAAGAAAGCATAAAAATTAGAGTATGGGACCCTGCTGTGCCAATCGTGTAGCTTACAAGTCCTGACCTTGAGCGAATAACTGTCCCTCTATGAGGCTGTCTCTGCATCTGTTAAATGGGGATAAATAATACTTTCTTTACTTGCCTTTTAGGATTATTGAGGGCCAAATGAAATAATATTTGGGAAAGTGCTTTATAAGCTATGATCTGGTATTAAAGTAATGAATAATGGTTCGCTGCAGAGATTTGCATGGTTCTCTGGGAACGCTCATCTGTCACTGTAGACTAATGATAGAGGATAGGGAAAGAAAGGCCTAGACTGAATTTTTTCAGGAGGTATTTATCTCTCTCTACTGATACTAGTTTCACAGAAACCCTGCTTCTTCCTCCGTTGACTGTTTTCAGCAGTTATTGGAGCTCCCAAAGTAATCCCCTTCACCAACTAGTGTGAAGTCTTTCTACTGCCCAGATAAGCTCTCAGGATAGGCACCTCCATTTCCTAGAGAGGATTTTCCTTTAAAAATGTAGAAAAGTTAGACCCTTAGACTCATTCTATTAAGAAAAAATAAGGCTCATTTTACTTTTTCTGATAATTAAAATAATAAACATTAATTGTAAACAATTTGCAAGACATAGAAAAAAAGAGAAGAAAAATAGTACCCATAATCCTGTCACCCAGTAGTAACATTGTGGAATACTTGCTGGTGTTTTGTTTTTATGCATATATTTTATCTCATATGAATAACAAAAGAGTGATGTGGACAAATGGCAAGCATACATGGTTTGATATGTGGTTGATGCCTATCAAAGTATACAAAGCCCAGTAATCCTAAAAGGAATCTAATGGGGTAGGTAGTGGAGAGGGTAAGGCCTTTAGCCATAGCTCTTTCTACTTTTTAATTTAATTTTTCTTTTCTTCTGTAAAATAAGGATGATTATTGCCTCAAATGATAAGAAGATTAACTGAATTAGTGTTTTTAAAGCACAAATAATCTGGTACATACCATGTGCCCAGTAAATGTAAGTTTCAGTTCTATGGGTAAAAATTTAATAATTATTGCCAGGCACTGTTCTGATTGCTTTATACATATTAATTCATTCAAGCCTCACATCTACCCTTTGATGAAGGTGCTATTAGTATTCTTATTTTATAGAGGAGGAAACAGGCACAAGAGGTTAAGTGAGCTGCTCAAAGTCAAACACCTTCCTAGGTGACCCAGCCAGAACAGCACCCCAAGCTGCTGGCTCCGGAATCCACATCATCCATATACATTACACAGCCTACTGCTTGTCGGAGTTGTCTTAAGATCTAGGCTCTGCGTGCTTCTAGCTAGGGGCACACTGCTTCCATGAAGATATCATCTGTTCAGCTGTAAAGCCCTTGTGAGAGCCCTTGGTTTTCTTTTTTTTTTTTTTTTTTTTTTTTTTTGAGACGGAGTCTCGCTGTGTCGCCCAGGCGGGAGTGCAGTGGCGCGATCTCGGCTCACTGCAAGCTCCGCCTCCCGGGTTCCCGCCATTCTCCTGCCTCAGCCTCCGAGTAGCTGGGACTACAGGCGCCCGCCACCGCGCCCGGCTAGTTTTTTGTATTTTTAGTAGAGACGGGGTTTCACCGTGTTAGCCAGGAGGGTCTCGATCTCCTGACCTCGTGATCCGCCCGCCTCGGCCTCCCAAAGTGCTGGGATTACAGGCTTGAGCCACCGCGCCCGGCGAGCCCTTGGTTTTCTTATGCACTTGTCCTGGGCTACTAGCTGTGTCAAAGGGCTCCATGGGTAGAGAGACTGATGTCAGCAGTAAACTGAAGCAGATTAATATTTATTAGGTAGGTTAAAAGATTTGGCAGGTCATTTGGCTTTTTCTTCTATCCACCCTTTCCTCGTCTTTCTGCAAGGTTGACATAGAGGTCATTGGCTAAGATCTAGAGATAATTAAGCTTATGGTTTCAGAAAGAGTCAGAAACATGCTGAATGTTACTGGGGTATATTGAACACCTGGATTTGTTTGGCAAGTTTCAGGGGGAAATCAAGTGAAAAAAAGCAGCAGCCAGAGCAGGAGGTGCAAATGGACAGAGGTTTGAGACATACAAAGTGCATCTCTGCAGAGCTGAAGGGTTGTGTATGGGCCTCCTGTAATAAAACCAGCTGCCGACCAGGGTAGGTGAGCAGAAAGACAGGAGGAGGCTTTAAGTACAAATGAATGTCATGCCTATGACTAAAACACTAGATAGGATACAGGCCTGAGGGCATGCAGAGGGAGCTTCCTAGATGGTAAATAATGACTTAAAAAGCAAAAAAAGATGAGTAATGAAAGGACAAGACCCAGAAGGTTAAGACTTAAATGTGTAGGTTACAAAAGGTCAGTAACATTCGGAACAAGAGGGCCTTTAAAAGAAAGGGCAATTCATTGAGAATGTCTGTGAAATGGCTGATCAATGGTCAGTCATCAGAAAATGAAGAGCACCTATGTTTGGCTAAGAACAGAAATCTGTGCCTGAGGGCATCACTTCCTAAAATCTTCAGACACTGAAAAAGCCTCTAATCTAAGGTCTTTTCAGCCTTCAGCCTCCTGGAGACTCAAGAGAAAAAGTGCTGAGAAACCTACAACTATGACATTAGAGACCTGCGAACCCAAGAGAAGGGGGATGACAGGATAGAGATGCAATAGTAAGGCTAAATTCATGGATGAAGGACACAGAGTAGAAGAAAACTTGAAAACCAAGAACATGGCTTTAAGTAAGACAAATTGCCATATAAATGAGTGTACACACCCAGCATAAATCAAAAGGAATTTCTCTAAAGGATTCTGAGGACAAACTTAGCCCTGTATAAATGCATCCTGTCTACTTAATCACAAAAAGCATTCTGATTGCCTCCAAACATAAGGCAACAAAATTGCACTGAGCCACACCAGCTGTTTGTCGAAGGGGCTCGGCCACAGTCTCCCAACTCCCAACTTTTCTTGTCTGCCCCAAGAAAGCCTGCCACTAATGAGAAGGATCAAAAGTTAGGGCTAGATTCTATTTTCAGGAAGAAATCAACTCAGAGACTGATCTAGAAAGTAACTAGAAGAAAAGAAGATCCCACATTTTCCAAAACGGATATTATGAACAGTTTAATGCCCTTAAGGATTTAATGACATAGAACTTTGTTTTGGATGCATTACAATTATTTCCTTTACAGTTTCCTATGATTCATTCAGCAAATATGCATTGTGTGCCTATCACTGTGCTAGGCCTTGGGTGTATAGAAGTTTCAAAAAACAAGGCTGAAGAAAAGCCAGAGGTGGACCCTGACCTGGCTGAGCTTATGTCTTAACGATGAAGCAGACAATACACAAGTGAATAATTTCATGTGGTTATAAGTGCAGTAAAGAGAAAGATCGGGCTCCAGGAAAGAGTATTTGCATTAGATAAGGCAGTCTCTGAGGAGGTGATGTTCCAGTTGGGAGCAGAAACTAAGGAGTGGTCAGCCAAGTAATGAACTGGGAAGAATATTCCAGGCTTAGAGAACAGCATGTGCAAAAAGCAAAGAGCTTGGCAAGTTTGGGGAACCTAAGGAAGGCCAGTGAGGTCAGGATGCAGTAAGGGGAAAAGTTGAAGGAGGGGCAGGAGCCTGAGACCTCCCAGGCCAAGTAGGGGAACCTGGATTTTATCCAAAATGCATAGGGAAGCTACAGGATTTCCTCAGGGAATGACATCATCCATTTATACTTTTTGAAAGGTGGTACTGGCTGCTGGGTAGACACTGGATTGGAGGAGACAGAAGTGGAAGTGGGTGGCCAGTGAGGAAGCATTCCCTCCTGGATGAAACATAACAAAAAAGGAGGAAATGGCTGATTCTAACAGACAAAACCAAGCACTTCCCTAAGGTTGTAACAGCCCATGCCAAGGAGACATGATTCCTCCATCTCATCCTCCCCTTTAAGGATAAAATAGAAAAATGCAAACTCAATAGAAACCAGGAAGCAAAGGGACCTGGAGAGACCATGACTGCTGGCTCAGTTCCTTGTCTTTTACTCCAGTTTCCCCAGCCTTCCCTAATTTGTACAGTGTTCAAGAGAGCCCTAAGGAACTGAATGATATGGAATCCTTTCTTCTTGTATTGGCTGAAACTCAGTTCAGAAAGCAGTTAATGGGTACTATTAAAATACCAAATAGGTTGGGCATGGTGACTCATGCCTGTAATCCCAACACTTTGGGAGGCCAAGGTGGGTGGATCACTTGAGCTCAGGAGTTTAAGACCAGCTCGGGCAATGTAGTAAGACTCTGTCTCTACCAAAAACAAAAAACAAAAAACAAAAAAACAAAAAACCAACCATTAAAAATCAGCCTGATATAGTGGTGCATGCCTGTGATCCCAGATACTTGGGAGGCTGAGGTGGGAGGATCACTTGAGCCTGGGAGGTCGAGGCTGCAGTGAGCCAAGGTTGTGCCACTGCACTCCAGCCTGGGTGACAGAGCAAGACCCTGTCTCAAAAACGAAATGAAACAAAAAGCAAATAAGAAAGCAGTCAGTATATATTCTAGAGTTATGAATATTGTGTGGTAGGCGGAGCAAATATGAATGTCCTCATCATGGGAAGTAGAAGAAATATGTGGGAGGCTGGCCTGGCTTTCTTGTTTAACTGCCTGGAAGAAGAAAGATCATACTGCAGTATATTTTTTTTAGCCTCTGCTAAACTTTCTCAGGTCAGCTTTGATTCCTAGCTCATCACTCATAGTGGTAATATTGAGTTACAGGTACTGGAGAACAGCAAGAAACATAAACATAAAACAACTCTAAGAAATGTCTTGTTAGTTTTGCCAACAAGTTAACTTGTGAGTTAAAAGGAGATAGGAGGGAAGAAAGGCTGCAGATCTGTGGAACATTTAGCAGTACAGTTGACCATTGAACAACACGGGGGTTGGGGATGCTGACCCTCTAGAGTAAAAAATCCATTTACAACTCTTGACTACCCTAAAACCTAACTACCAATAGCCTACTGTTGACTGGAAGCCTTACAGTTGATTAACATATTTTGTGTGTTGATTAACATATTTTGTATGTCATATGCATTATGTACTATATTCTTTCAACAAAGTATGCTAGAGAAAAGAATTTTTTGTTTTGTTTTGTTTTTTGTAGTTTGTTTTTGAGATGGAGTCTCCCTCTGTCACCAGGCTGGAGTGCAATAGCGCCATCTCAGCTCACTGCAACCTCCACCTCCCAGGTTCAAGTGATTCTCTTACCTTAGCCTCCTAAGTAGCTGGGATTACAGGCATGTACCACCACGCCCAGCTAATTTTTGTATCTTTAGTAGAGATGGGGTTTCACCATGTTGACCAGGCTGGTCTCGATCTCTTGAACTCGTGATCTGCCCACCTCGGCCTCCCAAAGTGCTGGGATTACAGCATGAGCCACTGTGCCCAGCCGAAAAGAATGTTATTATACTAAGAAAATCATAAGGAAGAGAAAATACATTTATTCATTAATCAAAAATGGATCATCACAAAGGTCTTCATTCTCATTGTCTTCATGTTGAATAGGCTGAGGAGGGGTAAGAGGATGGGTTGGTCTTGCTGTCTTGGGTGGCAGAGATGGAAGAAGAGGTAGAAGGGAAGACGGGAGAGGTGGATACAGTTGTTTGAAAAAAAAATCTGCGTATAAGAGGACCCATGTAGTTCAAACTCCTGTTGTTCAAGGGTCATCTGTACTTTAGTCATTCAACAAATATTTGTTGAGCAACTCTCTGTGCCGGGCACTAAGCTGAGCTGGTTTATCTTTGTTGACCTGTGGAAGAGAGAGACCAGCAAGCTGGCAACTAGCAGCCAGTGTGAATTGCACTTTGAGGTGCATATCGATAGCCAGTGTGCTATACTGCTAGCACACAAGGGGCCACCTCACCCCGACTTCCACAGTTCCTCTGGGTAGAGGAAATGATGTCGAAATTGAAACCTGAAGGATGAGTGCGGATAAGCCAAGAGAGGATGGTACCTTTAGGGACCTGGAAGTAGCCCCATAGGCCTGGAGAGCATATAGTTTATCCCAGTATCTTTCACTTGAACTGGATTCATTGATTTTCAGGCTTCTACAGTGTATCATTGGTTATCTTTAAGTGAGACATTGTACCTTTTAGTATCTTTTAAGTAAAAATGACCTCATTTGGTAATATGTTTAGTTAATGATTCTACCATCACCATGCCCTATCAAATCTGGGTTAGTAATTCTAAAGCCTACACAATTTGTGGCATAAATTGAACATTTTAAAAACCTGCTAAACTGAAAGGAAGAAGAGTGAGTGGTTGACAGTACCAAAGGAACATGATTCCATGTATGGTTTGAGCAAATTTACATAACTTCTCTGTATCTCAGGTTGTCAATCTGTAAAATGGGACTTAAACCCTCATTCATTCTTTCCTTCATAAAAAAGTTATGGAAATAATATCTGGCACATGGGAAAGCAAACTTTTTTTTTTTATTTTAAAGAAACACTTGGAATAATCTGCCTGAGTCATGTATGACCATTGGAGCACCAGTGGGGCACCATTGCCTGATGAGGTCAGAGCACATTGCAGACTTTGTCTATGGCAGTCTGTTTTGAGGCTGTTAATGTAGTAACCTGAGGTGGGTAAGAAAGTATGCATTCTAGAGACAGCATGAGTTCAATGTACAGGTAAGGTGTTCAATGTATAGGTAAGGCAGAAGGAAGGAAGGGCAAAGAAACAATTCCAAGGCCCTGGTTTCTGGGATGACAGGCTTCCCAACACTCATGCCAGGACTGTTTTCTACCTAGGTTCACTATGGGTTTTGTGTTTTGTTTTTTGTTTTTTTTTGAATACATGAATTTTGTTGTTGTTGTTGAGATGGACTCTCGCTGTCTCCCAGGCTGGAGTGCAGTGGCGCAATCTGGCTCACTGCAAGCTCCGCCTCCCGGGTTCACGCCATTCTCCTGCCTCAGCCTCCTGAGTAGCTGGGACCACAGGTGCCCGCCACCACGCCCAACTAATTTTTTGTATTTTTAGTAGAGATGGGGTGTCACCATGTTAGCCAGGATGGTCTCAATCTCTTGATCTCGTGATCCACCCGCCTCAGCTGGGATTACAGGCGTGAGCTACCACGCCCGGCCTGAATATATGAATTTTTAAAATGTGTGTTGCCCAAATTATTCCAGAAAGAGTTGAAGGGAGGAAAGGTGTGCTTGGTGTGCTGGTGATTCTAGCACTTACTCTCTCCAACCTGATTTCTAGTTTGTGTGGTGCATCCAGACAGCTCAACCAGGTGGCCAGGCTCTTTCTGGCATCCAGAGCTAACCCATCCAGGGCAGGAGGGCGGAAGATTAGGAGGGGCAAAGATTAGCCTGGGGGTTGGGATTAACAACAATCAAAATGGGTTTCAGGATTCTCACACCCAGTTGCTAATTTCCACTGGTCCTCTAGAGGCGACAAGTAGTAGGACAACATGGTTTTGGGGGTAGTGCTGGGGTACTGGTCTCTGCTTTTCTGGGGTAGAAAGGAATCATGCATTGAAAATGCTTAAATCGATGGAATGATTTTATGTTCCTCATGCTTCCTGCTCTTTCTGGTCTGTCTGCTCTTCCTGCCAGCCCTTCACTGTGACAGCTGCCACTCCTAGCCTTCTGTCTCTAGGCATCTCCCAGGAAGGAGAAGTGGAAAGGAAAGAGAAAAGAGCTCAGTCTCTGGTGCCCAAGACATTGTGCAAAAAAAAAAAAAAAAAAAAAAAAAAAAGATGGAGTAAAAAAATGAGGACGTTATTAAATACTACAAAGGTTTTATGAAAGCTCAGGCCTGGTCTTGATTGTTTTCCCCCAGCAAACAAAGTTAGGGTCTAAAGGGGTCCTGGAAAGGAAAAGTCCCTCTCCTGGTTGTACCAGTGGGTGGTCTTGGAGGGTGCTGTTTACACTCATATAATCTTTACTGTCAGGTATTGGATGGTAAGGTATCTTTCAATCTACTTTCCAGTCACTGATTGTTCCTATGCACGCATTATATAGATGACAGAACAGGCGCAGAGAAGACAAAGTCACAGAGCTGCTCAGTGGGTAGAGCCAGGACTCAGACTCCAGAGCCATGCTCCTAACCGTGGTACACTGCCTCTTGGTTTCACTTTACAATGGATGACGAGCCTGAGACTCAGAATTTACTTGACCAATGTATTCAGTTCATTATTGACTTAACCTCAACCAGTTTTCAAACTTAAAGTCTAGCACTGTATCGAATATATCCAAAGCCAAGAATCCTGAATTCAGTGAGGAAAGTAATGTACAGAAGGAGGTGGTGGTGCTTAGATATAACGAAGGTAAACATGAAAACTTGAGCTTAGAAATGGAACCTCCCTGTTGGCCTCCTGGCCATCTCCCCCATGCTGTAGAATAAAAAGAAATCCTTTCATTTGCCTTAGGATTTAGGAAAGAAAGCTCTTTCACTTCCGTTCTGTGTTCCAGGAAATAGAAGGCCAGATGGACAGGGCTTATTCTTAACAGCTGTTCAGTAATCCCATCCCCTCTCAGCCAGGGCCTATGCAGAGGAGGCACGGCCTCATTTGTACCTTCTCCAGATTCCTGTTTATGGGCCCACCAGTCGGATCTCAGAGGCTTACAAAAATCCTTGAAGACAGAAATGGAAAATAAACCACTGGTTCCCCACAAACAGAGATGATGCCAAAACTTCAAAGCCTGATGCAGGGGACAGTGTGATGAGACATCAAGAGTACAGTCAGGATGCTTAGAAATTCATGACCTGTCACTGTCCGAAGGAGAAGAAATGTGCCTGTTCCCATGGTGGAACACATTGGCCATGTAGGGCTTAAAATTTTTCTCTGACTCCCTGGGAGTATGGAGGAAGAGAGTTATGGGAATGTGTTAGGGGCTGGGGGTGGGAGGGTGGATCTAAATGGACACACAAAAGGCTTGCCTCCCAGTGCAGTGGAATCTAAACAATCTGAAATAGCTCAAGCTCAAGAGTTGGCATGTGCTTCTGAGCTGCCACCCACTGAACAGAGCAAGGCCTGTTACACTTGGAGATCCCGCTCCTTAAAGTGAACTTGAGAAGCGAGGTGGCAGAGGCTTGGTTTCAAACCACCTCATTTGACAATTTGCTTCAGTGAATCTAGTTTTTTCCTTATTACCAAAACCAAATTACAGTGGAGTTTGTCTTTATAACAGTTAATATAACTTTCTGCCTTTTTGCTTAGAAAATCTGAGTTTTCTGAGATTGGGAAATACGCTTTATTGCTTCACAGGAACACAGATAAAAAAGGAAGATGCGACACTCAGTAGTGGATTCGCCTTCATGGGGCAGAGAACTTTGTTAGGTGCAGGCTTAGAACCCTGCACTTAGCTGTGCTGCTTTGCTCTGGCTCCAGGGTTCATTTTCATGTACTGTTTTGGTTTTTAAGATTCATTTGTGCTCTTGTCCATGAACACCATCATGCTCAGCTTCTTATTTTCCTATTTTTGACAGAGATGTGTGTGCAGACCCAGGCCATGCAGACACTAGTGCCTCTAACTTCATCAGCCCAGAACACCTCTCCTCTGGCCCCCAGCACAGGAAAGCAACGTGGTCAGGAGGGGTTAAACTTCGGCTGAAGCACAGGTAAGAGGCACGGAGGTCAGTGCTGGCATTTCAGAAAAAGAACTCGGTCCGAAAAGCCACTCAGCTGCTGGGAGAGCAGCTGGGGGCAAGGATGGTCAGGATACAGGCTGTTGAGAGAGAGAGGTAAGAGGCAGAACAAGGAGGCGAGATAGAAGCTCAGAGTTTAGAAGGATACTGATCTTATTAATGGTAGTTTACGCACAAGGTTCTAAAGAACTGTAAAGTTCCTGGGAGGTCATCCCAGGGTCCCCAAAATAGTTTGATTCAAATATCACTTCAAAAATACATTTATAATTATTTTTAAAACTACAGTTTAAAACATTAAAAGTGATATGCTGATGTTTTACACTTTGGAAATGATCAGTGTGCCAACTTGTACAGCAAGACTAATTCATCTTTGAACTGATCTACATTTAAAACTTCTCGGAGGAATGTCCCAAGATTCCAATGTAAGCCTAACAAAGATTTGTAGCTACTTACCCATGTGGGTCAGATTTTGAGAGTGAATGAACCTGAGTGCTTCCCGTGTGCTAGGTGTCCTGGCTTCACATGGGTTATCTGATTAAATTCTCACACCAGCCCTGTGAGGTTTGCACTTATAGAATAGCATTCAGCTAGGAGGCAGTGGGTTCAAATGCAGCCACTACACTATTGCCTCAGCATCAGCACAACAGTGCCTACTTCATAGGATAACTATAGGATTCAACAAGATATGGTATTCAAAGCACTCAGCACAAAGCCCACTCAGAGAGAACAAAAAATAGATGTTAGGTGGTGGTATAATGCTGTGTGGATATAATTATCCTCATCATTCTCATCATTATCACAGAAGTCTGTGTGATATCATGAAAGGCAGTATAATATGGGGAGTAAGATGGGGCTTGTGCAGTGTCAGACTACCTAAAATTCAAGCCTAGATTCTGCCACTTACCATAAACCCTCAGGCATGTTATAGAAGCTCTCTCTACTTCCAACTGTAAAATAAGTTTAATAACTGATCTGCTTCCTAGGGATGCTGAAAGGACTGAAAGAGCCGATACATGTCAAACACTAGGGCTGTGCCTACTATGTCATGAGTGCAACAGATGTTATCATAGTAACCAGTTATCCTGGTTTCAGTTTGGGAAGTTCTTTCATATAGACATATCGACTTGCATTATAAATAAGTAGGCTGGGCTCAGTGGCTCATGCCTATAAGCCCAGAGATTCAAGACCAGCCTGGGCAAAATGGCAAAACCCCGTCTCTACAAAAAATATAAAAATTAGCTGGGCATAGTAGCACACACCTGTGGTCCCAAGTACTATGGAGGCTAAGGTGGGAGATCACTTGAACCCAGGAGGTCAAGGCTACAGTGAGCCATGATTGAGTCACTGCACTCTAGCCTGAGAGACAGAGCTTCATACAAACATTATAATTTGGATTTATACAAATCCAGATTTGTATATTTAGACTATCTATGTTCAGTAATACACAAATATACATAAAAGAATTTCTTAATTTTATATAATAAAACAACACTTGTATTGGGGTGTTTAAGGTTCTTTGTTAGATTTTATTTGGAAAAAAAAAAAAAGATTTAAAAGAAGTTTAAACATACCGAAGGTCTAGGGAGGCCAACTGGCTGGTGTCTGAGAGTCAGGCCAAGAACAGGGTGAGATTTGCCAAGACCTCTGACTCAAGAGATTCAGTCAGCAAGGCTGCTCCCAGATGCATCCTAAGAAGCAGAAACTCCAAGGTTATCACTGTTTCCTTTAGCCTCCTAGGATCTTTAAAATAGAGAATCAAAATTTTCTCTTTAACAAGGAGGTGTCCACAGGGCCTGATAGGCTAATATAATGTCAGTGCCAAGGTCCTCAAGGTCAGAAAATAGTAGTTAGGGAGTTTCTGCTCCAGCCTGGAAGGAAAATGATCAAGACCTGAACTAAATCGATGGTGATGGGACAAGAGATGAGATAGATTTAAGATAAATCTAGGGAGGCAGAATAAATAGCAAATGAGAGTAGGATAAGGGAGAGAAAAACTAAAGAGTGACTGAGGAGTTTCTGGTATGAGGCACTTGGGGATATCTGTAGGGCCATTAGGACAGGGAAGGCAGGAATCACAGAAACTGACTGGGGGTTAAGAATATCAGCAATAGAATCACATAGACCTGGGTTTGAGCTAGAAATAATTAAAATATTTTATAAAACAATCCCTGAAAGTTAAGTGGAACAAACAAATGTATACCTACTTAATATACTTAGTATTCTAACCATAAATAAATCATCTTTATAACAAGCTGGGGTTGTTCTCATCAGTGTAGTCAAAGCTGGCCGATGGTGCCATGTCTGTATGGAGAACATAAGCGACAAGCAATTTCCTTTGTAAAAAGTCATGAGCTAGATGTTACAGACATCACTCCTGCTCTTGGCTGGAATTTTTACTCTTCATACACTAAGAATTTTACATGTATATGTCATATCTCCACAAATACAGTCATGTATTGCCTAATGACAGGGATACATTCTGTGCAATGTGTCATTAGGTGATTTTATTGTTGCTGAACATACTAGAGTGTGCTTACACAAACCTAGATGGTGTGACCTACACACCTGGGCTATATGGTATAGCCTAGACTATGGTGTAGCTCTTAGACTATGAACCTGGACAGCATGTTGCTGTACTGAATTCTGTAGACAATTGTCACACAATGGTAAGGATTTGCATGTCTAAACAGACAGAAATACGATGTAAAAGATAAAAAGGATATACCTACATAGGGCACTCACCATGAAGGGAGCCTGCAGGACTGGCAGTTGCTCTGGGTGAGTCAGCGAGTGAGCGGTGAGTGAACGTGAAGGCCGGTACTCTGCACTGCTTACTGTGCACTGAGGTTATGCCAAATTTATTCAAAATTTTTTCTTCAATAATTAATGTTAGCTTACTGTAACTTTATAAACTTTTAAAAATATTTGACTCTTTTGTATTGACACTTAGTTTAAAACACAGACATATTGTATAGCTATACAAATATTTTCTTTTTTCTCTCCTTATCCTAAAATCCTTGAACCTTTTTTTTTTTTTTACTCTTAAACATTTTTGTTAAAAACTGAAACACAAACACACACCCTAGCCTAGGCCGAACAGAGCAGGATCATCAATACCACTGGCTTCTACCTTTATGTCTTGTCCCTCTGGAACATCTGCAGGGACAGTGCATGGAGCTGAACTCTCCTGGGATAACACTGCCTTATTCACGAACACCTCCTGTAGAATCTACCTGAGGCTATTTCACAGTTAGCTTTTTTTTTAATAAGTTGGAATACAGGCTAAAATAATGATTGAAAGTATAATATAGTAAATATATAAGCCAGTAACACACATTTATTATAAAGTATTATATACTGTGCATGATTATATGTACTGTACTTTTAGATGACTGGCAGTGCAGTAGATTTGTTTATACCAGCATCGAAACCACGTGCGTGATGACTACAGCTTCACTAGGTGACAGGAATTTTTCAGCTCCATTATAATCCTACGGAACCACTGTCATAATGTGCACTCCACTGTTGGCTGAAACGTCATTATGTGGCACATGACTGTAAATTGTAAGCCCTATGTTAGTGTACTTCCTAATTTTCCTGTCCCCTAGAAGTCTCTCTGCAATCCAACTGTTAACTGATATGGGACTAACCTAGGAAATTGGAGTCGTTCTCCTCCAGTTACACTCAGATCCTACATCCTGTTTGTTTTGCTTTTTACTTTTTGTTTTGAAATCATTATAGACTCACAGAAAAGTTGTAAAAATAGTACAGAGATTTCCTGTATACCTGTCACCCAGCTTTCTCTAATGTTAACACCCTTTATAACCATAGTACAAATATCAAAACTAAGAAATCAGCACTGGTGTAATACTATTAGCTACAGACTTAACTTTATATAAACTATCAAGTTTACTCAGATCTCACCATTCTTTCCTATTAATGCCCTGTTTCTGTTCTAGGATCCCACATTGTGTTCCCTTAGTCTCCTCTGATCTGTGACATTTCCTCAGTCTTTCCTTGGCTTTTATGACCTTGACACTTTTGAAGAGCTCTGGCCAGTTATTTTGTAGGATGCTTCCTATTTGGGTGTGTCTGATGTGTCCTCCTGGTTACATTGAGGTTATGGCTTTTGACAGTACCACAGAAGTTATGTTGTTTTCTTCTATCTCATATCAGGGTTACATGATGTCAATATGTTTCATTACTGGTGATGGTTAACCTCGATTACTTGGTTATGGTGAAGTTGGCCAGGTTTTTCCACTTTAAAGTTACTATTTGTCCCTTTGTAATTAATAAATAACCTTGGAAAGATAATTTTCAGGCTATGCAAATATCCTGTTTCACCTCAAACTTTCTTTGCTGATCTTGGCATCTATCAGTGTTGCCTGTGACAACTATTACCGTAATGTTCTAAATTTGGTTCTTTATTTCTTTCATTTTTTCTACATTTATTAATTAGAATTCTTCTTAAAAAATAAAGCCTGTTTCTCTCCTCTACTTATTTATTCATTATTCATTCATGTCAGTAAGGACTCCTTCATATTTATTTTATCCTGTGGGTTATAATTCAGTATTACTGTTATTTATTTTGTTGCTCAAATGGATCTAGTTTTGGCCATTGAGAGCTCTTTTGAGCTGGCTGTGGTCTGAGTCCTGTCTGGAAATGTGGAAAAGGATGAGGTAGTGATGCCTTGTCCTTCCGCATAAGACAGCAGACCATGATGTGCCATCATCTTCTTAGGAGTCTTACAAATGTTGAAGTGGGAGGTTGGTGGTGGGCACTGAGCAGTTCTAATTTGTGACATGTCACAGAGGCCTATACTGATTTTGGAATTGGAAAGTGCTGGGGTCACCTCATGAGCTATTTTCAAGTCCAGTGAGTAACAGGTATATATATTCATAGCTCCTTCATTTTGGAGAAAATAGCCAGGAAGGATCTTCTCACTTATCTATAAGAAAAAAGAAAAGGCAGAAGCTAATTTCCCAGGTATATATAGGAGCCAGTGAAACAACCAAGTTAAACAGAGAGAGACACTTTTAGTGGTCCAGGGCTTAATATTCTCACAGATCCAATCCCACCCTTCCTTTCCTGCTTAGATCCCTGCATTCTCTCTTATCTGTCAATAGGAATTCTTATGATCTAACTTATCTTGGCAGAAACTTCTCTGTAAATCTATCAAGCCTTGGGCTAGGGTAGCTCAATGAGTCGGTAAAGGAGACAAAATGTTCTAGCTTGAAACTGAAGATTTTCCAAGCCGATGCTTTTCTCCATAAACTTCTCATTCCTTCCTCACCTTCCCCCGCAAGTCATTATAAAAATAGTCTGATGTAATAATTAAGCATTTACCCTTATATGGGGATCTCTGATCACCATGCTATGTGCTTCATAAAGTAAATCAAGATGAATGGATAATAGAAGCTCAGAATCTGACTCCTCTAATTCATTCTTAATTGAACAGCAAGGTTAGTTCTACTGGTGCTATCCCTTGGCAGTGAGTTCTGTCCCTGTACTGCTGAACTTAGTGTTTTCATGACAGTACACCTTAGGCAGATGCAGTGAGATGTTGTTATAGAACCACTGCTTCAGTCAACTCCCTAACTATGGGAGGCTTAAAGCAATTGGCGCTTTTGTAGACAGTGCATTTTTGCATGTGGAGGAGGGCATGTGTTTAGGAGAGAAGATCATTTAAGGAGACTTCCTGATTTCAGTTTGATGCATTCTATCATCAGATGATTTTCCTTGCTTCCCTCCTCCTCTTGCCCACAAAATAGAATTCCAGCATTTCTAAGCTATAGGCTATTGTCCAAGATGCCAGCTCTTCTCAGGGAGTCATTAAGGGTCACCTTCTCTTCTTCCCTCTTACAGAGCAGGAATTGAATTTTAATTGGCCAATTTACAGAGGGGACTGGCATGGAGAGTCCCTCCCACTTGCACTGAGCTGGGCAAGTTCAAGGCGGTTCAGGTCGTCCAACTGGAGGCACATGTAGTTGTTGCGAGGCTTTTACCATGCTAGGGGGAGCAGAAACAGCAGTAGCAGGGCAGAATGGCTTTTTATTCCACGCCTGAATATGACATCCAATTGGCCAGAGGGTTGCTATCTGGGATGTTTCTATTTGCCACAAGGTAAGTTCAGTACCGTGTTAGAATGCGATTCAGAATCTTTCATTGCAGGATCCTCCACTGACAAGGCTTTAACAGCTGTCTTTTTGATGTTGTGCTGTATCTGTTTATAAAGAAACATAACCAACTGCCTGTTAAGTTTAAACCAGTTTCTCTAAATTGTTACGAATATTCTCATTATTTGAATATCTCACATGATTTGGTGTACTATTAATATTTCTGTTCGGGAATTCTCATTCTCCTACGTATAAATACAGTTGCCCTATTTTTTATGATGTGTATATCTAGACTGACCTTTTATCGCATTCAAATTAACAAGTGCTTTGTGCTGTGTACTTCCTAGTTTTGCTTCCTCATTTCCCTGGGGAATTTCAGAGTAATCATTGCTGTTTCTTATGGGGGTGGTTATATACCTATGTACTAGTAGCCAAGTTCTCTATTCTCATTGTCAACATTTGTATAAAGAAAGGGAAGTTTTTATTTTATTTGACCTTCACTTATTCCTTCGCTGATGCTCTTCCTTTTTTTACATAGATCTAAGTTTCTGATCTATATCATTTTTCCTTTTCTCTAAAGAATTTTTAATATTTCTTGTAAGGCAAGTCTATTGGCAACAAATTCCCTCAATTTTTGTTTACCTGAGAGACTTTACTTCTTTCATCACTTTTGAAGAATAATTTCACAGGATCCAGAATCTATGTTGGTGTTTTTTGTTTGCTTGTTTGTTGTTTTTTTTTTTTTCCTTTCAACACTTTCAATCTTTTACTCCACTCTCTTCTTGCTTGCATGGTTTCTGAGGAGAAGTCAGATGGAATTCTCATCTTTGCTCCCCTATAGGTGAGATGTTTTTCCCATCTGGCTTCTTTCAGGCTTTTTGGCTTTATCTTTGGTTTTCTGTAGTTTGAAACTGACATACCTAGGTGTAGTTTTTCTGGTATTTATCTTGCTTTCTGTTCTTGGAGTTCCTGGATCTGTGGTTTGGTGTCTGACAGTAATCTGGGGAGATTCTCAGTCATTATTGTCTCAAGAATTTCTTTTCTTCTTTTCTCTCTTTCTTTTCATTCTGGTATTTCCATTACATGTATGTTACACCTTTTGTAATTGTCTCTCAGTTCTTGGATATTCTGTTCTGGAATTTTCTCAGTCTTTTTTTCTCCTTGCCTTTCAGTTTTGGAGGTTTTTTATTCAGATATCCTCAGGCACAAAGATTCTTTCTTCCGCCGTATCCAGCATGCATGTGTGGGGTGGGGGTACGGGAAAGGAAATCTCTGTAACTTTTACTCAGCTTTGATGTGAACCTAAAACTGCTCTAAAAAAATTTTTTTAAGTCTATTTTTTTAAAAAAGAAGACAAAAGGAACCTATGTGTATATTCTAAATTTCGAAGAAAAGGTATAGTCTTCTCATTCAACTTTGAGATTATAGTCATATATGAAAAGAATTATTGAGATTGCCAATTGTACATTATTTAACTCCATCACAATTGAAGATTTAAATACTTCATTATATGTTCTCTTATAATTCAAATTCAACTTTTATCCATATATAATCTTGACTTGAAATTTTCCTCCAGAATTATGCTAAATGCCAGCGCTTGCTTCTAGAGATGCCTTTACTTAAAATAGGACACGGTAAAAAACAGGTGGATGCAACAGTCATGGTAATGTTCTAGCTCTCTAGCTGACTTGAGTATTTATTTTATTTTTATAGGCATTCATTTTATTATTACGCCATGTAAAAGATAAAAAAGACAATATGAACTGCTTATATTACAAAATTTACTCATCTATATATAGATATTACAGGGCTGGTTTTTCCAGTTTTATTTGGCATTCTTTCATCTGAAAGTGAGTAAGAGAGAACGTTCTTCTGACTTTTATTCTCTCCAAGTGTCAGCTTCTGTGTGAGTGGTGGTAGTTAAACTCTCCTCTATTATAAAATTTATTGTGGAAATATTGGTAGGTAGGAATTGAGCTGGAGCAAGTGTTAAAGTCTTTTACATTTTCAGCTGCTTTGCCTTAAAACCTTCACTATTCTTTTTATTTCAGTTCCAGTAATATTTGGAAACTTTATTACAATGAAGTTTCTTTGCCAGTATGATTTGAAAATATAGATTCTTTTGAGCATTGTTTAACATTTTTAACTAAAATTAATGCCTTCTGTCTTTTCCTTTGTTTTCTTACTGACTTTAATTTCTTACTTGTGGCCTTTTCCTTTAAATGAAGAAGAAGACAGTGAAATAGAGAAGTGAAAAATATAACACAAGGCGAAATAAAGAAGTGAAAAATATAACACAAGGCATCAGACTTACTCCAAAAGAGAATTCAGTTTATTTGGTGTTAGAGGTCTGGGAGGGATTTGTTTTTGTTTAATGGAGTGGTGTTTAGAATAAATCACCACCAAAAGGTAAGGCTTCTGCCCCCCACACACAAATGGAAAAAACACAACCCTTTCTTCATTTGTTTTGACAAGTGCAAGTTTAATTTATTCTTTGGCATTGTATAAGAATTAGCTTAATTTTGAAATATATTGGTTGGTATTTGGACTCCTTTAAACTCTCAAAGGGCAATCTTTTATGGATTTCTCATTAAGGAGGAAGGTTTCCTGCTTAGGGGTAGCCTTCTCCTGGCACTCAGCCTCACCATCTGCTGGATAGAGGGGAGAAGCTCTACACCTTTTCCTGCACCCTGCTGAGCTGCTCCTCATTTGTCTGCCAGCAGGAGTCTTCTGGGAAAGCTCCCAGACATCTTCTCCCTAAAAAGCAATAGTAATTCAGGGGCACACACAATATTTCTAGCCCTCTGCAGCTATCTGAGCCTCTCTGAGATCCATGACAGTCTTGGGGGTGTTTGCATGTGCCCATCTGTGGAAAATAACACACCACCATGGAAGTGATTTCTCCTAAGTTTTAGCAACATATACTATGGCACAGAGAAACAGTATGGAAGAAAATTCTAAAATCATAATCTCTGATATCTGGAGAAATTGGTAGAAACCATCCTTCCTTCCTCCAACAAATAAAATGCCCAGTTCCAAATGAGAGTTGAGAAACAGAAATTATTTATTGGTAATTAGAAGTTGTGCTATTCTATTTATGCTGTGCTATTCTTTTGTAATTGAGTTTGTAAGTTAATAAAAGACAAAGATGAATGCTATTACACATCATAGATATTACAATGTTTGCATCAAATTCTGCTTGATTTTTATGCAGGTGTTGACATGTAGGAAGGACAGTTGAATATTCTGATTCTCTGTGTGTGTCATTGCTGACAAAGGGGATATAAAGAGGGGAATATTGGGAAAAAGAACATTTCAACTTATTATCCCCCAGCAATTGAATGAAAAACACCCACCCCTATTGCTAGCCCCTCTCTTTTATAGTAGTGTTTTCATGCAGTAATCAATAAAATTTAATCTTTAAAAACTGCTTCAGAATGGAAGATGGGGAGGAGATAACTAGTAGTGAAGGGGATATTGGGACAGACATGGTGGAATGGGGTAAAGTAGGATACAAGAAAAGGGGCTGTATCTTTTATGCCAGTTTTGGCGTTACAGCATTATGTCTGCATATTAGCAGACTTCACACTTACTGGTGATTCAGCTGTCAAAGCCAAAAGTCCCCAGGACATATTATCGGGATGTGACATTTTAAAAAATCTTTTATTTCCAGAAGGGACTGTGTGTTGCTATGAGATGGTATTACCTAATGCATACCTTTCTACCTACTGAACCACTTTTTAAAGACACAGATATTAATAAGGCAATTATGAAAAGCCTTGGAAAAGTGTTTTTTAGGGTTTTTTTTTTTTTTTTTTTTTGTGAATCCAAAAGGTCTGAGGGATAGCCTTGAGGAGCCTGGAAGTAGTTCTAGAAACAAGGAGTTGGCTGGGTGTGGTGGCTCAGGCCTGTAATCCCAGCACTTTAGGAGGCCAAGGCAGGTGGATCACGAGGTCAGGAGTTCGAGACCAGCCTGACCGACACGGTGAAACCCTGTCTGTACTAAAAATGCAAAAATTAGCCGGGCATGGTGGCAGGTGCCTGTAATCCCAGCTACTCAGGAGGCTGAGCCAGGAGAATCGCTTGAACCTGGGAGGGAGAGGTTACAGTGAGCCAAGATCGTACCATTGCACTCCAGCCTGGGCGACAGAGCAAGACTCTGTCTCGAAAGGAAAGGAAAGGGAAGGGGAGGGGAGGGGAGGGGAGAGGAGGGGAGGGGAGGGGAGGAACAAGGGGTTAGGGATGCTGTGGAGGGCTAAAGGATTTCTCAAAAATAATGTCTTTGCTAATGGAGTGTTGAAGGACAATGGCCACCTTTTTTCGTGTTTTGAAAGATTCTTGTTTGTTTCAACTCTTAAAACTTCGTGAGACCTTTTCTATCTCCTGTGAACATATTATTAACATCTCAACACCATCCGGATCTATGAGTGAAACAATGTTATGAGTGCAGCTCAGTGTTGTTTGACCTGGTCCCAGTTTTCCATTCCTATATGTTTTTATCAGTAGCATTTGGGGCCTGTCATTTTCCTATAAACAGGAAATGCCTAAAAAGGGATGTTGTTCAAATAGGCATCATCTGTGATTCGATACCAAAGAAGATAGAATCTCTCTCTGAATTCTTTCTTTACTTTTCTTTTCTTTTTTTTTTTTTTTTTTTGAGACAGAGTCTCGCTCTGTTGCCCAGGCTGGAGTGCAGTGGCGCAATCTTGGCTCACTGCAACCTCGCCTCCCAGGGTCAAGTGATTCTCCTGCCTCAGCCTCCTGAGTAGCTGGGATTACAGGCATGCGCCACCACACCCAGCAATTTTTGTATTTTTACTAGAGATGGGGTTTCACCATGTTGGTTAGGCTGGTCTTGAACTCCTGACCTCGTGATCCGCCACCTCAGCCTCCCAAAATGCTGAGATTACAGGCCTGAGCCACCACACCCAGCCTCCCCCTGAATTATTTCTATGGTGACCTTTAATTGTTCATACTGAGTTTATTTCCTTTTTAAAATGTGAAAGGGGTCAATTTAGCAGTAATTATCAAAATTGCAAGTGCATTTACCCTTTGAGCCAGCAATTCTACTTTTAAGAATTTCTGCAGACATTTCAACATACATAGAAAACATTATATGGACATGATCATTCATTGCAGCATTATTTGTAATAGCAAAAGACTAGACATGAAAAAGTGTCTACAAAAGGGGTCTGGTTAAACAAATATGATATATGCATATAGTGGAGTACTAGGTAGCTGAAAGGAAATAAAGGTATGAGGAAGCTCTGTAAATACTGATAGAGAATGATCTTCAATATGTTTGGGGGCTTTTATTTGAGAAGGGGGTCTCAGTTTTGCCCAGGCTGATCACAAACTCCTGGGCTCAAGCAATTCTACCACCTCAGACTTTCAAATAGCTGGGACTACAGGCATGAGCTACCATGCCCAGCTGAATATGTATTGTTGAATACAAAAAGCAAGGGATAGAACACACCATGAAGTTTCTTTTGGGAAAGGAGTGAAATGAGATTATATGTTCATGTTTGCCTGTATTTGGATAACAGAACACTGGAAAGATACTTAAGAAATTAACTACAGTGGTTAGCTTGTGGGGGCGAGAGAAATGAGTATGGTGGAGGAGGAATACCGGAAGTAAATATGGGGAAAATATGAAGACTTTATAAATTTTATAAATTTCGATGATGCATACATGGTTATTTATATTAATCCAGATACATTAATATATGTTTAAAATGTTTCATAAGCTAGGCATAGTGGTACATGCTATAGTCCTAGCTACTCAGGAGGCTGAGGTGGGAGGATTGTTTGAGCCCAGGAGTTCAAGGCTGCAGTAAGCTATGATCATGCCACTGCACTCCAGCTAGGGTGACAGATTGAGACCCTGTCTCAAAAAAAGATTTCATAATTTTAAAAATAGATGAGGAAAAATGGGGAAAAACAGCAGTGGCATGTAAAAAGAATCTTTAAAAACAATGCTTTACTATTCACAATAGCAAAGACATGGAATCATCCTAAAGGGCCATCAATGGCGATTGGATAAAGAAAATATGCTACCTATACACCATGGAATAGTATTCAGCCATAAAAAAGAATGAGATCATGTCTTTTGCAGGAACATGAATGGAGCTGGAGGCTATTATCCTCAGCAAACTAACGCAGGAACAGAAAACCAAATTCTGCATGTTCTTATAAGTGGGAGCTAAATGATGAGAAAACATGGACATATAGAAGGGAACAATACACACTGGGTCCTACTTGAGGGAGGGACTGGGAGAAGGGAGAGGATCAGAAAAAATAACTATTGGGTACTAGGCTTAGTACCTGGGTGATGAAATAATCTATACAACACCCCCCAGCCTATGACACAAGCTTACCTATATAACAAACCTGCACATGTACCCCTGAACCTAAAATAAAAAAAAAAAAAAACCAACGCTGTATCCCCAGCTAAGCACAGTATGCAATAAGAATATGATAAAGATCTACAATTCAAATATTTGAAATTTTAACTTAATAGACCTAATTTGCAGAATATATTGAGGTATTTTGTTTCTTTTTTGGGGGGTATGGGGGCGTTCGATTAGAACTTTGTTATGATGGACTTTGTCTCATAGTATTGTGCACTAAACAATAATGGATGGAAAGGTTGATGGGTTAGTAAGGGGTTTAAGAAATATGGTAACTTTTAGGCCGGGCGCGGTGGCTCAAGCCTGTAATCCCAGCACTTTAGGAGGCCAAGACGGGCGGATCACGAGGTCAGGAGATCGAGACCATCCTGGCTAACACGGTGAAACTCCGTCTCTACTAAAAATACAAAAACTAGCCGGGCGAGGTGGCGGGCGCCTGTAGTCCCAGCTACTCGGGAGGCTGAGGCAGGAGAATGGCGTAAACCTGGGAGGCGGAGCTTGCAGTGAGCTGAGATCCGGCCACTGCACTCCAGTCCGGGCGACAGAGCGAGACTCCACCTCAAAAAAAAAAAGAAAAGAAAAGAAAGAAAAAGAAATATGGTAACTTTTTTTTTGTGGTACTGGTAGTCTGAGTATATTTTGTATTCTTATACACTTGACTCAGGTCCAGTGGGTAACTGGCAGAGTTTTATAACACTGCACCCAGAAGAGCCTATGCAACATCTGTCATAACAGTTCGTTAAAGAACAGCATCAACCAGTTCTTAGAAATTTTTATTTTCCAAATTATAGTTGTCACTTTCTCCATTTATGCAAAGCATACCAATCTTTCAAGGTCATCTGAAGTCCCACTGTACTACTAAGCCTTCTGGCTGACTTCAGACCCCATTCACGTGAGCTTTTGGTGCTTGTATCCAAAATGCCTCTACAGCCTCGGTGACCCAATATGTTCTGAAGTTTATACCATCTGCTCTTCACTCACAAGGCTCTGGCTATACTCTGTTGTATTCTTTAAAAACCCAAACTCATTCTTCCTCTCAAGGATTTTGCATTCATTTTTCCTTTGGAGCTATATATTCTTCTCCCAGCTCTTTGCATGGTTATTTCTTATCATTTAGGTCTTGGTTTGAATGTCACTCGCTCATAGAGGCTGTCTCTGACTTAAACGGGGACTTTCCATCACACTCTCACATTACCCAGTTTTATTTCCTTCAGAACCCTTATAACTATATGAGAGTATCTTGTTTTATTTGCTTACTTGCTTACTCCCTGTCTCGCTCCTCTGCCTTTCCTACCTCATTGCATAGTGCTCCTTACTTGCAAATTAAAAGCACAGGCTCTGGGCCGGGCACGGTGGCTCATGCCTGTAATCCTGGCAGTTTGGGAGGCCAAGGCGGGTGGATCACGAGGTCAGGAGATCGAGACCATCCTGGCTAACACGGTGAAACCCCATCTCTACTAAAAAAAAAACACAAAAAAATAGCCAGGCATGGTGGCGGGCGCCTGTAGTCCCAGCTACTCAGGAGGCTGAGGCAGGAGAATAGTGTGAACCCGGGAGGCGGAGCTTGCAGTGAGCCAAGATCTCACCACTGCACTCCAGCCTGGGCATCAGAGCGCAAAAAAAAAAAAAAAAAAAACAATAAACAAAAGCACAGGCTCTGGAGACAGATGCCTGTATTTGGTAGCTGTGCTGCTCACTACATTTGTGATAGTGAACACGTTGTTTATTCTGTATTTACCTCACTTTCCTCATTAATAGCCCTGTATCATAAAGATAATATAAAGGCTAAGTGAGAAAATACTCGTCAAGTGCTTAGAATGGTGGTTGGCACTCAGTAGGCACTCAAATATTTTTTGAGTGAATGAATGATGCTCTAACTTTGTTTAACACTTTTTCTTGCATCTGAGCCTCCTCAACAAAATTATAAACTCTTAGGCCATCCATGACCTTGCAGAGCTCCAACTATAATTTAACAAGGTCGAAGGCACATAGGTGATGAGTGAATGCTGCTTAAAATACTGAATTACTGTAGATTGCTCAGAAACTTGTTTTGCATTCCCGAATCTCTCTGTGTTAGGGCAAAATCATCTAAGAAGGACATCATGTCACTTGCGAATTCCAGTTTCATCAGCCTACCCATCCCACGCAGTGAAGCTTCCTTGTTTGTGGTTAGGAATGCAACAAAAGGGCTTTGTTTGGATTACACCCACACACAAAACTTAGTTTGCTAAATTTTAAAATTAAACCATCTTCTGACTTACTGATATGCTCATGATGTGATGTACTTTAGGAAAATATTTCTTTATGTTCTTAAAGATCAAAGTGATCCCAAAATGTAAAATTAGCATGCCATGCTCTTTAGGAATGCTTATTAAATGTTTCCCATCATTGAAAAAGTCTGTAAATAGCTGTTTAACTTTTTTAAAAAAAACTCTCAAGCTACAGTGAATTATATTTTCAAAATGAGAGACTATTTTAAAAATACTTTGCTTTTCAATAGCTAATACATGCATATAGTATAAAATTTGAAAAGTTGCAAAATGAAATACAGTGAAAATAAGTTTTCCTTCCCAGAGGCATTGTATCTAGTTTCTTAAGTGTCCTTCCAAAAATACTCTTTACATTAATATGTAATTAACATGTGATTGTTTTCCCCCACATACTGTAGCAGACTGTACATGTAATTCTGCATTTTACTAGTGTAGCTTAATATATTTGGAGATATTTCCATGTCAGTATGTATAGAGATACTTCATCCTTTTTAATAGCCATTATATGAATGTACCACACTGCCACACTGAGTTAACTAGCCTGCTGCTAATGGGCATTTAGGTTGTCTTCCAATCTTTTGACGGATATGTTATTTTAAAAATCATTTGCTAGATGTCGCCAAGTTGGCCTTCATTCAGGTTGTGCTGATATACACTGGTGGGCTATTTTTGGTCATCCTTTTCAATCCTTCCCTTATTTCATCACTTAACTCCTATCTGTACATTATGGAAGAATCTTATAAAACAAAGATTTATCTCAGAAGCCTTCTCCCAACATATGTTCTGCATTTAAAAGAAAAGTAGGGTTTTTTTTTTTTTCATGTTTTTGTTTTTTTCAGGGCCTTTTGATTTACTTTCTCCCTGCCCAAATCATCTTGTTCTTAATCTATTAGCACTGTGATGAAACCTGATACTCTACCCAGGGCAAATAAATAGTTACCTCTCCAACCTCCTCCAAAGAAAAAGCTCCGAAGTTGAGTTTGCTGTCTTCGTGTTGCAAGTATTGGGCCTACTTTCTAAAGCACTTATTTTATCTGTACTGTAGGAATTACTTCATTTGGTCTTTCCCACAGAATATAACCTCCTTAAGGGCAGAGACAGTATCTTGGTCATTATTTCTTTAAAATGTCTGTTTAAAAATTGTTTAATTTTTAATTTTCTTAAATGGACATTTAATTGTACATATTTATGGGGTACATAACGATGTTTCAATACAAATAATGTATAGTGATAAGGATAATTAAATATTTTTAAATATCAGTTTCAACTCTTCTAGTCCTTATGTACCATGTCCCTGGAGCCCGACCCTGTGTGTCACCTCCCTCACTTCTCCCTCTTCCAGGTTAGGCTTCATCATGAAAACAGGACATTGGGTGCGAGGTCCCCTCAACTTTTCGTGCTACCTACACTCACATTTGCCAGCATCTGCCTTTCTTTTATCTCAACAGCACTGGCTTTCCTCCTCCGTAAGCTCATACCCTTCACCAGAGCGTTTGAATCCCATCCCTTCCTGCCTACTCCTGAGTCTTTAAGGAGTCCTTCTCCTGTGTCCTGTGTCATCAGATGGGCCTGTGCACACTCTCTGCCTTATAGGCACTTGCTTAAACTTCTCATTTAAAACAAAAACAGCAGGAACAAAACCTTTTCACTCCCTGGCTCCCTCCAGTCTTGTAGCTACCACCCTCTTCTCCCCTTTAGAAACAGGTTTTTGAAGGAATCATCTGCCCATACTGCCTCTGTCTTATCCCTTGTTCACCTTTAGCCCCATCCTAAATCATGCCATTGCAAGGACTTACTAGTTGCCAAGTCCAGTAGCCATGCATCTACCCTCATCACACTAACTTCTTTACAGCATTGCAGTGGTTGAGTTTCCTCCTCCTCCTCACTCTCCCCACTAGAAATCTGTGAGACTCCCATACTTAACTTGTTTTCCTCCCTCTTCTGTGGAAGCTCTTCTTGGGCTTTTTCCCAGGCTCCCTCTCCCCTAAATTTTGACCGTTCTCGGAGACTCATCCTTAAACCATTTCCTTTGTCTCCCTGTTCATTCTCCCCAAGTCACTTATTTTCTCTCAAAGGCCCTGTGTTTTGTGACTCGTAAATTTCTATATGCAGCCAAGCCCTCAGTCCTCTAGTCCCTCTCCTTGCCACACCTCTCCACTGAAAGTTCCACAGGCACTCATTCGCATGCCCCAGAATCAGCCATCTGCATCCTGCTCATTTTCTCTTCTCTCTCTCCACTCCCATCCCCTCCATCTAAAATAAAATAAATAAAATAAAATAAAATAAAATAAAAAATAAACCATCTCTCTGGAGGCTGGAGTGCGGTGGTACACAGTCATTGCTCACTACAGCCTCGAACTCCTGGGTTCAAGTGATTCTCCTACTTCAGCCTCTGAGTAGTGGGGACTACAGGTGGATGCTACCACACCCAGCTAATTAAAAAAAAAAGTTGAGCCCCCTGCCTCAGCTTCCCAAGTAATTCGGCTTATAGGCATAAGCAAACTAGAGGGTCTATCTGGAACCCCTGAAGTTATCAGTAAACATTGTCTCACACCTCATCTCCTTGACAGGAAAGGGCATCTTTTTTCCTGTGGAGCCTATGGAATTTATCAGTTTCTATTTCTCTTGGGTGGGAAAATCTTCTTGGCATCTAGCTAGGCATGGACAGATACTGTTAGGTGATGAAGCCACTGAAGAGCCATCCTTAGTGTGCTGGTCTGAGGTCACCGTCCATTGGTGTCCATTGGCTTCTCAAGGCCAATACCTAGTCCCAGGGCTAATTTCTACTACTGAGAGTGATTCTGCCAAAACTCTCTTCACTAAGTAGTGGGAATCAGCAGTAGGAAGATGACAGTTTGTTCTTTCTCATCTTTCTCCTAATGTATTTTGGGCCCACTGGGGTCTAAAGTGATACATACATGAAATGCCTCTAGGTATCTCATGCAAAAGAGACTTTATTTTTTCATCGAGCCTGGGCTTTTGCTATGTGATTAAGGAGTGGCATTTGTTGAGTACCTGAAGTCATATGTAACTGGGTTTAAACCCTTACTCCCAGGCTTACTGTGTGATTTGGGCCAGCCCCTGACGGGTTTAGAGCACAAGGAAGGATTTCTAATCATTGGATGGAACAAGGTGATAAACCAGGAATCTAAGTCAGTGAAGCAGCCTACCTTCAAGGAACTGGTTGAAGATGCAGCATCCTAGTTTCTGGGGACTTTGGTGTCCAAAATTAGAGAAGGACTAGCAGCAAGAATGCTGAACTGCTAAGATGCTGAGCCATGAACCCTCAGGTTCCCTGCCTACCTGCACTGAGAAAAAGGTTGATTCAGCCGGGCACAGTTGCTCAATTCCAGCACCTTGGGAAGCCAAAGTGGGCAGATCACAAGGTCAGGAGTTCAAGACCAGCCTGGCCAATATGGTGAAACCCCATCTCTACTAAAAATACAAAAAATTAGCTGGGCTTGGTGGCACATGCCTGTAATCCCAGCTACTCGGGAGGCTGAGGCAGCAGAACTGCTTGAACCCGGGAGGCAGAGGTTGCAGTGAGCTGAGATCGTGCCACTGCACTCCAGCCTGGGCAACAGAGCAAGACTCCATCTCAAAAAAAAAAAAAAAAAAAAAGGTTGATTCAACTTTAGAAGGCCAAGATGGGGGGGATCAGTTGAGACCAGGAGTTTGAGACCAGCCTGGCCAACATTGTGAAACCCTGTCTCCACCAAAAAAAATACAAAAGAAAAAAAATTAGCCAATCATGGTGGTGTGTGCCTGTAGTCCCAGCCTCCCACTCAGGAGGCTGAGGTAGGGGAATCGCTTGAACCTGGGACGCAGAGGTTGCCGTGAGCCGAGATTGCGCCACTGCACTCCAGCCTGGGCAGCAGTGCTGAACTTCAAGGTTTAGTGATTACATGGGACCTGTTAATGAAGATTAGAAAGGTATAGTGATATGGTTTGGCTGTGTCTCCACTCAAATCTCTACAAAAAAAAAAAAAAAAAATGCAAAAACAAAATTAGCCACTCATGGTGGCATGTGCCTGTAGTTCCAGCCTCCCACTCAGGAGGCTGAGGTAGGAGAATCACTTGAACCCAGGAGGTGGAGGTTGCAGTGAGCCGAGATTGCACCACTGCACTGCAGCCTGGGCAGCAGTGCTAAACTTCAAGGTTTAGTGATTACATGGGACCTGTTAATGAGGATTGAAGAGGTATGGTGATATGGTTTGGCTGTGTGCCCACCAAAATCTCATCTTTAATTCCTACGTGTTGTGGGAGGGAGCTGGTGGGAGGTAATTGAATCATGGAGGCAAGTCTTTCCCATGCTGTTCTCATGATAGTGAATAAATCTTACGAGATCTAGGTTTTAAAAAGAGGAGTTCCCCTGCACAAGCTCTCTCTCTTTACCTGCTTCCATCTATGTAAGATGTGACTTGCTGCTTCTTGCCTTCTGCCATGATTGTGAGGCCTCTCCCCAGCCATGTGGAAGTGTAAGTCCATTAAGCCTTTCTTTTGTAAATTGCTCAGTCTCAGGTATGTCTTTATCAGCAGCGTGAGAATGAACTAATACATATGGGGACAAGGAGGCAAACAAATTATCATATATTGGCTTCTTCTGCTGTTGATGTCTTGATTTTGCATCTACTTCATCTCTGTAGCCCAAGCTGTGCACCTGCTCCCTTTTGTTCCTTTATAGTTTCCAGGTGGGCAAGGTTTGTTTCTTTTTGGCCTATGTTTACCCCTGTGATTTCAGGTCACAGCCACTGCTCTGATGGCTCCCTTCCTCACCACCATGGCCAGGGTCTGACAGGCTGTGACCATGGTAAGTCTCAGGCCAGACTCTGCTATAATTATTGACTCAATACCTCTCTGGGGAGCTCGGGGCTGGGTGCCTCATCAGCACCAGCAGTTCCTGCCCATTCCCATCTCCCTCATCATTTACCATCCTTCCTTTTAGAGATCTCTAAAGGCTTGTCTCCCTACCCTGTCTACTCTTCATCAACTTATTAATAATGAATGATGATAATAAGACTTAACATTTTTTGAGCTCTTACTATGGGCCGGTTGTGTTTTCTCATTTTCAATCTCACAAAACCCCTGTGAATAGGTTCAACTATAATCTGCCTTTTATAGAGAAGGAAACTCAGGGCGATTAAGAAATTTACCTGAGGCCGGGCACGGTGGCTCAAGCCTGTAATCCCAGCACTTTGGGAGGCCGAGACGGGCGGATCACGAGGTCAGGAGATCGAGACCATCCTGGCGAACAAGGTGAAACCCTGTCTCTACTAAAAAATACAAAAAACTAGCCGGGCGAGGTGGCGGGCGCCTGTAGTCCCAGCTACTCAGGAGGCTGAGGCGGGAGAATGGCGGGAACACTGGAGGCGGAGCTTTCAGTGAGCTGACATCCGGCCACTGCACTCCAGCCTGGGTGACAGAGCGAGACTCCGTCTCAAAAAAAAAAAAAAAAAAGAAAAGAAATTTACCTGAGAGCTAAAAGCTAAAACCAGTGGTATTCAGTTTAACTGGATTAGAACCCAGGTTTGTCTTATCTCAGAGCTGATAGCTTTAGCTACATTCCAGCCTCTCTCCCTCTCTTGAGAGAGAGTTGAATTTTTCTCACTTTTCCTGACCTATTTGGCAACTCAAGCATTAGTCCACCTGACTACAGGCTCCTTCAATTCAGTAAATCTTTGTTAACTGACTGTTTAAAAAACAAAAACAAACAAACAAAAAAACACAAACTTGTGTATTTGTTTCCCTTGCTTCACACAAGAACATTTTCCTATCACCCTAATCTCTTTTTAAGGAGTTGAAATACATGTGTGTGCGTGTGTGTTTTAAGTCATCATCCGTTTTGAGAAGCTCTTCAGTGTCTGCTATATTTTTAAAGTTATTTTAGATTAAGATGCGGTTAATCCAGCCTCTGATTAATCTTCTCACTTTCTAGATGAGCAAAGGCTTAGCTAGAATGAGCTAGGCTTAGCTAAGAAGGGGAAGTAACTCACATAAGGTCAGACAGCAAGTTAATAACAAAGTCAGGGCAAGAGCCCAGATCTCCTGACACCTGGTCTAGTATTTTTCTGATGTCCTAATACATTAAATTTTATTGGCTTCAGGGGAATCGTTTTTTTATTTATATTACAAAAACTAATTTATTTTTTCATAGAAAAGGGATAGGTGCATTTTTAGCTACAAGGCCAAGTACAATGAGTTGGAATAACTTAACAGTTATTATTTTCATCATATCCAAATGGATTCCTGGATCCCATAAGTGTTTCTAAACTGCAGAAAAATCCTCCTACAGTCTAAAAGTTCAAGAATTTTCAGCATGAAATGCCTGATAGATTACCTGACTTTTTTTGCCAAAAATAAGGCACAGCAACTCTCTCCTGACTGACCTTCTATAGTAGTGCAAGCTTCCTTCCCGAATTCATTCTTCAGTGTTGCAGTCTGAAGGACACCCACATTTTCCCTTTGTCTTTGTCAATTCTTTGTGTTGTAAGGGCAGGATGTTTAAAAGTTGAAGTCATTGACTTGCAAAATGAGAAATTTTAGAGAGCATTTTGTTCTCTAGACCACGTAGCTTACAGCAGTGTTCACACTGAGGTTACTGCTAATGTTTATGCAGTTCTTACCAAGAAAGTAATAGTATCATTTATCCAGCAATAGGATATGACAGAGGACTTCAAAATCCCCAGAAAATGTTTTACCATATATCGAAAACCCTTTGGGAAATGGAAAGGAATTGCGGGCTCCCATTTTTATATATGGATAGATACGAGACCAAGAGGGACCAAGGCAACTCCGTGTGCTTTACATTAATAAAGTATAAAATGTTAACATGTAAGAAATCTAGGCAAAGTTTATGTGAGAATTCTTTACACTAATTTTGCAACATTTTAATGCAAGTCTGAAATTATGTCAAAATAAGTAAAAATTTTTACAAGTTAAGCAGAGAATAGCAATGATTAGTCACAGAAATAAGTAGCAAAATCTTCTTCTCAGTATTGACTTGGTTGCTTTTCAATCTCTGAGGACACAGAGTGTTTGCTTCCAAATCCACAAGTCACATCGGTGAGGAGACTCAGCTGAGACTTTGGCTAACGTTGGGGGGTCCCTCCTGTGTCTCCTCAGGCGCAGTGAGCCTGCAGGCCGACCTCACTCGTGGCACACAACTAAGTCTGGGGAGAAGCGACCCGATGCCAGCATGATGCAGATATCTCAGGGTATGATCGGCCCTCCTTGGCACCAAAGCTACCATTCCAGGTAAGTTGCTATAGCTGAGACCGAAGGGTTTCTTTCTTTCTAATGTCATGTTCCCAGAAAAGAACTTTTTCTTCTCTGTTTTGAGAACACTTTTTCTTATACTCACATTAAATATTAAATCTCTATCGGCTGCTTTTCTCATCCTCTTACAGTGTTTGACGTGTCTATGAGTTACCTTTATGTGCTGGGCTAAATCAACTTGAAGATCAGAATTATTTGAAGCACTGGCAGGCCATCTGAGATATTTATGGGGTCCATCAGTTCTCAGACATTTCTCCACTGATAGCACTATATTAGACAAATTGAGATTTTTCTTCCTTCAGTGCTTAAGTGTGCTTTCTGCTGTAGTCAAAACCGTATCCATTTTTATTCATGTGTTTGAACTCCCCACTTGATTTTGCTCTTTTAGTTAAGGTAGTTTGTCCATCTTAGCTCCAACGACACAACAACTGATGTACTGAGGACCACTCAGTGTATACATTATCTCATGTAGTGACTCATAGACTTCTTCAAAACAGATACAGTAGTATTAACCCCATTTTGCAGATAGGAAATTGAAGCTTGGGGCTGGGTGCAGTGGCTCGTTCCTATAATCCCAGCACTTTGGGAGGCCAAGGAGGGCGGATCACCTGAGGTCAGGAGTTCAAGACCAGACTGGCCAACATGGTGAAACTCTGTCTCTCCTAAAATACAAAAATTAGCCAGGTGTGGTGGCATGAACCTGTAATCCCAGCTACTCGAGAGACTGAGGCAGGAGAATCGCTTGAACCCAGGAGGTGGAGGTTGCAGTGAGCTCAGATTGTGCCACTGCACTCCAGCCTGGGTAACAGAGTGAGACTCCATCTCAAAAAAAAAAAAGGAAATTTAAGCTTGGAAAGATTAGTTTGTCCAAGCGCCAACAACTGATCAGTATCCAAGTCAAGACAAATCCAAGCCAGGTTTCAAAGCTGCTGCATGTAATCAGTAGATTATACTTCCTCTATTTTTCTAGCTACTGTTGTATGGGTCAAGGTTTGGTGAGGAAGGAGAGCCCTCACAAGTGGTTTAGGAGAGGGGTTATAGAAGGAGGGACCACAGCCTGACCACCACCGCACATTAGAGAGAACTAAGCCAGGACTCCCCTCCACTTCAGACTTGGGACCCATACAAACTGGAATCTATCTTCTGATCTCAGGGAGTCAGACTCCGTAGCTTATCACTTTTGGGAAATGCTTAGATAGAGCTAATGGTAGCAAGGTCAGGAAAATAAGGGTCACTTAGTCCTTACATACAAAGGAGGTGCAAGTGTTGGTGTGTGTGTGCATGTGTGTTGGGGGGAAGAGGGGAGGCTAGAAGCTTCTGGAAGGATTACTTAATGAACAGATGGTACCTATGCATTTGGCAAGGCCAGAACTCAATCACAGCCCTTAATGCTCATGTCTGGTCAAGTCAAGGGCCAAATCCTAGACCTCTCACTGATGAACAGTAGTTCATGGAATTGAACAGGACAAACCTTTCTTAGCATATCAGGGTAGGCTTTGGGCCACAGGAAGAGATAATGTCCTGGTTCCCTCCTGGTTATAGATGCTCCTCTCCCTTGCTCATGTCCCTCCCAATCACCCTGAAAGAAATTATTCTCACTGTCTGAGCCATCTGTTCTCAGAGAGCAGGTTTCCTAGCAGTGTCTCCTGACCCTTGACAAAGGCAGACTGCTTGTGCTTTACAGGCATGGAGGTGTTGAGGGCCTTTAGAAGATAAGGTGTGTGGAGTCTAACAATGAAGGAAGAATAGCATAGTGGTAAGGGACTAGGCCTTTAAGTCAGAGGTTTAAATCTCCCCTTACCCCTATGGTGTAAGCTTGAGCAAATCATTTAACCGTTGATCTTGGCTTCTTTTTCTGTAAAAATAACTAGTACCTACGTCATTGGATTGTTGTGAGGATTATATAAAATAGCATATGTGCAATTCTTAAGTACATAGTAAGCACTCAATGAATGATGACTGATTATAATAATTAAGCTGAAGACTTCAGGACACCATGAAACCTGGTACTGAACTTGATAGTGAATGGCCGACACACACTTATAAATGCAGGTGTGTATGTATTAACAGAGTGCCCTTCAACAGTGGGGTCTTTGAGTGTCCTTACTCCAAACCTTCTTACGAAGTCCTAAATCCGAAGCCATATTGTGACTTAAAAAATGTGCTGGCCCTTCAGCAGAAATAGCGCTGCAATCAGTGCTTAGAATGACTGCTTAGAGTAACTATGGTGAGCTCCGACAGGCCTCAGGGGAATGGGGCCATCAGCACCAGAAGTACAATATTTTCAAGGCTGTACTTCTGCACCTCCTCCTTCCTCCTCAGCATTCCAGCCTCCAGAGGGCTTAGGCAGGTGGATCTGCCCTTGTGTTGTATCCACCACTCTGTCTCTCTGATTCAAGCTTCAAAATAGTTCACCCTGACACAAGGACCGTCAGCACAAAAGCACTACATGGGGACAAAAGGAGAAAGGAAAGTTCAAATAACCCAAAACGTTACAGACGTGTGCATTCTCTCCTGCTGCAGCACAAACCACCCTGTGCTCTGTTCATTCCATGCCTGAGGCTTGCAGCTCTGGCAGAGGGCTTGGCCCATGCTGAGTTCCGCCTGTGGGGTCTGATCTTTGCAGCTGCAGGTGCAGAGGCGCCCCAGGTGTGTTTCTGAGGAGCACAGTGGCATCTAGTGGTCTATTGTGCCACATCAGGTGGCTGGTATCTCTCTGACAGCCTTAGTTTAAGTTCCAGAAACCAATCTCAGTCCTGAATTTATGGATCTGTTTCTTGTTGAGAAGCAGGCGTATGAGGGGGTGAGAGGATGAGGGAAGGACAGGAGTGAAGTGAGAGAGAAAGAGAGAAAGAGAAGTATGGAGAGACTGAGACTGAAAATGTGTAATTTAACTGTGAGCTAGGTTGGATTTGGAATTTCACTGAAATTGTATTTCAGCTGCCTTCTATCAGACCCTTGACATTCTGTTTTGCTGCCCTATGGAAATCTCACCCAAAGGTTCTGAAGTAATAAAGTACTTTAGAAGAGTCCTTGAAAAGTTATGTAGTCCAGCCCCCTGACAAGAGGCTGAAATAGCAATATCAAATCAGTGATTCATTCATTCAACAAATCTGTATGAGCACCCACAATATCTCAAATGCTTTGTAGGTATTGGGAATACAATGGTGAACAAGACATAAAAAGCCCCCTACACCACAATATTTGTTTCTCAAAATGTGTTCCTGGAATAACAGTCCACTAGATACTCCTTAGAAAAAAAAAGTTTCTGGGATCAAGTAAGTTTAGAAGACGTCTCTTCGTATTACATATTTCTCTTTTAGAACAACACCTGAAAAATGGTTTGGGAGAACAATAGTTTATAAAAGACTCAGAAATCTTGCAGTAAATAAAATTGTTTAGCTTATTTAGGTCAATATTTTCCAAACATATTTAATCATCTAAGGAATTAGTGTTCTGTGAGCACACTTTAGGAAATGTTTTCATACACTTTATTTTGTGCTCTATGTTTTAAATATTTTTACAATAACTTTTTGTGTGTGTGTGTGATGGTTTTCACTGTGTAGCCCAGGCTGGGGTGCAGTGATGTGATCAAGGCTCACTCCAGCATTGACATTCTGGGCTCAAAGGATCCTCCTACCTCAGCCTCCCAAAGTGCTGAGATTACAGGCGTGAGCCACCATACCTGGTAGATACCTGTGTTTAAAATACTTTTAAACACACAAAATAGAATGATATTGTAAGAATACATATATCTACCACAGAATTAACAAGCATTTTTTTTTTTTTTTTTTTTTTGAGACGGAGTCTCGCTCTGTTGCCCATGCTGGAGTGCAGTGGCCGGATCTCAGCTCACTGCAAGCTCCGCCTCCCGGGTTCACGCCATTCTCCTGCCTCAGCCTCCCAAGTAGCTGGGACTACAGGCGCCCGCCACCGCGCCCGGCTAGTTTTTTGTATGTTTTAGTAGAGACGGGGTTTCACTGTGTTAGCCAGGATGGTCTCGATCTCCTGACCTCGTGATCCGCCCGTCTCGGCCTCCCAAAGTGCTGGAATTACAGGCTTGAGCCACCGTGCCCGGCCTTAACAAGCATTTTATGTGCGCTTCAGTTCTTTAAATATTATAGATACAGTTGAAGTCTCTTTCACATAACCAAAGGGATATGATATAATGTCAAGTAGTGGTAAGTGCTGTGAAGAAAATAAAGCAGGGTAACAGGCACACAGGAGAGAAGAGATACTCTTTAGTTAGTTCCAGGAGGCCCTCTCTGAATGAAAGGAGGGAGTAAGCCAGGTGAAGAGCATTCCAGGTGGTGGGTGCAGCGAGTACAAAGACTCTAAGACCCTGAGATAGGAATAAATTTCCTGGGTTTGAGTTTCAGCAGGGAAACTATTATGCTGGAGTGCAGGGAGCAAGAAGAAGAGCGAAAGAAAAAGGCTGGAGAAGTAGTCAGACCGTAGTAAGAACTTTGATATACTCAAGATGCACCCCTCTTGACAGTAAGGCTGGTTTTATGTGAGTTGGAATTGTTGCAGGATTGAAAACCTTCATTCCAAGTTTTCTTACCCATCGTTAAAAGTGCCATTTTGGAGGTATCAATGGCAAAGGTAATAAAAATGAATTATTTCCAGACAGCAGTGGAAGAACTTATCCTAGAGAGTGATATCAGCGCCTCTATTCCCCAGGCAGCTTGGGAATGGTAATTCCGAAGGGACAGAACCCTCTCTGGGTAGGAGGGAGAGCACCTGACAGAGGCCTCCCATGGCCTTTCTACCTTAGGTTTGCTACAGGAAGGAACCCACAATACCCTTCCACTGGTCTGATTAGAGATATGTGTAACAGAGATTTCATATTTGTAGACACCATCTATATTTTAAGATATGTTAGGCCAGGCATGGTGGCTCACACCTGTAATCCCAGCACTTTGGGAGGTCAAGGAGGGTGGATCATTTGAGGTCAGGAGTTTGAGACCTGCCTGGCCAGCATGGTGAAACCCCATCTCTACTAAAAATACAAAAATTTGCTGGGCGTGGTGGCACACGCCTGTAATCCCAGCCACTCGGGAGGCTGAGGCAGGAGAATCGCTTGAACCTGGGAGACGGCGGTTGCAGTGAGCCAAGATCGCGCCACTGCGCTCCAGCCTGGGCAACAGAGCGAGACTCTATCTCAAAGAAAAAAACAAACAAACAAACAAACAAAGATATGTTAGTGATGGTATTTTCCCCACTCAGTAGTGTTTCAGTTAACTATCAGTTTATTTACTTTGATTTGTTGTGTGTGTTCCTAAGTTAGATTTGAATTATCCTTTCAATGAAGACTGCTAAAATTCTCAGCAGTTGGGAGGAGGATTACCTAATGTTTCCTACCTTCATAGAAATGGTGAATGAAACGGCCCTTACGGGGTTCCATTTCCCCTGGAAGTATTAGCTCTAAAAAGGAAGCAGACTGGGTCATACAGGATTATCCACAACAAGGCTGTCTAATGCCTCTTTAGTACAACCTCTTTATTTAGAAGGGAATGAAGAAATTCGGGGTAGAGGGTAGAATCTTTGACATATGCCATGCCATTGAGTACCAGGTCTGATTTCCCTGATCTGGCTGGTTTGGGAACTATTTCCTTCCTTTCTCCCTTGAATTTATACCTAGCCGTCCCAAAGTAGGATGTGCCATTCAGTAAGCTGACTTGTTCTGATACAGAAATATTACATTCTTGAGGAGAGCTGCTGGAAGTATGGTCTTCTTTTCCTTAAATTCCAGCACAAATTTGGACTCAGAATATGGTTCTTCTAGTCTCAACATATTATCTGGAGATATTCCAGCCACAAGGCATTATCACATACTTGGCCAATAAGACACTACATTTATTTACATGTGATCTAGAAATATAAGAATACATCATGAATTTTAATAGTGTTGAAATGCCTATCCATTTAAAAATAGAAAATCTTGGGCAAGAACTTCTAGTGATTTACCCTTCTTTAGAGAACAGTGAGTCACAAACATTGGAACCACTTATTCCTTCCTATATGCCCTCCCCATGTGTATATATAGAGAGACAGAGACAGACATTTTTTAGAGCAGTTTTAGTTTCACAGTGAAATTGAACAGAAAGTCCAGAGATTTCCCATATAGCCCCTGTCCCCATACATGCATAGCCTCCTCCATTATCAGCAGCCCCCACCAGAGTAGTACATTTCTTACAACTGATAAATCTACATTGACACATCATAATCACCCAAAGTCCATAGTTTATATTAGGGTTCACTGTTGCTGTTGTGCATTTTGTAGGTTTGGACAAATGTATAATGACATGTATCCACCATTATAGTATCATACAGAATAGTTTCACCGCCCTAAAAATCCTCTGTGCTCCACCCATTCCTCCTTGCATCGCCCCTAAGACCTGGCAACCACTGATCTTTTTATTGTCTCCATTGTTTTGCCTTTTCCAGAATGTCAGTCATGTAGTTGGAATCATATGGTTTGTAGCATTTTCAGACTGGCATTTTTCATCTAGTAAAATGCATTTTAGTTTCCTTCATATTTTTTTCATGGCTTGACAGCTTTTTTTTTTTTTTTTTTTTTAAGTAATGAGTAACATTCCATTGTGTAGATATACCACAGTTTATTCACCTACTGCAGGACAGCCTTGTTGCTTCCATGTTTTGGCAATTATGAATAAAACTGCTGTAAACATCCCTGTGTGGGTTTTTGTGTGGACATGAGTTTTCAGCTCCTTTTGATAAATGCCAAGGAATGTGATCACTGGATCTTATGGTAAGAGTATGTTTAATTTTGTACGAAACTGCCAAACTTCTTTTAAAAGTTGCTGCACCATTTTGCATTACCACCCGCAATGAATGAGAGCTTCTCTTGTGCCACATCCTCACCAGCATTTGGTGTTGCCAATGTTCTGGATTTTGGCTGTTCTAATAGGTGTGTAGTGGTATCTTGGTTTGGTTTGGTTGTTTGTTTGTTGTTTTTGCCTATGACACAGCCCTCAGGAGGTCCTGAGAACATGTTCCCCAGTATCTTGTTGTTTTAATTTATAATTTCCTAGTGACTTATGATGACAGCCTTTTCATTTGCTTATTTACCATCTGTATATCTTCTTAGGATGTCTTTGGCCAGTTTTTAAATCAGGTTGTTTTCTTACTGTCGAGTTTTAAGTTATATATATATATATATATATATATATATATATATATATATATATATTTTTTTTTTTTTTTTGAGTTTATAAGTAATTTTATTTTGAGACAACTTTCTGGAGTTTACAATGCCATGATTGATAGTCTTTTTCCTCTTCTCCAGACGGGCTCTGAAAACCATCTAGAGGAGCTTGTAAATGAGAAGGTCTTGCCCTCCTAAATGTATGAGGAGGCTTTGCTTTGGCTTTTGGAAGTCATCCACAGGTGATGGAATCCCAGCACCCAAGAGCCCCTATGATTAAGCCTTCTCATAAAGCTTCCCTTTCCTTCCCTCTTTCCCCTTCTCTCTGCCTCTCATGAGCTTTTTCTGACTCTAATTTCTCTCATTCAGCTTTGTGTTTAGCTTTCTTACCACAAACAAATTGTTTCTATTGCAGTTGAGATTCCAGGAAGATTGCCAGGGTGTATCCTTCAATTCCATAAAAAGGAAAGATATTAACTAAAAACATACACATGAGCACACAAAGTCTCCTTCACCCGTGCCTATTCTCTTACTAAGCTTTTCTCCTCTTCCCACAAACAACCCCAGTAGACACACAATTTCGGTCTCAATCACTCTTCCACCTCTCTCATTTCTTGGCACATGCAGAATGTCATTTCCAGCATGCAGCAAATCACATCAAAGTGCTGCCTGTGCCCAAAGGCCACGTGGCTTCCTCTGAGCTCCTCATTCCTCCTTGCTATCCTGGGTGATTAATTGGCGTGGAGGCAGATAGGTTAGAGTGTTGGGCAGTTACTCCTAGCAATGACAAACAAGGAGGCTGAGCAAGGTCCAAATATGGCCCTTTTTACCCACACTTCCAAACACCAAACCTCTTGCATAAGAGAACATTTATAAGCTGGGTCCTCTGCCTGTAAGCCTACTAAATGATAACAGCTCAGTGGTGCTGACTGCTTTGTCTCCCTTTCTTCCAGCTCCTCTACTAGTGACCTCTCCAACTATGACCATGCCTATCTAAGGCGGAGCCCTGACCACTGCAGCTCCCAGGGGAGCATGGAGAGCCTGGAGCCCAGTGGGGTATACCCACCCTGTCATCTTTCCCCTGCCAAGTCCACCGGCAGCATTGACCAGCTCAGCCACTTCCATAACAAGAGAGACTCGGCTTACAGCTCTTTCTCCACCAGTTCTAGCATCCTGGAGTATCCACCCCCTGGCATCTCTGCCCGGGAGCGTTCAAGCTCCATGGACAATACTTCTGCTCGAGGTGGCCTTCTTGAAGGGATGAGGCAGGCAGATATTCGCTATGTCAAGACAGTCTATGACACCCGGAGGGGAGTCTCAGCAGAGTATGAGGTGAACTCTTCAGCCCTGCTGCTTCAAGGTAGGGAGGCCCGAGCCTCAGCAGATGGTCAGGGCTATGATAAATGGTCTAATATTCCTCGGGGCAAGGGAGTGCCACCCCCATCCTGGAGCCAGCAGTGCCCCAGTTCCTTGGAGACTGCCACCGACAACCTTCCTCCTAAGGTGGGTGCACCCCTGCCTCCAGCTCGGAGTGACAGTTATGCAGCATTTCGGCACCGTGAGCGGCCCAGCTCCTGGTCTAGCCTTGATCAGAAACGGCTCTGCCGGCCTCAGGCAAACTCTTTAGGCTCCCTGAAGTCTCCATTCATAGAGGAGCAGCTGCATACTGTGCTGGAGAAGAGTCCAGAGAACAGCCCCCCAGTGAAGCCCAAGCATAACTATACCCAGAAGGCCCAACCTGGCCAACCTCTGCTGCCGACCAGCATCTACCCTGTACCTTCCCTGGAGCCACACTTTGCCCAGGTGCCTCAGCCTTCTGTGAGTAGCAACGGTATGCTGTACCCTGCACTGGCCAAGGAGAGTGGATACGTAGCCCCTCAGGGAGCGTGCAACAAGATGGCTACCATTGATGAGAATGGGAACCAGAATGGATCTAGCAGGCCTGGGTTTGCCTTTTGCCAGCCCTTAGAACATGACTTGCTGTCCCCGGTGGAGAAGAAACCAGAAGCTACAGTCAAGTATGTCCCCTCCAAAGTCCATTTTTCTTCAGTGCCTGAAAATGAGGAGGATGCCTCCCTGAAGAGACATCTCACACCTCCCCAAGGCAACAGCCCACATTCCAATGAGAGAAAGAGCACCCACAGCAACAAACCATCTTCTCATCCCCACAGCCTCAAATGCCCTCAGGCTCAGGCCTGGCAAGCGGGTGAAGACAAGAGATCTTCCAGGCTCTCAGAGCCTTGGGAGGGTGATTTCCAGGAAGACCACAATGCCAACCTCTGGAGGAGGCTGGAGAGAGAAAGCCTAGGCCAGAGCCTGTCAGGCAACTTTGGCAAGACCAAGTCAGCCTTCTCATCTCTCCAAAACATTCCTGAGAGTCTGAGAAGACACAGCAGCCTGGAGCTAGGCCGAGGAGCCCAGGAGGGTTACCCGGGGGGCAGGCCCACCTGTGCAGTCAACACCAAGGCAGAAGACCCTGGGAGGAAAGCCGCTCCTGACCTCGGGAGCCATCTGGACCGGCAGGTTTCCTACCCGCGGCCCGAGGGGAGGACCGGTGCCTCGGCCTCTTTCCACAGCACAGACCCAAGGCCTGAAGAGCTGCCTGCCGCCTCGCACCCGCACACATCCAGTCTCGGCCGGAGGGGGCCCGGCCCAGGCAGCGCCTCGGCTCTTCAGGGCTTTCAGTACGGGAAGCCCCACTGCTCGGTGCTGGAGAAGGTCTCCAAATTCGAGCAGCGAGAGCAAGGGAGCCAGAGACCGAGTGTGGGGGGCTCCGGTTTTGGCCATAACTATAGGCCCCACAGGACCGTCTCAACTTCCAGTACTTCTGGGAATGACTTCGAGGAGATAAAAGCCCATATCCGTTTCTCTGAGTCAGCTGAACCCCTAGGCAACGGGGAGCAGCACTTCAAAAACGGGGAGCTGAAGTTGGAAGAGGCTTCCCGGCAGCCCTGTGGTCAGCAGCTGAGCGGAGGAGCCTCGGACAGCGGCCGTGGCCCCCAGAGGTCGGACGCTCGGCTCCTCCGCAGCCAGAGCACCTTCCAGCTCTCCAGCGAGCCAGAGAGGGAGCCCGAGTGGCGGGACATGCCCGGCTCGCCCGAGTCGCCCCTGCTGGATGCCCCCTTCAGTCGCGCCTACCGGAACAGCATCAAGGATGCACAGTCTCGTGTCTTGGGGGCCACTTCCTTTCGACGCCGGGACCTGGAGCTGGGGGCGCCTGTGGCATCGAAGTCCTGGCGGCCGCGGCCTTCCTCGGCCCACGTGGGGCTGCGGAGCCCCGAGGCGCCGGCTTCCGCCTCCCCGCACACGCCCCGCGAGCGGCACAGTGTGACCCCTGCCGAGGGCGACCTGGCCAGGCCCGTGCCTCCTGCCGCCCGCAGAGGGGCTCGCCGGCGCCTGACTCCGGAGCAGAAGAAGCGCTCCTACTCCGAGCCCGAGAAGATGAACGAGGTAGGGGTCGCGGAGGAGGCCGAACCAACACCCCTGGGCCCGCAGAGGAAGAGCAGCGTGGCCGACCGGCGCCGCCTCTTCGAGCGCGATGGCAAGGCCTGCTCCACGCTCAGCCTGTCGGGGCCCGAGCTGAAGCAGTTCCAGCAGAGCGCCCTGGCGGACTACATCCAGCGCAAGACCGGCAAGCGGCCTACCTCCGCCGCCGGCTGCAGCCTCCAGGAGCCCGGGCCACTGCGCGAGCGCGCCCAGAGTGCCTACCTCCAGCCTGGCCCCGCGGCTCTCGAAGGCTCCAGCCTCACCTCAGCCTCCAGCTTGAGCTCGCTGCGGGAGCCCAGCCTGCAGCCCCGCAGGGAGGCCATACTCCTGCCGGCCACAGTTGCAGAAACCCCGCAGGCTCCCCGAGATCGCAGCAGCTCCTTTGCCGGTGGCCGCCGCCTCTGGGAACGGCGACGCGGGGACCCACAGGTACCAAGGGAGCTGCTCAGTGGAGCAAATGGTGGAACAAAGGGCACCCAGAGAGTGGATGAGACCCACAGGGAGCCATCCTCCTGGGGGGCCAGGGCCGGAAAGTCCATGTCGGCTGAGGACCTGCTGGAACGCTCAGACGTCCTCGCCGGCCCTGTCCACGTGAGGTCCAGGTCATCTCCCGCCACTGCAGACAAGCACCAGGTACGTGCAACCAGCAAGTCCTGGCCTCGGACTGTCCCTTCCTCCCTAGAAGCTTTAATGGGACTCCCCAACCCCCCACACTCTCACCGCCCCTCCCAGTTCAGGTTTCCTTGTGAAAACAGAAAAGTAGCATTTGTTTTCATGAGTTGAGTTTCTCAAGTGTCCCTGCCTGGTTTCCTTACAAAGATATAGGTATCTAGATTACCTATATTGTTATACAGATTATCTATCTATCTCCTTTTTAGGAAGTCACCACCTCTCAATGCAAAAATGCAAGGTTAGGAAAAATTAGGGATTATCTTTTTTGTTTTTTGTTTTTTAGTGGATTAGAGTCTGGATCTGAGTATTTAAAACGTTTTAGCTTTGCACCCTTTCTGTTTCTATTGGAACATAGAAATGTTTCTATTGCATCTACAAAATAGCTAGAGTGATTGACATTGATAGTCATTGGTTATTGAATTCCTGGCCCTCGACTAAGGGTGTGGCAGGTCCTGAGCTAAGTGTAATCTACATTTATTATTTCATTTAACCCTCATGATAATCCTGTGCAGTAGAGTATATTATACATGTCAGACCCCTGTCTCTCAGACTCCCACCTGAGTTCTTTCTGTGCATTATCCTGGTGAGGAGAAAATAAAAACTCAAAATCTCACATAAAAGGATTTTCTAATAAAGGCACCAAATGCTGCAAGGGTTATAAAGTACTTTCCCCTGAAAATTTTAAGCAATGCTAGGAATAGAAGCTGACCATTCTGACTCCTAGGAGCCTATTAATTTCCCCAATTCTTAGCCTATCCTCAGGCTTCACTTCCACTGGAGAGCAGTGGCCTGCCTCATGCTTCCCTTCCCACCAAAGAAAATAATAGGAATCACATACCTGTTAGCACAGGGAAGGAAGAACTCTGCTCCACTGCCCCCTCTCAGATTCTGCTGTTTTCCCTTTCAGAGAAGTCAGCCATTCAGCAAGCATCTGTAGAGCATGTGTTGTATGAAAAATGCTGTGTTACAGCATCAAAGGATACACAAAGGAAAAAAAGGCTCATGCCTTTCTGGGGTTCACAATTAAGCAAGGAATACGACCTTATATAAAAATAATTCTAATATGACTAGTGAATGCTTTGGGAATGGTGATCAATAATATGCTATGGTAAGGAAAGTGATTAATTCTGAGGTGATCTGAAAGTGCTTCTCCTGAAGGGAAATGGGATTTGGGGCCAGGATGTAAAAGATGGGCATGATGACAAGAGATTAAGCGAGAGGGAATACATTGATCGGAAGAAACCAGTTGAGACAAAGAAAGATTCAGCAGTTACTGGCTGAGAAGTTTGCTGCACTCTAGCACACACATACAAACTCCCTTCTGAGAGAAAATACTGTCCCTTCCCAGATGTTTTCTGTTTAGAATTGTACAGATATATATTCTCCCAGTATAAACCCCCGACAAATGTAGAGGCAACTTCCCATAAGCCTTCAGTAGCTTTTTACTCCTTCAGAATGAACAGAGCTAATTCCAACTCCCTATCCTACCACTAACACACATTTAAAATCCATGTATGTAACATACAATTTCATCTAGCTTGATAGATTTTAGCAGCTTAACTGCATAGCAGTCTAAACACCCTCCTTTCTCTCCCCATGTTTTAAAGAAAATAGAAATGCTTAGGTGAAAACCAAATCATTATTGTTTATTCCCCATTAGATATTGTTATTTTGTCTTAGAGGTTGGTTGGATGGCTGTCAATGTTATTTTATCTTTTCCCCCAAATATTTCTTAAGCCTGGTTGATTAAGAAATAAAGCTAAAACATGGGTGTTAAGGGAAGTGAAGAGATTCCTCCAAATCCCGATTAAATACTTTGTATTATTTGGAAAACTTTTTAGAAAAACAAGTGAATACAGAACAGTACTTGGGTACCCTTTTCATAAAGGGAATGCCATATTTAGATGTTATTTAATTTGGGGAATATGCAGGCAGAGGGGGAAATATTTCCAAATGAAATACTTCTTTTGTACTACTTTGCTCCAACAAATTCTGAAATTTCTGAACAATGCATCATCTCTTTTTTTTTTTTTTTTTTTTTTTTTTTTTTTGAGGCAGGCAGAGTCTCGCTCTGTCGCCCGGACTGGAGTGCAGTGGCCGGATCTAAGCTCACTGCAAGCTCCGCCTTCCGGGTTTACGCCATTCTCCTGCCTCAGCCTCCCGAGGAGCTGGGACTACAGGCGCCCGCCACCTCGCCCGGCTAGTTTTTGTATTTTTTTTTAGTAGAGACGGGGTTTCACCGTGTTAGCCAGGATGGTCTCGATCTCCTGACCTCGTGATCCGCCCGTCTCGGCCTCCCAAAGTGCTGGGATTACAGGCTTGAGCCACCGCGCCCGGCCGCATCATCTCTTATATTGTCACTGTGCCAGGACTGCATTCTTGAACTTCCTCCTGGTCTCGTGCACAGCAGCCAGACCCTAGCTGACTGGAGAAGCATCTCATGGCAAGGCGGTCTGCTCCTTGCATCCTCTTCGTCATCTGCCTTATTTGTAGTTATGATGAGTTAAAAATAAAACAAAGTTACTCTCACCACATAACTATTGTAGTTATTATATATATATATATTTCCTACTGAATACATTTCAAGAACATTACCAGTAAGCTTTTGGGAAGGTTTGTTAATCATTTTTCTCATCCTTGCTTTAGAGAATTCTGACAAGTGACCTTGTAGAGGCTGTCTGCCTGAGTTAAAACCAAAATGTGGAGTGTGTTTCTGCTGCTGGCTTAGTTGATACTATCTCCAACAAATGCTGCTTGCTCTTACCAGTCAGATGCTGACAGGGTAGGATTTTACAAGTTTTTGGCAAGGATTTAGCTATTTTTCAAAATTCTCATTAGTGAGGCCTTTCTGCCTCCAAAAACAAAGTCATCATGGAAATCAGTTCCTCTGTATATGACGATCCATCTCTGGCCTGAAATAATGACTGCAGGAGGCTACCATTTTGAACTACTTGTAGCCTGAGACCTTCTCATATATTTGGCAGGTCTGGCCTTTCTTCAGCCAGCTTGAAATCCTCTCTGAAACATGCAACCTTCCATTTTCCTCTCCGTAATTCTTCTTCATTGCAGAATAAATAGATATTAGTGGTAGAGCTTAAGTGCACATCAGACTCTTGCCTGTTGCCACTTTCTTTCTGTGAGATCTTGGAAAGCTTAACCTGTTAAAAGTGGGTAGGACCTGCAAAGCTACAGAAAGATATCCAACATTTCTACCTTAGAGACAGAAATGTATATCTGTTCATTGCATAGATTTAAAATATAGTAGAGCCTATAAAGAGAAACTCTTGGAGAAATAAGATTACTGGTGGGGATTTTTCCCCCAGATGCTAAGTTAGAGACTTCTCTGGTTCTCACAGTACTTTGTCTGATGTGTAACATAATCACTATGAGATGCTGTGACAAACCTTATTGAATTGCGGAGGAAATTGCTCAATGCATGGAACCACAGTATTGGATATAGACTTGATTCTGTGGAATGCAACATGTAAATCTTTTTTAGTACCTTTCTACACGCGCACGTTTAAGCTTATACAAAACAGAATCGACTTTCCACAAAATGTGAAGATACAAATAGCTAACAATAATCAAATTTTTGCTGTGTGCCAGTCATTGTATTGTGTTTTATAAGTATAAAGTTAGTCTTGGCTGGGTGCGATGGTGCACACCTGTAATCCCAGCACCTTGGGACGCCGAAGTGGGTAGATTGCTTGAGGCCAGGAGTTTGAGATCAGCCTGGCCAACATGGCAAAACCCTGTCTCTACTAAAAATACAAAAATTAACTAGGCATGGTGGTGTGCATCTGTAGTCCCAGCTACTTGGGAGACTGAGGCATGAGAATTGCTTGAACTCAGGAGGCAGAGGTTGCAGTGAGCTGACATCGTGCCACTGCCCTCTAGCCTGGGCAACAGAGCGAGACTCTGTCTCAAAAAATAAAATAAAATAAAATAAAATTAGTCCTCACATCTGTGCAATGAGGTAAATACTGTTATTATCTCTAAGTTACAGAAGAATGAACCAAGTCACAAAGAGGATACAAAATTTGCCCAAGGTAGTAGGGTGAGGTTTTGACCCCATACTGTCTGACTGCAGTCTTTAAGTCAATATACCATGCCGTCTCCTTGAATAAAAAGAGGCTGGGAATGGGGAAAGAGAGGCAAGAGTTAAACGTTCTGTATCTGAAAATATCAGCCAATGAATTTATTTCATTTTAACATTTATTGATTACTATTTCAGTCATGCATCATAGAATGGTCAAGGATGGACCAGATATGCGACAGTGGTCCCATAAGATTATAATACCATACTTTTACCATACCTTCTCCATGTTTAGAAACAAAAATACCTATTGTGTTGCAACTGCCTACAGTATTCAGTACAGTAATATGCTGTACAGGTTTGTAGCCTAGGAGCAATAGGCCTATACCATATAGCCTAGGGATGTAGCAGTCTATGTCATCTGGTTTCTGTAAGCACACTCTATGATGTTTGCACAAGGACAAAATTGCCTAATGATGCATGTCTCAGAACATATCCCTGTTGTTAAGTGACACATGACTGTATTTTTCACATCAGATTTTTCATAAGGATTTCTAGTTAATTTTAGTAGTTACTTGAAATATTCTAAAGTAGGTGAATATTGTTGTCTTCACATTTCATCAGTGACAGAGATACTGAGATAACTAACTTGGAACCCAAAACAAGAGGACTGAGATTCAGTAGACTTTAGATTTACATTATTATTTTTTATTTTTTATTTTTTATTTTTGAGATGGAGTCTCGCTTAGTCACCCAGGCTGGAGTGCAGTGGTGCGATCTCAGCTCACTGCAAGCTCCGCCTCCTGGGTTCACATCATTCTCCTTCCTCAGCCTCCCGAGTACCTGGGACTACAGGCGCCCGCCACCATGCCCGGGTAATTTTTTTTGTACTTTTAGTAGAGACGGGGTTTCACCATGTTAGCCAGGATGGTCTCGATCTCCAGACCTCGTGATCCGCCCGTCTCGGCTTCCCAAAGTGCTGGGATCACAGGCGTGAGCCACCGTGCCCAGCTGATTTACATTATTAAGTATGCTAAGAACTGGTGTATTTTTAAGTCAATTTTGAGATAATTAACAAAAATAAATTAGACAACAAGTTGGTATAATTCTATGCCTAGTATTTTTCCCATAGCCACTGTTTTTTTGCTGTAATTGCCATAATAAGTACTTTGTACTTCTTACCAGTTTATAGAAAATTAAGACTTGACAGTGAATATATGCTTAAATTAAAGCAAGAAATGCAACAGGAATTTATCTTCCTTGGACTTGTATCAGATTGGGAAGATATTTTCCTTTGTCCAAGTGGTATTCTGATTGACAGAAGATTCAGAGAATTCTCTCAATCATTTATTACTGGGTCTGATTCCTTTATTTTACCCACATCCATATAAATAGTTTAAGCTTGATATTGTAGGGGCCAAATCATGTGAATACAGAAGTTAGATTCATTGTCAAACTGAAATGCAAAGGATATAATAGGATATGAATATATATTTATACTTTACTGGGTTAGGAGCTCACATGGGACCTAGGCTTTTCCAATTAATTATTGGCAAAGTGGCACATTCATGTCAACATAGGGAAAAGTGGTGGGAAAAGACTTTTAAAGGACCATAAATTTCATGGAGAGCAGGAATTCTCATTCCCTACAATGATACTTGAGTGAATCAGAACATATGGAATTCATTTTTCTCAAGCCATTCAAGTCTGATTGCATCCAACCCAGCTGCCATTCAACCTGTAAAGATTCCATGGCAAGACCTTGGGCTTTGAAGAGATCATGGCTTGAATCATAGTTTCTCCACTTACTTAACTGTGAGCAAGATATGTCACCTCGCTGAGCTGCAATTACATACCCCGCTTCCAATTGTTAAAAAGATTAAGTTACAAAAAAAGAAAAGTCAAGTGCCTAATATTCCAGGCATATAATTTTTTGGTGCAGGGTACTTAGCAGAGTGTCTGGTACACAGTAAATACCCAGTACCGGTAGCTGCAATTATGAATGATGTTCAGGGGTTTGTTTCTTCTGCCTGCTATCACCTTTGACCCTTGCCATTGCTTGTTAGTTTCTCAGCCACTAAACAAAAACAATGAGGAATGGGGTGAAGAGCAGTTAACCCTTTGGGCAGGGTTAAATGGCAAAATAAATTACTGAAATTAAGTTAGAGATTATATATGGATTTATTTTTTTCTGGTTTTTGCTTGTCTCCTGTCATAAATAATTGGGAGTTGAATGTATTATCATCAATGGCAACATCATCATCTTCATCATGGACCTGAACACAGGGACCAAATTGTATACTGTCAAAAACTGACAACCCTTTCAGGACTCCAGGATATACCCTCATTGATAAAAAAACACTACCCCTGAAAAGTCCCTAGAGTTATTGATCTCACATGTGAGTGAACTTTTTCCCAGAACTTATTGCAACCCAATTACAATCCAAATTCATATCTTCACTAATTGTAACTAAGAACATTTGAGATTTTTGCAAAATGTAATAGTCTATCCTTTCACATCATCTCTCATATTTCCCTATTGCCATTTGAAAAGTTTGACCCATTGAATTCATTGTCTTCGTTATCCTATTTCAAGTTTAACAGTTGTTTTGAACTTCGGAGATAATCGTTAGGAGACTTCTCTTACTTAGGAAACATCTTTGTTAGAGGAGGCACCTGGTGAGACAGACTAAAGTTCAAATTCTGACTCTGCCACTTTTTTAAAAAAAATCTTCGGCTTATCTCCTGCATCGATGCCATGGGATTATGTAAGAGTGCCACCACGTGGCCTGACAATAGTAGGCTGCCAGTAAATAGGTGTTTTTTCTTTTTACCCCACCCCCTTGGTAAATTTAAACACCTGTTTATTGGCAGTAATGCTGTGTCTTTCTTGTGTTTCAAGGATGTGCTTTTGGGGCAAGACAATGGCTTTGGTCTTGTGAAGGATCCATGTTATTTGGCTGGTCCTGGATCTAGGTATGTATGTGTACTTATGATGCTCTCCGCGTATGAATGCTGGTGGTGTTAAACTACTCTTATTCCTTTCTACAAGAAATTGAAATATGATGTTGTATAGTGTCACATGCTTTTTTGATTTGTCTAGGCCACAGATAACTTTTTATTTTCCATTTAGAAATGATTTTCTTTGAGAATGACACTTGTTCAAAATAGGTTTTGAACATGTGCTATTGAGGACAAGGTAGACTTGGCTAACCAGTTTGACAACAGAATAATTAATGGAGGTGCTTTTCTCGCGCATGCCCCTTGGCTCTCACAAACAGGGGCTCCTGTGTGACTGATCTCATCCAGCTCTGTGTGCAGAGCATCATGTCTGGTGACCACAGTGCTAGGGAAGAATGGGCATTTCATGAACAGCTTCACAGAGGAAGGCAAACTGTAAGCATTGGAGGTGAAAAATAAAGCTCAAAATCATAATTTTATACATGTGGGGATAGAAAACAGAGGAAAGTCATTTTTTTAAAATGCCATCAAAATCATATTCTAGGTAGAAAAATATAATGAGCACTTTTTTAGAATTTAAAATTTTGAACTGTTCACATGGGATTTAATAAATTTCCAGAAAGGGTTTTTCTCTGAACCATGTACTCTGTATGTAGTTTTAATGCAGCATTACAGAGTTATCTACTTTAATCTATTATTACTAATGATAATATACCTACACCCTACCTACTCCTTTCCATGTTTTTAAGCCATTTCCTTAATTTTTCTGATATTTCATTCAATCATTGTTTCTACATTCACCTTCTTAATAACACAACCTAATACTGTCAAGTAGAAGCAGCCAACATGGTCAGGAAGTAGATATTAATTACCTGCTTTCCAGCCAAGATCAGCCTTCTACATTTATATGCTCTTGCTCCTATAGCTGTGTTGACAAGGAAGAAAGTATTCAAGGTGAGACTGAGGACTTTGGTTAGTTTGGGTGCATTAATTAAAAGCTAGAGACAAGGGAAAACTAACAATAAACTAGAGCACTGCTAAAGAAAATTGGTCTGAAATCAAAGTTGGAACTAAACAGCAAACAATCAAATAACCCTATTTAAAAATGGGCAAAGGTAAAAAAAGAACAAGATCATGTCCTTTGCAGCAACATGGATGGAGCTGAAGGCCATTATCCTAAGCAAATGAACACAGGAACAAAAAAACAAATACCGCATGTTCTCACTTACAAGTGGAAGCTAAACATTAAGTACACATGGACACAGAGAAGGGAACAATAGACACTGGTGCCTGTTTGAGGGCGGAGAGTGGTAGGAAGGTGAGGATTGAAAAAACTACCTATCAGGTACTGTGCTTACCTGGGTGACAAAATTATCTGTACACCAAACCCCAGCGACATGCAATTTACCCATGTAACAAACCTGTACATGTAATCCTTAAACCTAAAATAAAAGTTGGAAAGGAAAAAAAAAAAATTGAAGGTGACAGGTGAGTGGACTGCTTGTTGGCTCAGTGGCAATATCGACAATCTGAGAATCACAGGTAGCAATTTTGTGGGGAGGGGGAATCTTCCTCAACAAAACTAGTTCTGTGTTAAAAAAAAAATTATGAGCTGTAAAAATGCCAAAAGAATAAATATGACAAGCATCACATACCGTTGAATAACTGAAATGCTTGTCCGTTCTTCAGCAACTGACATTAGCATAGGTGCAGCTGCATGCCTAGTGCTTGCTGAAAAAGATATTGATAATTTCAGGACATGTAATTCTCAGCTGTCCTGGGGAAAAGCATAGGCATGGAAAGTGCAGCCCACAGGAAAACATGGGAGGGACTTGATCACAGATCCTGTACTATGAATTTTGAATACTAAAAATTCTGCTTGCAGCGTGTTTTTCTGACCACCACAACCAAGAAGACACAAAAAAAGTATAACACTCTTTTTTTTTTTCCTAAAGGCTTGCATGGTCTTTTACCATAGTCACTCTGTTAATAATAGTAGGAAGACAGAAATCACATCAACTGTGGACAATATTGAAATGTCAGAATAATTTGGAAGGTGGAATTTGGAAGAATGTGCCCTTTGTTCTCCATGGATGCTTATTAGGATCAGTTTTCCTCCATGCTGACATAATTCTCTCTAAATACGTGAAAATTCAGACTTTACATTAGTGCTTTTGTAAAAACATAAAATGTCCTAATTTATAGAAAAATAGAGATTTTGCACTGTTCAAGTTTTATAAGAGTTTGATGCCTTCATGGGTCACAAAGAGACAATAGTTATCATTATTATATACTTCTTTCCTGCTTTCAAACTATTCTCCATTCTTTTTAGCTTCCATTTTAAAGAAAAACACTAGAGGATAACAATCGAACTAAATTCAGACATTCACTTGTTAATTTCAAACATAAAAATTTACTTGTCTGTATAAAAATGGGCAAATGACTTAAATAGACATTTCTCTAAAGATGGCAGACACATGGCCAACAAGCAAGTGAAAAGATGCTCAACACCACTAATCATCAGAGACCTCAAAACCACAATGAGATGTTACCTCACACACATTAGGATGGCTGCAATTAAAAAAACGAAAAACAAGTGTTGGTGAGGATATGGGGAAATTGGAAACCTTGCACACTGTTAGTGGGAATATAAAATGGTGCAGCCATATGAAAAACAGCATGGAGGTCTCAGAACATTAAAAATAGAACTACCATATGATCTGGCAATGCCACTTCTGAGTATATGTCCAAAAGAATTGAAAGCAGGGTCTCCAAGAGATATATTGCACACCCATGTTCATAGCAGCAGTATTTACTATTCACCAAGAGGTGGAAACAACCCAAATGTCTACTCATGACAGATGATTGGATAAAACAAAATGTGGTGTAGCCATACAATGGAATGTTACTCAGCCTTAAAAAGGAAATTCTGCCACACGCCACAATATGACATTATGTGAGGTGAAACAGGCCAGTCACAAAAAGACATACTGTATAATTTCACTTGTATGAAGTGCTTAAAGTAGTCAAATTCATAAAAACACAAAGTAAAATGGTGATTTCCATGGGTTAGTAGGATGGGAAAATGGGGAGTTATTATTTAGTGGGTACATAGTTTTAGGTTGCAAGTTGTGAAAGTTCTGGAGATCTGTTTCACAACAGTGTGAACATATTAACACTACTGAACTTAAAAATGGTTAAGATGAAATTTTATGTTGCTTTTTTAGCCACAATTTTTTAAAAATGCTTTTTTTTAAAAAAGCAAAACAAAACAAAGGTGAGACTAATTGCTCTCAAAATCCATTCTTGAATAGTAGGATTCCTGGATACATATCAGCAAGACTCTGGGTGAGCCTCTCGGGGACTTGAACAAAGTCTTTTTTTTATCCAAAACTTCATTCCTAAAAACACAAAATAATCACCATGGAGAAGCATTCTCAACCAAGCTAAGCATTTACCACTGATATTATCTTCAAAAAGAAAATGCCACTTTAGTATAGTTTGTGTAAAGTAAGGTCACACAAACTAAAAACATCATATGAAAGTCTATTGGGCTGTATCTTTAAAGGATAAGTGTTATATTATTGTATGTTTTAGTGATGTCTCCCCCTTTAGAAAAGCCTCAAGATATACTAAATAAAATAAAGGCATCTGAATTAGTCGTTAAAACATCAGATTCCAGCTGACTCCACGTCCTCTTAAAGGATGCTGAGTTTAAAAACAGTTTGTATGCTACAGTCTGGAGAGCAGCTGGGCAAAGGAGACGTCACTGTTCAACAGACACTTGCTGAGGGGGTACTTGGTGCCAGGTATTAGGGATGCCAGGATGGATGAGAGAAGGGAAGAGCATCCCCAGCGAATCTCCTTCCTCGGGGTTTCTAATATGCCCATGGGGGAAGCCACCAGGAAGTGCAGAGTGGCTACTCTTCGCTATGGAGAGGTTCCTGGTAAAGAAACCATGTTTGAATGAAAGGGACCGGTCATCGGAAGGGAGGGGTTGCATCAGAGACAGAGGTGGGCCCTTTATTTCACCATCTGCATCTATGTATAATAAAGGAAAAATAAAGGCATGAGAAGAGCTAATTTGGTTCTTTGCCATCTTCTTCCACCACGCATTCTGCTTGCCTGGCACTTGGATGATCTTGTGGCAAGCCCTGTATTATTGCTCTGATGTGGGACTGAGTCACCGCTCCCTCAGAGGAGTCCGATCTGTGAGATGAAATGTGCCATCTGCGGTCCAGATTCACTCACATAGCCAGTCAGGGAACTGCAGACAGGGAATGTACAAATCACGGTGGGTTTGCTGGAAAGCTTTTTATCCTCACATTAACTCTTGCATAGCAGGCAGTGCCACAGACTCTTTTTTCTTTGTTTTGTTTTGTGGTTTTTTTCTCCTTTAGAACACAATAACAAAAGTTTTGCGAATTGTTGGGTTTTTCCTCGGAGTCTAGAGTACAGTTGTTTAAATCACCATGTACCATATTTGCTTATTATTGCCAGCCTCTTTCTCCAGAGGTAACTGTTTATTAGCTCCTTAGGTGAGCCTCTCCCCCTCCTTTTTATTTTTCATCAGATGAAATGAAAACACTAGGAGAGTAACCAAACATTGTAAATAAAACCTTCAAATTCAGCAGCCCATGCAAATGCTTTCAAAACAGACCTCCCCCATGGGGATTACACTGGGAGAGAAGAAGGCAGTGTTATTCTTCCCCAGAGCTGGGAGCTATTTCCTGAAGTAGTCCTAAAAGGGGCTGCAGAAATGTACTGTTTGTTTTTATATCCTGAAGCCTGTCCTCAAAAGCTGCCTTACGTTGCATGGCGTGTACAGGATGTGGGGGCGGTGAGAGGGTTAATAAAAGAAAATGCCTTGTGAACCCAGGCATTCCATGTGACATTTTCCTGTAGGAATTTATGCCTGTCGAGTACTAGTTTAACTTGGGTCTTCCTGTGAGCAGCCAGGGAGGACAGTGTGCAGTTTCTGGGGGGACGAAAGGAGGTCCTCCTTCCTCTTAAGTGCTTTTCTCATCTATGTAAGGAACAATGGGCTGCATGCTTGCCCCTTTCTTCAGAGCTGTAACCCTCCTGTCTGTGTGCTGTTCCAGGTCACTCACTTGTTCAGAAAGAGGCCAAGAAGAGATGCCGCTGCTCTTCCACCATCCCACCCCTCGTTGGGGTGGTTCAGGTTGCAAAGCCATTGGTGATTCCTCTGTTCCTAGTGAATGTCCTGGAACCCCGGACCATCAGAGGCAAGCCAGTAGGACACCCTGCCCCAGGCTACCACTGGCAGGAACGCAAGGGCAGCTCACAGACACCAGGGCTGCACCCCTGACCCCACTTGGCACCCCTCTGCCTTCAGCTGTTCCCTCTGGCTACTGCTCACAGGATGGTCAGACAGGGCGACAGCCTCTCCCGCCCTACACCCCTGCCATGACCCACAGAAGCAATGGTCACACCCTGACCCAGCCTCCCGGTACAAGAGGCTGTGAGGGTGATGGCCCAGAGCATGGGGTAGAAGAGGGAACGAGGAAGAGGCTCTCATTGCCTCAGTGGCCACTGCCTTCTCGAGTGAAGTGGGCCCACGCAGGCAGAGAGGACAGCCTTCCTGAGGAATCCTCAGCCCCTGAGTTTGCAAACCTGAAGCACTATCAAAAACAGCAGAGTCTTCCAAGTTCATGCAGCACTTCTGACCCAGACACGCCTCTTGGGACCCCGAGCACTCCAGGGAGGATCTCCCTCCGAATATCTGAATCCGTCCTGCGGGACTCCCCGCCACCTCGCGAGGATTATGAAGACGAAGTGTTTGTGAGGGATCTGTACCCTAAGGCCACGTCCAGCCCCACGTTTGAAACTCTTCCTCCACCCCCACCTCCTCCACCGAGTCAGGAAACCCCGGTGTATAGCATGGATGACTTCCCTCCACCTCCTCCCCACGCAGTGTGTGAGATGCAGCTGGACAGTGAGGACCCTGAGGGGCCGCGCCCCAGGTGAGTGAGCAGACTGGGCAGGTTTCCTTCACTAACAGCAGAGTGTCGTACCCCAGGTGGCCCAGGTCCTTCTGCTGGTCACAGAAGAGACCTGGCATGGAGATGTTTCTATACAGCTCAGCTCAGGAGAGTGTTCATCTGTTTGCCTCAGGAGGTAGTTGGACCAGTGTCATTGGGTACCGAGGAGTCAGGGTGGCAGAAACGAAAGCTGGAACCCAAGGGGCACATTTCACTTCTGGGGACAAGACAGGCTCAGGCGGTCCAAGTAAATCCCTCCTCCCTGGCTGAGTTCTGAATCAGTTAGGAAATAAGACAAAAGAGGAGGGCATATAGAAGACAAAAACATCACTTTTATTACTGACAGAGCTAACATTAAAGAATATGGCTTCAGATTGTAAGTGGGTCCCTTGATACTGAACCCCCAAGTTAAACAGGTTTACCTACTTCATCAAAGGTCATGCTAGACACACAAATACACATAGATATTAATATACACAGCCTTGAGGCAGCCTCAGTCTTGAAAGAGAAGAGACTGGGATGTGAATGCTGAGCTTCTCTTTCCAAAATCACTCCGTGTCCATAGGAATAAAGAGTAGGGCTCAAGATCAGTAATGTTTAGGGAAAACCTCTTGGAAACTAGGAGAATGAGAAAGAAGCATTCCCCAACATATAGTCCCTAGAACAAGTGATCTCTCAAAATACCAAAAAAACACATTGCCTGGCAGCACCTTTGGAGTGGCTTTCTTTAAACACCGCAAGAGTGACGTATTACCACTACCCCGTTAATGTAACCTAGACCTTTCAGAAATCTCTGGAATCTAACAGCAACATTCACCCAAACTGAATTCGTATTCCATCTTCCTCAGGAGATGACAACCTCCTGACCAGCTGCTGGGCTCAGGAGGCCCTTTAGAGTGCTGTGGTTTTCAAAAGATGGGGTTGACCTCAGAAATGTGACTATCTCACCCCACTCCTATGTATATATCTATGTATGTTTGTGTGTCTAGCATGAACTGTGACTAGGTAGGTAAATGTTTTTAATTGGGGGGGTTCGGTATCAGGAGACCCACTTACAATCAGAAGCCATATTCTTTAACATTAGCTCTGTCAGTAAGATGTGGAAAACGTGGAAGATGTGGAAAGCTACAACCCTGATATGGAAAGCTTCTCCCTCAGTCTTCCTCCACCCTCTTATCATCACCCTTCTCTTATCACTCTCTCTTTCTCTCTCTCTCTTTTTTTAATATCCCTGGCAGCTCCAACAAACTTTCTCAAGTGACAATTGCAAGGGAAAGGCACATGCCTGGTGCAGCCCATGTGGTAGGTAGTCAGACACTGGCTCCCAGACTCCAAACTTCTATCAAGGGTTCAGAGGCTGAGTCCACACCACCCTCCTTCATGAGTGTTCACCCCCAACTTGCTGGGTCTCTTGGTGGGCAGCCAGCACCCATCCGGACTCAAAGCCTCACCCATGATCCAGTCAATGGAACTCAGGGTTTAGAAAAGAAAGTCAATTCTGATCCTCAGAAGAGCTCAGAAGACATTAGAACAGAGGCTCTGGCCAAGGAAATTGTCCACCAAGACAAATCTCTGGCAGACATTTTGGATCCAGATTCCAGGCTGAAGACAACAATGGACCTGATGGAAGGTTTGTTTCCTCGAGATGTGAACTTGCTGAAGGAAAACAGCGTAAAGAGGAAGGCCATACAGAGAACTGTCAGCTCTTCAGGATGTGAAGGCAAGAGGTAAGTCCCTGGTGATGTCTTCAGAGAGACTTACAATCGAACTCCTTCCATGGGGATGATGATAAGTCTAGGACTAGTTGCCTGATGTTTTCCTACTTCCACAGCTCCTGACCCAAGAGTACCATTTTTATCTCAGTCTTGGAGGAATGGCTCTGGGAGGAAGGATGCGGGACAGATATGCAACAACAAAGAAAGTAATAGTAATAATGATAATAACTGCCATTAATACCCATTGTTCACGTTGTGTCAAGCATCATATTTATTTATTTATATCAACAGTATTTAATTTTCACAAGAAATTGCTGAGGTAGCTACCAATTTTATCTCCATTTACAAATGAGGAAACTGAAGTACAGAGGAATTAAGACCATGCTCACCAAGGTCATTGAACATGTGAACGATGGCACCTGGATTTGATCACAGCCCCATGACTGTGCCTGTCTCCAGCAATTACACAGCGTCCCCAGCTCAGCAAAGGTGTACTTGCCCGTTCTGTATCAGAGCTGCTCTGGCAGAGAGGCTCTCAGGGCTCGGTGCTGGGAAAGGAGCAAGGAGAAGTGGTGAGCGTGACCAATGTCTTGCCAAGACTGAGAGGGGAAGGGCTTTGTAAGGAGGAGAGCCTAGAGAAATAAGTTCACGTATTACACTGACCCTTACCTCTGAGGCATTAAGGTGGGTGTTGGCACAAATCCTGAAAATCAGGAAAGGTCTGAGTAGGGGCGCACTCTCTGGTTTGGCCTAGTCTGTGAGCCTCTACTTCTGAAGCTCCTTGAACCAGCCATGTAACACATGTCCCAGTGTGCAGTTCGTGTTTTTGATGCTTTTCATTTCTTTTGGATTACTGCAGTATTTTCTTGCATGTTTTATTTCCTTAAAAGACTACTATGAGAAAGATTGAGTAACGCAAACATGTACCCTAGAACTTAAAGTATAATAAAAAAAATAAAAATAAAAATAAAAAATAATATGAAATAGAAAAAAAAAAAAGATTGAGTAGCTTTTGTTTTCTCTTTAATTTTCAGTGAAATCTTTGTGGATTGACAGTCTGGGACTCAGCAGTTAGTGGCTTCCAGACTAAATAAAAACAACATTTTATCCAAATTTGGGATTGCATTTTTAAAATTTCCAACTGATCCTAACTAAATTACTAACAGGAACACCACGTTTCATTTTGTGGAGGAGAGAGAAAGGAAAGAGCTATGTGATACTTACAAGCTATTTGTCATGTTGTCAGAAGCTCTTCTGATTCAAGGCCTTAACTGTCACCTTGTCCATTCCCCCGCTTTTATTTTCAGATTTGGGAAATAGACTAATTGAGGTGAAGTGATTTATCCAGGGTCATGTCTTTAGCAAACACATACTGAGCACCTGCAATATGCAAAGCAATCCACTGGGTACTATGGGGACCCCAAAGATACGATTTTTGTGGTGTGCCAGCCAGTTCGCCATGGGTGGTTGCAGTATGGTCATTCTGTTCTCTGACCACTGGCTGTAGAAGGACCAAAGTAACATCCTTAGCAAAGTATTTCCTAGCATTACCACTGAAAATACATGTTTGCTCCATCAGTTTAGAAGCAGAATGGTCATGTAGCTTTTGCAGCACTGAGACCTTCCTGGGGATTTAAGAAATAAATAAATAAATAAAAGGCATGCGCCATCTCCTGGTGGAAATAAGCAGTGTCCTGTTGGGTGTGAGATGGCCAGTAGCCATTGTGAGGGTTTGTCAGATGCCAGAGAATCCCATTTGTAATGCGGTGGACATATCTGAAAACAAAAATGTATTAGAAAATCTTTTCCCTGTCTTTCAATTAACTGGATTAAATGTGGTCATTGTTGCTTACTGGGACAGTTATCAAGCAGGAAACTAGTAAAGATGATTTTTTGTGTGTGTGGTTCCTTATTTCATAGTAAAATGATGGGCTAGATGTTAAATAATATCACAAGATTGAATAAAGTTCCTCTCCAAGAGAATCTTACTTCCCTAGAGTCATTTATTCAGTGGGTAGAATATGAATTATAGGCTGAAAGGCAACTCAAATGTGGTAAAACAGAGAACACTAGATAGCAGGTTTCTCAATTCTGAGTTTTTTCTTCAGCCTTAAAACATCCCTATTATATTATCAATGAGTAGATTTTATATCTTGTATTAGTTCACTGCGGACCAGCAAACTGCAGATTTCCCAGGCTTATATGGGATAGCAGGCATACTTGAGAAGGAAAATTTTTGTGTGTTCAAGCAACAATACATAGTAGGCACTGGAAAGATTACATGTAACCAAAGAAGTATAGGAAATAATTGACCTAAAACCTGAGGTTTGTGCAGCACCTTGAAAATACTTTCACATTGATTGAGTCATGGTTCCACACTGCCTTTCTCTGAGATAACGAGTCAGTATCGTTCTTATATGAATCACAAAAGCAGAGAGGTTTGCCTGGCTTCAACAGCCCTGTACATAGTAATCACTCATTAGTTAACAGTTACTAGTTTATCCTAATTTCTGGGAAAGAAATTAAATAGAATTGTCACGCGCTTCTGAATGGGCTGACGTCTACAGTGAAACAAAGCCTCTGGCATGCTCTGTGTGGCTGTACTTTGTGCTCTTTCTGGCCCAGGAATGAAGACAAGGAAGCAGTGAGCATGTTGGTCAACTGCCCTGCCTACTACAGCGTGTCTGCTCCCAAGGCTGAGCTGCTGAACAAAATCAAAGAGATGCCAGCAGAAGTGAATGAGGAAGAGGAACAGGCAGATGTCAATGAAAAGAAGGTAAATAAAGAATGGGATGCCCTTGTTCTGCTTTCCCCAGAAAAATCAACAAAGTCCACGTAATCAGCGTGGTGACTGAGCCTCTTGAGGCAGGCGGGAAAGGACCTTCGCATCACCAAATTGCACCAAAATCATTAGACTTTGGATTTACATGGCACTTTAACCAATTTCCTCTTAGCTTTTCTGTGAGTAGGCAGGGCAGGGAAGCTACTGTCCTTTTCATTTTTACAAATAACAGAAGTGAAACTTAGAGGGATTATTTCTTAGAAGTCTCATAGCCAGGACTTGAACCCAAGTACCTAGCCTCCTAATCCAGCACCAGGACCCTGACACTGCTCTCAGCTGCTGTTTGGCCAGTGCCGATGGTGTGTGTAATTTTCATGTTTATGGTCAAAAGGAAAATGTAAAAATCTAGAAACTTTTTTAGGGAAGGAGGCCAATTGTCAAATGACACTTCTGAGAAAAAGTAATATTAACGTTTATATCTTCCCCAGCCCTCTTTGCAGGACTTCAGTGAATAGTTTGAAAGTGCAGTGCTGGAATCTAGTAGTTAGCATTTGATACTCCTACAGAGATTTCAAATGTTAGACACTTAAAAAATGACCGTGATGATGCTGCTGTCTTCCCACATGCCATGGAGATCTAAACTGGGCTGTGTCTGCAGGGGAGAAAGTTCTCGCCATTCCACTTTCTCTATAGCACCAGAGGGGCTGCCTTCTGCTGTGCTTGTAGCTCTCTATGCAGCTCGGGCATGTGTGCTGCAAAGGAAAGCTTGCTTGCTTCTTTCTGAGCCTGGAATGTAAGTGGTTTTCAGTGATCCTGATTCCAGGAGAAACTTTCTAGGGTGATTTTATTTCATTTGCTCTACAATGTGTCCCACACTGTCTTGTCTGTTGGAATGAAACCACAGGATACAGACCCGAGGAACAGAGGGTAATTGGACAGGAGGGATCTTTGCAGCACCTCTGGCTCATGGCTAACATGCTGATGCAACCATTGTAGTAGCAAGTTCCCTGCTAGCCCAAAGTTTTCCTATGTACAGACTTGTCATTGTATACCCCTGATATATACCTGTCCCACAGCTAAGCACTTCATTTAACGGGTCCCCTGATTGCAAATAAGACCACTTGGCCTTTGGTCTGTCTATATTTATCCCAAAGAGAGAGCTATGTATACACCCTTACATGTACCAGGTTGCCATGGAATCTTTAACTGAACATTTTACACAATTTTTTTGTTTTCTGCCTGTGGGCATACCTGCTTGACAGTTGCAGTGTGGCAAATACTCATTGCTTTTCCTCCCTATCTTAAGTTTTAAGTGTTTTTTTTTTTTTTTCTAACTTTTTAGAATCGGGGGCATAGGCAGGTTTGTTACAAAGGTATATTGCATGATCCTGAGGCTTGCTGTATGATTGTATGCATCATCCAGGTAGTGAGCATAGTATCCATGTCCTTTGTCCCTTTTCCTTCCTCCCCCTTCTTTTATTCCCCAGTGTCTGTTCCCATATTTATGTCCATGTGTACCCAATTAACTGTTTTCCCATGACTTTCAATTATCACCCTCTCACACTAAGCATTATATGGCAAAAAGTATTTTTAGATTGAGAATATGAAGAAAGAGATAATTAATTCATCCTCACAGGAAATAGGTAGCATGTATTTCATTCCAAGTGCGGGCTATGTGTTTGGTTTTCTTTTCAACACAATGCTGTACTATCTTATTTGCACAAAACTCCTCTGACACTTGTATTGCCACATTTTATGCTAATCAGAATTAGAGAGCTAGGGTCACACAGTTAATAGATGCTAAAGTCAGATCTAACCTTATGTGTTTCTGACCCTAAAGCTTGCTAAAAATTGCTCCCAGGTCATCTGCCTTTAAACCTTGCTGCCCTGGGAACTGAGCTAAACTGGAGGTTCTCTGGGTATAACTAACCAGAGCTAGAGTTTGAGATTAAAACCAGTTAAAACCCATTTTAAACCAAAAATATGAGAACAGCAGTGTCTGTGACTTGAGGACTGAGGAGTTTCGAGTCATTTGGAGTGCCTTTTTGGGGAGTCACGGGCTTAGGAAGACAAAACCTCACTCAGGGTGAAAGGGATCCTAGGGAGAGGAAATGTCACAGCCACATAACCAGGGCCTGGCACCTAGCACGTGCTCAATAAACATTTGTTTCATGAAGTTATAAAGTGCAAAACTCCCAAGTTGAATTTTACCGTTTAACTGAAGAAAAATATCCAGAAGGCCACTGTAGAAAGATTCTAGGATTAGAGTCTATGGCCTTGCTATCCTGAACACATCTGATCTCAGAAGGTGACCAGGATCGGGCCTGGTTAGTACTTGGATGGAACATCATGGGATTAGAATTCAGAAGAAAAAAAAAAATCTGGAAGTTAAGCAACTAGCTTGACTTTTCTTGACCCTTTTTTCTTTGTAAAATGGAAGTGGTAATGATCTCTCACATAATAGTTGTGGGGTCAAATTAACTGATGGATATTAATGTGCTTTTTAAGCTGCAGGGTGTAAGAGCATATCATATCTTATTAGAGAATTGTTAAAGGCAATGTCATGTAAGTATGCAAATGTTGATGGCATCTGATATCTTTCATGTTAAGATGTTCAGTGAGAAGGTGCCTTATTGCCAACAAGGCTAGGCACTTTCCTAAATCAGACTCTTATAAGGAAAAACAGCTCACATTTGTTTTCTCTCTTCACTGTGGAAAATGTTGCCCACAGCACCAGGGGGATGATACCCACTTGCCCCGTGGGCTTATCTGGCTCCTCAGGGAGAAAGAAAGACGAGAAAAGGCTATTTAGTTAATGAGGCCTCCATGTCCAGTTAGAATTTCCTTTGGTTCCTTCTTCCTTCAGTTCTGTCTTCTAGGGCTGCAAGTGGCCTGAGGGTTTGCATCACTTTGTGAGTGTAAAATGTTAGGCTCATAAACACTTCGTGAGAACACGCCTTCTCTGTTTCAGACACTGTGCTCTGCCTTGGGCATACAAACATGAATAAGACACTGTGTCTGTTCTCCTGGAACTCTGGACTGTCAAGGGAGGTGGATTATTTTAGTACTACATTATTGATCTTCTGACAGACACATGGACTATGCTGGGGGAGCCCAAAGGAGCAGTTCCTAACTCAAGAGAGTACAATCAGGTTTTACCTCCTCCAGGAAGATAAAACCTGAGATCAGCATTGAAGAATGTATCGACGGGAGTCAGAAGAAAAGGGGCATTTGAGACAAAAGGAGAAGCGTAGGGAGAAACTGAAAGATACAAAAAAGCATAGAACGTGTATGGTAAAGAAGGGTGCTTCAAGTAGTTTGATATTTTGGAATGTAACAAGGGCTCATGATTAAATAAAAAATCACCAAATTTAGGCCAGGCATAGTGGCTCATGCCTGTAATCCCAACACTTTGGGAGGCCAAGGCAGGAGGATTTCTGGAGCCCAGGAGTTAAAGACCAGCCTGAGCAATATAGTGAAACCCTGTCTCTACCAAAAATATAAAAAATTAGCCAGGTGTGTTGGTGCATGCCTATAATCCCAGCTACTCGGAAGGCTAAGGCAGGAAAATTGCTTGAATCCAGGAGGCAGAGGTTGCAGTGAGCTGAGATCATGCCACTGCACTCCAGCCTGGTGACAGAGCGAGACTCCATCTCAAAAAAAATTAAAAAATTAGCTGAGCATGGTGGCATACACCTATGGTCCCAGCTACTTGGGAGGCTGAGGGGAGAATTGCTTGAGCCCATCAGGCAGAGGCTGCAGTGAACCAAGATTGTGCCACTCCAGTCCAGCCTCAGTGACAGAGTGAGACCCTGTCTCAAAAAAAAAAAAAAAAAAAAAAAATTACCAAATTTAGAAAATAACAAAGGAGGGTCACAAACAGTACGAGATGAGGCTGGAAGGGTTCACAAGAGCCAGCAGGTCATAAGGTCATGTAGGGCTTTGTGTGAAATGCTGAAGTTCAGATTTTATCATGACAATGGAGAACGCTTTGAGATTTAGTTTGTTGTAATACTACAAGTATAAACTTGTAGTTTATAAATGTGTAATTGAATTTTCATCAGTATCACTTACATTTACATATCTGGTTTGGAAACACAAAGTTTTAAATAAGTGATGTTGTTGAAAACATCTGTTAATATATTCAGCAAAATGCAGTTTTCTTCCTAAAATACAAAAAGCTTTTCTAATGATGGTTTAGAAAAATGAAACTTGATCAATATCCATTCTCCAATATTATTTTGAGGTAGAATGTAGCCTTTGACCAACTTTTGCAAAGTAATAATTTGTTATTTAAAGTTATTAATAACCTAAGACATATATCTAGGCTAGGAACTAGAGTCTTGGTTTACTAATAACTATTTTATAAATTAAAAATAACACTTTAGTTTTACTTTGATATTTCTATTTATATATCCTAGATGATGAATAATAATATTCCAAGTAAATGTAAGTATCAGTTAAAATATGAAGCTTTCATTGTCTGAACTTCTGATATACATAAAACTAAAGACAGTGTAAATAATCAGAGCTGTCAATCTTTTGGCTAAAGCCTGCCTTATTATTAAGCAAAATTCTACTTAAACCGATCACATGATTCCCTGTTCTGAAGGCCAACAGACTTTGGCTTCAGAAACTTAGAGGAATGTTTCAAAAGGCAAAAGGAATCTGTTGTTCCTCTGAGTCAGCTTTTCTCAGGAGATCACTGGTTCTCAGCTGCCCATTCCTGCTGCTCTTCCTTCATTCCTGAAGTTCCAGCTCTCCCTCTGGTCTGTCTTCCTTTCAGTATTTATTTTAGAATCGGTCTGCTGATAACACATTCTTTTAGTTTTCTCCATCTAGGAATGTCTTTATTCTGCTGTCACCCTTGAAGGGCATTTTTGCTGGATGTGGAATTCTGGGTTGACTCTTTTCTTTCAGTACTTAACAAATATTCACTTTCCTCTTGCTTCCATGGTTTCTAATGAAAAATGCACAGTCCTTTAAATATTGGCTCCTCCTGTATTCAATGTGTTGTTTTCCTCTGGCCACTCTCTTTAGTCTTTAGCATTTTGATTATGATGTGGACGGACTTAGTTTTGAGTTGATCGTATTTGGGGTTTGCTGAGCCTCTTGATTCTGTAAATTTATGTCTTTCACAAAATTCTGGAAGTTTTCAGCCATTCTGTCTTCAAATATTCTTAATGCATTAATCTCTTTCCCTTCTCCCTCCAGGACTTTAGTGACTAGTGACACAGTATTTCAATGACGGTTCATATTGTCCCACAAGCTCTGTTCATTTTTTTTTTAATCTGTTTTCTTTCAGTCCTTCAGATTGGATAATTTCTATTGGTCTGTTTTCAAGTTCACTGACTTTCCTATCTCCATTCTGCCAGTTATTTTTTTTTTTAATTTCAAATATTATAGTTTTCAGTTCTAAAATTTACATTTAAAAAATAGTTTCTATTTCTTTGCTGAGAACGTCTCTCTTTTCAAAGTTGTTTTAAAGACTCTTATAGAGTCTGGGCACAGTGGCTCATGCCTGTAACCCAGCACTTAGGGTGGCCGAGGCAGGCAGATCCCTTGAGTCTAAGAGTTCGAGACCAGCCTGGCCAACATGGTGAGACCCCGTCTCTACAAAAAAAAAAAAAAAAAAAAAAAAAGAAAGAAAAAATTAGCCAGGGGTGGTGGTATGTGCCTGTAATCCCAGCTACCTGGGATGCTGAGGTGGGAGGATCACCTGAACCTGGAGGGTCGAGGCTGCAGTGAGCTGTGATTACGCCACTGAGCTCCAGCCTGGGCAACATTTGGCAATCCCAACATCTGGGTTATCTCAGCATTAGCATCTGTTCATTGCCTTTTCCCCTGAGAATTGGTCACCATTTCACTGGTTCTTTGTATACTGGGCAATTTTTGTATTGTATTTTGAACATTTTGAATACTATGCTGTGAGGCTGAGTTCTGTTAGAATCCTTTAGAGAATTTCTTTTTGTTATGCTTTAGTTTTAGGAGGCAGTCAACCTAGTTAGGTTTAGCCCGCAGGTTCTGTGTTACCCTTGGGTGGTAGTTCCAGTGTCAATTCCATTTTCAGGGCCATTGCTATATTGTACCAGTCTGTCCCACGTGTGCCTCTTGCAGAGGTTAGTCTGAGACTCGAGTGTCATTTCTCAAAGCTTTTGCTGTGCTGCTGTGGCTATAACCACAAACGTGTAGACTGAAGGTGTGCTGAGGACTTGTGTCTGCTCCTGCACAAAATGAGGGCATCTTCTTTCTCAGCTCTTTCCTGTCCAGTGTTAGCCCCACACTCTCTGGTTGGAGAGAGAGGCTCCCCTGGTATTCTGTGCTGCTGTGCAGTTCTGCATGACCAGGACCACCCTCACTGGAAAAGAGGGAAAGATAATGGGGATTCTCCTCACACTCTTTGGACAACAGGGTCTCATTTTCCCAGTTCCTCTGGCCAGAGGGAAGAGTTTTCTCTTGGGGTTCGAGAACCTGTGCCCCGCTGTGCAATGCAGCTCTGAGTACAGCCACCCTTGGGGACAGCTGGGAGAAAAGAGAAAAGAGAGCAGGTTGGAAAAGGACAGGATTTCCTCCACACTCTAGCTCACAGAGGCCCCTTTCCTAGACCTCTGGCTTTAAAGGCAGGGTTTTTGCTACCGTAGCCTCTGAGCAGCTCTGCACTGGGCCTGTCCTTGGGTCAGAGCTACAAAATCAAGGACAGAAAACAGGAAACTCACTCACCCCCATTATGGGTTGCACTTCAGGCCTGACTGCCTTCCCCCATCACTGCTATGGTGAACCTTTCAGAGTCCTCTTCAGAATCTAGAGATTTTAATTGTGATAAGGAGGAAAGGCTGCAGTGGGCTGGTGCTGCTGTCTTGGCCCCCACAGCCCCAGGGTTTGTGACAGAGAGACATTTTAGAGAAGTCACTCTGGCAGCTGCGTGTGGAGTCGGACAAGAGGAGGGTGGACGTGGGGTCTCATAGCCCTCTGGGAAAGTAGTGATATGGGTCTCAGGGACAGTGCAGTAGGATCAGTGAGAAAGAGGGCCATTAATAAAAAAGTAGGAGTAAGATGGGCAGAACCTAGTGACAGATTAGATGCAGAAAATGGGAAAGAGAAGAGTCAAGGATGACTCGCAAGCCCCAGGCCTAGCTGTCAGAACTCAAACGGAAAAGTGGGAGGCCATTTGGGGGAGAGGAGATGATGAGTTTAGTTAAATTTGAAGAGATTTAGTATTGTTTCTAATGGGTTATCAAAGATCCCTGTTAACTGCAACGAAGAGACCATACTGAGTAGATTGGGTGGCTTTCTGGCCATAAGCCTTCCTGAGATGAAATGGTAAAGAACCATTGTTGATAGAGAATGTGCTGGAGAACATCTGAAATGGCAGCCAGGTCCCTGTGATCCTTCTGCTTTAATGAGGTTACACAACATGGGATGGAGCTTTGATCCAGTTGTTGTCACTAGGACAGAAACTGGCCCTGCCTCACTGAGGGTGAAATTCAGCTAAAGAAAGCAGAAATGGCTGCTGCAGCCTGCATCCTTCCTTTTAAGACTAAAGAAAGAAAGATACCAGCAAAGCCTATATGGTAGAAATAGCTTTATCTAGTCCTAGTTTTTACAAGCTAAGCTGAATTCCACTCTATTCCTAAGTCCCAACCAATTGGCTAGTCGTCCCGAATTACTCTTAAGACAGAGACACACAGAGGCCAACTGTGTGTGTAGAGTGATGTTATTGGCGACGTGGTCTTGTCAGGGGAAGGAGTATTCCCCCTACAGACATCTATCTAATATGAGTGGTGTGTCATCTTCAAATTGTTGTCTAATCTTACGACTGCACAAAACATAATTAGAATGTGTATAATACTTTCATATTTTCCAAAGTGATTGCATCAGCCTTCAACTCTTCAAACTTCTGGCATCCATTTCAACATTCATGTCTCGAAAAGTCGAATTTCTAGAAAATGCTTTTTAAAAACTCAATAGTGGAAAGAAACAAGGCTTTTCTTTTTATCCTCATGGTTTTATTTCTCTTATGACTTCTTTTGAAACTAATATCGTATGTTGTGATTTCCGCCAGCCTCGTGTGAGCCTCATAGTATTCTTATGAGCTATTTTAATATAGTGATGAAAGCCAGATGATCTGCGTTTAAGCCTGGCTCTGTGACTTACCAGCTGTGTGACCTTGAACAAGTTAAATAACCTCTATCCTCCTCACTTTCCTCATCAGTAAATAGGGATAATAATAATACCTCTCTCACTGGGTTGTTGCAAGTAGTAATTGAATGGTGAAACACTTAAATGGTGTCTGGCACAGAGAGAGTTGAATGATTAGACATTATTATTAGTTTTCAGCAGGCGTTATTTTCTTCTTGCTGTGGATAACTGAGACACAAAAGGTCAAGTGACTTGCCTGATGCGGAATTTTATGTCAGATCCTCCTGCCTCCTTGTCCACTGTTCATCCTGCCACAGGCAGGAAGTGGGGAAGGGTCCAGCAGGACGTTTCTGCAGAGGATGAGGTGGGAGGAAGGGTCTGCGAAGCTATGTTTGGAGGAAGAACTCTTATAAATAGCATCTCACACAGGGTGAGCTAACAGTTTATGCCAGATGAGAAGTGGATAAATGATTTTAAAATTAAGTAGCTCCTGAGAGACTAGTGTGTTATTTAAAACAAAACACACCTCTTCTCCCTCCCCCGGTGAGTTATTCTGATAGAAATTGGTAGGTTTTTTGGAAGAGATCTGCCTGGCAAAGAAATGGCTATTTAGTACAGCCAGCTTTCCCTTGCTGCTATCAGTTTCTCAAATTCCTCTTAACTGCATTTTTAAATTCAAATTCTCATATTTTAAGGGGCTTGTTAGGGTTTTAAAAAAATTCAAATGCCACCTACCTGAGGAACATTCAGCCAGGAGTGACTGATGTGACCACTCAGTAATTCTGGCCTTAGCATCTATGGCTGAGCTGTGAGATACCACATTATAGTCCAGCAAATATTAATGACTTTCCAAAATCAGAATGCCACAAAATGTATATTGGTTCTTTCCACAGAAGCCTCCCTGTGTCACTTCTATACATTTTCATCTCATTCTGTTCTTTCTTGTACCATGAAGCCTGAGGTACACACATGCTCCTGTGACAGATTTATTTATGGTTCTGCCCAGCACTGATGTCTCTGAAAACCAAAACAGGGTCTGGGAAGGAAAGATGAGGTAGGTTGGACAGCTGTGTCTGAAGCCTGATTGCAGTTCAGCTGGGTCAAGTTATTTTGACTCTTCCAGTCCACTGAACCATGCTCACCTCAGGGCCATGCCTGCAGTGTTGCTGATCTGCTTAAGTGCCCAAGAGAGCTTTTCAGCTGAGTTCAGCAGCAAATTTGAAAGGAAGAGTTCTCTCATCACTCACCCCCACATATAAGAGCAAACTACTTATCCTTCATTTCTGCCCACTTGCAAATTGATAAGCATCACACACATCCTTTAAAATACCAGCCTCTGGCTGGGTGTGGTGGCTTCCACCTGTAATCCCAGCACTTTGGGAGGCCAAGGCAGGTGAATAACCTGAGGTCAGGAGTTCGAGACCAGCCTGACCAACATGGTGAAACGCCATCTCTACTAAAAATACAAAATTAGCTGGGCATGGTAGCAGGCGCCAGTAATCCCAGCTACTCGGGAGGCTGAGGCAGGAGAATCACTTGCACCCAGGAGGCGAAGGTTGCAGTGAGCCAAGATTGCGCCATTGCACTCTAGCCTGGGCAACAAGAGCGAAACTCCATCTCAAACAAAACAAAACAAAACAAAACAAAAACAGCCTCTGAGAGCCACAGGAGGAGTTTTAAATACAATGAGGCCACATGAAATAATAGTTTAATAAGTGTTTTAGTTCCTTCCAGAAATGACAACACATACTACTAGTTTCCAAAAAAGTCATTAATAGAAATAATGAAAAACAGGCTGAAAAAAACCACCTTGTTTCTTTCCACTATTTAGTTTTTAAAAAGCATTTTCTAGACATTCTAGAAATTCTGCTTCTCAGGACATGAGGTTGAAATGGACGCCTGAAATTGGAATGAGCCGAAGGCCTTTTCCTGAGGGTGGAGTGATAAGAATGTTTTGCCCTGATAACTATCTCTTTCAATTTGGTATAACCCGGTTGTCTTTAAGTGTCTTCCAGTAACATCTAGAGCTACAAGCCTAGGAAATGTACCCTACAAGTTAAAAATTCCTGGGCTGACTTCACGTAGATGACATTCTCTCTCATCTATCTGAAAAACAGGAATGATGACATTTGACTTGTCTTAACCCAGTCCAGCAGGAATGCTGGGAGGTAACAACAGCATGCAGTGTTTATTTTTCCTGTTACTTTGCATTTCAGTATCCTTTCCATCTTCTCTATATGAGCTGATATCACAGTGAAAGATCATCACACCCTGCCAGGCATTTTGCTGGAGGTACATAACATGTTATCTTGCAGGTAAATTTCATAGCTTCCAGCCAGAATTGCTTTTTTGGAAAATGAAATTTTTCCAGGAGAAGATAAGAAAACTTAAATTATTAATATTAAGCAATTTTAACAGCTTGAGGAAAACCAAAGATTATAACCTGTGATGAGATGGTGCAGCAGATATGGATTGATTGATTGATTGATTGATTTAGAGACAGAGTCTCGTTCTGTCGCCCAGGCTGGAGTGCAGTGGTGTGATCTAGGCTCACTGCAAACTCCACCTCTCAGGTTCAAGCGATTCTCCTGCCTCAGCCTTCTAGTAGCTGGGATTACAGATGCCCACCATCACACCCAGCTAATTTTTGTATTTTTTTCAGTAGAGATGGGGTTTCACCATGTTGGCCAGGTTGGTCTCAAACTCCTGACCTCAGGTGATCCGCCCACCTCGGCCTCCCAAAGTGCTGGGATTATAGGCATGAGCCACTGCACCTGGCCTGGATGTGAATTTTTTAGCCACCTGCAGCCTCTAGGATTAGGCAGATTGAGAAAACAACAAGATGTCACCATTAAAGCCAGAACTTAGACATTTCAAGGACATTATGAACCTCACTCACTTGTGAAGTACCTCTGATGCTCCAACTCCAAGATGGGCAGATTGTGGAGAAATAAATATTTCCCTAGTCATTGTGATTACATTCTCTGGTGCTGATATTGAAATAGTACACAAGTTGTCAGTACCCTTCAATTCTGTTGGTCAAAAATAGGTTTTTCCTGTTTTATTTATTTATTTATTTATTTTTCCTTTAAAATGAACATACACTTCCAACATAGAAGTTGTAACCTTTATGTTTAACCAAGTTTCCAGTTGAAGCCAGTTTGGGGTGTGTGTGTATATATACACACACTGATTTTAAATACATATATATATATAGTATGTGTGTGTGTGTACATACAGATAATTTTTGAGCTGGGACCTTTTTAGCAGTTAAAAAAAGTTAAGTTTTAACTAAAAAAGATTGTCTTCTTTCCATCTAGCTATTTTAGGCTAAGAGAAAAATGAGAGACTAATTACAAAAACCGTGTAGTTTAATTTCTGTTTTGCAAAAGAAGCAGTAGACACTTAATATAAATGAATTCAAACTAGAAGCCACTAAGACATTTACTTCCTTCAGTTAAATATATTGGGTATTTGCCTCACTGTTTTATAAGTATGAAAATATGTGATTAAGGTGTCAAATTGCAGAGCTCTGATAACTGGAGACAGGGGAGGTAGAACAAGGAGTTGATTTTCTGATAAAAGTCTTGGTGTCAATTTCTAATGATTATACATGGGTGGCCCCTAAAGTGAGGCTGACTTGAGTTCACGGCAGCCCTACCTGATGGTACGTGTGCACCATTAAGCCATCTTAGTTTCCTCCCTTGTTATAGGTAGATAAAACAGTATCTACTATAAGATTGCTGGGAAGACTAAGTAACATAATCAATGTAGAATTTCTCCATATGTATGGCACATATCAACTGCTCTACAAATGGTAGCTACAGTTAATATTCAACTCAACTCTAAGACCTTAGGCGAATCCCTTAATTCCTCTGACCCTTGGCCTCTGTATTTGTAAAATAAGAGTACTGTTTACTCTACCTGCCTACTTACCCATGGTATTGTCATGAGGATCAAATGAGAACATGTCTTAAAAGGACTTTTAAAAATGAGTAGTTGGCCAGGCACGGTGGCTTACGCCTATAATCCCAGCACTTTGAGAAGCCGAGGTGGGTGGATCACTTGAGGTCAGGAGTTCAAGACCAGCCTGGCCAACATTATGAAACCCATCTCTACTAAAAATACACAAATTAGCCAGGCATGGTGGCTGGCGCCAGCTATTTGGGAGGCTGAGGCAGGAGAATTGCTTGAACCCAGGAGGCAGAGGTTGCAGTGAGCCAAGATTGTACCATTGCACTCCAGTCTGGGTGACAAGAGCAAAACTCCATCTCAAACAAAAATAATAATAATAATAAAGAATAGTTAAGAAACCAGTTAGCTATATATATATATATATATAGCTAAATATCAAATATATCAAAGCTATATATAGCATGACACAAGGGAGAACATTACAAGGTTGTGTGTAATCAAGTGTTGGCATATGAGGTTTAGAGAAAAGCAATGGTAGACCCTTAGGGAAAGAAGGCTATTATGGCATAATATTGGGGGACACTCCATATAGAGGAGGGGGAGGGTATTCAGCTGAGCCTTGAAGACGACAGAAGGCGGCTGGGGGAGGTGACTCCTGCTTCCACTGGCACCTCCTGTTGGCTGATCTTTGTGGTCTCATCTGTCATTTCAGGCTGAGCTCATTGGAAGCCTCACCCACAAGCTGGAGACCCTCCAGGAGGCGAAGGGGAGCCTGCTCATGGACATCAAGCTCAACAACGCCCTGGGAGAAGAGGTGGAGGCTCTGATCAGCGAGCTCTGCAAGCCTAATGAGTTTGACAAGTATAGGATGTTCATAGGGGATTTGGACAAGGTGGTCAACCTGCTGCTCTCCCTCTCAGGGCGTCTAGCCCGTGTTGAGAATGTCCTTAGTGGCCTTGGTGAAGATGCCAGTAATGAAGAAAGGGTAGGTGGCCTCATGATGCAGTTCAACAGGTTCTCCCTTAGAGTCCACATACACAGAGAGGTGCCATTAGATGCCATCCTTTCTCTCAGGAAGGTTTGGGGCAGGGAGAGAATACATATATAGGTAACCAAGAAACAGAGAAGGCATCTTCTGTGTCAAGATATAATGCTGGCTGGGTGTGGTGGCTTATACCTGTAATTCCAGCATTTTGGGAGCCCAAGGCAGCCCTGGCCAACATGGTGAACCAACATGATGAAACCCCGTCTCTACTAAAAATAAAAAAATTAGCCAGGCACCGTGGTGCATGCTCGTCATCCCAGCTACTCGGGAGGCTGAGGCAGGAGAATCACTTGAACCTGGGAGGCAGAGGTTGCAGTGAGCCAAGATTGCACCACTGCACTCCAGCCTGGGTGACCACCTGAAAAAAAAAAAAAAAAAAAAAGATGTAATGCTGACACTTAATGTTCACGGAATTCTTGGGAAAGTAAAAACCACAGGCACCAGAGTTTCTTTCCTCCCAACTGTCTTCCTTCCTTTCTTTCAAAAAAAGATAAAAACATGATGAGTACATTGAAACAGGGAGGGGGCAGGAACACAGGCTCAAGGCTCCAGGGCATCTTACAGGAGAGGCCACAGGCACTCAATGAGGATGCACTGGGGTGTCTCCACTGCACCCCCTCCTTGAAGGAAGGGTACAGGGGGACAGGTAACAGTGCTGACCCCGCTGGAGACAGTTCACCAAGACCTTCCACCTGTCAGGCACTGTGAGCTTATGCGCAGTCTCATGGAATCCTCACAGCAGCCCAGTGAGGGAGCTAGGATAGGAGTCCTACTGCAGACCCCAAGTTGTATCACTACATTGAACAGAATTCCAGAGCTACAGAGCATTCTTCGTCTACTCATCTGTACAGCAAATAGTTAATGGAGGTCTCGTGTGTGTCACTTAGTGGTCTAGGCACAACTGGGATACATTTGTGAGCAAAGCAGACAGATCCTACCCTCCTGATACTGAACAACAAACAGTAGACACAATTATCTTATATATATGTGCACACTGTGTGTGTGTGTGTACATACATGCTAGAAGATAGAAAGTACTCCAGCCATGAAGAGGGGCTCCTTTTCTTGTCTATGCTACCATATTTTTCTTTTTTTTGTTGTTTTTGAGACGGAGTCTCACTCTGTCACCCAGGCTTGAGTGCAGTGGCACAGTCTAAGCTCACTACAACCTCTGGCTCCCGGGTTCATGCCATTGTCATGCCTCAGTCTCCCAAGTAGCTAATATTACAGGCACGCACCACCATGCCCAGCTAATTTTTGTATTTTTAGTAGAGATGGGGTTTTGCATATTGGCCAGGCTTGAGCTCCTGACCTCAGGTGATCCACCCGCCTTGGCCTCGCAAAGTGCTGGGATTGCAGGCATGAGCCACCACATCCAGCCTACCATACCATCTTTCTTTTTCATTGCTCTCATGGATTCTCCAATAGTTTCTAATATATTGCATTAAAAGGAAAGATGTCCTTTTTCAAATAGATTTTAAAAGGATTAGAAAAAGTCTGGATCCTAATCATTTAGGAAAGTGACTCAGCATTTAGGAACTCTGCAGCACCACTCTCAGCATCTACCTCATGTCAATGTGCTGAGTCAGCTTCCTTATCTAGAAATTGTCTGATACTACCTAACTCAGAAGTGTGTCCTTTCCTCCTTTCTTCCACTCAACAAACAGCTAACAGTAGCCTGTCAAATATAAGGTGCTGTGTCTGCTGGGGACAAATGCTGACTAAGACACCGGCCCTGCTCTCCAGGAACTCACAAGTTATGGAGGAAAGCAGTATGCAGGAGCAATTGTGTGCTGGTGCTGAGCATAGTGAGAAACAGCCACCAAACACTTCTCAGTTGGGGGAGTGTAAAGCAGGAAGGACTTCACACACTGGCACATGAATACAGTTTAGAAGAACCTCTTAATTCTAAGAGGACTGAGAGGGGAAGGACCTCACCATTTAGAAGAAATACCATGGATAAAGTCAAGAAAGAGATGCCATTTAAGAATTGATTTGCATGTGGTTTGGTATGTCTAGAACATACAGTGATTGCTTCGTTGGTTTGTTTTTAAAAATAGTGAGCTAAGGCTGGGCGCAGTGGCTCACACCTGTAATCCCAGCACTTTGGCAGGCCAAGGCGGGCAGATCACGAGGTCAGGAGTTTGAGACCAGCCTGGCCAACATGGCAAGACCCTGTGTGTACTAAAAATACAAAAATTAGCTGGGTGTGGTAGCGTGTGTCTGTAATCCTAGCTACTTAGGAGGCTGAGGCAGGAGAATTGCTTGAACCTGGGAAGCGGAGGTTGCAGTGAGCCAAAATCACACCACTGCACTCCAGCCTAGATGACAGAGCAAGACAGTCTCCGGAAAAAAAAAAAAAAAAAGTGAGCTATAGGAATATTAGAAACTGACAGAAAGTACATGGCTCTATCAAAAGGGATAAAGAAGAAAGTTCAAAGAAGATGTGGGAAGGATTAAGGGGGAAACCAGGAAAGGGTAATGAGGGCTCCTCCCCTTGTCTCTCACCCAGAGCTAGCATCAGCAGGAAAGCATTATCGGCCTCTTTCTGAAGGAGCAAGGGGAAGGGAGCCCTGATCAGAACCATAGCTGTAGCTGCCCCACAGCACTGAGGCCCTGGTGAAAGAATGCAACCGCCACTAACTCAAAGCCTGGCACAGAGGCAGCCAGGGATACATGCCACAATTGCTTTTTGCACTCTCCAGTGTCTTTTCCATCACTCCCCCTGGTCAAATCCAGACAGCAAGGGAGCCCAGTGGATGCAACCCCTAGAGTTCAGATTCCCTCAGCACAGGGCAGAGGAGAGCGGACCTGGAGAGGCAGACACAATATCCAGCACAGAAAATCATCACAAAGACCTTACCGCAGTCATACCCTAGACTTTAGACTTCAGCCTGTAGGTCAGGAAGAGTCATGAACTAACTTCGTGACTTAGTCAGCCTGGGGAAGGGCAAGATTGATGTTAAAATAACAGTTGGGAGGCCAATTGTAATAGTCTAGACAAGGAGGGTTTATGCTATTGATGTAGACAATTGTCCTGGGGATAGAGAAGAGGGAATAAATCAGAGAATGAATTTGGATCAGCAAGGGGCATGTTAGATGAGGGGAAGGGTAGAGCAGAAAATAATTCCAAGTTTCCTATTGGGCCATCTGGATGAATGCTCTAGATATCTGAGATAAGAAAGACTAGAGAAGTTTCGTTAGGGCAAGATAAATTGTTCTAGAACCGAATTAAATTCAACACTTACATGCACGCCTCCACTCTTAAATACAAGTAAGTTTGCTCACCTGACAAATACTACAGCAGTACTGTTTTTTATCATGATTGGTCTTTGTTAAGAAACTAAAACTATAAGTAGAAATGAGAAAAGGAAGAAAAATAGTTACCCAATGAGGAGTAGTGAAGACCAGAATTGGGGACGAGTATCTACAAGGCTTCAGCTGAATCTCTTAAAAAATTTAATCTGAAGCAAATATGAAAAAAGTGTTCATATTAAGATATGGCACCATTAATGATAGGTATACAGAGTGATGGGCATTCTCTATACATTACTGATGTCTAAAATATTTTATATATTTTTTAAGGTAGGTGATGAAAAAATTCTCAATTTTTTAACTTATATCTCTATGGTACTTTGAAAGGCATCTTCATTCAAATTCAGTCCCTCGGGTTTTTTTTGTTGTTGTTGTTTAAGGTATGTTTTTCTGCTTAGGGAAAGGAAACTTATGCCAATAAGCCTTAATTCTTCACTTTTCCCCCAGGCATTATTATGTAAGATGTGACAGGCTAGTTTAGGGAGATTTAGGGCAAAGACACATGAGCCTTTGATAACTCTACATAAGCTATTTATACTGAGGTATACTTAAGTGATCTTATTTCTTGATTTATTTTCATTTTAATTTTCTGCAATCACTTTTTAAAAATTTCAGTAGGTTTTGGGGGAACAGGTGGTGTTTTGTTACATTGATAAATTCTTAGTGTTGATTTCTGCGATTTTGGTGCATCCATCACCCAAGCAGTGTACACTGTACCCGATGTGTAGTCTTTTATCCCTCACCCACCTCCCACCCTTCCCACTGAGTCCCTAAAGTCCTTTGTACCCTTCTTATGCCTTTGCATCCTCAATAGCTTAGCCCACTGAAAACTGAGAACATACAATGTTTGGTTTTCCATTCCTGAGTCACTTCACTTAGAATAATGGTCTCCAACTCCATCCAGGTTGCTGCAAATGCCATTATTTTGTTCCTTTTTATGGCTGAGTAGTATTCCATGGATGTGTATGTGTGTGTGTGTGTGTGTGTGTGTGTGTGTGTGTGTGTGTGTGTGTGTGTGTGTATAAACCACAATGTGATACCACCTTACTCCTGCAAGAATGGCCATAATCAAAAAATAATACATGTCAGCATGGATGTGATGAAAAGTGAACACTTTTACACTGCTGGTGGGAATGTAAATGAGTACAACCTCTATGGAAAACAGTATGGAGATTCCTTAAAGAACTAAAAGTACACCTACCATTTGATCCAGCAATCCCACTACTGGGTATCCAGAGGAAAGAAGTAATTATATGGAAAACACACTTGCACACCCATGTTTATAGCAGCACAATTTGCAACTGCAAAAAAGGGAACCGGCCCAAATGCCCATCAATTAACAAGTGAATAAAGAAAATAAAGAATATATACACACATACATATATATGTATATATACACATATATACACATACTATATATACACACACACATATAAACACATACCACACTTTCTTTATCCACTTGTTAATTGATGGGCATTTGGGCCAGTTCCCTTTTTTGCAGTTGCAAATTGTGCTGCTATAAACATGGGTGTGCAAGTGTGTTTTCCATATAATTACTTCTTTCCTCTGGATACCCAGTAGTGGGATTGCAGGATCAAATGGTAGATATACTTTTAGTTCTTTAAGGAATCTCCATACTGTTTTTCATAGTGGTTGTGCCAGATTACATTCCCACCAGCAGTGTAAAAGTGTTCGCTTTTCACCACCTCCATGCCAACATGTATTTCTGATTATGGCCATTCTTGTAGGAGTAAGGTGGTATCACATTGTGGTTTTGATTTGCATTTCCCTGATAGAGATGTTGAGCAGTTTTTCACGTTTGTTGACCATTTGTCCATCTTCTTTTGAGAATTGTCTATTAATGTCCTTTGCCCACTTTTTGATGGGATTTTTTCTTGCTGATTTATTTGTAGATTCTGGATATTAGTTCTCTGTTGGACACACAGCTTGCAAAGATTTTCTCCCACTCTGTAGGTTGTCTATTTACTCTGCTGTATTTTGCTGTGCAAAAGCTCTTTAGTTTAATTAAGTCCCATCTATTTATCTTTGTTTTTGTTGCATTCCCTTTTGGATTCTTAGTCATGAACTCTTTGCCTAAGCCAATGTCTATAAGTGTTTTTTCTGATGTTATCTTCTAGAATTTTTATGGTTTTAGGTCTTAGATTTAAGTCCTTGATCCATCTTGAGTAGAGTTTTGTTTAAGGTGAGAGATGAGGATCTACTTTCATTCATCTACATGTGGCTTACCAATTATTCCAGCACCATTTGTTGAATAGGGTGTCCTTTCTTCCCTTTGTTTTTGTTTGCTTTGTCGAAGATCAGTTGGCTGTTAAGTATTTGGCTATATTTCTGAGTTCTCTATTCTGTTCCATTGGTCTATATGCCTGTTTTTACACTAATACCATGCTGTTTTGGTGACTATAGCCTTGTAGCATAGTTTGAAGTTGGGTAATGTGATGCCTCCAGATTTGTTTTTGCTTAGTCTAGCTTTGGCTACGTGGGCTCTTTTTTGGTTCCATATGAATTTTAGGATTGTTTTTTCTAGTTCTTTGAAGAATGATGGTGGTATTTTGACGGGAATTGCATTGAATTTGCAGATTGCTTTTGATAGTATGGTCATTTTCACAATATTGCTTCTACCCATCCATGAGCACAGGGTATGTTTCCATTTGTGTGTGTCATCTATGATTTCTTTCAGCAGTGTTTTATAGTTTTCCTTGCAGAGGTCTTTAACCTCCTTGATTAGGTATATTTCTAAGTATTTTATTTTTTTGCAGCTATTGTAAAAGTGGTTGGGTTGAGTTCTTGATTTTATTCTCAGCTCGGTCGCTGTTGGTATATAGCAGTGCTACTTATTTGTGTACGTTGATTTTGTATCCTGAGACTTTACTGAATTCATTTATTAGATGTAGGAGCTTTTTGGATGGTCTTTAGGGTTTTCTAGGTATAGGATCCTATCATTGGCAAACAGCAACAGTTTGACTTCCTCTTTACCAATTTGGATGCCGTTTCTTTCTCTTGCCTGACTGCTCTGGCTAGAACTTTTAGTACAATGTTGAATAGCAGTGGTGAAAGTGAGCATTCTTGTCTTGTTCCAGTTCTCAGGGGGAATGCTTTCAACTTTTCCTTGTTCAGTATAATGTTGGCTGGGGGTTTGTCTCCTTAATTACTTTGCCTAAAATGTCTGAATGGTTAAATATAAATTTTTTTAATTTAAAAATGATATTATGTGTCAGCATGTTGGACAGAGAACCACATTAAAGATAACGTATGCTACAATATCACAGAGAAGCATAAGAAACTCTTAAGAGTATGACATTGCCATCATTGTTCAACAGAATTTCTCTCATTTTAGATTCAGAGGCCTGCAAAAGAGAACTGAAAAAATGGAAACTGACTTCTTCAGAGATGGGAAATATGATGATCTCATTATTATTATGAATTAGAGGTTCTCAAACTTTAGCCCCAAAAGAATCATCTGGAAGCCTTGTTAAAACAGGTTACTGGGCCTCACCTCCAGAGTTTTTTATTCAGGAGATGGAAGAGGGCCTGAATCCTTGCATTTCTAACAATTTCCCAGGTGATGCCACTGCTGCTGGTCCAGCAACCACACCTTGAGAACCACCATATTAGTGTATATACTCAAATTACCTTGATTTTTTTTTTTTTTTTTTTTTTTTGAGACAGAGTCTCACTCTGTCACCCAGGCTGGAGTGCCATGACATAATCTTGGCTCACTGCAACCTCCGCCTCCTGGGTTCAAGCAATTCTTATGCCTCAGCCTCTCGAGTAGCTGGTACTACAGGCATGCACCACCATGCCTGGCTGATTTTTGTATTTTTAGTATAGACGGGGTTTCACCTTGTTGGCCAGGCTGGTTTTGAACTCCTGGCCTCAAGTGATTCACCCGTCCTAGCCTCCCAAAGTGCTGTAATTTGAGGCGTGAACCACCATGCCCAGCTGATTATTGGTTTTTTAAGTCAAGAATCCGAAAGCAGTTTTATCCCCAATTTAATGTAACACCAATCAAACTGAAGCTACCCTATGATGTTACAAACTAGAGAATGCTGTAATATGTAATATAAGGATAATAAGCTGATTTTCAAAAAGTTAGCCTCCTTACTTAGGAGTGACAATAGGATTAGAGCTTAGATATTTCCCAGTCCTGTCAGAGGTGTCCTTGCAGGGAGTCCGGCTCTTTTCTCCTTTTCCCTGGCCCTCATTGATCTGTCCGATTTTCCCTGGCAGAGCTCTCTCTACGAGAAAAGGAAGATCCTGGCTGGTCAGCATGAGGACGCCCGGGAGCTGAAGGAGAACCTGGATCGCAGGGAGCGGATAGTGCTGGGCATCCTGGCCAATTACCTTTCAGAGGAGCAGCTCCAGGACTACCAGCACTTTGTGAAAATGAAGTCCACGCTCCTCATCGAGCAGCGGAAACTAGACGACAAGATCAAACTGGGTCAGGAGCAGGTCAAGTGTCTGCTGGAGAGCCTGCCCTCAGATTTCATTCCCAAGGCTGGGGCCCTGGCTCTGCCCCCAAACCTCACGAGTGAGCCCACTCCTGCTGGGGGCTGTACTTTCAGTGGTGTTTTCCCAACATTAACCTCTCCACTTTAACCTCTTCTAAAATACCCAACCAAAAGATCACTGTTTCTCTCAACTCTATTTGATCTGAAAAATGTTTCATTACAAACCACTGTTTGAACTATCTGGGTTATTGGTGTTTGTTCTGGATAAAAGGAAAAAAATTCTCTTCAGGAGGAAGCCTTTTTCCTTCTTGCCCTTCCTGATTGATCTTCTGAGAGCTCGAATGCTGCTGGACACGTACCCCTTTCTATTATTACTTTGTAGTAGAAAGAAAGTTAATGAAACTGAGAACTGATTGGAGGGTGTTTGATCATTTAGTTTTTAACAGGCTGAGGCAACACGGATCAGTGTGTGTCCCCCTCAGGAATGTATCCACAGTGGCCTTCCTTGCTGGTAGGCAGTGTATCCTGATGGCAGGGTACAAGTACCATTAATGAAGGGTCTGCAACATAAAGCCTTAAAAAGACACACACTAAGAAAACTGTAAAATCTTGAACATTGTTATTTATATTTTTTAAAATGGAAAAGATCATTATGTTTGTTGTGCTAACCACTTACTTGATTCTGTTTTGTGGTGGACGTAGACGATTACGTTTGAGCTTTGTATTTTGTGAAAACCTTAATGAAATGAATTCCAAAGATAGTCACGTTGAGCGTGAAGACTTTTTTTTTAACATTCCTGTCTTATTTTTACAAACACGAGCAGGCATTCTGCACTTCCACTGGACCGAGTATGGGGGAGTCCTGTTCCCCTGCTCTTTTCCTATATCACACCTTCCCTAGGAGGAAGGCCTCATGCACTGCGGTATTGCATCATTTCCTAGTGCTTCATGTCATTATCACTGGTGGGGAAACAAAGCTAAATTTTATTAAGAAAGACAACAACTCTCAGGCCTATATCATAGGAGGAAGACATCCAGAATCCAACAAAATTCAAAACGGAACCCATGCTGTTCTCCTGAACAAGATTTGGGCTAAACACGGCCTGTTTATTGAGACTGTTTTAATGATGCTTTAAAAAAAAAAAAGTTTTCTAAAATGTCAAACCTGTCAACCACACTTTGATTAAAAACTCCCTCCTTAACCTCTGAAGACTGATTTTGCTTTATGGTTTTTCAATAATAACATTTCAGAGGTTACTCTGTAACTCCAGTTGTAAGCCTATAAAAACGAAGTGGAAGGCCGAGGAGTTATGGGCTGGCAGCCAGGCTATGTTTACAGCTACTGGAGATAGCAGTAGCCTAATACTTTGAGCAGATGGTACATCCCAGGCTGTGCTGTAGGTAGATCTGTTATTTCACATTTGATCTGTGGCTGGTGGCCACTTTTGTTGATTTGGGCTTACGAGTTTCATAGTAGCCAGTGTTAGAAAATTGGGGGAGTAAAATTTTGCATTAAAAAAAAAATGACAAGGGAACCAAATGTCCCTTCTCCCCTTAGTACATTTTAATTACTTAATGAAGTTTTATCTCCTAGGTAAGAATATCAAAATTATAGTTTGGGTCTCCGGTAGAGGTGTGTTTTGATTAACTTATAAACAACTGGCCACCCAGAAGTTTCCTTTGCATAGTCAACCAAAGCTATGGCTTTGTTCTTTGGAGCTTATATACTGCGTGACTCCATTGATACAAATAAGACAGCACCTTGGTTTCCCAGGGGTGTTTTCATTCAGAGGTCCTGTCTCCCAGGGAAGCAGTAGAACCAGTGACGGCATTCAATAGCCACACTGCATGGTCATCAGTCTTAGGCCAACATGGGCCTGAAATTAACTCCATCAGTAACTACCTGCATGTCTTGCTGATACTGAATGAGCCCTCACAAGCCAAGCCAGGTAGAAGCCAGCCAGCAAACACCTACAGCTATTCTTAGTGAAATTGCTCAGAGGAATCCAAGGGGCTCCCAGTTCCCAACACTCTTCAAGATAACCATTTTTCACAATTTGACTGGGGAACATTTTACATATTCAGTCTTTCTCAATAACTTCTATTTATTTTCTTGAGAAAGGGTCTTACTGTGTTGCCCAGGCTGGAGTGCAGTGGTGTGATCACAGCTCATTGCAGTCTCAACCTCTGTGGCTCAAGCCATCCTCCTATCTCAGCCTTCCGAGTAGCTGGGACCACAGGTGTGCACCACTATGCCTTGCTAATTTTTTGATTTTTTGTAGAGACAGGGGTCTCGCTATGTTGCCCAGGCTGGTTTCAAACTCCTGGGCTCAAGGGATCCTACCACTTTGGCCCCAGAAGTGCTGGGATTACAGGCATGAGCCTCTGCACCCACCACTTTTCTAATTTATAGACATAAAAGTGATTGACTCCCACAGCACAGTAACAGGCAATGCTGCTTGGCATGCCGCAAACATCAGAAAGCTTGTGACACTCCTAGGATTGTATCCATTCTTTCATTACATGGAAACATTGTTCTGTTATGTGAAATGGGTAAGGCACCAAGTGAGACTTTGAAATACAATTTTTAGGTGAATGTGATATTTATTGTAGTAGGGCTTGACCTCTGTGCTTTAAAGAAATCACTAACCAAAATTTCAAAGTTTCATTTTAAATGCGTTTAGCTAGAAATCTATGTATTTATCCCTTTCCCATTTTGCATTCTTCTCCCACTATTTTTAAAATGTCATTTATAGTAGAAACCATCCTTCTTTCTCCCAACAGTATCCTTTGCCAAGACCATGAAAACAGTCAGGAGCATGTTGGTGGTCAGGGTTTCAGAACACGTGTGATGTCGCTGAGAATGTTTGTTCACAGTCAATCATTGTCTCTGTGGATGTGATCAGTTTGGAGATATACTTGTGGTCAGAAGTCAGGTGAGATAATTTTGCAATACTCCAAATGCAGATACTCTAGCCACCTGCAAGGTTCCAGGAAAGGACAATGTCCTGTGGGAAAATCAGGAGGCCTCCACTTCCTGGGCCATTTGAGAAGTTCCTGGGCATGTCACTACGTGTTGGTTGACTCAGCCATTTCTCAAGCTGTTTTGTTTCTTGCGGTGGCCACTTAACCCCAAAGAATGAAGGCAGGATCCACAGCGAAAGTGCCTGAGTTTCTCTACGAGACGAGACGGTGTCAAAACCAAACATCTTTTCCTTTGCTGTAGGGGAACATTTTAGGGTTTGTTTTGCACAGCTGGTTTCCAGACTAGAAGATTAACAAGTGTGGGTCCACCCCTAAGAATCAGTGGCTGTCTTTTTAAGGTGAGGAGTGTGGGCTTAACTGAGGTCCTTTGAGGGAGCTATAAAGGAGAAACAGCCTGGGACATCCCAGTTTTCCTATTCTTCCACTGTTAATATCTCATCTAAAATAATTCATGAGTTTAAATGGTAAATATATGCTTTAAGCTCTACCTTTAAACTCATATGTTATTCAGGCATCTCTTATTAAGATAGTGGGTCTCTGGATACCCACGGAAATGTTGGCTTTTTATTCTTACATAGTTCCAGATTTACTTGTCTTCAGTTTAATTGTCCATGGTAGTGCTGGCTTCATTGTTAGGTTGGAGTTATTATTTTCCTTTTGGAACAACAGGAGTTTTATTCACCTATTAGAAAAAGGAAGAACTACAGCCAGAAATAACTTCATTTCCTAACAAGGTATAAAAAGTGGTCAGGTGACTGTGAATGTGCTCTTCTACACAGGAATAGATTATTGGAATAAAGTATTTCCTGCTGCCTTAACTCTTTGGGATGCATAGGATAAAATGATAAAGACCATTTTAATATCAGAAAGGGTTGTCTTATTAATTTCTAAATAAAACTTCACATTTCTTAATGGGGACCTCATTCAGAAACTAAATCATGGTTTCTCAAAGTGTGGTCAGGATACGATCTGCATCAGAATCCTTGGAATGCTTGTTAAAAATACCAATTGCTATGACATAACCAAGTCTGCTGGAATCTGCATTTCAGCAAGTTTCCCATGTTATTCTGATGTATTTTAACATTTGAGAGCCACTGCCAATCATCTGTACAGTTCCTACTGTTATAATCACAATAAGACTAACATGAATTTAATAATCTGAATAATTTTTTAAATTTAAATAAAAAACTGAGAAATTGAAGTTAATTTAAAAATAAAAATAACCTTAGAAGTTGAAAGTCCTGTCATATTTATTCTATTAGCTATATAAGTTTATACTGTCTCCACTACTTTTATGTAATCACCAAGGTTGTGATACAGATTTTGTCCCCTGTTCACTCTTCCCTAGATCTGTTTTAAACAAGTTATGCACTTATTCTGATTTAATTGCACTAATTATTTTTCCTCAAAAGGAATCAGTTTTATCACACGTTGCCAGTAATTTTAAGTTCTGCCCTGACTGAAATTAATCAACTGGCCTTTTCAGTGGGAACTTTACTGATTCAGTGGGAATCAGATTCCTGTTGCTTCATCACAAATTTTATCCTTCATATGAATGAGAACCTCTCCTGGTGTGGATTTGACAATCTAGCTAATGAAACAAGACTGTGTTCATTTCCTTTGAGAAATGAAAGCAGCTGTCACCCAATTTTGAAACTCTAAAATCAAAATTAGGCAAGAAAAATGTTGTGAATGAAAAAACTGGCTCACTGATTCCTACTTCGTTCTATAAATTATTCTCTAAGTGGAAAGGCAGCTGTATTTCTTGCTAAGACATCAGCATTGCTATTGCTTTACAGTAGGCTGAACGGGGGAAATATAATTTATATAAAGAGTTATTAAATTCTGATAAATGAGTGACGATAGGACATAAGGAAATTCTGTCTGGTATCCTAGAGTTAAGGAAGAGTACTCAAGGAAAGACAAGCTGGGAAAGAGTCCCAACCCTGAGGTTCAGACTTCCTTGGAGAACTGAACTCGACCCACATAGCAGGGAAGTTAGCTGCTTTGCCCAGGCTGGAACTGCTCTGCAGTCCCTGAGTACGTAGGAAACAACCCTCCAGAGTGCAGGCAGGGTCAGTCCACCAGCAATCAACGGCCTGGCTGTGCACAGAGAGTGAGGGCCTGCAGCAGGCGTGATGCATTAGTGGGAACCCTCCAGGTCACAGGTGATCCGCACAGGATCTGCAGAGAGTGAGGAGCCAGTGTGGGCCGAAGGCTTTCCGGGCACTGATTCCTGCAGGAATCTTTCAGGGCTCAAGTTTGTAATCCACAGGCCCAGGAGAAGGTTATGGCCAGAATGAGGCTGCAGGGTCCCAAGGCACCACCAATTGTAGGCAGTGGTTGGAGCAGAACTCCATCATATGTCCTCACACCCATACCACTGACCCATCAGGCAGCAGCCACCAACGGCCCCAACAGCGCCCCCTATGGAAAGAGCTTAACATCGTGCTGACTGTAAAGGAGAGATGCTTAAAAGGACCCCCCTGCCCATAACCACAGACACTTGATTGAAGGGTTAATCCGGAGCTGAGAGCCAATAAATTGATAGCTGTCACAGACACATTGTTCTACATATATACCCTGGCATTATCTTCTGATATCACATATAATTTTATAGTTGCTGATTCTGTAAGAACCATTCCTCAGATAATAAAGAAAACAGTGCTTATAAAATGGACAACATATCTCTTGAAGGAGATGTCACATGGAAAGCAGTTTCTCATTTATGTTTTCTTTAAATGTGCTCCATACACCTATATTACTCCAAGTATCTAAAGAAACAGATTTAGATTCAGGCCAATTTAAGAGCATGTCTAAGGTTTGTTTCTGTTGAGGTCTCCCTCTGCTTAGCTCTGTCTCTGTATACCTCTGTGTGTGTCTATGTCTCTCTTGGTGTGTCTCCACATATGTTTTTCTCTATCCCAACATCTGCAACTGTCATACTTTCCTGCTCATTTATTCCCAAAATGATTCATATTTATACATGAAGTTCAGTGGTGCAAGCACAGCTCACCACAGCCTTGAACTCCCGGGCTCAGGTGATCCTCCTGCTTCAGCCTCCCAAGTAGGTGGGACCACAGGCATGAGCCACCACACCTGGCTAATTTAAAATAGTTTTGGCAGAGATGGGGTCTCCCTATGTTGCCCAGGCTGGTCTCAAACTCCTGAACTGAAGCAGTCCTCCTGCCTCAGCCTCCCAAAGTGCTGGGATTACAGGCATGAGCCACCATGCCCAGGTGTGTTTTGTTTTTTTTTTTAATTTGAAAGAAAAATTAAGAATCTCACCTCAAGTTAAAAAAAAATCTAAAGATGTTGCAAGACTGTTTATGTGTAAGAATGAATGAGGGCTATTCCTCATCTCTAATTAGAACAGAATATAGGAATTGGCTTTATTTTGTAGTGATAATAATTGATTTGATAAAAAAGGAACAACTCAAAGACAGCTCATGGACACCGGCATGAGAATTTTAAAAGGCCATCTTCCCTCAAAGATTAAAAGAAAAAGAAAAAAAAAGAAATAGAATACCTAACCTTGTACACAATGGTTTAGAGCAGATTTATTTAAAAGGCAGGAAGGTAGTCTGATGTCCCTTCCAGTGAAAGCAGATAGGCAGAAAAGGAACTTAAGTTTAGGATATGAAGAACAAACAACATCTTCCAAGTTGCCTCAGAAGGTCAACCTCAGTTTGATAATGTATCACTGAATGTGGTTTTTGTTTGTTTTTTGGTTTTTGTTTTGTTTTATTCTTTCGAGACAGAGTGAGCCCGTGCCTTTGGGAGGCCAAGGTGGGTGCATTATTTGAGGTCAGGAGATCAAGACCGGCCTGGCCAACATGCTGAAACCCTGTCTCTGCTAAAAAAAAAAAAATACAAAAATTAGCCAGGCATGGTGGTGCACGCCTGTGGTCCCAGCTACTCTGGAGGCCGAGGCAGGAGAATTGCTTGAACCCAGCAGGCGGAGGTTGCAGTGAGATGAGATTGCATCACTGCACTTCAGCCTGGGCAACAGAGTGAGACTCTGTCTCAAAAAAAAAAAAAAAGTAAATCCTTCTTGCAAATGTCAGTTAAAAGCTAACTAAGGAGTAAAATGTGCTTAGGAAGAAGAAACTAAGAAAATCAATTTACAGTGTGGGGTTAATTAATGTGCCTCTACAGGTAGATATGTAGGGAGGGAGGTACAGCAGGAAATCTGTGTTCATCATTACTCTGGATGATTAAATATATGCGTTTGCATAGCTAATTGAGAAGATATATGATATGTCTGCTAATAAAAGTACAACTACAGCTCTTCAGATCATACTGATCAGAAATCAGTAGAAAGTACCAAATAAAGACTTCTATCTATAGGAGATTTATGGCATTGAGCAAAATGGCCAACTGGAAGCCCCTGGTGCTCATCTCTCACAATGACAACCAGAACAATGAATAAACAACTACATTTTAACAAAAATAAGTGAGAGAGAGTGCCACAGTGCATCAGAGAAGTAACAGAAACCACAGTGAGCAGAGAAATTCAGGATGGCCAAAGAGAATGGAAGGAAATCCTGAGCCTCTACTGTCCTGTCTCCTAACTGGGACTAGCTGGGAACCAGGAAGAACTTCTCCTTATGGTGAGGAGGTAAGAGGACTCCATAAATCCCCATCAGCACCTTGGATATCTACAAACCTCATCACTGGGGTCCCCTGCAGTCCTCACAGGCACTCAGCCCAGCTGGGGGACCTGCCTGGAGTCCACATAGCTGTGCTCCCCAAGAGAAGGAGCGAACACCATGCTGTGCCCCACAACCCACATGGCTACTGTGTTATACCACCTTGGAACTGAAACCACAGCTGGAGTGTGCCTTGCTCCAGGGGTGCATAGCCACAGCTCCCTTTCATCCCTGAGCTAAGCTGCCACTTAACCACCCTATCCCAGTGACCTGATAGCCCCAAGCTGAGCTGCAAGTAGCTGTTACAGCTTTCCCATAGGGCCAAGCAGAAGTGGAGTCACTCCACCTACCCCTACCCCTGCCCTTTCAGGCCAGAGCTGAGGCGGCACCCTGCCTCCCTGCAACAGTACCTAAGCCGTTCAGAGTAGTCACTCTTCCCCTACGCTTAAGTTGAAGCAGCACCCTGCATCCCAAGAAATGATGCCTCGGCTACCACTCAGAGAGGCCATGCACCCTAGGACTTAACACTGATGCAGTGTCCTGAAACTGAGGGAAATGGCCCTGGGCCACCCAGAACAGCCATGCCTCCCAGTCCGGAAGCAGCACAGCCCCTGGGGAATTGGTGCCTTGGCCAAGCTGAGCAGCTGTGATCACAGGGCTGAGCTGATGTAGTACCCCACGTCCCAGGGAAAGAGAGCAGTGGTTGAGCTGAGACACCCTGCCCCACAGGCCAAAAGACTCCAGTACCCTGTGCTTCCTTGGGGCTGGACTAGCTCCCTCAAGTCTGAACTGCTGAGATACCCCTCTTCTTGGGAAGTGAAGATATCACTTGCTGTTCCCTGCTCCCCCAAGGCCCAAACGACAGATGTGCTCCACCATTCTGGGACACTTGCTGCCACTGCACCTGGCCTCTCACTCTGGGACACTGCCGAGTCCCACCATCCCACGGTCTAGAGGAGGGGTATCCAATCTTTTGGCTTCCCTGGGCCACAATGGAAGAAAAATTGTCTTGGACCACACGTAAAATATACTAACACTAACGATAGGTGACGATAGCTGACAGACTTAAAAAAAAAAAAACTCAATGTTTTAAGAAAGTTTATGAATTTGTGTTGGGCCACATACAAAGTCATCTGGACCACATGTGGCCACACACCATAGGTTGGACAAGCTTAGTTTAGAGTCACTACTACACAGTCACCTTATGGGACCTGAGTTGCCACTGAGCCCTATTGGCTCAAGTTCCCAGATTGCAGGGATCTCCTGCCCCCCAGGCCCAAACCTCCAGAGCACCCTTGTTCTTCTTGAGTCTGGCCAGTGGTGTGCCCTGCACCCAGTGGAAGAACCATCACCACAACCCTGCCTGAGCTACAAGGGATGACTCGGAGTTACTGATTCTGGTGGTGTGGGCAACCTACATCCAACCCTGTCACAGACAGCAAATCTACACCCCAAGACCCAAGTGCCACAATGGGTTTGTGAGACTCTGAGCCCTACAGCTGCTCTGAGCACCTGCACCTCAAACCCAGCGCTGACGCAGCTGCTTGTAGACCATGTCATACCTGACACCAAGAGGAATCCCTTCAACTCTCCCCATCGACTTGAATATAATAATAGAAGAAGACTTCAACACCCCACTCTCAGCATTGGACAAATTATCAAGACAGAAAATTAACAAAGAAACATTGGATTTAAACTGCTCTTTAGATCAAATGAACCTAACAGACATTTACAAAACATTTCATCCAACAGCTGCACAATACATATTCTTTTTATCAGCACATGGGATACTCTCCAGGATAAACCCCATATCAGGCCACAAAACAAGTCTTAAAAGTTTTTAAATAATTAAAATTATGTCAAGTATCTTTTCTGACCACAATGGAATAAAAATAGAAATCAATAAGAAGAACTTTACAAATATGGAAATTAAACAACATATTCCTGAATGACCAATGGGTCAATGAAGAAGTTAAGAAGGAATTAGCCAGGCATGGTGGCTCATGTTTATAATCCCATCTGTTTGGAAGGCTGAGGCAGGAGGATTGCTTGAGCCCAGGAGTTCAAGACAAGCCTGAGTAACATAGCAAGACTCTATATCTACAAAATATATATTTTTTAAATTAGCCAGGCATAGTGGCAGTCTCCTATAGTCCTTGCTACTCAGGAGGCTGGGACAGGAGGATTGCTTGAGCTGAGGTGTTCAAGGCTGCAATGAGCTACGACTGCATTCCAGCCTGGGGAACAGAGCAAGATCCTGTTTCTAAAAATATGAAATAAAAAAAGGAAAAAATTTGTAAATGTTTTGAAACAAATGAAAATAGAAACAACATACTAAAGCCTATGGAAAACAACAAAAGCAGTATTAAGAAGAACATTTATGGCAATAAACACCTACATCAAAAATGTTTAAAGGTTTCAAATAAATAATGTAACAATGTATCTCAAGAAACTAGAAAAGCAAGAACAACCCAAACCCAAAATTAGAAGGAAAGAAATACTAAAGATCAGAGCAGAAAGAAACAAAATTGGGACTAAAAACAAATACAACTAAAAAAAAAAAAAAAAAAAAAAACCAGTGAAATAAACAGTTGGTTTTTTGAAAAGATAAACAAAAACTGACAAACCACTAGCTAGACTAACCAAGAAAAAAGAGAAAAACCCCAAATAAAATCAGAAACAAAAAAGGAGACATTACAATTGACACCACAGAAATACAAAGGATCACTAGAAACTATTACAAACAACTATGTGCCAAGTTAGAAAACCTGGCAAAAATGGATAAATTCCTGGACTATACAACCTATCAAGATTAAACGAAGAATAAATAGGAAGTCTAAATAAAGTAACAAGATTGAATCTGTAATAAAAAGTCTACCATCGGCCGGGCGCGGTGGCTCAAGCCTGTAATCCCAGCACTTTGGGAGGCCAAGGCGGGCGGATCACGAGGTCAGGAGATCGAGACCATCCTGGCTAACATGGTGAAACCCCGTCTCTACTAAAAAAATACAGAAAACTAGCCGGGCGAGGTGGCGGGCGCCTGTAGTCCCAGCTACTCGGGAGGCTGAGGCAGGAGAATGGCGTGAACCCGGGAGGCGGAGCTTGCAGTGAGCTTAGATCCGGCCACTGCACTCCAGCCTGGGCGACAGAGCGAGACTCCGTCTCAAAAAAAAAAAAAAAAAAAAAAAAAAAGTCTACCATCAAGGAAGAGCCCAGGAACCAATGGCTTTTCTGTGGAATTCTACCAAACATTTAAAGAAAGACTAATACCAATTTTTCTCAAACTCTTCCAGACAATTGAAGAGGAAGAAATTCTTCCAAACTCATTCCATGAGCCCAGTATTAATATCAAAACCAGACAAGGACGGACACACACACGCGCACGCACACACACACACTCCTATAGGCCAATATTCCTGATGAACATAGATACAAAAATGCACAACAAAATAATAGCAAACTGAATCCAGCAGCACATTAAAAACATCATTCATCATATATAATCAAGCGAGATTTATCCCACGGATACAAGGATAGTTTAACATATGCAAATCAATAAACATGATATATCACATTAATATAACAGAGGGCAAAAACCATATGATCATCTCAATAGACACAGAAAAAGCATTTGATAAAATTCAACATACCTTCATGAAAAAAACTTTCAACAAGCTAAGTATAGAAAGAATATATATCAACACAATAAAGACCATATATAACAGACTCACAATCAACATCATGCCAAATGAGGAAAAGTTGAAATCCTTTCCTCCAAACTCTGCAACAACACAACAGTGCCCACTTTCCCCACTTTTATTTGACACAGTACAGGAATTACTAGCCAGAGCAATTAGGCAACAGAAGGAAATAAAGGGCATCCAAACTGGAAAGGAGGAAGTCAAATTTTCTGTTTGCAGATAACATGATGTTATATATAGAAAACCCTAAAAAGCTGTACCAGAAAAACTCTTAGAACTGATAAATTCAGTAAAGTTGCAGTGTACAAAATGAACATACAAAAATCAATAGCATTTCTATACACCAGCAACAAAGTAGCAGAAAAAGAAGTCAAAGTAATCCCATTTACAATAGCTACCAAAGAATAATAATACGGCCGGGCGCGGTGGCTCAAGCCTGTAATCCCAGCACTTTGGGAGGCCGAGACGGGTGGATCACGAGGTCAGGAGATCGAGACCATCCTGGCTAACACGGTGAAACCCCGTCTCTACTAAAAATACAAAAACTAGCCGGGCGAGGTGGCGGGTGCCTGTAGTCCCAGCTACTCGGGAGGCTGAGGCAGGAGAATGGCGTGAACCCGGGAGGCGGAGCTTGCAGTGAGCTGAGATCTGGCCACTGCACTCCAGTCCGGCGACAGAGCGAGACTCCGCCTAAAAAAAAAAAAAAAAAAAAAAAAGAATAATAATAAAAGGCCTAGGCATAAAATGAACCAAGGAGGTGAAAGATTTCTAGAAGAAAAACTATACAACACCAATGAAAGAAATGTAAGAGGATGAAAAAAAAGAAAGAAAAGATATTCCATGTTCATGCCTTGGAAGAATTAATATTGTGAAAATGGCTATACTACCAAAAACTATCTACAGATTCAATACAATCCCTACCAAAATACTAATGACATTCTTCACAAAAATAGAAAAAAAAAAATCCTAAAATTCACACAGAACCACAGAAGACTCCAAATAACCAAAGCAATCCTGAGCAGAGCAAAACTAAACAAAACTAAACTAAAAACCAAAAACACCAAAACTGGAGGCCTTACACTACCAGGCTTCAAAATATACTACAAAGCTATAGTAAGGTACTGGCATAAAACCAGAGCTACAGACCAATGGAGCACAATAGAGAATCCAGAAATAAATCCACATATTTATAGCCAACAGATTTTCAACAAAGATATCAAGAACATTCATTGAGGAAGGGTCAGTCTTTTCAATAAGTGGTACTGGAAAACTGAGTATCCAGTTGCAGAAAAATAAAAATAGACCCCTATCTCTCACTATATTAAAAAAAAATCAACTAAATATGGATTCAAGGCTTGAATATAAGACCTGAAACTATGAAACTACTAGAAGAAAACATAGGGGAAAACCAGGTGCAGTGGCTTGTTCCTGTAATCCCAGCACTTTGGGAGGCTGAGATGGGAGGATCACTTGAGCCCAGGAGTTTGAGACTAGACTGGGAAACAGAGAGAGACCCCCATCTCTACAAAAATAAACATAAAAAACTAGCCAGGTATAGTGGTACACACCTGTAGTCCCAGCTACTCAGAAGGCTGAGGTGGAAGGATTGTTTGAGCCTAAGAGGTCAAGGCTGCAGGGAGTCGTGGTCATATCACTGCACTCCAGCCTGGGTGATGGAGCTGGATCCTGTTCCAAAAGAAAGAAAGAAAAGAAAAGAAAAAAAGAGAAAGAAAAAATCGTAGGGAAAACACTTCCAGACATTGGTCTGGGAAAAGATTTTATGGAAAGGATCTCAAAAGTACAGTCAACAAAAGCAAAAATAGACAAAGACAAACTAAAAAGCAAAAACTGACAAATATCAAACTAGAAAGCTTCTGCATAGCAAAAGGTAAAAATGAACAGAATAAAAAGACAACCTGCAGAACAAGAGAAAAATATTTGCCAACTATTTATCTGACACAAGACTAATATCCAGCATAAAAATCTCAAACAACTCAATGGCAAAAAACCTAATAATCTGATTTTAAAATAGGCGAATGAGCTCAATAAGTATCTCAAAAGAAGACATACAAACGGCCAAGAGGTATATGAAAAAAATGCTCAACATCACTAAATTTTCAACATCAGAGAAACAAAAATCAAAACCACAATGAGGTATCATGTCACTCCAATTAGAACAGCTATTATCAAAAAGATAAAAAATAAATGCTGGCAAGGATGTGAAGAAGGGGGAACTCATACACTCTTGGTGGGAATATGAATTAGTATAGCCATTATGGAAAACTGTACAGAGGTTCTTCAAAAAACGAAAGACAGAACTACCACACAATCCAGCAATCTCACTACTGGGTATATATTCAAAAGAAAGGAAATTAGTATGTCAAAGAGGTATCTGCATCCCCATGTTTATTCCAGCACTATTCACAATATCCTAATATGGACTCAACCTAAGTGTCAGTCAACAGATGAATGGATAAAGAAAATGTGATATATATACCCAATGGAACACGATTTAGCCACAAAAAGGAACAAATCTCTGTCATTCATGACAACATGGATGAGCTAGGAGGACATTATCTTAAGTGAAATAAGCCACATACAAAGACAAACACAGTATGCTCTCACTCATAGTGGAGGCTAAAAAAGTTGACCTCATAGAAGTGGAGGATAGAACAGTGGTTAGTAGTGGTGGGGAAGGGCAGAGGGGAGAGTGGGATAGCCTAAGGTTGGTTAATGGACACAAAAGTACAGCTAGATGGGAGGAATCAATTCTGCTGCTCTACAGCACTATAGGGTGGGTATAAGGAAAAACAGTTTATTATATATTTTTGAATAGCTAAAGCAGATTTTGAACATTCCAAATACAAAGAAATAATATGTGTTTGAGGTAACAGATATGCTAATTACCCTAACTTGATCATCACACATTGTATAGGCATGTATGAAAATATCACACTACTCCATAAATATGTACAATTATGTGTCAATTAAAAATAAGGAAATAAAAGCTACCAAAAGGGAATAATGTAGGGAGAAAACAGCAAAAAGACAAACCACATGATGGGAAAATTTTTTTGCAAATCATATACCTAATAAAGGACTTGTATCCAGAACATACAACTAACTTTTACAACTCAATAATAAAAACATAAATAATTTTTGTGGCCGGGTGCGGTGGCTCAAGCCTGTAATCCCAGCACTTTGGGAGGCCGAGACGGGCAGATCACGAGGTCAAGAGATCGAGACCATCCTGGCTAACATGGTGAAACCCCGTCTCTACTAAAATACAAAAAAGTAGCCGGGCGAGGTGGCGGGCGCCTGTAGTCCCAGCTACTCGGGAGGCTGAGGCAGGAGAATGGCGTGAACCCAGGAGGCGGAGCTTGCAGTGAGCTGAGATCTGGCCACTGCACTCCAGCCTGGGCGACACAGTGAGACTCCGTCTCAAAATAAAAAAAAAAAAAAAAAAAGATAATTTTTAAAATGGGTAAAGGATTTAAAAAGACATTTCTTCAATGAAAATATACAAATGGGCAAAATGCACATGAAAAGATGGTGATCATCATCAATCATTAGGGAAATGCAAATCAAAATAATGAGATATGACTCCATACCTACTACAATGGCTGTAGTTAAAAAAAAAAAAAAGATGAATAATAACAAGTGTTGGCAAGGATCTACAGAAAGCAAAACCCTCATATGTTGCTGATGGAAAATAGAAATTAGTAGAAGAATGAATAAGTAACAGAATATCTGTTTGATGGAGCTTATCTAGCCACCAGAATTCATGCTTATGAAGAGTTTGACACAAGAGAGGAACATAGTGAATTATCTCCACTGCAAGTTGCAGGGAGAGATGCCTGTGATGGGGCTATGTGCTGTAGATGGGGAGCTAGAAAATTTCACCCCAAAGTGGGTTGGGAGGGGTTGGTCATATAAGGGGAGCAATGCTTGCTTTGATAGTACTGAATCCAGAGGTGATGATGGAGGCATTGATTCCTGGCCTTTGCTTTTCTTTAACAGATCTTCAATTTTGCTCTACCAATAGTCAGTCTCTGTACCCCATCCCCTGCTAGGCTCAAAGCACCTGGGGGTGGCTTAGGTGGGGATTTAGCCCCTTCCATAATCTATATCAATTCCCTCTTTAACCATCCCAAATACACATAATATTTAAATAAATCTTGCAAATACAGCTTTTTGAAAAAGAAATGTGTCTATGATGTGTAAATACAAATATATTTATTTACATGTAGGAAAGAAAAAGTAATATATATTTTTTACCTATCACAAGGTTCATGGCTGAGACAAAATACAGATTAACAAGAAAAAAAATCTCACAAATTTATTTAATACAAGTTTTATATGACATGGGAGCCTTCAGGAATGAAGGCCAAAAGAAACAGGGAAAAAGTGTATCTTTATGCTTCGGTTTGATGAAGAGTAGATAGTCATGTAGAATTAGGATTAGAAAAAGGAATCTGATCTAATGGTGATAAATGGAGGGAAACTTAGCAAGGTCTGCTTGTTCAGATACTTCTCTGTGTCTTTATTTCCTTCCTCTGGATATAGGGAGGACCCCTTTGGAATGAAGGTCTTATGACCTACTTTAGAGGAAAGTCAGAATTATTTTATGCCCTGCTTTAGGGGAGAATGGCAGGAGAAGATTGAGAGTCTTTCTTGCTTCTACTGTTTTCTCAAATGCCAAGGTGCTATATTTTGGGGTAGTGTGCTCTGAACCCTGTCTTACATGTTACATATAAATACAAATCAGCAAATATAAATACAAAGCCTGGAAAAAGAATTAAATAGACATTTGACAGAAGAAGATGTACAAAGAGCCAATATGCACAAAGTGATCAATGTCTGTAAATTATCAGGGAAATGGAAGGTTAAAACACAGTAAGAGTCCATTACACACTCACTAGAATGACTGAGATCAAGTGTTGGTGAGTAACGCAGGAAACCGAGTCCTCATGCACTGCTGGTGAGCATGTAAGCCACTTGAGCAAACTTTGGTAGTCATAAAATTAAACATATTTACCCTATGATCTAGCAATTTTACTTCTAGGTAATTGCCACAGAGAAATGAAAATGTATGTCCATACAAAGACTTGTACAAAAATGTTCACAGCAGCTTGAATCACAATAGTCAAAACACAAAACAACCCCAATGTTCTTCAACAGGTAAATATGTAAACCAAATTGCTGTAGCCGAATGCCACAGAATACTACTATCAATAACAAAGAATGAATTACTGATACATGTAGCAACATGAATGAATTACAAAACCATTGTGTTAAGCAAAAGAAGACACACACACAAGCATACATGCTTTGTTTATATCAAGTTCTAGAACAGAACTTGATATAAACAAATGATAGACAAAAGTAATGAAAGAAATGAGAAAGTGGTTGTGGATGGCAAAAGGGAATTTACTGGAAGTTAGAAATATTCTGTGCCATGCTTAGGGTGGTGGTTACATGTGATGCGGTTCAGAACATGCTACCCCAGAATGAGGAACCTTGGCATATTAAACATTTTAAGTTGAAGAAATTTGAGAAACAGCATGTATAGGAAGGTCTCTCAGATCTTTCCCCACCGTACTCCACTGAAGCAGGTCATAAAACCTAGGAAGGATTTTCTGACCATCCCCTGAAACGGGTCATAAGACCCTCAAGGAGAAGTACCGTCTCAATACCCAAAGGAAGGGAGCATCCTTATCTCTGAAGACACAAGCACACTGACGGAATCTGAACACACAGGCTTGCTAAGTTCTCCCGTGTTTATTTCCCCTGGATCATACCATTTTTGCTCTATTATATTTCTCCATGACGGTTCACTCTTCTTCAAACCTATCACAAAATACTCAAGCTAATTTATTTCTTTGGGTCTTTATTCCCCTATGAAGGGTCCATGTCACATAAAACTTACATTAAACAAATTTGCATCCTTTCCTTTTGTTAATCTGTCTTTTGTTGTAGGGCCTCAGCCACGAACCTAAGACGGATAGAAGAAAAGGTATTTTTTTCTCCCCTGCACGTGAGTATATGCAATTCTCAACATTCATCAAGCTGAACATTTAAGATCTGTGTATTATATTGTCAATTATACCTCAATTTAAAAAAATAGTGGGAAAGGAAAGTGAGAAACTGGGCAAACTAGTTATTTGACATTGACTAAACAACTAGGTAACTGGTTTTTATCCTGCATCCAATTATTGGGGATCTTGAAGATAAACACTCCAGAAATTTTCATCATAATTAAGATATAGCCTAAGCTGCTGTAACAGACAGATGAAAAATACAGTGACTAAAACAAGAGAGGAATTTGTCTCTCATGAAAGTCAAGAGGTAGGTGGGCATTCAGTAACTTTGCTTCACGAGACTATATGGGATCCATCATTCCTTCTTTTTTTTGAGACAGAGTCTCACTCAGTCGCCGGGGCTGGAGTGCAGTGGCGCCATCTCGGCTCACTGCAAGCTCCGCCCCCCGGGTTCAGGCCATTCTCCTGCCTCAGCCTCCAGAGTAGCTAGGACTACAGGCGCCCGCCACCATGACCGGCTAATTTTTTTTGTATTTTTTTAGTAGAAACGGGGTTTCACCAAGTGTTGGCCAGGATGGTCTCGACCTCCTGACCTCGTGATCCGCCGGCCTCGACCTCCCAAAGTGCTGGGATTACAGGCGTGAGCCACCGTGCCCAGCCCATCATTCCTTCTTATTACTCGTCATCCCCTCAGGTTTCACTCTCATCTGTATAGTCAAAAGACCCGAAGACAAAAAAGAGAGAAAGGAAAGGCAAGCAAATTACTCTTAAGGATACAACCCCCAACCAAATTACATAAATTTCTTATTAAATTCCAGTGATAAGAACTTAGGCACATGGACAGACATAGAAAGTATCAACTCTATATGGATGACATTGTTGTTTAGTTAAAATTCTTTGAGGAGTTCTGCTGTGAATATGGTGAAGGAGTACCCTAATAGGTTGATCCTCTTGCATTTAGCAACCATAAAGGACAAAATACAAAAACATCTACCTGAAAGCTCTGGAGAAGGAACAAAAGAGTCTTGAAAATTCATCAAAATTTGAAAAAGGAACATGATGTTTCCCATTTTTAGGGCTTGTATCCTGAGGGCAGGCCACAGTCAGCATCTTATGGAACAGCTAAAAATCTGATAGCAAACCCACTATTTTTCTGGCTCAATGCAGCAGAGGAGAGTTCAGACAAACCACAATTGCTAAAAAGGGAGCAAGGCAACATAGAAAGAAGAAAGCCAAAGAAAAGAGGCCTAACTCTTCTTTTTAACTCTGCCCAAATTTCTGACTGAACTGTGAACTATGCATTTTCAGGGCAGACTGCAAGAAGACAATCTAAAAATATAATAATTGTACTGAGATTTGAGCTGTTCACCAAAAGCTAGAGCTTGAAATTGTATTTCAACCACATTAATTGCCTATTAAAACAAAAATATCAACACTCTTTGAAGACAGATACAACAGAATACAGAGTTTCCAGTATACAATAGTCACATTGTCCAGGTTACAATCCAGAATTACTTGACATATAAGGAAGCAGGAATATGTGATCCAATCTCAAACGAAACGACAATCAGCAAAGACCAACCCCTGGGTTGACCCAGAGGCTAGAATTAGCACAAAAAAGATCTTAAGGCAGCAACTCTAACTATGCTCAGTGAGGTAAAGGAAAATGCTCATAATAAAGGCTCATAGTGAATTAAGAGAGAGTACATCTCAGAAGACAAAGATCATGAAAAGAAAATTTATAAGCCTGAAACATATAATATCTGAAATGAAAAAGACACTGAATGTATCTAATGCAAAATAGAGATGATGAAATGGTCAATGAACTTGAAATAGATCAATAGAAATTCAGTTTGAATAAAAGAAAAAATGAAGAATTTTAATAAATTACAAAGAACCAGGAGTCTGTAATTGTAATCTCTAGACTATGAATTTTAAAATACAAAAAGTTATAACTAAAAGGTCAGTTAATAAGTTAAAACAAAATTTTGGCCGGGCACAGTGGCTCATGCCTGTAATCCCAGCACTCTGGGAGGCCGAGGCAGGACCGATCACTTGAGGTCAGGAGTTGGAGACCACCCTAGCCAACATGGTGAAACTCTGTCTCTACTAAAAAAAAATACAAGGCCGGGCGCGGTGGCTCAAGCCTGTAATCCCAGCACTTTGGGAGGCCGAGACGGGTGGATCACGAGGTCAGGAGATCGAGACCATCCTGGCTAACACGGTGAAACCCCGTCTCTACTAAAAAATACAAAAAACTAGCCGGGCGAGGTGGCGGGTGCCTGTAGTCCCAGCTACTCGGGAGGCTGAGGCAGGAGAATGGCGTGAACCCAGGAGGCGGAGCTTGCAGTGAGCTGAGATCTGGCCTCTGCACTCCATCCTGGGTGACAGAGCGAGACTCCGTCTCAAAAAACAAACAAACAAACAAACAAAAAAAAAAAAACAAAAATTAGCTGATCATGGTTACATGCCTGTAATCTCAGCTACTCTGGAGGTTGAGGCAAGAGAATCACTTGAACCTGGGAGGCAGAGGTTGCAGTGAACTGAGATTACACCACTGCACTCTAGCCTGGGTGACAGAGACTCCATCTCAAAAAAAAAAAAAAAAAAAAAGAAATTTTAAAAAATACTACAAAAGAGAGCAGGGAGCAGGAAAGCAAGAACAGAGAAACAAAGAACAAAGGAGACAAACAGAAAGCATTGACACTTTAACCCTCAACTCAACATTATCAGTAATTACATTACGTTTTAGTGAGCTAAACATTCCAATTTAAAGGTGGTAATTCTCCAAATAAATTATAAAGCCAAGACCCAACTTCGCTTTCAAGATACACTTAAATAGTTAGAAAGTAATATATTAAAGGTAATTAGATGAAAAATGACATGCAATCAGTACCATGCAATCAGTAACCATAAAACTGAAGTGGCTATATTAATATCAGATAAAATAGATACAAGACTAAAAGTTTTACCACAAAGAGGGCAATTTCATAGTGATAAAAGTGTCAATTCATCAAAAAATACAATACATATCTATTTAAAAAGCTTCAAAATGCATAATACAATTGAAAAAATTAAAGAGAGAATATAAATCTATGATCTTAATATCTCTTCCTAATCAGTTAATAGGATAAATACCAAATGCATGTGGGGATTACTACCTAGATGGCAGGTTGATGGGTTCAGCAAACCACCATGGCACACGTTTACCTATGTAATAAACCTGCACGTTCTGCACACATATCTTGGAACTTAAAGGAAGATTTTTAAAAAATAGTTAAAACTAGGCCAAAAAGTCTCAGTAAGCACAAAGATGATTGGAACAAAGTCAATTGTCTTGACCTAACTGTTATTTTAGAACATTAAACCTAATAAGTGAAGAATACAATTTTTTTTTCAATTACACATGATATATGCACCAAGATAGACCATATACATGTCCATAAAACAAGTCTCAATAAAATTAAAAGGATTGCCGGGCGCGGTGGCTCAAGCCTGTAATCCCAGCACTTTGGGAGGCCGAGACGGGCGGATCACGAGGTCAGGAGATCGAGACCATCCTGGCTAACACGGTGAAACCCCGTCTCTACTAAAAGAAAATACGAAAAAACTAGCCGGGCGAGGTGGCGGGCGCCTGTAGTCCCAGTTACTCGGGAGGCTGAGGCAGGAGAATGGCGTAAACCCGGGAGGCGGAGCTTGCAGTGAGCTGAGATCCGGCCACTGCACTCCAGCCCGGGCGACAGAGCGAGACTCCGTCTCAAAAAAAAAAAAAAAAAAAAAAAAAAAATTAAAAGGATTAAAACCATACAGATTATGTTCCCTGACACTGAAATTAGAAGTAACAGTAAGATATATAGGAAAATCCCAAATATTTGGAAATTAAAATGCTTTCATACTGCACCCAAACCAAAGAGGAGATCATAAGAAAAATTAGAAAATATTTTAAACTGAGTAATAATGAAATACATCAAGAATTGTGGGATATATTGAAGGAAGTGAATAGAGGGAAATTAATAGTATATATATATAATGATTCTATTTGCAAATACAATCTATGGTAGAAAATGCTTATATTAGAAAAGAAGAATAGACTAAAATCAATAGCTAAGGTTCTACCTTAAAAGCTCTAGCTGGAGAACAAAGCTGGAGGCATCACGCTACCTGACTTCAAACTATACTACAAGGCTACAGTAACCACAACAGCATGGTACTGGTACCAAAACAGAGATATAGACCAATGGAACAGAACAGAGTCCTCAGAAATAATACCACACATCTACAGCCATCTGATCTTTGACAAACCTGACAAAAACAAGAAATGGGGAAAGGATTCCCTATTTAATAAATGGTGCTGGGAAAATTGGCTAGCCATAAGTAGAAAGCTGAAACTGGATCCTTTCCTTACTCCTTATACAAAAATTAATTCAAGATGGATTAGAGACTTAAATGTTAGACCTAATACCATAAAAAGCATAGAAGAAAACCTAGGTAATACCATTCAGGACATAGGCATGGGCAAGGACTTCATGTCTAAAACACCAAAAGCAATGGCAACAAAAGCCAACATTGACAAATGGGATCTAATTAAACTAAAGAGCTTCTGCACAGCAAAAGAAACTACCATCAGAGTGAACAGGCAACCTACAGAATGGGAGAACATTTTTGCAATCTACTCATCTGACAAAGGGCTAATATCCAGAACCTACAAAGAACTCAAACAAATTTACAAGAAAAAAACAAACAACCCCATCAAAAAGTGGGCAAAGGATATGAACAGACATTTCTCAAAAGAGACATGCATACAGCCAACAGACACATGAAAAAATGCTCATCATCACTGGCCATCAGAGAAATGCAAATCAAAACCACAATGAGATACCATCTCACACCAGTTAGAATGGCAATCATTAAAAAAGTCAGGAAACAACAGGTGCTGGAGAGGATGTGGAGAAATAGGAACACTTTTACACTGTTGGTGGGATTGTAAACTAGTTCAACCATTATGGAAAACAGTATGGCAATTTCTCAAGGATCTAGAACTAGATGTACCATATGACCCAGCCATCCCACTACTGGGTATATACCCAAAGGATTATAAATCATGCTGCTATAAAGACACATGCACACATATGTTCATTGCGGCACTATTCACAATAGCAAAGACTTGGAATCAACCCAAATGTCCATCAGTGACAGACTGGATTAAGAAAATGTGGCACATATACACCATGGAATATGGAATACTATGCAGCCATAAAAAAAGGATGAGTTTGTGTCCTTTGTAGGGACATGGATGCAGCTGGAAACCATCATTCTCAGCAAACTATCTCAAGAACAGAAAACCAAACACTGCATGTTCTCACTCATAGGTGGGAACTGAACAATGAGATCACTTGAACTCGGGAAGGGGAACATCACACACTGGGGCCTATTATGGGGAGGGATTGCATCGGGAGTTATACCTGATGTGAATGATGAGTTGATGGGTGCTGACGAGTTGATGGGTGCAGCACATCAACATGGCACAAGTATACATATATAACAAACCTGCACGTTATGCACAGGTACCCTAGAACTTAAAGTATAATTAAAAAAAAAAAAAAAAAAAAAAAAAAAAAGCTCTAGCTGGGCACAATGGCCCAGGAATTTGGGACCAGCCTGGGTAACATAGCAAGATCTCATTTCTACAAAAAAATTGTTTAAATTAAAAAAATCAGCCAGGCATGGTGGTGTGCACCTGTAGTCCTAGCTACAAGGCAGGCTGAGCAAGTCTGAGTCTGTTTCTTTTTTTTGTTTTTGTTTTTTTTAATAAACCTAGAGAAAGAGCAACACAAACCAAAACTAAGGAGGAAGAAGAAAACAATAAAGGCCAGAGCAAAACTCAACAAAGGAGAAAACAAATAACTGAGGAAATTAACAAGAACAAAAGTCAACAGAACTAATAATTCCCCAATTTAATCCAGGAAAAAAAGTGAGAATATAAATTACCTACATCAGGAAGGATCTAGCAGGAGAATATTATGAACTTTATGCAAAAAAACTTCAACAATGTAGAGGAAATGGATACTTCCTTGAAAAATACAATTAACCCAACATCTATAGCTTTTAATAGTGAAATATTGAAAGTTCCCTCTAAAATTGGGATCAAGGCAAGGAAATCCACTGCAACTACCTCTATTTTACATTGTATTGGAGGTCCTAGACTTTGCCATAAGGCAAAAAGAATAAAAGACAAAAACTTGCAAAGGAAGAAGTAAAATTATCTTTATTTGCATTTGATGTAATTGTTTACAAAAAAGTCTTAACCTGGCCTGGCGCGGTGGCTCAAGCCTGTAATCCCAGCACTTTGGGAGGCCGAGACGGGCGGATCACGAGGTCAGGAGATCGAAACCATTCTGGCTAACACAGTGAAACCCCATCTCTACTAAAAAATACAAAAAACTAGCCGGGCGAGGTGGCGGGCGCCTGTAGTCCCAGCTACTCGGGAGGCTGAGGCAGGAGAATGGCGTGAACCTGGGAGGCGGAGTTTGCAGTGAGCTGAGATCCGGCCACTGCACTCCAGCCTGGGCGACAGAGCAAGACTCTACCTCAAAAAAAAAAAAAGAAAAGAAAAGAAAAGAAAAAAAGTCTTAACCTATAAACAACTGTTAGAACTAATAAGTGAATTTAGTAGGGTTTCAAGATATAAGGTAAATATACAAAAACAATTGTATTCCAGTATACTAGCAGCAAACAACTGAAAACTAACCAGAACTTTAATTTATAATTGTATTATAAAATAAAATATTCAGGGCTGGGCACAATGGCTCATGTCTATAATCCCAGCACTTTGGGAGCCTGAAGCAGGCAGGTCAACTGAGATCAGAAGTTCGAGATCAGCCTGGCCAACATGGTGAAACTGCATCTCTACTAAAAATATAAAAATTAGCTGGGCATGGTGGTGGGCACCTGTTATTCCAGCTACTTAGGAGGCTAAGGCAGGAGAATTGCTTGAACCCAGGAGACAGAGGTTGCAATGAGCCAAGACTGCACCACTGCACTCCCACCTGGGTGATAGAGCGAGACATGATCTCAAAAATAAAATAAAATATTCAGGAGCAAATGTAGTCAAAGACATGCAAGACTACTCTACTGATAACTATAAAACATTACTGAGAGAAATTAAGGCATTTAAAATAAATGCAAACATGTCAGTTCTACCCAAACTGATCATAGATTCAATGTAATCCAGTGATAATAATCCCAAGGTCCTTTTTAATTGACAAGCTTGTTACAAAATTTATATGGATTTTCAAAGACTGTAGGATAGCTAAGGCATTTTGAAAAATAACAACAAATTTGGAGTATGTATATTACCTGACTGCAAGACTTACCATAAGATTAATCAAGGAAGTGTGGTACTGGCTTAAGGATCAAGATACAGATTTATGGAACAGAATACAGCCCAGAAATAGGATGGCACTTATATGACCATTTGACTTTTCTTTTCTTTTCTTTTTTTTTTTTTTTTTTTTTTTTTTTGAGGCGGAGTCTCCCTCTGTCGCCCGGACTGGAGTGCAGTGGCCAGATCTCAGCTCACTGCAAGCTCCGCCTCCCGGGTTTACGCCATTCTCCTGCCTCAGCCTCCTGAGTAGCTGGGACTACAGGCGCCCGCCACCTCGCCCGGCTAGTTTTTGTATTTTTAGTAGAGACGGGGTTTCACCGTGTTAGCCAGGATGGTCTCGATCTCCTGACCTCGTGATCCGCCCGTCTCGGCCTCCCAAAGTGCTGGGATTACAGGCTTGAGCCACCGCGCCCGGCCCATTTGACTTTTCAAAAGAGGCACCAACACAAATAGGGAAGAAGGTCCTTCCAACAAATAAAACGTAATAATCTGATGTTCATATTGGGAAAAAATAAACCGAGTCCCTCTTCACACCACACAAAAAAGTTAACTGTAAATGAATCTGTCTCCCCCATCACCAGATTCACAGCTGAGGAACCTATAACAAAAGACAGGCTAACAAGAGAAAAGCACACAAATGTATTTAAGTTTTATGTTACACAGGAGCCTTCAGAAATGAAGACCCAAAGAAACAGGAAAAACTATGTTTCTATGATAAGTTTAATGAAGTGGATAGTTGAGAAGTAAAATTGGACAAAAGGGGTAGGATTTAACGGTAATAAACTGGGGAGAATTTAGCAAGGCCTGTTTGTTCAGATTCTTCTGGACATCTATGGGTCTTCAAAGTTCACATTAGGGTCATATGGCCTACTTCAAGGGAAGGTCAACTGTTTTATGGCCTGGGTCAGGGAAGAAGGGCAGGAGGAGGTCAAAGAATGACCTTCTTGCTTCTGTTCTTTCCTCAAATATCAAGTTGTTAGAGTAGTGTGTCTTGAACTCCATCAAATCATAGATCTAAGCATAAAAGCTATAATCATAAAGCTTTTAGAGTCAAATATATGAGAATATCTCTGTGACTTAGGGAGAGGCAAAATTTTGTGACACTGGTCACAGAAAGCCAGAAACATATATAAATTTCATCAAAATGTAAAACATCTACTCATCAAAAAGCTATTATTGAGACAATTAATAGGCAAGTCATCACATGACTAGGCAATTAACAGGCAAGTGCTCACCATGATTAATCATCAGGGAAATGCAATTTAAAACATAATGGGTTATGACTACATAGCCACCACAATGGCCAAAATTAAAAGACTGACAATTCCAAATGTTGGTAAGCATAGAGCAACAAGAACTCTAATACCCTGTTGATGGGAGTGTAGGAGTTAGAAACACTTTGGGGAAAATATCTGGCAGTTTCTTACAAATCTTAACTTATATTCCTACCCTTATAACCCAGCAATCCAATTCCAGGTATTTACTCATGAGAAATAAAAACATACATACACAAAAAGACATGTATAAGAACATTCATGGCCGGGCGCGGTGGCTCAAGCCTGTAATCCCAGCACTTTGGGAGGCCGAGGCGGGTGGATCACGAGGTCAGGAGATCGAGACCATCCTGGCTAATACGGTGAAACCCCGTCTCTACTAAAAATACAAAAAAACTAGCCGGGCGAGGTGGCGGGTGCCTGTAGTCCCAGCTCCTCGGGAGGCTGAGGCAGGAGAATGGCGTGAACCCGGGAGGCGGAGCCTGCAGTGAGCTGAGATCCGGCCACTGCACTCCAGCTTGGGCGACAGAGCGAGACTCCGTCTCAAAAAAAAAAAAAAAAAAAAAAAAAAGAACATTCATGGCAGCTTTACTCAATATATCCCCAAACTGGAAACAGCCCAGGTATAACTACCAATAGAACAATTTGGTATGTTCACACAATGAACTACTACTCAATAATAAAAAGACATGAACTACCGATAAAAGCAACAACATGAATGAATCTCAAAAATATTATGCTGAGTGAAAAAAGCCTTTCACAAAAGAGTGTACATATACTGTATGATTCCATTAAGCAAATGAAATCTACGGTAGAAAACATTAAAACTCTGGGGCAAGTGGGGCAGGGATTGCGTGATAAGGAGCAAAAGGGAACTTTCTGGGGTGATGGTAATGTTCTAGAACTTCATTGAGGCTCAAGTTACATGAGTGTATGTGTGTGTTAAAATTCAGTGAATGTACACTTAAAATTTGTGTATTTTCCTGCATGTAAATTCTGCATCAAATGAAAGGAAACTGTAAACATACATTTATCTCTGATTGATACCCATGTTGAAGCACTTGAGAGAAATAAGGTATTTGAAATGCCTCAAAAATTAGGTTGACTGAGAGAGAGGCAGATGAGTGGATAGATTGAGGAAGCATTTATAATAAACTGTTAAGGTAAAATTAGGTGGTGAGTATATAGGGGTTCATTATGAAATTCTTTTCAGTATGATATATATTTGGAAAAAATTTATAATAAAATGTTTATTATATGTTATAATATATATTATTATAATATTTATAATAAAATGCTTATTAGATTATTATTTGGGGAAATTCAGTGCATATACACTTAAGATTTGTGCATTTTATTGAATTTAAATTTTATAACAAAAGAAAAACTAAACAAATATTGAACTCTGGGTAATGACAGGCACAAAGGATTTAAAAGTGCAATTTTTTAAAAAATATGTCAACATTTAAAATGGATAGATAGATAGATTAGTGCTCAAACAAGAACCATAAAATGTTAATGGTAGAATCTAGATGGTGGGTATATTTGTTTTTATTGTAAAATTCTTGTATTTTTATTGTTTGAACATTTTCAAAATAAATTGTTGAGGAAAAAAAACTCATCAAGGGTGTAGGGCCTCTATTACTAAATGAAGGAAGAAAAAAAATCGATACTGGGGCTAATTAACAGCCTGCCCCAGTGAATAATGTTTACCTACTGAGCGGTCCATTCTCACCCATTCCCTCCCATCCCACCTTCTCTATGAATTAAATTCTATCCTCAAAGAGTCATTCCTTTAAACTCTGACCCTTGTTGAAATTCAAATACAGTACTTTGATAATTCCTTATTGCCTCCCTTGGATTATATTTCCTCCGGTCCCCTAGAACTCTGACTTACTCTTTTCTCTCCCTGTGACCAGCAGTCACTATTAACATGCATCTGACTCCCAAGCACTCACTTCCCTTGCTACAGCTGCATATGTCCACATGATTCGTAGATAGTTCCTTGGAAAACTATATCACTGCCACCTCAAAGCCAGTATTCCCTTTTTTTTTTTTTTTTTTTTTTGGAGACAGGGTCTGGACCTGTTGCCTAGGCTGGAGTGCAGTGGTACAATCGTAGCTCACTGCAGCCTCAAACTCCTGGGCTCAAGCAATCCTCCTGCTCCAGCCTCCTAAGTAGCCAGGACAACAGGTCCTGGCTGCTTATTTCCAGCTAATTATTTTATTTTTTGTAGAGATGGGCTCTTGCTATGATGCCCAGGTTGGTCTCCAACTCCTGGCCTCAAGCAATCCTCCCATCTTTGCCTCCCAAAGTGCTGGGATTACAGGCATGACCCACAGCTCCTAGACAAGGCCAATATTTTCAAAACCAAAACTCTCCTCCCTCCTACACCCTCTGTATGTGTTATTAGTACCACCATTATTCCCAGGATACAGATTTACCTCATTCATTCATTCAATAGTTACTGGGTTTTACTTTGAAATCCCTCTGCTAGAAGTAGATGAACAAAGCGGACATAATCCCTGCACTTTCGAGGCTTACAGTTTATTACAATCTAGTTGCTCCTTCCCTCCTTTTTCCTTTCCACGTTTAATGAATAAACAGTAATCATTTTATTGCCTGAGAGAAAGGAGAGGGCTCCAGGGGTCATCAATTAATTATCGCCCAGGTTACACTGGGTTACCCACCCATCACTCCTATGTGCATGGCCCTTCAGGCCCAGTGATTTGGTACTTCTGCACCCTGTTTAGGGCATTCTACTAGTTTCTGAAGCTGCGTATGTTTCATTCTGCTGTATATCCCAGTTTGCCTGGGACAGTACTGGTTTATGCTTATTGTCCCAGCATAATTATTAATAGTGCCCCCTTTCACTGTCAAATGTGTCCTGGTTTGGCGAATACATTGTGTGACCACCCACTCCTGAACCACACACAAACATTTCTAATCTGAGCACCTACTACTTCTTCATGCAAGCCAGCAGGCCAGTGGAGCCCCTCTGCTTCCAGAAACTAATAGATTCTGTGGTGTTAGGAAGCACTAGCTCTTCTCCTCTGTTCTTCTAAGAGGGATCATCTGTCCTAGGGAATTTCCTTTGCCTAAGAGTTTGGACTTTTAAACATAAAAGCCATGAAGGGTTGCAGCCTCCTCCTAATTTCCCCACTCAGCCAGATCCCTTGCCTTAGATAGGGGGAGGAAAAGAACTTAGAGAAAAGGCCTGATTTATGATTTCAAAATATCCAAGATTTAGAACCTAGTTATTCATATACATGCTCTCTTCTAATCACGAAAGGTCTTAAAAGACATAAGTTTCCTATTCCCTTTTTAAAAATCTATACTCTTTCTCTCCTCTTTCCCATTGTAAAAACGAAGTAAGAAAAAAAAAATTCGCAAATTGGGCAGCCCTCAGAATTGCAGATTTGGAGCGACTCGAGCAATACAACGTGGCCAGAGCAAATTTATGGACAGAGAGAGGAAGGTGACATATAGAAAACGGAAGTGAGATACAGAAACAGCCAGATTGGTTAGAGCTCAGCCTTTGCCTTATTTGGACACAGTTTGAACAGTTGGCTGCCTGTGAGTGGATCCTATTCTTCTGCCTCAGGATTGACTGACTCAGCTCTTGTTACATACTCCTACATCAGGTTCATAGTTTGTCTACCTACTAAGTTAGTTACGGTTTGTCCATAAGGACTCAAGTATGTGAGTACAGAGGCTTTCTCAGGCCAGATTTTAGTTTAACAAGGGTAAGCTCATTAAATGCTTGTTGAAGTTACAAATATTAGCTATTTGCACCTTACTGTGTTTGAGTTACAGTTCTTTTCCTAAGTACTGTACAGGTCTAGACAAAAAGAAAGCAGCTAGGTATCTAAAAGATTAAAAAGGCCTAGATGAGAGAATGTACAATTCCATAAGGCAGCTAAAATAAACTTGGTTTACATTTGCCCAACTGTATATGGCCCCTCCTCTTTGCTTTCACACTGTATATAATTCTGTACAGGGATATTAGAATCAAGTTTTCCCCTTTTTGTTCCCTCATTGCCTTTCTGCATCATGAACAATAGTGCCTGAGATGCTGACTTCAGAGTTGAGACAGGCAATTGGGCCAAAACCTGTTGAACCTCAGTAAATATAAAACATGAGTGGCAGAAAGAAAGAAAGAAAAAGAGAGAGAGAGAGTGCGAGAGCATCCAAATACAAAGAAAGAAGTCAAATAATCCTCATTTGCGGGTGATAAAATCTTATATTTGGAAAAACCTAAAGACTCCACCGAAAAACTATTAGAGCTGATAAATTCAGTGAAGTTGAAGTATACAAAATCTACAAAAATCAGTAGCATTTCAGTATGTCAACGCTGAACAATCTGAAAAAGAAATCACGAAAGTAATCTCACAATAGGTACACATAAAATAAAATACTTAGAAATTAATCAAAAAAATGAAATATCTCTATGATGAAAACTGTAAAACACTGATGTAAGAAATTGAAGACACAAAAAAATTGAAAGATATTCCATGTTCATGGACTCGATCAATATTATTAAAATGTCCATATTACCCAAAGCACTCTACAGAGTCACTGCAAGCTCTATCAAAATACCAATGACATTCTTCATAGAAATAGAAAAAAATTATAAAATTTATATGCAACCACAAAAGATCCAAAAGAGCCAAAGCCATTCCGAACAAGAAGAATGCAACTGGAGGAACATTACCTGACTTTAAATTATGCTACAGTTATTATAACCAAAACAGCATGGTACTGGCATGAAAACAGACCCATAGACCAATGAAACAGAATAGAGAACCCAGAAATAAATTCATACATCTACAGTGAACTCATTTTCAACAAAGGTGCCAAGAACATACATTGGGGAAAGGACAGTCTCTTCAATAAATGGTGCTGGGGAAACTGGATATCCATATGCAGAAGAATGAAACTAGAGTCCATCTCACTATATACAAAAATCAAATCAAAATGGATTAAAGACTTAAATCCAACACCTCGAACTATGAAACTACTACAAGAAAACAATGGGAAAACGCTCCAGGACATTGGACTGGGCAAAGATTTCTTGAGTAATATCCCTCAAGCACAGGCAACCAAAACATGAGCGGGACTTTTAGGGTGCACCACTCTCAACACCTGAGAAGCAAAACCGTGAAAATAAAAGCAAAAATTCCCCCCGACCCAACTCTCCAGGTCTCCTAGTCATTCTTCAAGTTCTGAGTCAATTTATGCCTCATACTATGATTTTAAAACATAGGTTTTAAAATCCAGACAGACTACATTCAGACCCAGATTCCCTATTATCCTTTGCCTTAGTTTGATAATCTGTAAAATGGGGCTAATCTCTCCCAAGGCTATGCTGAGGATGACTGCCAAATGTAAAGTACTTATATGGTGCACCATATAAATGCTTTGCACCAACCTTATATATCTTAAGCACCTGGTCAATGCATGCTGGCATCATATTTGCCAAGAGTTATCCCAGGTAGGAGTGATAGAGCCCTGGCCTATCACAGATAGGCCCTGGCCTCCTCTAGGTGCACACAGCCTTCCAAAAATAATAGTAATTAAAGCATTGTAACAACACTGACTTAAACTCCTCTGGTCGGGACCGCCCTGTGACTATGTCTGGAATATGTCTAAATTAGCACCCACCACTGTTTTATAAGTGTCTTCAAAGCCCGTCTCCTCCCAGGCCTTGAACCCCTGGGCACAGAGACGAGCTGCTGATCCCTTCGGGCGCTCGCCCCTGCACTGTGCCTGGCCCTCAGCAGGCCCTCCCGACTGTCCTTGCTGACAACAGGAGGGCTGTTGGCGGCACTGACAAATCAAGCGGGTGTCGGACCTCAGCGCCTAGAGCGAGCGGTCTGCCTCCCTCCTTTCCGCCGGGTCTCAGTCTCCCGCCCAGATCCCCTCCCACCGGCAGTAGCGAAGAGCCTGTCCCAGCCTTGACCCCATCCATTCTCTCAGCTTACTCTCAGGGTCCGAAACAAGAAAAGGCCAGCAGTTCAGCAAAGTCTCTGACCTCTATTCCACTCGACCTCGCCCTCCTTGCTGCTGCGCCTACAATCCCAGGCCCACCGGCTGGCTTCCCCCAGACAGCCCCGGCTGCGATTCCCCTACCAGACTTGGCAGTTCCCCAGGGTGTTCGCATTAGCGCCAAGGGGAAACATTCGTTGTTAATTACGTTGCCTCTTAATGATGAGCGTCTGCCGGGCGGCTCCTCTGAGAAGAAGGGGAAAGTGTTGGGAATCGCAACATTTCTGGCCCTGAGCTCTGGAAGGATAGAGGTCCGCTAGGAGCCCAGGGCTGAGAAAACGCACGACCCCGGGGGTCCGTCCACCTCTTCAGGGAACCCACACATTCCACAGATCGCTGTGAAACAGAAAATAAATAAGTGTTCCTTCTGAAGACCAAGGGCGTCTCTCCAAGATAGATTCCGTCCTCTTCCCTTGGGCTTCTTGGTGAGGGCGACCCTCCCTGCTGAGAACGCTTCCCTGCAGCTCAATGTAGCAAAGAAATGTCCCTCTTCACTTGTGTGAGTTTGCTAACAGCGCACGCAAGGCTTCTCGGGTGAAAGAGGCCTGGGCCACTTCTTTTGAAGCCCTAAATGTATTTTTTAAATGAATACATGCCAAACAGATATAAAAAGTTGTAATTGTGCTGTATTTTAAAGGGCCGCCTTGATTACCAGTGTTCTTTACACGCATGCAACTGTAATTGCTGCCTGCATAAGCTCATCGAGAGATAAGGCCTAAAGGCCATATGTGAGGCCAGGATCAAATGGCTCTTCTCTCCCCTCTGAGACGAGCTCTGTGCCGGCAAATGCACAGGGAGGGGAGGGGAGGGGAAGCGGCCTGAGAGAGGGGGCGGGAGGAGAATTAACCCTATAGCAGAGACAGTGAGGTTTAAAAAAATAAGTGGACTTGAGAACTGGGTTCATATTGGGTGCCCGTTAGGATACTTCACCTTCTTCTTGCCTCATTACCCATCTGTAAGCTAAGGAATGTTGAAAGAGGCTTTGTTCTCCAACAAAGATTAAAAACAGTTCTAAGGAGAAAAGAGGCCACGAGCCAGGAAGCAGAAGTGCATTGCTAAGAGCACCCTGAAGATGTTTCTTTCCTCCTACTAGTCTCCCTCCTCTCCTCCCTGAGATGGAAACAAAATGCTTTAACAGGCAGTTGGCAAAGAACATGATTCATCCCAACCAAGTAGAGAGTTTTTCCTTGTGTTTGATATTTATTAAAATCTTGGAATTCCACACTTCATCCACTTTCCCCAAGGCTTCCCTTCATGCATAAACAGCAAAAAGGATGCCGCTTGTTACATAAGCTTGTTAGGCTGCAAAAGCCCAACATTCTGTTTTCTCCCTAAGTGGGGTGCGGGAGGAAGCATGTGTTTATTATGCATTGCAAAGAGCTTTGCACTACCTAAAAATCAAAGTAATTAGGCAGTGCAAGTCAAAAATAGTTTTGAAATGTTATCAATAAAGTGACAAAACACTTTTTTTAGATTTCCGAGAAATGCATTCCTGACTTAATATCATTGCTCCTGCTCTCCGCATTTGCTACTAGAAAAGAAAGGCCTTCTGTCTCAGTCTATCTTTGCACCATCACCTGGACACCCTCCGAGATGAGTCACAGGCAGAGGAAATTATCGTGATTGCGTATTGTTTAGTCTCTAAACTTCAGCTGTGCGAACTGCTTCCTGGGCAACCCAGTTGCCTGCCATTTAACCTGCCTGGATGGATGAGCTCATTAACGAGCCGCCCCACAGGCTTTCTTGACTGACTCTTCTCCAGTCCCTAGTTCTCTTTTTTCACCCAGTGCTCACTGGTTCACCAGCCTTCCTTGTGTGGTGAAGCAAGTCCTCACCCCACTCTCACTGCACTCCTCCCCCTTCCTGGAGGAGACCTTAGAAAGTGTGACAGGAGCAGTCATTCCAAGCATCCAGTGGAGCCTGCACTTTTCACAAAGGCCACCCTTTCTCCGGGATGCCACCAACTCCTCAGTGCCCTCCTCCCGGGTTCCTTGGGAGGGAGGGGAATCAAGTCAGCAATTCTTTCTTCCTCCTTTCTTCTCCAAGAGGCTGCTTCCTGTCGCGGGTCAGCGCCAGCCTAGTAGGGAACCCTGAATTCCTCTCATTGTTTTCCCCCTTACAGAGAAGCAGAGTGGCCCCAGACTGTAGGAAGCCCTCCTAGGAGTCTCATTGAGGGCTCTCGCAGCTACCAGTTGGGGGTTGGGGGAGAGGGGTGAGGAGAGATGGAAAGCCTTGGGTTTTAATGTTTATGTAAGAAACAGCAATTCAGGCTCTCCCTCGCCCATGTGTCCTGTGGTGAGTGTGTCTCTAGGGAAAATCCTGGTATTTGCTTTCCAGCTTAAAAAAATTTAATTATCAAGATCCTGACTTTTTGTGCCTTGGCTTCCTGCTTTCTAAGAAAGCCAAAAGCGCATGGATTAAATAAAATTAAGTCCAGACTTCCTTTTGTGGACCCCAAGAGAACACTGCTCCTCTCCTCCCGGCCACTCTTTTCTCAGTGTGCCCCACCCCATCTCTAGCTCTTATTGTTTCCTTTTTACTTCCCTTCCTGCCTCTCCAACCATCTTATTTAATTGGCTTCTGGGTCTTTTTATGATTTAATTTTTTTTTTCCATTTTTGTCACTCTTGAACCCAATTCTATCCTTGACACTATTTCAATCAGCTTCAGCCAGGAGCTAGTAGTGAAGAAAATCTTGGACAAAATTGAAAAGTGCTGGCCCGGCGCCGTGGCTCAAGCCTGTAATCCCAGCACTTTGGGAGGCCGAGACGGGCGGATCACGAGGTCAGGAGATCGAGACCATCCTGGCTAACACGGTGAAACCCCGTCTCTACTAACAAATACAAAAAACTAGCCGGGCGAGGTGGCGGGCGCCTGTAGTCCCAGCTACTCGGGAGGCTGAGGCAGGAGAATGGCGTGAACCCGGGAGGCGGAGCTTGCAGTGAGCTGAGATCCGGCCACTGTACTCCAGCCTGGGTGACAGAGCAAGACTCCCACTCAAAAAAAAAAAAAAAAAAAAATTGAAAAGTGCTGCTTGTTTTTTTTTGTTTGTTTGTTTGTTTTTCCTTTTAGAGGTTTTAACCTAACTTCTATCAAGAGTCTTCTAGCGGTCAAGAGCACCTCAAGCCACTTCCTTTTACCGAGGATCCTGGAACCGCTTTTTAAAATTTGATAGATGTCAGGCCTCTGCGCCCAAGCCAAGCCATCGCATCCCCTGTGACTTGCACTTATACGCCCAGATGGCCTGAAGTAACTGAAGAATCACAAAAGAAGTGAAAATGCCCTGCCCCTGCCTTAACTGATGACATTCCACCACAAAAGAAGTGAAAATGGCCGGTCCTTGCCTTAAGTGATGACATTACCTTGTGAAAGTCCTTTTCCTGGCTCATCCTGGCTCAAAAAGCTCCCCCACTGTGCACCTTGTGACCGCCCCCCACTCCTGCCCACCAGAGAACAACCCACCTGTGACTGTAATTTTCCTTTACCTACCCAAATCCTACAAAACGGCCCCACCCTTATCTCTCTTCGCTGACTCTCTTTTCGGATTCAGCCCGCCTGCACCCAGGTGATTAAAAAGCTTTATTGCTCACACAAAGCCTGTTTGGTGGTCTCTTCACACGGACGCGCGTGATAATAAATGCCCCAAAGTCACACAAACTGTAGAATATCTTAGGTGTTTACACTAAACAAATTATTCCTTAACACACACTCACAAAACAATGTAACTCAAGATGTCATGTAAGTCTAAATATGAAGCTCCTTGTGAATTTGGGACCCTAGTCAAAACCTCTGGTGTCCATTTCTCCTTGAAGAACCTTGTGGCCCACATATTGCTCTTCTTATCTTGGCTCAACTAGCTACTGGGGAATCTGAGCAGCAGGGCAGAGTATTGATTCCTCTATTACCAGTCCCCTCCCCTGCCTGGGCAGTCTGAGACTCCCTCTCCCCAACAGGGCACTCAGTTGAAAATGGTGGCTTTCTGCCTTCAGGTGTCCACTGATGATTGTTAATAACGTTATTTTAAAACCATGGCTGGTTTTCCAACACCACACACAAGGGTGTTTTTAAATTAATTGATTTTTAACTCTGTTTTTAAGTGAATAAAAGTGTTTTAGAATTAGCAGCATTTGAAAGAACAGCAGATGCAATTGCTGGAGCTGAGTGATAGGTACTCAGGAATCATTGTGCTGGACTTTCTACTTTCATGTATGTTAGACATTTCCATAACAAAAATAAAATATAAGTAAAATGCTCTTTAAATTTACTCTAAATACTAGCATTAAGAATAAAATGTTCTGGGTTGGGTGCTGTGGCTCACTCCTGTAATCCCAACACTTTGGGAGGCCGAGGTGGGTGGATCAATTGAGGTCAAGAGTTTGAGACTAGCCTGGCCAATGTGGAGAAACCCTGTCTCTACTGAAAAAAAAAAAAATCCAAAAGAATAAGCCAGGTGTGGTGGCACATACCTGTAATCCCAACTACTCAGGAGGCTGATGCAGGAGAATTGCTTAAACCCAGGAGGTGGAGGTTGCAGTGAGTAGAGATTGTGCCACTGCACTGCAGCCTGGATAACAGTGAGACTCCATCTCAAAATAAAATGTTCTGAATGAATTTCTCTTTCTAAGTTGAGAGAACAACCTTTACCACTATTTCCTAAAGAAAATTTTTGTCTGGCTTTCTGGGGGTATGTTTGTGTGTGTGTTTGAGATTTGTTTAGTACAATCTGAGATATAGGATCCAGATGATGATGATTTTGAGACAGTGTCTCACTCTGCTGCCCAAGGTGGAATACAGCAGCATAATCACGGCTCATTGCAGCCTCAACCTCCTGGGCTCAAGCAATCTTCCCGCCTCAGCCTCCTGAGTAGCCGAGACCACAGTTTTGTGCCACCATCCCTGGCTAATTATTTTTTTGAGACAGGGTCTCCATATGTTGCCCAGGCTGGTATCAAACTCCAGGACTCAAGCAATCCTCCTGCCTCAGCTTCCCAAAGTGCTAGAGGCATGAAACACCGTGCTGGGCTAGCAAGACCCATTTTATTGTTAAACTATGTTTTTGTAACGTTAAAAATATTATAATTATTTTAAAGCAGTTGACTTCATTGAAAAACATTTATTAAGACTTACTAAATGTGAAGCTGTAACAAATAAGATGTAAGAAAAATAATTATAGACTTGTAAATTTGGAGTAGCACTGTTAAGTAGCAAGAAAAGCTCAGGAGAGCAGACTCCAATCAGGGGAAGAGGCAATAGGAACGGTTTTTCAGAGAAGCTGGCCTTTAAGCTGAGCCTTGAAGGATAAGAGAAATTTCACCAGACTAGACAAGTAGGAGGAGGTGGAGTTATTCCAAGGAGAAATTGTGGGAGTTCAGGCCCCAAGGTAAGTGTCTAGCATATTTGAAGTTTGCTGAGTACATCTGTGTGTACCTGCAGGATGTGCATTTGTCTGGGAGAATGCTGGGGGCAGTGGAAAGACCAAGATAAAGGTAAAGTTCTGAATGTGTCTCCCCAAATTCATACGTTAAAACAATCCCCAATGTGAGACTATTAACAGGCAGCCTTTTGGGAAGTCAGGCTCAGTTCTCATGAATGGGATGAGTGCCTTTATAAAAGAAGCTGAAGGCAGCTCATTTACCCCTTCCACCATGTGAGGATGTAGCAACCAGGCACTATCCACAAGGCAGAGAACAAACCCTTACCAGACACCAAATCTGCTTCCACCTTGATCTTGGACTTTCCAGCCCTCAGAACTGTGAGCTGTAAATTTCTGTTTATAAGTTACCCAGGCTACAGTATTTTTGTTATAGCAGCTATAATGAAATATCTGAGACTGGGTAATTTACAAAGGAAAGAGGTTTGAATGACTCACAGTTAATGAGTCAGGCGTTGGCATAGCTGGGGAGGCCTCAGGAAACTTACAAACATGGCAGAAGGCAAAGAAGAAGCAAGTACCTTTTTCACAAGGCAGCAGGAAAGAGAGAAGAGCAGGGGAAACCAGCACTTATAAAACCCTCAGATCTCATCAGAACTCACTATCAGGAGAACAGCATGGGGGAAATTGCCCCCATGATCCAATCACTTCCCCCCAGGTCCCTCCCTTGACACGTGGGGATTACAATTCGAGATGAGATTTGGGTGGGGACACGGAGCCAAATCATATCAGACACCACGCTAAGAAGTTGAAGCTTTAACTTTTAGGCCAGTAAGTCTGTGGTGGGGCCCAGGAATCTGCATTTATCAAGTTTTTTAGGTGATTTTGATGCAGGTCGTCTGAAGATCTTGCTGTAATAAATACTGTTCACAGGGGCTCTGTGAAAGATAAATGAAATTTATAGAAAGTGACAGAAGACACATTTTTATAAAATGGTAGCATGGTATTAAGTGTGAAGTACCAAAGAGACATAAAACTTGAACCCAGTCCTCAACACATAATTAAAGTAGGCTAAGATTTACTACAGTCACTAGGCATGGTTGTGCAGGCTGTGCACTGCACCACGATGCCATCTAAGAAGGTACTGTTCACATTTTAGACATCATAGATTTGTGTATTTGTTATAATTTTTGGCAGATAAGTCCAATGTCTTATTCTAATAAAAAGAGTATACTACAGCAATTTTTCAACAGATGGAAATAAAGTGTCTTGAGGTAGTGGTATATTGTTATATTAATGGCTCCAGTGAATCACATTTCCTGGTATCCACACCCTTCTTTTGTCCTCTGCCATATTAATGCTGAGCCATTGGGAAATCAGCAAATGTGACACAGGCAGACTTTGCAAAATTCCCAATGATCTAAGGCAAGTTCTCTGTGATTTTTATGGACTTTCCCTTACCATCGAAAGATGGCTGCTGCTGATCCAAACATCTATAGGGATCACATCTGCATTCAAAGTAGGTAGAAAAGGAGCAGCGTAGGCAATGCCAACCAGAGTGTCTTTTCTCTCTTCTCTTCTCTTTTTTCTTTTCTTTTCTTTTGACAGAGTTTTACTCTGTCACCCAGGCTGAAGTGCAACGAAGCAATCATAGCTCATTGCAATTTCAAACTCCTGGGCTCAAGTGATCCTCCTGTCTCAGCTTCCCAAGTAGCCAGAAGTATAAGGTGTGTGCCACCACAACTGGCTAATGTCTTTTTATTTATAAAGACAGGGGACTCACTATGTTGCACAAGCTGGTCTCAAACTCCTGGCCTCAAGTGATCCTCCTCCTGCTGCCTCCCAAAGCACTGGGATTACCGGTGTAAGCTACCATGCCTGGCCCCAGAGCTGCTTTTATTAGAAAAACAAATTTTTTTCCAGCAACATTCCAGCAGACTTTCATTTATATCTCATTGATCTTTGTCATTTGGCCATTGTTAGCTGCAAGGGAGTCTGGAAAATGGAATATTTAGGTTTTCCAAGCCTCTGTAGTAAAACATGACAAGGAAATAGGAGTTTAGGAAAGGATATTGGGTTGACTAAATAGCAGTGCCACTGTGGAACTTTTAATTGTGGGTCCCATACATAACCATGCTCCTATTTATACCACTGTGTTAGGCCATTCTTGCCTTGCTAGAAAGAAATACCTGAGGCTGGGTAATTTATAAAGAAAAGAGGTTTAATTGGCTCAATTTCTACAGGCTGTACAAGCAAAGTACCAGCATCTGCTCAGCTTAGGGAGAGGCCTCAGGGAGCATTTACTCATGAGAGAAGGTGAAGCAGGAAAGGGTGTGTCACATGGTGAGAGTGGGAGTGAGATGGGGGGAGGTGCAACACTTTTACATAACCAGATCTCCTGAGAACTCACTATTGCAAGGACAAGCCATGCAGGATCTACCTTCATGACCCAAATACCTCCCATCAAGCCCCACATCTAACACTGGGGATTGCATTTCAACATGAGATTTGAGGGGACAAATATCCAAAGTATATCAACCACAAATGTATACAACATGGAGACTGGAAGCTGCTAGCCAAATTGTAAGCTTTATCTTACAATTCAAAGGGAAGAAATTATCTCCAAGCCATTGATTTATTCAACAAATATTTACTGAGGATAATTCTACAAGTTAGGCATTGAGCCAGGCTTTGAAATACCATCCTGAGATCCAGGAATGGACCTGCTGTTCTGTAAGACAAAGAATTCAGCCTCCCTGTAGGCCTGGAGAGAAGGGATAAAGATTGGCAACAGCCTCTCATTTCACTGTAACTTCCGTTTTCACATCTATTTCATTTTTCTTTTCTTTCTTTCTTTCTTTTTTTTTTTTTTTTTTTTTTTTTTTTTTTTTTTTTGACAGTCTTGCTCTGTCATCCAGGCTGGAGTGCAGTGGTGTGATCTTGGCTTACTGCAGCTTCCACCTCCTGAGTTCAAGTAATTCTAGTGCCTCAGCCTCCTGAGTAGCTGGGATTATAGGCGTGTGACACCATGCCCGGCAATTTTTGTTTTTTTAGTAGAGATAGGGTTTCGCCATGTTGGCCAAGGTGGTTTCGAACTCCTGACCTAAAGTGATCCACCTACCTCTGCCTCCCAAAGTGCTGGGATTACAGGTGTGAGCCACTGTGCCTGGCCTTCATCTATTTCCTCTTTTAACTTCCATTTCCATTCCCATTTTTCTTGTATCAGTTAGCTTTTGCTGCAATAACTAACAATCCTGAAATTTTGTAGCTTAAAACAACAATCATGTATTATTACTCACAAGTCTGCAGGTCAAGTGGCTGGTTCTTCTGATCTGGCCCAGGCCTAGCTGATCCCAGCTGGATTTGCTCATGTGTTTGCAATTCACCAGCGGGTCAGCTGAGGTCATTTGGCCTAGGATGGCCTCACTCACATGTCTGGTGGTTGGTGCTGGCTGTCAGCTAGGGCAGTGGGGTAACAGGGCCACGTGTCACTCATTCTCCAGCAGGCTTGCTGAGGCTTATAACTAAGGTGGTGGTTACAGGTTTCTCAAGAGTAGGAAGAGTGGGCAAGCCCTAATGTCCTAGGACTTTTCAAGTTTCTGCTTGTGTCATATTTGCTACCCGTTCCATTGATCAAAGTAAGTCACAAGCTTGGCCCAGATTCCAGAGATGGAGAAATAAAGTCCATCTCATGATAGGTGGAGCTGCAATCACACTGCAAGGGCAAGAGAGCAGGGGAGGGAAGAATTTGTGCTCATTTTGTTAATTCCCACACTTCTTTTCTTCTGCTACATAGGACCCCAAAAATTTGTTAAGCTGCTTAATGATCTTTGAGGCCAGATGCAATTCACCTCTATCAAACATTGGTAATAGTGCCTCTGCACTATTAGGGGAAAAAAATAATAAAAGCCAGGCATGGTGGCTCATGCCTTTAATCCTAGCACTTTGGGAGGCTAAGGTGGACAGATTGCTTGAGCTCAGGAGTCCAAGACCAGCCTGGGCAACATGGCAAAAACCAACTCTACAAAAAATACAAAAATTATCTGGCTGTGGTGGCATGTACCTATAGTCCCAGCTACTTGGGAGGCTGAGGTGGGAAGATCACTTGAGCTCAGGAGGTGAAGGTTGCAGTGAGTTGAGATCATGCTACTGAGCTCCACAACAGAATGAGACCTTGTCGCAAAACAAAAAACAAAGCCTGAATTATCCACCACTAACTCCTAAGCCAGTGGCTGTCAACATTTATGAACTAAGACCCATTAGCAAGAAATTTATTTTACAGCATCCAGAACATACAGGTACACTTTTTTTTTTTTTTTTTTAAAGAAAAATAAGTTATAGGCCAGTCGCAGTGGCTCACACCTGTAATCCCAGCACTTTGGGAGGCTGAGGTGGGTGGGTCACTTGAGGTCAGGAGTTCGAGTCCAGCCTGACATGGTGAAACCCCATCTCTAGTAAAAATACAAAAATTAGCTGGGTGTGGTGGTGCACGCTTATAATCCCAGCTACTTGCGAGGCAGAGGCAGGAAAATGACTTGAACCCGGGAGACAGAGTTTGCAGTGATCCAAGATCGTGCCACTGCACTCCAGCCTGGTAACTGAGCAGTACTCCATCTCAAAAAAAAAAAAAAAAAAAGAAAAGAAAAGAAAAGTAACTTATGGCCCACTAAATTAATTAACCACTCACTAATGGGTTATCATCTGTAGTTTGAAAAGCATTTTCATAAACTGAGGCCAGGAACACCACTTTTCTAGGCAAAGGGAACAGCAGGTTCCTTTTGAGGGGTTTAATAAAGAGCCTGAGTTTGGAGCTTGCAGGATCAAAAGAAGATCAGCATGTGGGGAGCCTACTGAGTGGGAGATGAGGTGGGAAATGTAGACGAGGGTCTGCCAGGAAGGTCTGTAGGCTATGGCAGGGCGTTCGGGACTTACTCTTTAAAAAATAAAAAATAAAGGATCTTGCTGTGTTGCCCAGGCTGGTCTTAAACTCCTAGGCTCAAGGGAGGGATTCTCCTCCTTCAGCATCCTGAGTAGCTTGGATCAGGAGCATGCTGCTGTGCCTGGCTTCCATTATTCTAATGGAAGCTCCCAGTGGTTTTAAGCAGGGAAGTGACGTGATATAATCTATTTTCCAAAATAGTTTCTCCTGACCTCATGCACAGCCCTAAAATGATTGCAGAATGACCTAATTTTCTCTAAATTTAAAACAAGCCTGGAATGGTTTTAAGACCTTCCATAGAGAATTCTTTCACGCTCCCCCACAGTCATTCAGTGAAACTCATTTCCTGGTTCCTTTCCCTCCACAAGGGCGCCTACCCTTTGCTGAGCAATCTGGAGACCAGAATCCTGCAGAAGTAAGAGTACTGAAGTTTTAAAATTCCTCTATCAAGTTCAGTACTTTTATTATCCTTCTGTCAATAAAACTCCACATATCTGCTGGCCACACTGCCCTCCTGGCTGGAGTCATGCATACCCATGGATTTTTTTTTTTTTTTTTTCTGATTTGCAACATTGACACTGGAAGGACATCTGTAAGTTTTGGCAACTGGCTCCTCACAGCTTGGAAGCAGGTCTCCTCTCCCAGTGGGGGTCTCCATCTCTGCTGGGACATCTGCAGTGCCTGCTGTTGGGAGCTGCCACACATGGTCTGAGTCGGAGTCACACAGACTGAAAAGGAAGCTGGGAGAGGGATTGCTTAGAGGAGACAAGCAGATTTCCCAGAGCCTGGGCCTCCTTGGCTGGTCCCCAGGAGATGAGTTCCAGCTGCTTTTCTTTTTTGCTTCTTCTTCCTCTCCCCATCCCCCTTTCCGGTTTGGGGCCCCCTTTCCCTCCCTCCTTCGGCCAACCCACAGTCCAGACAATATTTCGGGTGGAAAACATCAGTCAAAAAAGAAGAATCCAGGGAATGAGAAACTGAAAAGCTGAGGGGGAGCTCCCCTCTTCTGAAAGCCTGTTCCACAGATCTGTCACCTCTCGTCTGGGAAGGATGACGAGGTGCAGCAAACACATTCAAATGTGTGTTCCTGTGACCTGTCAGCCCCTCACTTCCCTCTGCCCTCTCTCCACTTCCCCTTCCCACACTAATGACTTGCCCCAAGTCTGTGGCGAGCATTCAAACAGATTTATTTTCTTTGTGGTTTCCAAAATAGACACTTTCAAAGCTTAGAGGTAAAGATACTGGTAGGAAAAGGGATATCGAAGGGAGAGGAGGAAGAGGAAAGAAAGAAGTGGCATTGAAAAGTAGAGCAGGCCAGGCACAGTGGCTCATAGCTGTAATTCCTGCACTTTGAGAGGCCAAAGTGGGCGGATCACTTGAGACCAGGAGTTTGAGACCAGCATGGGCAACATCATGAGGCCCCATCTCTACCAAAAAAAAAAAAAAAATTAAATTAGTAAGGCTTAGTGGCAGGCCTGTAAACCCAGCTACTGATGAGGCTGCTGTGGGAGGATCACTTGAACCCAGGAGGTTGAGGCTTCAGTGAGCCATAAGCCGTGATTTTGCCACTGCACTTCAGCCTAGGTGACAGAGCTAGACCCTGTCTCAAAAAACAAAAAACAAAAAAAAAAAAGAAAGAGAGAGAGAGAGAGAGAGAGAAAGAAAGAAAGAAAGAAAGAAAGAAAGAAAGAAAGAAAGAAAGAAAGAAAGAAAGAAAGAAAGAAAGAAAGAAAGAAGAGAAAAGAAAAGTGGAGAAGCTAGTGAGTCAATAAATTGTAATGGTTAAAGGCAGGAGCTCCAGATTCACTCAAACCTGGTTTATAATCCTATAACTGCTGCTTATTGCCTTGTGAATTAAGGTTGTCTGTTTTAACTTCTCTGAGGCTCTGTTTCCCCATCTGTAAAATGGGTATAATTGTATCTGCTTATCTAAGTTAAAAACTGAGACTCTTCTTTTCTTTTCTTTTCTTTTCTGTTTCTGTTTCTTTTTCTTTTTCTTTTTTGAGACAGAGTCTCCCTCTGTTGCCCAGGCTGGAATGCAGTGGCGTGATCTCCGTTCACTGCAACCTCCACTTCTGGGTTCAAGCGATTCTCCTGCGTCAGCTTCCTGAGTAGCTGGAACTACAGGCATGCACCACTACACTTGGCTAATTTTTGTATTTTTAATAGAGATGGGGTTTCACCATGTTGGCTCTTTATAACTGAATATTATTCACGTAAAGGGAACATTGGAATAGCTGGCAGATACTTTCAAAGAAACAAAACCAGGAAACTAGCTGGTGAGGAGCTTTGGAAACACAGCTTTCAGCTGGATGCTGTATGTCTTTTTTTTTTTTTTAACAGACTGGTTCTCACTATGTTGCCCAGGCTAGTCTCAAACTCCTCCTGGCCTAAAATAATCCTCCAAAGTGATGGGATTACAGCATGAGCCACCCTATTTATGTATTTTAGGTATTTTGTTAAATGTTTATGGGTACATAGGTATATATATTTATGGGATACATGAGATACTTTGATCTAGGCATACAATGTGTAATAATCACATCAGGGTAAATGAGGTAACCATCACCTCTAGCATATATCATTTCTTTGTGTTACAAACATTCCAATTATACTCTTATAGTTATTTTTAAGTATGCAATAAATTATTGTTGACTGTAATTACCCTATCGTGCTATCAAATACCAGATTTTATTCATGCTTTCGAACTGCATTTGTTTACCTATTAACCATCCCCTCTTCCTGTCTTGCATCTGACCACCCATCCCAGCCTCTGGTAACTAACCTTCTACTATCTATCCCCTTGAGTTCAGTTGTTTTAATTTTTAGCTCCTGCAAACAAGTAAGAACATATGAAGTTTGTCTTTCCTGTGCCTGGTTTATTTTACTTACTATAATGACCATCCATGTTGCTACAAATGATAGGACTTTGTTTTTTAATGGCTAAATAGTACTCTATTGTGAATATGTACCACATTTCTTTATCCATTTGTCCATTGATGGACACTTAGGCTGCTTCCACATCTTGGCTACTGTGAATGGTGCTGGCAGTAAGCATGGGAGTGCAGATGTCCCTTTGATATCCTGATTTCCTTTATTTTGGATATCTACCTAGCAGTGGGATTGCTGGTTCATAGTGTAGCTCTATTTTAGTTTTTTGAGGAACCTTTGACTTGTTTTCCACAGCAGTTATACTAATTTACGTTGCCACCAACAGTGTATGAGGGTTCCCTTTTCTCCACATCCTTGCCAGTATCTGTTATTGCCTGTCTTTTGGATATAAGCCATTCTAACTAGGGTGAGATGATATTTCGTTGTAGTTTTGATTTCCTTTCTCTGATGACCGATGATGTTGAGCAACTTTTCATATACCTGTTTGCCATTAGTATGTCTTCTTTTGAGAAATATCTATTCATATCTTTTGTCCATGTTAAAAATTAGATTATTAGATTTTTCTCCTATAGAGCTATTTGAGCTTCATAGATAGTCTGGTTATTAAGTCCTTGTCAGAGGGATAGTTTGCAATATTTTCTCCTATTGTGTGGATTGTCTCTTCACTTTGTTTATTATTTCCTTTGTGGTGCAGAAGCTTTTTAACTTGATATATTCCCATTTGTCCATTTTTACCTTGGTGGCCTGTGCTTTTTATTACTCAAGAAATCTTTGCTCAGACCAATTTCCTGGAGAGTTTCCCCAATGTTTTGTTTTAGTAGTTTTGTAGATTCAGGCATTAGATTTAAGTCTTTAATCCATTTTTATTTGATTTTTGTCTATGGTGAGAGGGGTCTAGTTTCATTCTTCTGCATATGAATATCCACTTTCCCCAGCACCATTTATTGAAGAGACTGTTTTCTCCTCAGTGTATGTTCTTGGCACCGTTGTCAAAATTGAGCTCACTGTAGATGTATGGATTTATTTCTAGGTTCTCTGTTCCATTCCACTGGTATATGTGTCTGTTTTTATGCCAATACCATCCCGTTTTGGTTATAATAGCTCTGTAGTATAACTTGAAGTCAGGTAATGCAATTCCTCCACTTTCATTCTTTTTGCTCAGGATGGTTTTGGCTCTTTTCAGTATTCTGTGGTTCCATGGAAATTTTAAGATTATTTTTTCTATTTTTGTGAAGAATGACATCGGTATTTTGATAAGGATTGCACTGAATGTGTAAATTGCTTTGGGTGGTATGAACATTTTAACAATATTGATTCTTCCAATCCATGAACATAGAATATCTTTCAGTTTTTCTGTGTCTTCTTCAATTTCTTTCATTAATCTTTTGTAGTTTTCACTGTAGAGATCTTTCACTTTTTTGCTTAAGTTTATTCCTAGGTATTTTGTTTGTAGCTATTATAAATGAGATTACTTTCTTGATTTCTTTTTTAAATTATTCACTGTTGGCATATAGAAATGCCACTGACTTTCATATTTTGTATCCTGCAACTAGGCTGAATTTGTCTATCAGTTCTAATAGTTTTTTGGTAAAGTCTTTAGGGTTTTCCAAATGTAATATCATCTTTAAACAAGGATAATTTAACATCTTCCTTTCCAATTTGGATGTCCTTTATTTATTTCCCTTGTGTGATTGCTCTAGCTAGGATTTCCAGTACTATGTTGAATAACAGTGGTGAAAGTGGGCATCCTTCCATCAATGATAGACTGGATAAAGAAAACGTATTATATATACACCATGGAATACTATGCAACCATAAAAAGGAATGAGATATGTCCTTGGCAGAGATATGGATGAAGCTGGAAGCCATCATTCTCAGCAAACTAACACAGGAACAGGAAACCAAACACCACATGCTCTCATTCATAAGTGGGAGCTGAACAATGAGAACACATGGACCCTAGGAGGGGAATAACACACACTGGTCCAGTCCAGGGTGGGCAGTGCAGGGAGGGAGAGCACCAGGACAAATAGCTAATGCATGTGGGGCTTAAAACCTAGATGGTGGGTTGACAGGTGCAGCAAACCACAATGGCACACGTATACCTATATAACCTGCACATTCTGCATGTGTATCTAGAACTCAAAGTAAAACAAAAACTAAAAAAAAAAAAAAAAAAAAAAAAAAAAGAAAGTGGGTATCCTTGTCTTGTTCCAGATTTTAGAAGAAAGACTTTCAGTTTTTTCCTACTCAGTGTGATATTAGTTGTGGGTCTGTCATATATAGCTTTTGTTGTGTTGAGGTATGTTCCTATTATATCTAGTTTCTTTTGTTTTTTTATTTATCATGAAGGGATGTTGAATTTTATTAAATGCTTTTTCAGCATCAGTTGAAACGACCATATGGTTTTTATTCTTCATTCTGTTGATATGATGTATCACATTGATTGATCTGCATATGTTGGACCATCTTTGCATCCCTGGGATAAATCACCCTTGGTCATGATGAAGATCTTTTTAATGTTTTGTTGAATTCAGTTTGCTAGTATTTTGTTGAGGATTTTTACATCAATGTTCATCAGGGATATTGGCCTATAGTTTTCTTTTTTTGATCGTCCTTGCCTAGTTTTGGTATCAGGATACTACTGGCCTCACAGAATGAGTTTGGAAGTACTCCTTTTCTATTTTTTGGAATAGTTTGAGTAGAGTTGATATAAGTCCTTCTTTAAATGTTTGATAAAATTCAGCAGTGAAGTCACTGGGTCCTGGTCTTCCTTAGGAGACTTTTTACCACAGCTTCAATCTTGTTACTTGTTATTGGTCTGTTCAGGTTTTGGGTTTCTTCATGGTTCAACCTCGGTAGATTGTATATGTCTAGGAATTTATTCATGTATTCTGTGTTTTCCAATTTGTTGACATGGTAACCTCTAATGATCTTTTGAATTTCTGTAGTACTGGTTGTAATGTCTCCTTTTAAAATCTCTGATTTCATTTATTTGGATCCTCTCTCTATTTTTGTTTTGTTTTGTTTTGGAGACAAGGTCTCACTCTGTCTCCCAGACTGTAATGCAGTGACATGATCACAGCTCACTGCAGACTCCATCTCTCAGGCTCAAGTTATCCTCACACCTTGGCCTCCTGAGTAGCTAGGACTACAGACACATGCCACCACACTCAGCTAGTTTTTTCTACTCTTTGTACAGACAGAGTCTCACAATGTTTCCCAGACTGTTCTCTATTTTTGTTTCTTATTAGTCTGGCCAAAGGTTTGTCAATTTTATCTTTTCAAAAAAACAACTATTTGTTTCATTAATCTTTTGTATTATTTTATTTGTTTCAATTTCATTTATTTCTGCTCTGATCTTTATTCTTTCATTTCTTCTACCAACTTTGGGTTTAGTTTGGTCTTGCTTTTTCAGTTCATTAAAAAGTATCATTATGTTATTTATTTGAACTTTTTCCTCTTTCTTGATTTAAGCACTTATAGTTATAAACTTCTTAGTACTACTTTCCCATATCCCAAAGGTTTTGATATGTTGTATTTCCATTTTGATTTGTTTCAAGAAGTTTTTCAATTTCCTTCTTACTCTTTTCATTGACCTACTCGTCATTCAGGAGCATATTGTTTAATTTCCTTGTGTTTGTACAGTTTCCAAAATTCCTCTTGTTATTGATTTTTAGTTTTATTCCATTGTGGTCAGAGAAGATGCTTAACATTATTTCAGGTTTTAAAAAATGTTTTAGGCCGGGTGTGATGGCTCAAGCCTGTAATCTCAGCACTTTGGGAGGTCGAGACGGGCGGATCACAAGGTCAGGAGATCGAGACCAGCCTGGCTAATCCGGTGAAACCCCGTCTCTACTAAAAAAAATACAAAAAACTAGCTGGGCGAGGTGGCGGGCGCCTGTAGTCCCAGCTACTCGGGAGGCTGAGGCAGGAGAATGGCGTAAACCCGGGAGGCTGAGCTTGCAGTGAGCTGAGATCCAGCCACTACACTCCAGCCTGAGCCACAGAGCGAGACTCCGTCTTAAAAAAAAAAAAAAAAAAAAGTTTTAAAACTTGTTTTGTGAGCTAACATATGGTCTGTCCTTGAGAATGATCCCTGTGCTGAGGAGAAGAATGTGTATTCCACAGCTGTTGAATGAAATATTCTGTAAACATCGATTAGGTCCATTTGATCTGTAGTTCAGATTAAGTCCAATGTTTCTTGGTTCATTTTCTGTCTGGATAATCTGTCCAGTGCTGAAAGTGGGGTGGTGAAGTCTTCAGCTATAATTATATTGAGGCCTATCTCTTGTTTTAGTTCCAATAATATTTGCTTTATATATCTGGGCACTCCAGTGTTGGTCCATATACATTTACAATTGTTGTATCATCTTGCTGAACTGATCACTTTATCATTACATAATGACCTTCTTTGTCTCTTTTATAGTTTTTGTCTTGAAATCAATTTTGTTTTATATGTGTAGCTACTCTTGCTCCTTTTTAGTTTCCATTGGCATGAAATATCTTTTTCCATTCCTTTATTTTCAGTCTACAAGTGACTTTATAGGTGAAGTGTGTTTGTTATAGGCAGGAGATGGCTGGGTCTTGTTTTTTTTTTTACTTCTGTTTTTACCATTCAGTCACTGTGTGCCTTTTCATTGGAGAGATTAGTCTATTCATATTCAATATTATTATTGATAAGTAAGGACCTACTACTGCCATTTTAACATTTGTTTTCTGGTTGTTTTGTGGTCTTCTCTTCCTTCCTTCCTGTCTTCCTTTTTCTGAAGGTGATTTTCTTTGGAGTTATGTTTTAATTTTTGTGCTTTTTTTGTGTATCTATTGTGGGTTTTTTTGATGTCAGGTTACCATAAGGCTTGCAAGTAACATCTTATAACCCATTATTTTATTTTATTTTATTTTATTTATTTATTTATTTATTTATTTATTTATTTATTTATTTATTTATTTATTTTGAGGCGGAGTCTTGCTCTGTCGCCCAGGCTGGAGTGCAGTGGCCGGATCTCAGCTCACTGCAAGCTCCGCCTCCCGGGTTCCCGCCATTCTCCTGCCTCAGCCTCCCAAGTAGCTGGGACTACAGGCGCCCGCCTCGTCACCCGGCTAGTTTTTTGTATTTTTAGTAGAGACGGGGTTTTCACTGTGTTCGCCAGGATGGTCTCGATCTCCTGACCTTGTGATCCGCCCGTCTCGGCCTCCCAAAGTGCTGGGATTACAGGCTGAGCCACCGCGCCCGGCCCCATAACCCATTATTTTAAACTGATGACAACTTAACACTGATTGCAAAAACTGACAAACAGGCAAAGAGAAAACCAATAAACACTCTACACTTTAACTTCATCCTCCAACTTCTTTTTTTTTTTTTTTGAGACGGAGTCTCGCTGTGTCGCCCAGGCTGGAGTGCAGTGGCCGGATCTCAGCTCACTGCAAGCTCCGCCTCCCGGGTTCCCGCCATTCTCCCGCCTCAGCCTCCGAGTAGCTGGGACTACAGGCGCCGCCACCACGCCCGGCTAGTTTTTTGTATTTTTAGTAGAGACGGGGTTTCACCGTGTTAGCCAGGAGGGTCTCGATCTCCTGACCTTGTGATCCGCCCGCCTCGGCCTCCCAAAGTGCTGGGATTACAGGCTTGAGCCACCGCGCCCGGCCATCCTCCAACTTCTTAACTTTTGGTTTCTATTTATATCTTACTATACTTTCTATGTCTTGAAAAGCTGCTGTAGTTATTATTTTTATAGGTTCATCTTCAAGTCTTTCTATTTGAGATATGGATACTTTACCACAGTTAGTGTTATTATATTCTAATTTTCTACATTCTTACCAGTGAGTTTTGTACCTTCAGATGATTTCATATTGCTCACTCATATCCTTTTCTTTTAGATTGAAGGTCTCTATTTAGCATTTCTTGTAGGACAAGTCTGGTATGGATGAAATCCCTTGGCTTTTATTTGTCTGGAAAATTCCATTTCTCCTCCACATTTGAAGGATCTTTTCACTGGATATACTATTCTAGGGTGAAAGTCTTTTTCCTTCAGTGTTCTAAATATGTCATACCACTTTCTCCTAGCCTGTAAGGTTTCCAGCGAAGAGTCTGCTGCCAGATCTATCAGAGCTTCTTTGATGTTATTTGTTTCTTTTCTCTTGCTGCTTTTAGGATCTTTACCTTATTCTTGACTTTGGGAGTTTGACTATTAAATGTCTAGTTGTAGTCTTATTTTGGTTAAATATGTTTGGTGTTCTATAACCTTCTTATACTTATGTGTATATTGATATCTTTCTCTCCATTTGAGAAGTCGCCTGTTATTATCCCTTTGAATAAACTTTCTGCCCCAGTCTCTGTCTCAACCTCCTCTTTAAGGCTAATAACTCTTAGACTTGCCCTTTTGAGGCTGTTTTCTAGATCTTGTAGGTGTGCTTCATTTTTAACATTCTTTTTTATTTTGTCTTCTCTGACTATATTTTCAAATAGCCTATCTTTAAGCTATTTTTTTCTTCTTCTTTTTTTTTTTTTTTTTTTTTTGAGACGGAGTCTCGCTCTGTCGCCCGGGCTGGAGTGCAGTGGCCGGATCTCAGCTCACTGCAAGCTCCGCCTCCCGGGTTCACGCCATTCTCCTGCCTCAGCCTCCGCAGTAGCTGGGACTACAGGCGCCCGCCACCTCGCCCGGCTAGATTTTTGTATTTTTTTTTTTAGTAGAGACGGGGTTTCACTGTGTTAGCCAGGCTGGTCTCGATCTCCTGACCTCGTGATCCACCCGTCTCGGCCTCCCAAAGTGCTGGGATTACAGGCTTGAGCCACCGCGCCCGGCCAGCTATTTTTTTCTTCTACTTGATCAATTCACTATTGAGAGATTGATGCATTCTTTAGTATGTCAATTGAATTTTTCAGCTCCATTGTTTCTACTTAATTTTTAAAAAATTATTTCGACCTCTTTGTAAATGTATCTGATAGGATTTTGAATTCCTTCTTTGTGTTATCTTGAATTTCATTGAGCTTCCTCAAAACAGCTATTTTGATTTTTTTGAAAATTCACATATTTCCCTTTCTCCCAGATTGGCCACTGGTGCCTTATTTAGTTCATTTGGGGAGGTCATGTTTTCCTGGATAATCTTGATGCTTGTGGATGTTTGTTCATGTTTGGGCATTGAAGAGTTAGGTGTTTATTACAGTCTTCACAGTCTGGGCTTGTTTGTATCCATCCTTCTTGAGAAGGCTTTTCAAGTGTTCAAAGGGGCCAGGTGTGGTAGCTCATGCCTGTGATCCTAGCATCTTGGAAGGTTGAGGAGGGAAGATTGCTTGAGTTCGGGAGTTTGACACCAGGCTGGGCAACATGGCGAAACCCTGTCTCTGCAAAAAAAAAAAAAAAAAAAAATTTAATTAGCCAGGCACAGTGGCATGTTGTCTGTGTTCCTAGCTACTTGGAAGGCTGAGGTGGGAAGATCACTTGAGCCTAGGGTTCGAGGCTGCAGTGAGCTATGTTTGTGCCACTACCCTCCAGCCTAGGCAACAGGGCGAGACCCTGTCTCAAATAAAATAAAACATTTTTTACAAAGTATTCAAAGGGAATAATTGGGTGTTATGATCTACATCTTTTGTCACTGTAGTAGTATCTGCATTAGAGGGCAACCCAAGCCCAGTAACACTGTGACTTTTGCAGACTCGTACAGGCACTGCCTTGGTGGTCGTTGGTAAGATCAAAGAGAATTATCTGGATTACCAGACAGGGACTGTTATTCTCTTCCTTTACTTTCCTCCAAACAGAGTCTTTTTCTCCATGCTCAGCTGCCTGGATCTGGAGAAGGGGTGATACTAGCCACCACCCGTGGGCCTGTGCTGGGTCAGATTTGAAGCCAGCACAGCACTGGGTCTCACCAACACCTGCAGTGACTACTTCCTGGCTACTGCCAAGGTTCACTCAAGGCCCAAGGGCTCTTCAGTCCGCAGGTAGGTCCAAAAATGCCATCTGGAAGCCAGAGCCTAGAGTCAAGAACTTAAGTATGTCATTTAAAATCAGATATGATAGCTTCCCAGGGGCTCTGATGTTATGTGTGAAGTAGAAAAGGTGAGTAGATAAGTTTATCCCCATTTCACAGATGAAGAAATTGAGGGTCATTATCATAAGATAATGAACATGCACAAGAGTGTTTCTGGTTGTTTGTTGCCACACAAGCTGATAAACAAAGAAGCAGTACCGAAACCCCAGGCATCTCAACTCTTCAGTGTTCTCCCCACTGAGGAAAGAGGAAGGAAAACTTGCCTAATGTGTGAAGAGAGACCTCTCAAATTTAGACAGATGGGAGAAAGCCTTAAGGATGAGCTTGATGGTTTATCTGGGTATATCCTCAAGCCTCAGAGGGCTGTAAGAAGAGGGAAACAGCCTGGAAAGGATAAGGCCTATTCAGTGTCTCCAAAAGTAATGTCTGAAGATTGTAGCTGTAGAGTTAGTAGATTTAAAATAAGAGGTAAATATAATGTAAAAACAAAGCAAATAAAATGATGGAAATATCTCCCCAATGACAGTCCTTTTGAAGGCAAGTCAAGTTGAGAAACAGAGACCATTTCTAATAACATAAAATTAGGGGGTTGTGTTTTATAATCCCCCAAAGCTAAATACTTTTATTCCTTCCTTTCAAGCACTGGAAATAATGGCTTGGATTCCAACCAGGAAGACCACATAACTAGTTCTGGATGCCAATCGGTGATTTTGCTAATAAGAACAAGAGAATCAAACTGAGTGTGGGTTACTTGCTGAAAATAAACATAAATCAGAAATGAGACTTAGGAAGATGCCAGAATTATGCAAGCTGCACATCTGGTCCTACATTCTCTTTGGAAGGTTTCTGAGCAACACTTTTTTTTTTTTTTTCTAAATCTCAATCTGTTCTCCTAGTGGATCCTTCTGAGTCTTTTGTGAAGAAAATTAAAACTGATATTTTCTTTAGGGTAGCTGCCTGCTTACTTGGATATATTGCAAGCACCTTACCCCCAGCATGTCCTAAGATAAAAAATAGAAGTCATCATGTCCCCTGACAAATATGTTTATCCTCCTCCATTCCATGTCTCAGAAGTAGCACTCCCTGCCAACCCATCCCGTAAACCAGAAGCCTGGGTGTCCTCCTTGGGTGCTCTTTTTCTCATGCTACTTTTCCCATAGGTCACTAAGTTCTATCAAGTCTGCATCCAAAATCTTTTTCAAATTCCTCCACTTCTCTCCATCTCTTCTTGCTCTCATCTAGTTCAGGACCCCATCTTTGCTCACCTGAATTGCTATGTATTATCCATGAAGGCCTCAACTCCCAGCTACTAGATTGCCTAGACTTGGCCCCAGCCCAGGCCTCCGCAACCAGCATTTCTACAGCACTCCGCCATAATAAGCTATTCCACCAGACTTCTCCCATTCCCTAGCAGCTTGCACAGTCTAGCGCGAGGGCCAAGAGAAAGGAATGCTGTGAGCCCAGCCAAGGAAAATGAGCTAAGGAGTTAAGCAAAGGTCATATCGGTGACCCCAGAGATGAGCAGGCAGGTCACCCTGGTTATGGGCCTCGACTGCAGCCTCTTAGCACATACTTCACTGCATTGTAATTGTTTTTTAAATTGTGATAAACATAACATAAAATTTATCATTTTAATTATTTTTAAATGTATAGTTCAGTGGCATTAACTACATTCACAGTGTTGTGCCACCATCACCACCATCTGTCTCTGGAACTTTTTCATCTCCCTAAACTAAACTCCATACCCATTAAATAATAACTCCCCATTCTGAATCCTCACTCCTCAGCCACTGGCTACCACCATTCTACTTTCTGTCTGTATGAACTTGACCATTCTCTAGGTACCTCACATAAGTGGAATTATAAAGTATTTGTCCTTTTGAGTCTGGGTTATTTCACTTAGCATAAGTCTTCAAGGTTCGTCTGTGTGGTAGTATATGTCCGCATTTCCTTCTTCCTCTTCTTTTTTTTCAGGGGGAGTGGGAGGGGGACAGAATCTCACTCTATTGCCCAGGCTGGAGTGCGGTGATGCCATCACAGCTCACTGCAGCCTCAAACTCCTGGCCACAAGTGATCCTCCCACCTCAACCTCGCAAGTAGCTGGGACTATAGGTGCACAACCATCACACCTAGCTAATTTGTTGTTGGTAGTGGTGGTGGTCGAGACAGGGGTCTCCCTATGTTGCAAAGGCTGGTCTCAAACTCCTGGACTCAATCGATCCTCTCACCTCAGCCTCCCAAAGTACTGGGATTACAGGCATGAGCCACTGCACTTGGCCCTGTTTGTGTCGAATAACCAACCTCTCTTCATTCTCCCCTCCCACCCACACACCCTTCCCAGTCGCTGGTAATGATCATTCTCCTCTCTACCTCCAAAGACTGTCTTAACACAAATACTTGTTGAATAACTGATCATTAACTCCAGTGAAAAGAATTATGTAAGAGGATGAAAGTTAAGAAGATAAAGGATGGGGAGGATAGGAGGGACTCTGAGACCTCAAAAGGTTGAGATCTGCTAAACGTACAAAGCTTTGATGAAGATCTGAAACAGATGAGAGGGCTCCACAGGGAAGATTTATCGCTCGTGGTTAAACTCACAGGCTCTGGAGCCAGACTACCGGGATTCACGTCTCAGTTCTCTTTATCCCTTCCCGGTATGAGAGTTTCAGCATGTTACGTAACCCCTCTCTGTAAAATGGTACCTAGCTCATAGCATTATTGTGAAGTTTAAATGAGTTAACACAGCAAAACACTTAGAATAGTGCCTGACACATTGTATGCACTCAGTAAATGCAAACTCTATTAATAAAATTAGAATTAGATAAAGATTAGATTTAGAGTATGAATTAAATTAGAAATATCTCAAGAAAGTGTATTAGGACGCTGGGCTGTCCACAGTCTCACACAGACCTTTTGGTTGGGAAAGTAAGTTGACATTTTTTAAGCACCAACTTTGTGTCAGACTTGAGGATCATTGTTACAGATTATTCACATTTCAGAGGTATGGAAAATGAGGACAGAAACGTTTAATTACTTGCCCAACATTATACATTTACCAAGGGGTTAAGCCTAGTCTCAAATTTAGTTTCAAAAGAAAACGGGCAAGGGGTAAAGTAGAGGGACATAATAGTCCAGTTGCATCCAAAGGAGACACTAATGTGGGGGCTTGGGGATTTTCAAGATGAGGGGCAAAGCCTTGTGAGCCATTCCTAAGGAGGGAAAGCAGAGCTGCTCATCCTGGGACATTTTCCATGGGCCTGTTCTATAAGAGAACTTTCCCGAGGACATGGATATCCCAGGTCCATGTATATCGTAACCTCAGGGGCAGGTGTAGGGACTGTATACCCTCATGACAGAGACTGACGGTTGCTACCTCTATATTCATTCTTCCCTTTTTTCCTCAGTAACGAAACTGGTTTTTATCAGGGCACGTGACTACCTAGAATAAAGACCACCTTTCCCTCATTCTCCTTTGGAGTCTGGTGTCTCCATGATTATATTCTGGTCAGTGAGGTATTAGAGTGCTGTGTGGCAACTTCTGAGAAATCTTCTTAAAAGCAAATGATATAAGATTTTAGCCTCCTCCTTTGTCACTTCTTTGTCCGCTCCAGATGTGTGGCTAGGGCTTCAGCTACCATCTTGGAAACTGGAGGACCACAACAGAGGGATGTTGGAGCAGAGAGTTGAGAGGAGCCGGTGCTGTGGAGCTATTCCTGCCCTGAGCCATCTACATTGGGGGTTCTTTTAAGTGGGAGAGAAATGAGCTTTATCTTGCTTAAGCCACTATTTAATTTAGATTTAGGCCAGGCATGGTGGCTCACACCTGTAATCCCAGCACTTTGGGAGGCTGAGGCAAGGTGGATCACCTGAGGTCAGAAGTTTCAAGACCAGCCTGGCCAACATGGTGAAACCCCGTCTCTGCTAAAAATACAAAAATTAGCCAGGCGTGGGGGCAGGCACCTGTAATCTCAGCTACTTGAGAGGCTGAGGCAGGAGAATCACTTGAACCTAGGAGGCAGATGTTGTGGTGAGCCGAGATCACACCGTTGCACTCCAGCCTGGGTGACAAGAGCAAAACTCCGTCTCAAAAAAAAAAAAAAAAAAAAAAATTATCTTGCCTTTTCTATTAACTGAATTAACACTTATGCCCCTGTTTAATACAATCCCACTTCTGATATGTGCACACTTGGGCCCATGCTGTGACCCACGCTGAAGAGACCAGTGTCCTGAAACAGAGCACCATCCCTTGCTCTACCACCCAGAGGGAGAGGAGAGTCCAGCCTCAGTTCCCAGTAGGGCTTCTTAGCTCTGCATACCTTTCAGAATCTTCTATTAGACAAAGGCTGGCAGCCATGGAATCAACAACTTTATTTGTCTGTCTACTTAGAAAGCAAACTATGTAAACCTAATCATTGTAGCTCTGTTGGTTGAACAGTGACATGAATATGATGTTATTCATAAAACCAAAAAAAATGTTAATATATGAGTACAATTTTTTAGCTTTAACCTATACCTGATTTTCCCCTTGGAAAATAAATATAATTTGTTTCAGTGGCTAATTGTTAAAACCAACCCTGTAACCATTTCTTTGTTCATTTATTCATCCAAAATATAGTGTTTCAGGCCAGGAGCAATGACTCACACCTATAATCCCAGCACTTTGGGAGGCCAAGGCAGGAGGATTGCTTGATCCCAGGAGTTAAAGACCAGCCTGGCAATATAGTGAGACCTCATATCTATAAAAAAAAATTAACAATTAGCCAAGTGTGGTGGCACATGCCTACAGTCCCAGCTACTCAGGAGGCTGAGGTGGGAGGATCACTTGGGCTTGACAGGCAGGGGTTGCAGTGTGCCAGGATCACACCACTGCACTCCAGCCTGGGCAACATAGTGAGACCCTGTCTCAAAGAAAACAAAGTAACAAAACCCCCAAAAGCAGTGATTTATTCGTCTATTCAACAAGATATTAGTATTCTGAAGTAAAATGTTTAAAAAACACACACGGGCACATTAAATGTTATCTAGCATCATGGGCAGAGTTCTACTTAACTCTTGTTTTAAAAAGTTCTAGGTGTTAAGTAGAACCCTGCCCATCATGCTAGATAACCAGGGAATAAAACTGCAGAAACCTCACCCCTGGCAGTTCAAGAAATATACAGCTTTGCTGAGAACAGAAAAATAATATCTGGGAAGGAACTAGAGCTTATAATCAAGTCTGGACTGGGACTTTTCTTGTTAAAGGCTATTTAAACACTGGACATATTATATATATATAAATATGAAGCTTCCATTAAAATAAATATAATGATAAATAAATAAATAAAGTAGCTGCCCATGAGGAGGAAAAAAGGAGAGTCAGTGGGTTGAACCTGAGGAACAGACCTCTACAAACTCACTTCTAATGTGCTTATCTCACTTACTGAAAATTCTCAGCCATTTTAATGTTTTATCCCTCAAATGTCTCTGCTCCAGGAACCTTGCTTTCCTCTCTTCTTGCTGAAACTAAGCCGCTTAGGGCTAAGATCTTACTGCATAAAATTAGGTGTGTACGGGAGAGGGCTGACTAAATAATTTCTAAAATGATCTGAAATTCACAAATAACTATCATTTATTTCAGCACAAACTAATATGCCAGATAGTTGGCACTCACTGTCTCGTTTAATTCTTATAACAACTGTGAGAGATACACACTCCTGTTACGTCCATTTTTCAGATCAAGAAACAAGACATGGGGAGTTCAATATCATGCCAAATTTCTAAAGAATTGGCAGAATCTGGGACTGTCAGAGTGTAAACCTGTGTTCTTAGCACCTATGTGTTTAGTTCATGCACTATCCTCTCAAAACTTTCTTCCACCTCTCTCTCTCTCGCACAGCATTGTTAACCCCTTTGTCACACTTACCCATTCTCCTTGTTCTATAACATTTATAGAAACGTCTTTCCAAAATATAAATTCCTTAGAAGAGGAACTATATTTTGACCATCTTTATAACACTCTCTGCTTAGAACATAGGACCTGGCACACAGTAGGTGTTCACATGTTTAGGTAATTAACTATACCAGTCACCAAAAACTTATCAATTTAATTAAAAGTGTATAGGCAGGTTCAAGCTATTCTCCTGCCTCAGCCTCCCAAGTAGCTGGGATTACCAACATGCACCACCACGCCTGGCTAATTTTTGTATTTTTAGTAGAGACGGAGTTTCACCATGTTGGCCAGGCTGGTCTCGAACTCCTGACCTCAAGTGATCCACCCACTTCGGCCTCCCAAAGTGCTGGGATTACAGTCATGAGCCACCGCACCCGACCTGTACTAGGTCTTTTGAAGGACACAAAGATAATTAAAGCATAGCTCTGTTCATCTGGAGCCTGCAGTTTAGGAGACAAGACTGACACATAAACAAATTACTTGGCCACAAAGCTGACTGTGATAAGGGGTAATACCCAGGAACATAAATGTACCATTTCATTGAATTAGATGCCATTGACTGGAAGATACATCATTATTCTAAGCATTACTAAGAAATAAAAGTTGATGCTAATTAAACTATGCTCACTATTGATTAGAAGATGCATCTTTATTGCAGAGATGTTAAAATGTTTTAAAAAGATGCCTCTTGAATAAAGTACTACTAATACATGCTACAATATTGATGAATCTTGAAAACATTATACTAAATGAAAGAAGCCAGACAAAGCAGGTCACATTTAGTCTGATTCTGTTTGTATGAAGTATCCTGAGTAGGCAAATCTATAGAGACAGAAAGTAGATGAGTGGTTGTTAAGGCTAGGGAAGATGGAGGAACTAGTGGGTGACAGCTAAAGGGCAGGAGATTTCCTTTTAGCATGATGAAAATATTCTAGAACTATTGTGGGAATGGTTGCACAGCTCTGTGACTTCTAAAAACCATTACATTGTGCACATTAAATAGGTGAATTTATAATATGTGAATAGTAGCTCAATACAATAGTCCTCCCTTATCCATGGTTTCACTTTCCAAGGTTTCAGTTACCCCATGGTCAACTGTGGTCTGAGTGAGCACAGTACAATAACATATTTTGAGAGAGAGACCACATTCACATAGCTTTTTTTTTTTTTTTTTTTTTTTTTTTGAGACTGAGTCTCGCTCTGTTGCCAGGCTGGAGTGCAGTGGCTTGATCTCAGCTCACTGCAACCTCCGCCTCCCGGGTTCAACCAATTCTCCTGCCTCAGCCTCCCAAGTAGCTGGGACTATAGGCGCATGCCACCACGCCTGGCTAATTTTTTGTATTTTTAGTAGAGATGAGGTTTCACCATGTTGGCCAGGATGGTCTCGATCTCTTGACCTCATGATCCACCCACCTCAGCCTCCCAAAGTGTTGGGATTACAGGCGTAAGCCACCATGCCTGGCATTCACATAACTATTATTATAGTATATTGTTATAATTATTCTATTTTGTTATTAGCTAATCTCTTACTGTGCCTAGTTTATGAGTGAAACTTTAACATAGGTATGTACATAGGTATGCATAGGATAAAAACATAATGCATATGAGGTTTAGTGCCGTCTGTGGTTTTAGGCATCCACTGGGGGTCTTGGAACATATCCCCTGCAGATAAAAGGGGACTACAGTATAGCTGTAATCAAAGAACTGTGCCACGTAGAATCAAGAAAATATGAGAATACACCTTCTAGGTACCCATAAAAATAAATCAAAATAAAAAATATATAACAATAGCATAATGGGAGTGCAGGGGCTGGGAGAGATATTAAGTCAGGTAGGTAGGGATCTAGAAAGCTTTTTGGAGTGGGCATGGACACACAATATGTGCCATACAGCATAGAAAAGTGGATAGGAAAAGAGGATCTGGCAGAGGTAGCAGCTTAAGCAAAGCCCAGAGGCAAGAGTGCTGGATGATGTTTAAGCAGAAGCTGAAGGAAAGGAGCTGTGGTGTAAGGGGAGGCTGGAGAGGCAGGCTCGCCCACACCGAGGAGCGCACCCATGCCAGGCTACAGGCTGCAGCTTTTCAACAGGTCAAGAAAAGCCCTGACATATCCCCAAGTGCCAGTCTTTAAAACTTTGGCAACTCCATATACAAAGGAAATGCATTATAAAGCCTTATTCTAGTCACAGGGCATTGTTACTGACCCAGCAGGCAGTAAAATCCCCTTTGGAACTTGGAGCCAGATGACAAAAAGGTTAGAAAGGCAAAGGGCATTGTCACCGGAAGCACGGTGTTTAAACAGACGCTGGGAAAAACTAGGGTTTCTGATAGTGAGCCAAGAAATTCCAAAGGTCACATCAGCAGAGCCAGGAAGTGGAAAGAAAGAAGTCATCACCATGCTAGGAGCCACACAGGAGCAATCAGAGTCACCCTTTCTACTCCAAAGGGATTGAAAACTGAGAGTAAAATGAAATGGGGATGGGGAAGGGGCAGAGTGAGGGAAGGAAAACAACTGCCACACCAGCCTGAGGGAGGCCAGCCTCATTCCAGAAGGAGTTCTTGGGCTCAAAATGCTGTGGTTTGGGAGCTGAAGCCTGAATGTGCCTGCCCTGCACTAAGCGGCATGAGCCTGGGGCCAAGGGGAACAGCAGGGTGCATAGGAGGTAGGGACAGGGATTGGAAAGGCAGGCTCCCTGGACAACTCTCCTAAGTCCTTCAGGGAGGGAGTTGAGCTGGGGACCCCTGGCTCGCCTGCTGGGCAGGGGGCAAGGGCAGCCCCTGGGTGCTCTTCTCCTGTTCTTAGGAAGAGGATTCCAGGTAGCTCTGCTCATTCATCCCAGCTCCAAAGCAGGCAGTGTATGTGTGGAGCAGTGGAAGGGCTGGAGACTGTATGGCAGTTGAGACCCCCGCAAAATCAATAGAAAAAAATGACCAGGCTCTCATCTGGGTCTCTCCGTTCTTTACTTATCTCTTAAGTTTCCAGTAGAGCTTTGGAAGTTTTAAGCGAGATGATCTCTCAATTCAATGATATAAACATCGTAGTCCACTGTTATCCTTTCCAAAAATGCTGACACAGTTCCCAAGATGTGCAGAGCACTGTGAACTGTGAAAGTTTGCTTCAGAGGACGTGTCCTTTCATGTAGAAGAATACTGTGCAGGCTACTCAATACGAAGCACGGCGGCAGGCCCCAAAAGAAAGAAAGAAAGTGAGTTACTGGCAATGTGCGCTCAATTGAATTGAAGTGTTTATTTACCTGGAGTGGAAGCCCACCCCTCCCACAAAGGGCTGGAGGCCCCTGAATTGCAGTTTGTGCCTGTTAATACCCACAGCCTTTAGGGATTCAGTACTGAGGGACGTCAGGCAGTCTGGCTTTTTCCAAACAAAATCTGAAATCTTCTCCTCTGGGTCTCCTCATAAAGAGCAGTTACAGGAAGAACTGCTTGGCCAGTCCTGTGGATCTGATAAGACTCTTGTTTTCTTCCTTAGGGTTAAAGGAGGCCTGTACCCTGCCTCTTTCTGGATCCATGCTCAGCTCTGCTCTTCTCAGTCCAAAGGCTGTGGCACCTGGGCATTCGGTCCAGTAGGGCAGGATGGGGCAGAGAAGTCTTAGTCTGGAAGGGCTATGGGCTTTTTTAAAAGTAGTGTGACTGAAAGTGGGCATTTCCTGTCAAAATGGAAGACAGCTGAATGTGGGCTTGGAGAATGCCTGGGAATTCATTTGGGCTCAGCCCTAGATGAAAAGCTTAAGGACTTCCTTGCTCAGAGATGCTGATTCTGTAAGGTCTGGGATCAGTGCAGGAAACTGCATATTGAAAAGCATCCTGGATCACACTTTTAATTAGGAATGTTGAAACAGGGCCAGGTGTAGTAGCTGATGCCTATAATCCCAGCACTTTGGGGGGCTGAGGCGGATGGATCACCTGAGGTCAGGAGTTCGAGACCAGCCTGGCCAACATGGTGAAACTCCGTCTCTGCAAAAATACAAAAAAATTAACTGGGCATAGTTGCATGTGCCTGTAGCCCCAGCTACTTGGGAGGCTGAGGCATGAGAATCTCTTGAACCTAGGAGGCAGAGGTTGCAGTGAGCCAAGATGGTGCCACTGCACTCCAGCCTAGGCGATAGATAGAGTGAAACTCTGTCTCCAAAAAAAAAAAAAAAAAAAAAAAAAAAACACCAAAAACAGAAATGTTGAAACAGAAGCTATGTATGAGACATCATCACAGATCCTAAAACTCACCTACCTTTATCGTCGGGAGAAGGCCCTTCTCCTGGGTAAGCTGCCTAAACCTACCACCACCTGCTATTCAACCTTAATCACATCACCTTTACAGCACCCTCCACACACAGTCTGAAGCAATTCCAGGAGACACCAAAACACTTGCCCATTATCCTCTTTCCAATTGCAGTGGGTTTGCTCATGCAGTTCCCTCCCCCTGTAATGTCAACTCCTCTGTCTGTACCTATCAAAACCCTACCTGTCCTTTAAGCCTCAAGTGCCACCTCTTCCATGAAGTCTTCCTGTACCTTTTTAAACAACAGGTTCCTCTTTCCTCTGAACTTAGATAAGTCCCATTTTTCCTCTATACTATTCATAATACTTACCTTGTTTTGTTCATTTGTTGTGGTCATTTGTGTACATATTTATTCTCACTGCTAGACTGAGTTCCTGGATGCTACAGCTCATACTTTACATCATCCATACTACCTGGTTTTGGACATACATGGCACAACAGAAAAGTACTCTCCCTGCCCCAGTATCCCTACCCAGAACTTGGAGATAAGAAAAATAAGGTTGCCTCCCTCGGAGATTTCCACTGGTTTTGCCTGTCTGGATTCTGCCCACCTTCTTCTGGTAACAGCACCATTATTTTACCCTAACTTTCAATTCATGGTACAGAAATCATGGTACAAAACCCGATATCAGACCTGGCCATGTAAACTAGGTCTAGACAATCCATGTATTTCAACTCCCTGGACTCCATTCTTAGTTTAGGAATGGGCACATAACCCAAGCCAGGCCAATGAGATTTAGCGTTAGAAGTTTTTATTGAACTATCAAGAAAAAGAGACTGTCAATTGATCTTGAAACTGGGAAGATGTGTGCCTGGAACTGTAGGGCAGGAGCCACCTACTTGGCAGAAGCCAACTTGAAAATGAAGCCAATGTGGAATAGAGCAGATTGAAAGGATTAGGTTAACGGCATTGTCTGAACCCTGAGATCCAGCTGTGACAGAAACTTTATAAATTCTGAGTTGGGTTTTCTGTTTCTTGTGATTAAAAGAACAGTGTCATCGAACACTAATAACCCCCTCCCCAATATTTTAATCAGTATAATCTACACACTGAAAGGGAATGTGATAAACCATCTTCCAATCAATGCATAATAGAAGAATTTGACTCTACTCCAAACTTCAATAAAGGAAAAGTGGATATTTCTAGAGTGTTAGGAAGTAGAATATCATAGTAATTTAATAAATAGAAATGTAATGAATTATATAGTGGCTGGATTAATGACCTTTTGCGTGAATAGCCTCCTGCGGCATGAAACTAAAAAAGTCAGAAACTGGCCATGACTGTTTAAGCTCAGTTAAGCAGAGAAATACTTAAATACTTAAAGTATTTAAGTCGCTTATGGACTTAAATACCTCTGGCAGGTCTATATCTGTTGCAGGTCAGCCAATCTCAGCGTTTTCTTATTCATATTTTAGTGTTCAAGAAGCAGCTTTAAGATGATAGCTTCCCCTTAAATTGGTGTCTAGGGAGAAAATATGCTTATCCCATCAATATCAAAGCTGCACAAAAGTTTGAGTTATCATTATAAACAAACAACTTGACTTTCTGGATCCATACACCCAGGCTCCATGAACTTGGCTAATTTGAGCTTTTCCCTTGTGGTGTGAGGACAAAATCAGATGTCTAGCCCAGGAAACTGAAGGTCAGATCCTAGATGATATTGAATCCATGCTATGAGTCCTCTGCACACACAGGTAATAGTATCTATAATTTATTTTAAAGTATTTTAGCATTTGCAATGTGCTATTACCTGTCTGTTTCTTAAGCAAAAACCCCAGAACTAATCAAGGATGCCCAGTGAAAGGGCAAGCAGCTTGCGTTATCTCAGAAAGTATCCTTCTCTGGAGCTGGTCTTTGCATGATCGTACCTGAACAGCAGTTTCGAATAAATATACTCAATGTCAGAGATGGGGTTTTATTGGCAAACTAGTTGTGTTTCAATGAGCACCACTGATATCAGAAATGGGCTTCCACTGGTGAAATTAACGGTATTCAAGGTACATAGAATGCCTAGAAAAATACCATAAAAGTACTCCTTGTCCTTACATAAACAGGGTATAAAAATCCAGTGAGGCCTGAGCCTGAATCTTTAGCTTGCTCACTAATTAGTTTCATGACAAGCCGTTGGTTTATGAGGGTTTCTGATTGTCTAACGCCAACTTGGCATTGAAGCTGAAGGGCCTACATAGAAGGGACCTTAGCAAATATTCGTAAATAAATTAGACTGTAATTCCATAAATGAATAAATAATTTGAATGAAACTGAAAATTAGTAGAGGGATCAGCACAGTGTTACTAAAGCCCTGCTGTCCACTTCCTTCAAAATTTTTCCTTACTGATCTATTTCCCATCACTATGAACCAGTTAGTATTACTCTTTGGGTTAGGCCATGTTAAATTTCCTAGGATATAAATTCTTCAAAGCCAGAAAATACATTTTTTAAAAATTTTAATTAAATTTAATTAATTAATTAATTAATTATTTTTAGAGACAGGATCTTGCTCTGTTGCTTAGGTTGGAGTGCAGTGGTGCAATCATAGTTCACTGCAGCCTCAAACTCTCAAACTCCTGGGGTCAACAGTCCTCCTGTCTTGGCCTCCCAAAGTGTTGGGATTACAGGCATGAGCCACCACATCTGGCCCCATACTTCTTTTTTTAAATTTAAATTTAAATTTTTTTTTTCTTTTGAGACAGAGTCTTGCTCTGTTGCCTGGGCTAGAGTGCAGTGCAATCTTGGCTCACTGCAACCTCCACCTCACGGGTTCAAATGATTCTCTTGCCTCAGCCTCCCAAGTAGCTGGGATTACAGTTGCACACCATCACACCCGGCTAAGTTTTGAATTTTTTTTTTTTTTTTTTTTTTGAGACGGAGTCTCGCTCTGTCGCCCAGGCTGGAGTGCAGTGGCTGGATCTCAGCTCACTACAAGCTCCGCCTCCCGGGTTTACGCCATTCTCCTGCCTCAGCCTCCCGAGTAGCTGGGACCACAGATGCCCGCCACCTCGCCTGGCTAGTTTTTTTCCTTTGTATTTTTTAGTAGAGACGAGGTTTCACCGTGTTAGCCAGGATGGTCTCGATCTCCCAACCTCGTGATCCGCCCGACTCGGCCTCCCAAAGTGCTGGGATTATAGGCTTGAGCCACCGCGCCCGGCCAAATTTTTGAATTTTTAGTAGAGACAGGGTTTCACCATGTTGACCAGGCTGGTCTTGAACTCATAGCCTCAGGTGATTCACCCTCTTCGGCCTCCCAAAGTGCTGGGATTAAAGGCATGAGCCAGCACGCCCAGCCTGGCCATATTTCTATATACTGTAAAAAAAAAAACTACCAATGTGCCAAACAGGATATGTTTCATGAGCTTGGACTGATGATTATATGAGCCTAATAATGATGATAACAATAGTTAGCCATGTTAGGCATCTGCTCAATGCCATGCACCACCCAGATGCTTTGCAAACAGTTTGGTCATTGAATCTACACAACAAGCCATTATTATTATTTTCAAGTAATTACAAGCAATTACATTACTTGCCCAATGTCACATGGCTCATAAATTCCAGGGCAGGGATTTGAACTCAGCTTTGTGTAACCCCAAGCCCAGACTCACCAATGTGGTTGTGGAATCTCTGATTACAGAATGTTCACCAGAACGGGAGGTCCAGATTCTAAAATTAACAGCTATGCTCTCTCTTAAAGAGTTACTCAAGCCTTTCCCAAATTTTACAGCGGATTCAAAATGCATGCCTACTTCTCTCCCCTTTTTGGAGAGTCCCAGGTTTCTCAAGAAAAGCAGGATTCATAGACTCTGCTGGGACATCCGTCAGTGGGACCTTTACATGTTGAGCATTTGAGGATCCCTGGGGACCCCAAGGCACAGAGAAAAGGACTGTTGTCCTCTTAGAAAAGACCCAGTCTTGCCTCAGACATTGATGACTATTTGGTTTTGAAAAACTTTTGTCCCTGGATTCCTGGGAACTGATTTGGAAAATAATACCATGCTTTCTGAAGGGCATCACATAGGATACAGATGCCCAAAGTCAGCTTGGGTTCATGTTCTTTTTTGGTAGATAATTTCTTGGCTCACCTCTTTGCCTGAGGCATTGCTACCCAGTTGATGCTTGGTGGGGACTGAGTCCCAGTGAAACAGTTGAGGACAAGAGACCTTCTGAGCAGGGCACTTGAAGGAGACAACATGTGACTTCCCAGGCAGCAGGCAGAAGCCCTCGGGAGAAGCCAGCCTTGGTCAGTGGGTGGTGTCATTGGCTGCCAGTCTTGGCTGGCCAAGAGCCCTATCCTTGTACCAAGGCTTTCAGCATGATGGATGGCGGCAGGCTGGTGGGGCCACTGCACAGTGGTGACCAGAGAGAGTGCGTGGCATGGCTCTGACTCAGCGGGCCCATGGGAGGAAGGAAACCGGATGGCCAAGTAACTTCTGGTGTTTCAGAATCTATGATGAGAAACTCTGTTCCTTGTTGATTGGAAACCATAGAAAATAAACTGCATTTCCCCCCATCTGCCAACTGACTCAGGAGCGCCCTGTTTCCAACAGTTACTTTTGGCTGCCCTTTGACCACTGAACAACACATAAGTCTTTCAACATACCATGAGGTCAACCTTTTTTTTTTTGAGACGGAGTCTCGCTCTGTCACCCAGGCTGGAGTGCTGTGGCCGGATCTCAGCTCACTGCAAGCTCCGCCTCCCGGGTTCACGCCATTCTCCTGCCTCAGCCTCCCGGGTAGCTGGGTAGCTGGGACTACAGGCGCCGCCACCTCGCCCGGCTAGTTTTTTGTAGTTTTTAGTAGAGACGGGGTTTCACCGTGTTAGCCAGGATGGTCTCGATCTCCTGTCCTCGTGATCTGCCCATCTCGGCCTCCCAAAGTGCTTACAGGCTTGAGCCACCGCGCCCGGCCGAGGTCAACCTTTTAACTCTCCTTCAGCATTGTGTAGGGAAGTGAATAATGTCAGGAGCTAGGAGGTTGTGGCAAAGGGCAGTATGTTTCATTAGGGCTTTTCTCTTTTTGAAGTTGATTGATTTTCTATGTTGAATTTAAATAAACCACCAATATACTTTTGAACTGTATATATGAACTTTCTAGCTATATCCATTAATAGCCTGTCTTATTGACCAAGAAAAGTTCTAGCATTGCCCAAAAATCTTCAACTCTCTTTCTGGTCTCACTCCATCACCCAGACTGCAGTGCCGTGGTGCAATCATAGCTCACTGCATCCTCAAACTCCTTGGCCTCAAGTGGTCCCCTGGCCTCAGCCTCCCAAGTAGCATCAACTTTCTTTCATTTGAGCCATCAGAATCAATTGTAAGTCTCAACCCAGAAAAATCATATAAATTTAACAAATGATAAAAGCTAACACTTTTATAGTGTCAGGCATGGATCTTTACAAAATAATTTAATCTTCACAAAAACCCTATTATCCTGATATTACAGAAGAAGAAACTGAGGCACAGAAAAGTTAAGGAATTTGCTCAATCTCACACAGCTAGTGGGTGAAAGAGTACATATTCCAACCCTAGCAGCCTGACTCCAGAGCCCAGGATCTGAGGCATTCCACTCCATTTCTTGCTATATCTTAGTTATCTATGTCTTTAAAGAATTTCTTGATTTCATCTAAATTGTCAAATGTATTGTCATAAATGTTCACAGTCTGTAGTCCTAGCACTTCTTTCATTTCTAATGCTGGTAATGCATGTTCTCTCCCCCCGCCCTTTTTGTTCAGCTCAGCTAAAGATTTATCAATTATATTGAAACTTCAAAAAAACACCCAACTTTTGTTTTAACTGGGTTTTCTGTTTTTGCCCATTTTTATTTCATTGATTTCTGCTCTTTATTATTTCCTGCCTTCTACTTACTTTAAGTTTCTTTCAATCTATTCTTTTAGCTTCTTGAGGTGGAATGCTTAGATGTTAATTTTGGAACTAACTTTGTTTATAATATAGACATTTAAAGCTATAAATTTCCCTCTAAACACTATTTAATTGAATCCTGCAAATTCTGATATTTTGTATTTCATTGTCATTGAAGTGGAAATATTTTCTTTTCTCTTTTATTTTTTTAAGATGGAGTTTCGCTCTTGTTGCCCAGGCTGGAGTGCCATGGCGCAATCTTGGCTCACCGCAACCTCCGCCTCCCAGGTTTAAGCAATTCTCCTGCCTCAGCCTCCCGAGTAGCTGGGATTACAGGCGTGCACCACCATGCCTGGCTAATTTTGTATTTTTAGTAGAGACGGGGTTTCTCCATGTTGGTCAGGCTGGTCTTGAACTCCCGACCTCAGGTGATCCACCTACCTTGGCCTCCCAAAGTGCTGGGATTACAGGCGTGAGTTACCACGCCCAGCCTCAAGTGGAAATATTTTCTAACTTCTCTTCGAATTTCTTTTTTTTCTTTCTTTCTTTCTTTTTTTTTTTTTTTTGGAGATAGAGTACTGATCTGTCACCCAGGTTGGAGTGCAGTGGTGCCATCTTGGCTCACTACAACCTCTGCCTCCTGGGTTCAAGCGATTCTCTTGCCTCAGGCTCCCGAGTACTGGGATTACAGGCGTGCACCACCACACCAGACTAATTTTTTTTTCTTTTGTATTTTTAGTAGAGACGGAGTTTCACCATGTTGGCCAGGCTGGTCTCAAACTCCTGACCTCAGGTGATCCGCCTGCCTCGGCCTCCCAAAGTGCTGGAATTAGAGGTGTGAGCCACTGCCTAGAAGTGCCTTGTTTAATTTCGAAATATTTCAGAGATTTTATAGATACATTTTTTCTCATTTAATTATATTACATTGTCATCAGAAGATATACTTCTTTTAAATTTATTTAGACTTATTTCATAACCTACCCTGTGGTCTCCCTTGATGAATATTCCATATGTACTTGGAAAGAATATGTATTCTGCCACTGTTTGGTGTAGTGCTTATCTATGCCAACTGGCTTATGTTGGTAGATAGTGTTTTTCAAATCTATATCCTTACTGGTTACCTACTTATTTTATAAATTATTAAAATCTCTAACTATAATTGTGGATTTGTCTATTTCAGTTCTGTCAGTTTTTCATGTATTTTGAATATGTTATTAAATGCATACACATTTAGAATAGCTATATATTCATTGTGTGTACACACACACACATATATATCATTATGAAGCGACCCTTTTTTCATTATGAAATGTCCCCTCTATTGTTGTTGATGATAGTTATGTCCTAAAATCCACTTTCATATAGGTATATCGCTTTTTTTTTTTCTTTTGAGACAGAGTTTCACTTTGTCACCTAGGCTGGAGTGCAGTGGCGTGATCTCGGCTCACTGCAACTTCCACCTCCCAGGTTCGAGTGATTCTCATGTCTCAGGCTCCTGACCAGCTGGGACTACAGGCGCCCGCCACCATGCCCGGCTAATTTTTGTATCTTTAGTAGAGACTAGGTTTCACCATATTGGCCAGGCTGCGCTCTAACTCTTGACCTCAAGTGATCCACCCACCTCAGCCTCCCAAAGTGCTGGAATTACAGGCATGAGCGCCCGGCCAGTTTTCTCTTGATTAATATTTGCATGGTGTATTTTGATTCATTTATTTTAAAATTCTGTCTTTACATTTAGTTTCTTCTTCTCTTCTCTTCTTCTTTCTTTCTCTTCTCTTCTTTCTCTCTCTCCCTCTCTCTCTCTCTCTCTCTCTCTCTCTCTGTCTTTCTCTCTTTCCAGTGGTATAATCACAGCTCTGCAGCCTCAACCTCCCGGGCTCAAGTGATCTTCCCACCTCAGCCTCCACAGTAGCTAGGACTACAGGCACATGCCACCATGCCTGGCTAGTTTTTTGGGTTTTTTTGTTTTTGTAGAGACAGGGTCTTACTCTGTTGCCCAGGCTGGTCTCGAACTCTTGGGCTCAAGTGTTCCCTTTCTCCTCAGCTTCCTAAAGTGCTAAGATTACTCAGCCTCTGTTTTTGTAGAGTGTGTTTCTTTTACAAGACATATATGTGTCCTTTTTTTTTCCCCCATCTAATAATCTCTGCTTTTTTTTTTTTTTTTTGAGATGGAGTCTCGCTCTGTCACCCAGGCTGGAGTCCAGTGGCCGGATCTCAGCTCACTGCAAGCTCCGCCTCCCGGGTTCACGCGATTCTCCTGCCTCAGCCTCCCAGGTAGCTGGGACTACAGGTGCCGCCACCTCGCCTGGCTAGTTTTTTGTAGTTTTTAGTAGAGACGGGGTTTCACCATGTTAGCCAGGATGGTCTCGATCTCCTGACCTCACGATCCGCCCGTCTCGGCCTCCCAAAGTGCTAGGATTACAGGCTTGAGCCACCGCGCCCGGCCAATCTCTGCTTTTAATTGATGCATTTAGTCCATTTATATTTAATGCAATTGTTGAATTTATAGCAACCATTTTGCTTTTTGTCTCATCTCTTCTTTGTTCACTTTTTTCTGTTTCCTATTTTCTTTCTTTTTCTTTTTCTGGTTTTTTCTTTTCTTGTTTTGAGACAGAGTCTCACTCTGTCACAAGGCTGGAGTGCAGTAGCTCACCGCAACCTCCGCCTCCTGGGTTCAAGCGATTCTCCTGCCTCAGCCTCCCAAGTAGCTGGAACTAGAGGTGCGCATCACCAGGCCCAGCTAATTTTTGTATTTTTAGTAGAGACGGGGTTTCACCGTGTTGGCCAGGATGGTCTCGATCTCTTGACCTCATGATCCACCCGCCTCAGCCTCCCAAAGTGCTGGGATTACAGGCATGAGCCACCATGCCTGGCCTCCTTTGGATTTTTTTAAAAGTATTTTATTTAATCTCCCTCAGTGGTTTATACTTTTCTTTTCTTTTTTTTTTTTTTTGGCAATACGGTCTTGCTCTGTCATCCAGGCTGGAGTGCAGTGGCACCATCTAGCTCACTGCAACCTCCGTCTCCCAGGCTAAAGAAGCGATCCTCCCACCTCAGCCTTCTGAGTAGTTGGGACTACACGCATGCACCACCATGCGTGGCTAATTTTTGTATTTTTTTCTAGAAATAAGGTTTTGCCATGTTGCCCAGACTGTTCTGAAACTCCTGGACTCAAGCAAATCTGCCCACCTCAGCCTCCGAAACTGTTGTGATTACAGGCATGAGCCACTGCACTCAGCCAGTTTATACATCTTTAGTCTATTTGTATGGTGATTGCTCTAGGGTTTACAATATGCATCTTTCCCTTATCACAGTCTACCTTCAAGTAAAATTGTTCTGCTGCATATATCTTATTAGACCTTTATAACAATCTGATTTCCCCACTCTGCCTTTGTCATACCTTTTACTTATACATGTGTTATTGAACCCAACTCCATTGTATTATTTTGTAATATTTGTATCCTTACAATAAGTTAATTCCTTAACATATTCACAATATAATTCTCTTAAAGTTCTTGGCTGCTAATTTCATTGTTTATATCATTTCTGGTCCCATTTCTATTGATTGGTTTTCTTCTGGTTAAGGATCACATTTTCATCTTTTCTTTCATGTCTAGTAATGTTTTTATTGGATTTTGACATTGTGAATGTTATGTTTTTCCTTTTTTTTTTTTTTTTTTTTTTTGAGACGGAGTCTCACTGTCACTCTAGTCTCAACCTCCTGGGCTCAAGCAGTCTCCCAAGTAACTGCGACCATAGGCATATGCCACCACATCTGGCTAATTTTTAAAATTTTTGTAGAGATGAGAGTCTCACCATGTTGCTCAGGGTGGTCTCGAACCCCCGGGCTCAAGTGATCATCCTGCCTCAACCTCCCAAAGTGTTGGGATTATAGGCATGAGCCACCATGCCCAGCCTAGCTTAGTCTTTTTGAGGCTTATTTTTAAGCTTTGTTTGGGAGGGCCTAAAGTACCCTTTATTTTATGACCCCTCTGGCCTTACTCCTAAGGGGTGGCCTTTTCTGGGCCCTAGTGAGCATCTCTCAACCTTCTGCAGGTTCCAGTTATTATTCAGTTTGCAGTTCCCTGGTAGTTTTTCTTTCCCTGATCATTGTTTTATGTGCCCAACCTATGGAGTCTCACCTTACACAATCACAGTCTGGTATTTGGCTACAGACTCAAGAGAACGCCCGTGAACACTTATGCAGTCCCTTCTCTGGATCCCTTTTTTTTTTTTTTTCAAGATAGAGTCTCCCTCTGTCACCCACACTGGAGTGCAGTGGCACTATCTCAGCTCACTCCCGAGTAGCTGGGATCACAGGCAGCTGACACCATGCCTGGCTAATGGTTTTGTGTGTTTGTTTGTTTGTTTGTTTTGAGACAGAGTCTCGCTCTGTTGCCCAGGCTGGAGTGCAGTGGCATGATCTCGGCTCACTGCAACCTCCACTTCCTGGGTTCAAGAGATTCTCCTGCCTCAGCCTCCCGAGTAGCTCGACTACAGGCATACACCACCATACCCGGCTAAACTTTTTGTTTTGTTTTTGTATTTTTAGTAGAGATGGGGTTTTGCCATATTGGCTAGACTGGTCTCAAACTCCTGATCTCAGGTGATCTGCCTGCCTCGGCCTCCCAAACTGCTAGGATTATAGGCATGAGCCACCACACCTGGCCTGAATATTCTTTCTCTCTGATAACTTGCCTTATAAATTCTTGTTGTCTTGACCTCCCCAAAGTCTGATCTATGTCTCCTCATTTCAGCAAGGCTGTCACACTCTGTTAGTAATCCCCCTTCCTGTACCGTAGTCCAGAAAGCCAGGGAAGCTGGAGGGCTCACTGAATTTGTTTTCCTTCTGTCAGTAATCAAAATTCTGCATGGCTGTTGTCCAATGTCTGAAGATAGTTGTTTCATATATTTTGTCTAGTTTTCTAATTTGTTTTCATTGCTGGAAGGCTAATCAACTACCAGTTATGCTATCATGATCACAGCAGAGTCAGGCTGAAGTTTTATTAAAATTTATTGAGCCTTTATCTCTATTAGACACAATGTTAAAAGCTTTATTTGCATTATTTTATCTAAACTTCATATAAACACCACAAATTTGCAGTACTTTTTTTCTTATTAGAGATACATAAACTGAGAGTTATGAAGGTCAAAAAACTTGCCTCAAGTCACAGAGCTGGTAAGTCATGAGCCAGGACCCAGACCTGTCTGATTCTTCCCCTTCATTAAAAAGACTATCTTCCCATTTAATATTCAATGATTATTTTTGCTAATTATAAAAGTAATGCATGATTATTCAATAAATCTTTGAAAATATAAAGATTTATAAAAAGAAAATCTAAAATTCCCATAGTTGCACTACCCAGGGATGGGCACTGCTAACATATCTTTCTGTTCAAATTATATATACATATATATGTCCCGTATATACACACATGTGATGGTTAATACTGAGTGTCAACTTGATCGGATTGAAGGGTGCAAAATATTGAACTTGGGTGTGTCTGTGAGGGTATTGCTAAAGGAGATTAACGTTTGTGTCAACGGGCTGGGAAGGGCAGACCCACCCTTAACCTGGGTGGGCACCATCTAATCAGCTGTCAATGAGGCTAGAATATAAAGCAGGCAGAAAAATGTGAAAGGCTAGACTGGCTTAGCCTCTCAGCCTACATCTTTCTCCCGTGCTGGATGCTTCCTACCCTTGAACATCAGACTCCAAGTTCTTCAGCTTTGGGACTCAGACTGGCTTCCTTGCTGCTCAACTTGCAGACAGCCTGTTTTGGGACCTTGTGATCGTGTCAGTTAATACTACTTAATAAACTTATATATATATCCTATTAGTTCTGTCCCTCTAGAGAACCCTGACTAATAAACCATATAATCAACATAAATATATTATTACATATGTGTGAATATATATGTGTGAGTGTATATATGTGTGTGTCAGAATTTTTATCTGTTTTACAAAGTTGGGATCCTATGGAATTCTATCATACATTTATACATACTGTTTTATCACCTGCCTTTACCACTTAATAAAGCCTTATAAACACTTGCCTTATAAAATTTTCCATTACATATAAACATTCTTTGAGAACAAGAGTTTTTTTAGTTTTTATGGTGGAAAATTTCAACCATACTACAAGGAAAGAGAATATCATCATGAACCTTCACGCATTCATTACCTAAAAATTATTAACATTTTCTAATCTTTGAATATAATTTTTAATGGTTGTCTCACATTTTCATGGATAGATGTAGCATTGATAATTTAACCAATTCTGCATGGATGAACATTTGCATTGTCTTTTATTATTGTGAATAACACTATAAAAAGCTCTTTCTGAATAAGTCCTTGTGCAAATATAAAATTATATCCTCAGGATAAATTCCTGGAAACAGAATTACCTGATTAAAGAGGTTGAACATTTTAAGGTTTTTGATACATGTTGCCAAAATGCTCACTAGCAAGTTTGTATCAATTTGCTTTATCTCCTCCCATAACAGTGTGGGAGAGTGCCATTTTACCACACTCCCAAACAACTGAGGATTATTCTTCAAACATGTGTTTGCCTATTGGACAGGCTGATTGATACACTGGCATTCTTCCTCTACCACCAGCCACCCTCATGCCTCAAATTAGCTACAGGGAGACTGGCTCTCATAGCAGTAAGGTTTACTGGGGGCTGAAAATCAAAATAAGACTAGAGAACACATTCTCTGTTCTGCACATATCCCCTATCAAAATACACACTACTTATCCCAAACATGTGGGCCTGGGGTCTGGCATCTCTCTCTACTTAGAAAAGCCAGAGTCCTTTATTTTGGCAACAACAGGGAACAGCTGATCAGCCACAGGTCCTGGCAAAATTGGTACCAGCCACCTCTCTGGGACTAGACCAAAGCACTGAGTTCTGGCTAATGCTATGCCAGGAAGGCACGTGCCTTCCCATTTTCTCAGCCTGCATGCAGACTTGCAAATATTGTCTCCAGAAGTTGGCTGCAAAACAGCTTACAAACGTGTAACTGGGCAGAAAGAAGTTCGAGGCACAGGATGGCTTATGAGAGAAAATTCTGAGAGAACTGAGATGCCTCTCAAGTCATTTCACTCCCTCCTCTGCTCCCCCAACCTTAACCATCAAGAGGAAGATCTGTAAGGATGCCAAGAATAGTCCTAGCCTTGGAAACTGGGTCTGGATAATAAAGGGACAGGGAAGACTGCAGGAACCTTGTCTAAAGCATGGGGCTGGAGTATCTGAATTTCAGAACGTAAGCTTACATTACTCACTAGAAAGTAAGCTTCATAAGCACAGAATTTTTGTCTTTTTTTGTGCATGGATTTATCTCACAGGTAAGAAAAAAATGCCTGACACATTGTAGGCATTCTATAAATATTTGGATTAATTAACCTTCTGAATTTATTCATTAAATGGAAAGAACAAATTCAGAAAACCATATACTCAACAATTATGTATTAGATACTTAATATATGTGCAGTAGCCCCCCTTATCCACCAGGGATACGTTCCAAGCCCCCCCGTGGATACCTAAAACCATCGATAGTTCTGAACCCTATATATACTATGTTTATTCCTATACATACATATGTATAATCAAGTTTAAGTTATAAATTAGGCATAGTAAGAGATTAACAACAATAACTAAGAATAGAACAATTATAATAATATGTCAACATCACTACTCTTATGCTTTGGTGCCATTATTAAGTAAAATAATGGTAACTTGAACACAAGCACTGCAATACCTTGGCAGTCAATCTGATAACTGAGGTGGCTAGTAAGTGACTAATGGGTGGGTAACATCTGTATCCTCAATACACTGGACAAAGGACTGATGCACATCCCAGACAGCGTGGAGCTGGACAGCAAAGCTTTCATCACACTACTCAGAACAGTGAGCAATTTAAAACATAGGGATTGTTTATTTCTGTTCCTTTCCATTTAATATTTACAGACCACTGTTGATCACAGGTAACTGAAACCACAAAAAAGGAAAATGGTGGTTAAGAGGGCACTACTGTGTATCACTGGACTAGGAGCTAAGCATACGCTCAAGGAATGATTTCAAAAAACAAAAAACAAAAAAACTTTCCTTCTGGAGAAGATGATATGTGCACAATAAAAACTGAAGTCTTTATTAGGTTTTGGGGCATCGGTGTAGACAGCAGGAACTCTGTCTCAGCTGATGAGGGAAGGTATTGGAAAAGAGGTGAATTTGGGTCCAGGTCTTGAAGGATGGTGTTCCCTAGGGCTGCAATAACAAATTACTACAAACTGGGTGGCTTAAAACAACCGGAATTTATTTATCTCACAGTTCTGGAGCCACAAGTGTCAAGGAGAGCCACACTCCCTCCAAAGTCTCTAGAGGAGAATCCTTTCTTCCCTCTTCCAGATTTTGGTGGCTGCTGGCATTCCTTGGCTTGAGGAAGCAGAACTCCAATCTCTGTCTCTGGCTTCTGACGACCTTCTTCCCTATGTCTCTCTGTGTCAGGACACTCTCATTGGGCTTAGGGCCCACCCTACTCCAGTGTGATTCCGTTTTGAGCCTTATCTTAAATTACATCTGCGAAGACCCTGTTTCCAAACAAGGTCATATCTTGAGGTTCCAGGATATGAGACTATGACACAAATTTTTGGATGACACTTTTCAACCCACCACAAATGGGTAGAACAGCAATGACAAAAACAAAAACTCAAGGGACCAGGATTCCCAAGACCAGTATGCAGCCAAAGCCTCAAAGTTTCTGAAGTCATTCCAGAACAACACAAAAGAAAAGAGACAACTGCAAATGTAGGGCTCCCAATAGACACAAAACCTTCTGGATTGAATTTCCAAAAACTGAGAACAATTTAAAACACACATGGAATGCATGAAAGGAGAAATTTTGTTTCAAAATTTATATTTGAGTTTGAAATGGGCAAATAATTAAAAGCATGAAGTCTAGAGTCAGATGATACTAGATTTGATTCCCAGTTTCTTAAGTTACTTGCTCCATAATTTGGGCATATTACTTCTTTCTCCACACCTCATTTTCCTCATTAATAAAATAGAGATAACAATACAACCTGGCTCCTAGAATTAGCAAAAAGGTTAAAAGTGATAGTGCACTTAGAATGCTTAGTCTAGAGCTTGGCATACAGAAGCTGCTCAAGAAATGTTATCTCATTATTTTTAGATGCTGATAGAAGTGGACAATGAATTCAATGAGGAGACAGAGAAGGTTAGGAAACTGGACATTAAAAGGATATTATAAGGGAATGTTTACATTCAAGAAGAAAAAATAATTTATGTTTTCCAAGGACTGGGGTATATTCCTATTTAACTGCAATATCTAGTGTGGCAGTTCTCAAAGTATGGTTTGGGGACATCAGGGAATCCCCAAAATCCTTTGAGGTAGTCGATGAGGGCTTTCCCACTCTTATTCTCTCTTGAGGGTGCCGTGGAGTTTTCTAGATGCCACATGACATGTAATGTTGCAACTGAACAAACACAGAAGCAGATATGAGAATCCAGCCATCTTTAATAGGCCAGACATTAAAGATATTTGCAAAAATGTAAGACAATGACTGTCCTATTGCTAACTTTAAAAAAAATATATTTATATTAACATATACATTGTTACTTTTAAATGAATGAATAAAATAAAGATGTATCTATTTTAGTTTCTAATACAGTGGATATCAATAAATATAACCCATATAACAAAAGCATTTTGAAATGTTCAGTATTTTTTAATAGGAAAAAAGGTCCTAAAACCAACATACCAGGTAGTCACTGGATAGTAGTGGGCTCAAAGTTCAAATTCAGAGATTATCACCTCATCAAAATATTTTTAGAAATGTTATGAGGAAAGCAATGTGAAATCAATGCTTCTGTAACATATCAATTTCCTTTGTGCTATGGTTTGAATGTTTATGTTCCCTCAAAGTTCATATGTTGAAATCCTAACCCCCATGGTGATGGTATTAGGAGGTGGAACTTTTGGAGACAGGTTTAGGTCATGAGGGCTCCACCTTCCTGAATGGGACTAATGCCCTTACAAAATAGACCCGAGAGAGCTTGTTCACTCCTTCCGTGTGAAGACAAAGCCAGAAGGCATCGTCTATGAAGCAGAAAGCAGTCTCTCTGGCCCGAATCTGCTGGTGCAATGTGTCAGGCATTTTTTCTTACCTGTGGGATAAATCCATGCACAAAAAAGACAAAAATTCTGTTCTTGCGAAGCTTACTTTCTAGTGAGTAATGCAAGCTTATGTATTGAAATTCAGATGCTCCAGCCCCATGCTTTAGACAAGATTCCTGCAGTCTTCCCTGTCCCTTTATTGTCCAGACCCAGTTTGATTGTAGACTTCCCAGCCCCGAGAGCTGTGAGAAATAAATTTCTGTTGTTTATAAGCCACGTAGTTTATGGTACTTTATTATAGCAGCTAAAACAGTCTAAGACACTTTAATTCTCAGCAGTTGTCCGACAGGCAGAGCTTCATGGATTGTGAAGATCAAAGATCCACTCAAGAAGCCTCAAGTAAAGGTGAACACAAAGACAATCACTAAAAACTCAGAATGTAACATGCTGTTTGTGCTATAAGTTTTCATCTCATACTCCCCTTATTTCACATCCTGTCTTGTTTTATTCATATTAGAATTGCCAATTTCTCTTGCGATAAATTGAAAAACACTCAAGCCTTTACTTAGGAATTAGGTTATATCTTTGCTTTTTATTGTTATAATTCCAGAACTGCCATTTTTTCCCAGGAAAAAAATGGTATGAATGATCATATTCTATGCCATGTAACCCTACCCTAACTGGCTACAGCAGATTGAACTGAAACAGGATACTTCTTCCAAGGGTAGACAGTCCATGATTGATCTATGGCATGTTTTCTGTGAGTCTAAAGGATGGCTTCCTGTTGTTAAATATACTGATAGGCAGGCTTCCAGAGCAGCATGCTCAGACTTCTCTGATGATTAAACATAAAACATACAAGGGACTGATTAAAGGACAGATACTCAGGCTTCTGTCTTGGAATTGATTCACGTGTTTGAAGGGGCCTGGGAATCTGTTTAACAAGGCCCCAGATGCATCTTATCATCAGGGAAGTTTGGTAAACAGGTGGCTTTTTTATAAAGGCATTGGGAAATCCCAGGTATGGAAAAGAGCGGTGATTCTTGAACTTTGTGAACATACCAATTACTTGGATCCACCGCAGAGAGATTATGACTAAGTAGATCTGTCCTGAAGCCCAGGAATCACCGTTTTATTCCCCAGACAGTTAATATGTACACTCAACTTTGAGAACAGCCAAGATGAGATTTTTTTTTTTTTTTTTTTCCTGGAGATGGGATCTCCCTTGTGGCGCAGGCTGGAGTGCAATGGTGCGATCTCGGCTCACTGCAACCTCTGCCTCCCAGATTTAAGAGATTCTCCTGCCTCAGGCTCCCGAGTAACTGGGATTACAGGTGTGCGCCACCACACCCAGCTAATTTTTTGTGTTTTTAGTGGAGTTGGGATTTCACTATGTTGGCCAGGCTGGTCTAGAACTCCTGTCCTCAGGTGATCTGTCTGCCTTAGCCTCCCAAAGTGTTGAGATTACAGGTGTGAGCCAGCACACCTGGCCGAGATGGTTTTATTAGATGGTTTTTCTCTTTTCTTTTGTTTTTTTTCTATCATCAAAGTGTTTTGATTCTGAGATCCCCTACCATGAAAGAATAGAATTTTTTTGAAAAAATAAATGAAAGGTAAGTAGTGGGCTCAGAACAATTTTGGAGCAGGCTCTGCTACCTCTGCTATGGGGGAAGGTAGAGCACAATGCAGGCCTTCAGCAAGCTTAAGGGCAACTCTGGGATATTTAGGACCTGTGGCTGGGGTAAGAGTGAGACAGGAGGGGCACAGACAGGGAAGCTTCCCTTTCTTCCCCTCAGCTCCTCATGATGGCAGCTCATCATCAACTTGTTTTTGCTTTTGATTTTTTGTGAGATGGAGTCTCGCTCTTGTCACCCAGGCTGGAGTGCAGTGGTGCAATCTGGGCTCACTGCAACCTCCACCTCCCGGGTTCAAGTGATTCTCCTGCCTCAGCCTCCCGAGTAGCTGGGACTACAGGCACCTGCCACCATGTCTGGCTAATTTTTGTACTTTACTTAGTAGAGACGGGGTTTCACCATGTTGGCCAGGCTGGTCTTGAACTCCTGACCTTAGGTGATCCGCCCGACTCGGCCTCCCAAAGTGCTGGGATTACAGGTGTGAGCCACTGTGCCCAGCCTCAAGTTCTAATCCTCATCAACTTTCAGGGTGGGTCAAAACTCGTACCAAGTGCTACCAGCCCAAATCTCACGCTGAGTGCATACGTGAACCGGTGAAAGCCACAGCCCTCTCAACCACATGACATTGTAAATGCCTTTGTAAACTGCAGCTTGGACTGAAACTTGGTGAAGACAACAAATTACAGCCCGGAGGTTCCAGTCTCTGAAATTTCCTCATTAATGTCACATCAGCCTGAAATCAAGATGCTGTTTCTCAGTGGAAGCTTATCTTTACTATCAGATCACACTACTTAGTTTCCAAGAAGGTCCAATGACACTTTGCTTATTCTCCTTCCTAGAAAGAACTTAATTGATTTGCAATAACCTGATTTAGTTGCATAGGCATTTGTTTCTCCATTAAAAAAAGTGTTCTTTGGTCATCTCTCAGAATTCACAATGAACCTGTACTTCTTGCATCTTATCATCAGGGAAATTTGGTAAACAGGTGGCATTATTATAAAAGCATTGAAAAATTCCAGGTATGGAAAAGAGCAGCGATTCTTGAACTTTGTGACCATACCAGTTACCTGGATCCACAACAGAGAGATTACGGCTAAGTAGATTCTCTTATTCCCAGTGACTGCTTTTTGGGTCTAGACCCGCAGGCTGCATAAGACAACCTTTATTTTTCTCCATAACAATCTATCACCATCTATCAAATTACACATTGGCCAATTTATTTTGTTTTCTATCTCCCTCTAGTAGAATGTAGGCTCCATACGAGGGTAAAGTTTTGTCTATTTTATTCCCTGGGTCAAAAGCGTGTCTGGTAGTTAGTAGACCCTTAATAAATATTTGTCAATGGGATGAATAAATAGGTTTTGTTTTCTCTCTGACCAGTTGAGGGAGAAGAGGGAAGTATGGCTTGTAGCTGACTGAGTCAAGGGACAGGGGAGAGTGGTTGGTTCTAAGGTTCAGGGTCAGGCAAAGGATGTTATTTAAGGAAATGAGATACCATGGGCAGAGACAACCTTAGCCAAAGTTTAATGTAGAGGAGCTTCAAGGCTCTAACATAAAGCACTAGAGCAAAGTGGCCAATGGATAAAAACTAAGGTTGGGTACCCAGAGCCTAGAGATCAGACACAGAGGGTCAGAGGCTAAGCAGAGGGGAAAGTGTACAGCAGGTGAGTGTAGGAACTCCCACGCCCAGCAGAGTTACACTTGAATCACCAAATTCTGCTTCCTGCTGGTTTTCCCTTGTAAAAACAGGACATTAAAAGCTGCTACTCACTGGTCATGATGGCTCACGCCTGTAATCCCAGCAGTTTGAGAGACCGAGGCAGGCACATCATTTGAGGCCAGGAGTTTAAGACCAGCCTGGCCAACATGGAAAGCCCCGTCTCTACTAAAAAAAAAAAAAAAATATATATATATATATATTTATGTAAATTAGCTGGACGTGGTGGCCCACGCCCTTAGTCCCAGCCACTTGGGAGGCTGAAGCAGGAGAATCACTTGGGCCCCAGAGGCAGAGGTTGCAGTGAGCCAAGGATGACGCCACTGCACTCCAGCCTAGGCAGCAGAGTGACACTCCATCTCAAAAAATAATAAATAAAAATAAGTAAATAAAAGCTGCTACTATTTCTAGATTTACACTGAAGAGCAGCAAGTTCTTGCTGACATTAGACAACTTAGCATGCAAAGTTCTAAGTGGTAAGAAAATAAAATACAAAATATGGTAAGTTAGTAACAACATGCCATTTTTTCTCTTTATTATGCCAGAGAACCTGACAAATGTATAGCCATTGTAAGGCTCGTTTGAATCTCAGAGTATTTTTTAAAATGTATGCTTCATTTATTTTGAAATAATTCCAAATTTATAGAAAATTTACAAAAGAGAATTTCTATATACCAAATTTTCCAAATGCTAACAGCTCACACGTTTACCTTACCATTCTCCTTCTCCCTATATACTTTGTTTTTTGAGCCAGTGTCTCGCTCTGTCACCTGGGCTGGAGTGCAGTGGTGTGGTCACAGCTCACGGCAGCCTCAACCTCCCAGGCTCAAGCGATCCTCCCACCTCAGCTACCCAAGTAAGTATGACTATGGGCACACGCCAACACACCCAGCTGATTTTTTTTATCTTTCTAAAATTTTTTTGTAGAGATGGGGTCTCACTAGTACTTCCCTATATACTTTGTTCTAAACCATTTGAGAGTAAGTTGTAGTTGTAGGATCACATTACCTGTAAACATTTCTTTTTTGGAAGATTCAAAATCATAAAAATGTCAAAATCTCCAATTGATAAATATCATACAGCTACAATAAAATTCCAATTTTTTTCCAGGAGCTTGACAAGTTTTATCTAAAATGTTTTATAGCCTTTATTAAAGAGAAATACATTGTTGAAGAAAAAAAGATAGGACTTGACCTGCAAAGTATCAAAAATTATCATGAACGTATAGTAATTAGGACACAGTGGTATTGACAGAGGTACAGGCAGACCAATCAATGGGAACCCAGAAATAAACCCAAACATATACAGACTTGATTTTATTTCAGTGCAGCTGTTTTAGTTTCAAGTGAAAAGGATACATTTTTTTCAGTGTGTGGTACTGGGACAATTATTAGGTTGGTGCAAAAGTAATTGTGGCTTTTGCCATTGCTTTTAATTATTTTTAATGGCAAAAACTGCAATTACTTTTGCACCAACCTAATAGTTAACTTTGGGGAAAACGTGGTATTAGACTCATAACGGTCTTTAGCCAGACTGTTTAAACACCTGTATGAGAAAAGTAAAAGCATATGACTCTTAGAATCTTATATAGAAGAGTAACTTTATTGACCCCTAAACATTCCTATGCATATTTCCTAAACACAAGGACATTCTCTTACATAACCACAATTTATCAAAATCAAGAAATTAACATTGATTCACTACTATATATTAATCTAAAGACCTTATTCAGTGTTGCCAGTGGCCCCACTAAGGTCCTGAGAGCATCCTGCAAGAACAGAATTCTACGGTAACCCCCACTGTGTTCAGTCACTGGCTGTAAGCGACCCTGAGTGAAGGCTGTGATGGATCACAACAGCTGGGACCGTCAGTCATTTCTGCTCCCCACAGCAACAGATCTGGGTGGCAAGTTTCTATAGCTGCTAATATAGTTTGGATATTTGCTCCACCCAAATCTCATGTTGAAATATAATCCCCAATGTAGTAGGGGGGGCTTAGTGGGAGGTGATTGGATCATGGGGTGGATTTCTCATGAATGTCTTAGTACCCTTCCCTTGGTGCTGTCCTCACGATAGTGAGTGACTTCTCATAAGATCTGGCTGTTTAAACATGTGGCACCTCGCTGGCTCTCTCTCTTGTTCCTGCTCCCACCATGTTAGGCATCTGCTCTCCCTTTGCCTTCTGCCATGATTGGAAGCTTCCTGAGGCCTCTATAGAAGCAGATGCTGGTGTTATGCTTTCTGTACAGTCTGCAGAACCATGAGCCACTTAAACATCTTTCTTTATATATTAACCAGAATCAGGTATTTCTTTACAGCAGTGCAAGAATGGCCTAATACAGCTGCTATGGTAGGCCTTGTTACCAAACTAGAAAGGTCGAGAGAATCCTAGAGGTGCATCCTGAGCTGAGTTGGTCTGCTGCGCCCACCTTGGCAACTGCCTGCCTCTGACCTCTTAGAAGGCCAGAAATAGAAACCTCTCTATGTCTGAGCCGCTGTAAGTCAGGTTTTCTATTATTTGTGGTCAAAAGCATTTCTAACTGACATAAGCCCCTAAAAATAGAAATGTTAAATTTTTATTTGCTTGCACACACACACAAACGTACATATAAATACTCAAACTGCTCTCAAGAAAAAATTCAACAAATAAATTACATAATATATGAGTGCAGCTGTTTCCTCTCATGACATCCAATATATTTTTATCACTTCAGCTTATTTTGATGATTTTAATGGGCATAATACCTTTCTTTAACAACTAATCTCATAGGATCACAGAATTTTAGAGTTGGAAGAAACAAATGATTATCTCATCTAAACTCTCTTACAGTACATATGTTAAGAACTGTGTTTACAAATAAGTGAAGTAGTCATGAAAGAAAAAAGTTATGTAACAGCAGCTGCAAAAGCAATTGAACCCAGGTAAGAGGATAGTCCAATTATCTCAAGCCAAATGATCAATGTGTGTATTCATGAATGTGCCCACTAAACATTTTCTACAATGTGCTTTATGGTCAGACTCAGCAAACTCTCTTTTTCACAGGCAATACAATAGCAAAACTTTAAAGAAATTTACATTGACGAAACTGTATCATGTTGTCATGTCAGTATAATGTGGGGGGAAAAGCAAATTATTTGATTTCAGCTTCAATCCGTTTTATTGTAGCCTTCACCACTTGCTAAGAGTGTAACCCTGGGCAAATGATTTGTCCTTTCTTTGTCTTAGTTCCTTCATCTATAAAATAGGAATGATATCACAGTTACTGTCTTACATGAGCTATTATTATTATTATTGCAGTACAGTCATAGGAATAGATGTGACTTATTAAATTATTCTGGCATTTATTGGCCTTGGAATGTCCACTGCAAGGGTTAATAAACTTTGGGCTGTCACAATTCCTCTGAGTCTGACTGGGCCCCAGCCTGCATGCCTCTCCATTGTTGGCAGGAGTCTAGACCTCAGATCTTTGTACTTTGGAGACCTTTGAACCTGAATTTGCAACAAAAGAAGGGCAATTTATTCAAGAGGCTTTATCAAGTTGCCATAGAAACTGATCCTTTTTCTAACTTTCTGTCCATACCCTCCAGTGCAGTCACTAGTCAGTAGGTTTTTAAAAGACACCAGTGGATGCCCTCAGAAGCTTCCAAAACACCTAAACTGCAGCCTGAGGTCCTTTTGTAATCTATAGAAATTCTTCCTCTGGAACCTGTAAAATGTTGCAACTCTTTTTTTTTTTTTTTGAGATGGAGTCTCGCTCTGTCACCCAGGCTGGAGTGCAGTGGCTGGATCTCAGCTCACTGTAAGCTCCGCCTCCCAGGTTCACGCTGTTCTCCTACCTCAGCCTCCCGAGTAGCTGGGACTACAGGCGCCCGCCACCTCGCCCGGCTAGTTTTTTTTTTTTTGTATTTTTTAGTAGAGACGGGGTTTCACCGTGTTAGCCAGGATGGTCTCAATCTCCTGACCTCGTGATCCACCCGTCTCGGCCTCCCAAAGTGCTGGGATTACAGGCTTGAGCCACCGCGCCCGGCCCAAAATGTTGCAACTCTGTGTTAACAAATGAAACTATGTCTGTGTCTTAAAAGCGGAAATGTGGCCAGGCGCGGTGGCTCACGCCTGTAATCCCAGCACTTTGGGAGGCTGAGGCGGGCGGATCACAAGGTCAGGAGATCGAGACCATCCTGGCTAACGCAGTGAAACCCCGTCTCTACTAAAAATACAAAAAATTAGCCGGGTGCGGTGGCGGGCGCCTGTGGTCCCAGCTACTCGGGAGGCTGACGCAGGAGAATGGCGTGGGCCGGGGAGGCGGAGCTTGCAGTGAGCTGAGATCCGGCCACTGCACTCCAGCCTGGGCGACAGAGCAAGACTCCGTCTCAAAAAAAAAAAAAAAAAAAAAAAAAAAAAGCGGAAATGTTTGTAACCCAAGTATCTATGCCCAGCTGAGTCTACTTGGTTCATGCGTGAAGGCAACAGAAACACATTCCAAGTATGTAAGGGTCCAGAAAATCTACTACCTTCATACTATTCCTGATAAACTTACTCTAAGACATACTTGGCAAATTGAGAAATAAAATAAACTTAGTAGATTGAAAGCAACTAATCTGATCCCTAGAAACAGCTTAGTAGTATAGATTTCTGGGAACATTTCCTAATCCACTTTCTAAGGGTGCTTCAATCTTGTCTGAAGTCTACAATAAACTAATAGGATTTTTTCTTAAAGATAAATAAGTTCCTTGCTTATTTTCACTAAGCTGATACTAATAATGCTTTAATTCTAAACAAAATATTATTTTTATCTCACGGCTTTGGGTCAGATTACCCATCTTACCACACTGTCTCTAAAAATAATACAAATGACAAAGAACAAGTTGTACCAAAAGCACTCTGTTATTCCCACTCTCTGGCCTTTTGGGAGACAAAATGACATAACTGAAAGAGCAAGTCAGTCTGGCTAAGGAATCAATACTGAGTCTGTAAATTATCAGCTGCATAGCCTTAAACAAATCACTTCCCTGCTCTTTGCCTCAAATTCTTGATTTATCCTTCATTCTACAGCAAAGGGAGACAAAGGGGCTTTCCCAATTTTCTACAGTTTGGACTCTAGGGCAAGAGGATTTTCAGTAACCAATACTATCCAAAGTGATAAACTGCTTGTATATCCAAAAACAATGAGATGGATTCACATTCCTGGATTCCCATCAGATAGAATGCAGAGGGACTTACAGTCTTTCTAACAGTGGGCATAGCAGTTGCAATCTTATTTGTATTTTTTTTTTTTTTTTGTAGTTTCTTCAGTGGAAGTGTGTATGTCTGTGTGTGTGTGTGTGTGTGTAATTTGATCTTTACAATTCTCTGAGGAATGATTATCTCCATTTTTTTCCTAGTAAAGAAACAGGGACAGGTGCAGTGGCTCATGCCTGTTATCCCAGCAATTTGGGTGGCTGAGGCAGGCGGATTGCTTGAGGTCAGGAATTCGAGACCAGCCTGGCCAACATGGCAAAATCCTGTGTCTATTAAAAATGCAAAAATTAGCTGGGTGTGGTGGTGTGTGCCTGTAGTCCCAGCTACTCATGAGGCTGAGGCAGGAGAATCACTTGAACCAATGAGTCGGAAGTTGTAGTAAGCCGAGATTGCACCACTGTACTCCAGTCTGGGTGGCAGAGTGAGACTCCATCTCAAAAAAAAAAAAAAAAAAAAAAAAAAGAAAAAAAGAAAGAAAGAAAAGAAAGAAAGAAAAAGAAACAGAAACTCAGAGAAACAAAGTGACTTACTCAAAAATGAATGGTAAGACAGAGGTGGATGGAAAGGGCGACAGGTGATAATGGAAATGGTAAAGACCTCTGAATACAACTCCTCCATAAAAGTAGTGGCAACGCTGGCCAAAAAGGTCAAATACAACTTTTTTAGAACTCTGGAAATTAACCAAAGAGAAGTGTTCATTTACAACAACAACAACAAAAGGCTGATCTCAGTAAGCACAGTGAACTCTGTGGCATTTTAATTTGTCCTATTCCTATTCCTCCTTAACTCAGCAGAGGATGGAGAACAAACAGCCCCCCAAGTCATGGTGAAAACCAGCAGCCTAGCAGCCACTGGAGGGGGCAAAATGGGTTGGGAACTCCCAAAAACACTCTTCTCAGACAGCTGTTATTTTTTGACAAATCTGGCAGTTCCCTGGAAAATTCTGTTCTAAAACCTTGTCTTTATTTGACCTGACTCAGAACAGCCTTTTCCCCAGGGCCATTTGTCAAAAGTAATCAATAACAATTGTTTAACATTACAACTGCTTGAAGCAGCGATAACAGTTGAGACAAACAAGAAGTGGACCAAAAAAACACTTAAAAGGAAAAGCCTGGGAATGAAATATTCATAGGGGACTTTGCAAAGCTTCCACATATTTCTAGAAATCTAGAAGGATGCAAATGATAAGGCTCTGCAAGAGCCCAGGGAAGACTTAAATAAATGGAAAGACATCCTGTGTTTATGGATTGGAAGGTTTCATATGAACAAGATGGCAATACTCTCCCAAATGGATCAACAGATCCAATGCAATCCCTATCAAAATCCCAGTTGCCTTTTTGCAGAAATTGACAAATTTACACGGAGATGCAAAGCACCTAGAATAGCCAAAGCATTCTTGAAAAAGAAGAGCAAAATTGAACTCACATTTCTCAATTTCAAAAGTTACTACACAGGTAATCAATTCAGTGTGGTTCTAGCATATAAGAGATAATGTAGGTTGGGTGTGGTGGCTCATGCCTATAATCCCAGCACTTTGGGAGGTGGAGGTGGGTGGATCATTTGGCTCATTTGAGGTCGGGAGTTCAATACCAGCCTGGACAACATGGTGAAACCCTGCGTCTACTAAAAATACAAAAATTAGCCAGGTGTGGTGGTGGGTGCCTATAGTTCCAGCTACTCAGGAGGTTGAGACAGGTGAATTGCTTGAACCCAGGTACTGGAGGTTGCAGTAAGCTGAGATCCCGCCACTGCACTCCAGCCTGAGGAATGATTATCTCCATTTTTTCCTAGTAAAGAAACAGGGTGACAGAGTGAGACTCTGCCTCAAAAAAAAAAAAAAAAAAGAAAGAAAGAAAGAAAGAAAGAAAAAGAAAAAACAACAGGAGAGATATGTAGATCAATGGAATTCAATTACTGTTCCAGAAATAAATTGTTACACTTAATGGTCAGTTGATTTTGACAAGGGTGTTGACACAATTCAATGGGGAAAAAATCATCTTTTCAACAAAAGGTAGTGGGACAACTGAATATCTGTATAAAAAGAATGAAGTTAGAACCTGAAGGAGTGAAGAACATGTCATCTCAAAATATCCTAGATAGGTATATCGATTATTTCAAGTTGAAAACATTGGAGAAATTGCAGTTTCAGAAAGGGCTAGACTGTCTCTTCCTCCATGCAGTAAGCCATTTCCTCTGGGACAGGTACCTTCACCTTATCAGGGTAAGAAAGTAGCCCTTCCATCAGAGACTTGGAACTGGACCTGCAATGGGCCTGAATAAACATATTTACTGAAGTAACCCTTATCTTCCACTAGTCTTATGCCCCCACCCCATATATCTCCTAGTGACTCCCCAGGAAAATTTACTGTCTCAAGCTAGATTTTATTTGTGCTGTCATTTCCTCTCAAATTTATCATTCTTTGTCTAAAAAGTATAAAATCATCTTGCTTTGGCCACTTCTTCAGACTTTACTCTCTTGTGAAGATCCCCATGTACATGTAAATCTAATAAAAATTTGTATACTTTTCTCTTGTTAATCTGCCTGGTGTCAATTTGGTTTCCAGACTCAGCTGAAGAGCCTGCTAAGAGCCAAAAGGGGTCGGAGAAGATCTCTGTCTCCCCTACAAACCCTACTTCACACTATATGCAAAAATTAACACAAAAACAATCCAAGATCTAAATGTGAGATCTAAAACTATGAAACTCTTAGAAGAAAACATAGGAGTAGCCCTTCATGAGCAGTGGATACTGAAATACATCAAAAACATACTGACAAAAAAAAAAAAAAAGAAATTAAACATTGAAATTTAAAACTTTCGTGCTTCAAATTACATTATTAAGAAAGTGGAGGCTGGGCACGGTGGCTCACACCTGTAATCCCAGCACTTTGGGAGGCTGAGGCGGGCGGATCATGAGGTCAGGAGATTGAGACCATCCTGGTTAATATGGTGAAACCTCATCTCTACTAAAACTACAAAAAATTAGCCGGGCGTGGTGGCCGGCGCCTGTAGTCACAGTTACTTGGAAGGCTGAGGCAGGAGAATGGCGTGAACCCTGGAGGCGGAGCTTGTAGTGAGCCGAGATTGCGCCACTGCACTCCATCCTGGGTGACGGGGCGAGATTCCGTCTCAAAAAAAAAGAAAGTGGAAAGACGACCCAAGAATGGGAGAAAATATTTGCAAATAATATATCTGATAAGAGACGAATATCCAAAATATATAAAGAACTCATACAATCCAATGATAAAAAGACCAATAACACAATTTTAAAACAGGTAATGTATTTGAATAGATATTTTTCAAATATATACAAATGGTCAATAAGGACATGAAAAGATGCTCAACATTATTAATCATTAGGGAAATGCAAATTAAAACCACCATGAAATACCACTTTTTACCCACTAAGATAGCTATCATCAAAAAGATGAACAATAACAACTGTTGGTAAAGAGGATATGCAGAAACTGAAACCCTTATGTACTGCTAATGGGAACATAGATGGTTCAATCACTTTGGAAAACAGTTTGGAGTCCCAAAAATGTTAAAAATAGAGTTACCGTGTGACTTAAAATTCTACTCCTAGGAATATACCCAAAAGAATTAAAAACACGTTCACACAAAAACTTATACACAAATGTTCATAATAATATTATTCATAATGGCCAAAAAAGTTGAAAAAAACCCAACTATCCACCAACTAATGAGCAGATAAACAATATGTGATATATCCATACAGTAGAAAATTATTCAACCTTAAAAAGTAACTAAGCAGGCCAGGCACAGTGGCTTACACCTGTAATCCCAGCACTTTGGGAGGCCAAGCAGGTAGATGACTTGAGCTCAGGGGTTTGAGACCAGCCTGGATAACATAGCAAAACCTGTCTCTACAAAAAATACAAAAATTATCTGGCATGGTGGAGCATGCCAGTAGTGCCAGCAACCTGGGAAGGTGAGGTGGGAGGATTGCTTGAGTCTGGGAGGTCAAGCCTGCAGTGAGCCACGATCATGCCACTGCACTCCAGCCTGGGCAACAGAGTAAGACCCTGTCTAGAAAAAAAAAGAAAAAGAAAAAGAAATGAAGTACCGATACATGCTACAATATGAATGCACCTTGAAAACATTATACTAAGTAAAAGAAGTCAGATGCAAAAGACCAGAAATCATTTCATTTATATGAAATTTTTAGAACAGGGAAAATCATGATAGAGATTGAAAGTACATTAGTGATTACCTAGTGTAGAGGGGCTTTGGGGTGAAATGGGGTGAATAATAACAGATATGGGATTCTTTTTGGAATGATTCAAGTGTTCTGAAATTGAAGTGTGATGATGGTTGCACAACTTTGTGATTGCCCTAAAACCACTCACACATATACTTTAAAAGGATAAATTGTGTGACATGTGAATTATATCTCAAAAAAATGTTTAAAGATAGAGGTGATGCCAAGAAGCAGGTATTCTAGCTGTGAGATCAGGGGACTCTCCATCATACTACACCAAAGGAAATGCTTTAGCCATCAGAAACTACTGTTCAATGGAGATACACAAAGAAAGGGGACAGGCATAGATAGTTGGCAAGACAGTTAATAGCTCTCAGATAGTCCTCCTGTATTGTCATAACCCTCCCTGGAATCTGCACACAATAAGCTTTTAATAAATATCTGCTGTGTAAATACCCTAGGTCTTTGGTTCTGTGAGAGAAACGTCTTGCTGGCAAGAAATGTTTCACAAACTCTTTTGTGGGTCATTGTCATCCCTTCCTCCCTAGGGATGCTTGGGAGTAGGAATCAGAGCAGGTTGGTGGGTCTTATTGGATTGGAAATCTTCCCATATGTTTCTTGTCTGGTTTATTTATTTATTTTTTTGAGACAGGGTCTTGCTCTATCACCCAGGCTGGAGTGCAGTGGTACAATCATAGCTCACTGCAACCTCAAACTTGTGGGTTCAAGGCACCCTTCTGCCTCCCCTTCCAAGTAGCTGGGACTACAAGTGTGCACCACTGCACCCAGTTAATTTTTATTTTTTATTTTTTTGTAGAGATGGCATCTTGCAATGTTACCCAGGCTGGTCTCGAACTCCTGGGCTCAAGTGATCCTCCTGCCTTGGCCACCCAAAACTGTTGAGATTATAGAAGTGAGCCACCACACCCGGCTTTATCTGGTTTATTCTAAGTTAATCTCTGAGAAAAGTTCTTCCTTTTTTTTCACGCATGCCACATAAACTGATTTTTCTGGAGTTTCAGAAGAGAAATTCTTAACCTATACTGTTTATATGAGGAGTTACTCTGCCAATTATCAAAATATGCTTCTTTCTTTTGTAATGTTAATTTTGGCAAATATACTTATCAAATACAGCACACTTGTTAAAATGAAACTTCTAAGAAAAAATAAAAATAAGGAAAACAATAACTCATGATCAAAGTTTGTTTCGTGAATATCTATCTAGCTTTATGGAAATTCTACGATTCTTTGCATTCTGCTGGGAAGAAAAGGGGTGGCTTTGTTTTTTATTTCAAATGTCAGTACATGAAAATATTCAACTCAATGTATATGTTGAATGCTTTCTATGTTGAAAGCACTGTGCTAAGCCTGGTATGACATACATAAACATGATAAGGACATGGTAGATAAGACGCTGACATCAAGGAATTTATGGCCTTCCCAGCAAGAGCTTCCCTTACCATCTCATTAAAAAATTTAAACCTCAACACTCCCTTGACACTCTCTACCCTTGTCCACACTTTTTTCCTTGGAAAAATCGAACACACTGTATATTCTACCTATTTATCTTTGTTTATTGCCTTTCTTCTCCAATAGAATATAAGCCGCATGGAGACAGGCGTATTTGTATATTCTGTTCACCACTATGTTCTAGTGTCTAGAATACTGGTTGGCATATATTTTGTTGAAGGAGAGATGCATAAACAAGCATCTCATTGGTGAACCGGAAAGAATGAGCTGGATAGTTCAGTCATGGATAGTGAATAGACAGATGTCTTGGCAATCAGAAGATGGGTCAATTTCAGGTGGGGGTGATCTTGGACAAGGCATTTTTCTTGATCTATAAAGTGAAAGAGTTACATTAGCAGGACACTCAACTTTTTCCATCTTATAAATCACATGCTACTCCCGTAAAGAATCTGAGCTCCTCTGTGATAGAAACAAAAAGTCCATTATATTTCAGGAACAACACTGACATGTGTTTCTATATTCTGTTACATTTTTCATTTATGAAAAGTTTCAAACACATAAAAATTGCAATACCATATGGGAGTAAATCTTATTTGCTAGAATTTATAATGTAATAAATAATAATGCCATAAAGAGTTAAAATTACAGTGATGCTATTGAGACTATTTTATTACAACATCAACTATAAAAACATACTAGTACTAAATTTTAAATTGTAGTAAATGACAGCAGGAAAGACATTATGTATGTCTCCTGAACACTATATGTATGTTCTTGTAATTACTTTAAAATATGTCATACTAAGCTTACATAAGCTATTACCATTGGAGGAGACCGAAGGAGACTGAGTGTGCCTCAAGTGAACATTTTATGCAAGGTGTTGTTGAAAGGTGTGGTTGAGCACCTAAAAAAAAATGGAGAATTGGGAACCACATTACTTGTTATAAAACAAGTTGTATAAACTATATTTAAAAAAATGAATTTTTCTTTTTAAAAATATGTTGCAAATTTGATCTAAGACTCACTTTTATTAAAACCAGTTATCCATGTATGGTGATTGAGTTGGGAGGAAAGCAAGTAGGTAACTGTTTCCCTACTTAACCTTCTTGAGCCGTTACTGTTATCTTCCAAAAAGAACCTGAGTTCTGTGCATGACCAGGTCAGTATGCAATTGTCCTGAACCAATTGACAATCCCTGAATAAAATAACCTCCCTGTCTCTGTCCCCTTCCTTTGTAATCAGAAGATCACTGGAAAACACTCATCCTCAAGGCAGGTCAAGACTGAATCAAAAAGTAAATTAATTAATTAATTAATTTTTAAAAGACTGACTGAATCTTCTCCAATGGCTTCCCTTTGCTCTCAGGATAAAACCAAACTCCCTAATGTAGTTTTTATGGACCTTTGAGAACTGGCCCTGTTACCTTTTCAGTTCATAACTGACCACTCCCCTTTCATTGTCTGTTTCAGGCTTTCCTGTAATTCAGAGCTTCTTTCAGTTTCTCAAAAGGGCTGAGCTCTTTCTAGCCTTCAGGTTTTTTCTTTTTTTGCAATTAAAAATATTAGATACAATTCACCATTTCAACCATTTTAAATGTATAATTTATAATGTTGTGCAACCATCGTCCCTATCCAAATCCAGAACATTTCTATCACCTTAAAAATAAACCCTATACCAGCAGGGCACAGTGGTTCGCAGCTATAATCCCAGCACTTTGGAACGCTGACGTGAGGGGATGACTTGAGCTCAGGAGTTTGAGACCAGCCTGGGCGATATAGGTACACCCTATCTCTATGAAAAATTTAAAAATAGCCAAGTGTAGTGGTGTGTGCTTGCAGTTCCAGCTACTTGTGAGGCTGAGGAGGGAGGATCACTTGAGCCCAGGTGGTCGAGGCTATAGTGAGCTGTGACTGTGCCACTGCACTCCAGCCTGGGTGACAGAGCTAGGCTCTGTCTCAAAACAAACAAAAAACAGACAAAAAAGAAAGAAAGAAAAAAGAAAAATAAAGAAACCCTATACCCATTAGCAGTCACTTCCAATTCCTCTGTTTACCTATCCCCCTAGACAACCACTAATCTACTCTGTCTCTCTGGATTTACTTGTTCTGGACATTTCATATAAATGGAATGTGGCCTTTTGTGTCTAACTTTGACTTAGCATAAGGTTTTCAAGGTTCATCCATGTTGTAGTATGTATCAGCACTGTGTTCCTTTTTATGGCTGAATAATTTTCCACTGTACGGATATACTACATTTTGTTTATCTGCTCATCAGTTGGTGGACATTTGGGCTACTTCCACTTTTTTCGATATCGTTAATAATGCTGACATGAACATCTGTGTGCATATTTTTGCATGAACACATGTTTTCAATTATTTGGCTATATACCTAACAGTAGAGTTGCTAGGTCCTATGGTAACTTTCCATTTAACTTTTGGAGAAGCTGCCCAACTGTTTCTCCTCTAGGATGTTTTTATTGGCCCCTGAACTATTTTGAACGTGCCATTCCTTAGTCTGGAGCATTCATCCCCTGAGATCTCAGTTTAGACATCACTTCCTCTAAAAAGCCTTCCCTGACCACTTACCTCTAAATTAGATATGCTTAAAATCTGAGGTAGAGAATACCATCCCAGCATTTACCATATTATCTTGTCTTTCTTTGTTTTCTCTCCATAGTCTGTGAGCTCTGTTGAGAGGTAACGTGAGTGCCATTCTCTAGCACAGATCCTGGCATCTGGGAGGCATGCAGTGAGGAATGTTAGATTGAACAGTCACCGCATTATTCTACTCAAAGCAACACAAGTCTTTGCTGCATGATTCTTCCACTAATGAAAGTCTTCATAAATTCATTGAGTTACTGAAGAATCACAATGGAGAATATGTACACATGTATATGTACTTATATTACTAACATTCATGACTAAGTATTTTATTGACTGATTTTTTAAGTGTTTAAGAATAAAAGTTAGGGACCACCTATTGTGCCAAGATTGAAATTATATTCATATGTACAAATGTTTCAAGAAACAATTGCTGGGATGATCCAAATGGCCAATTAGAAGCAGCTGCTTTCTGCGGCACTCACGGAGAGGAACGAAAGCAGTGAGTGAATTCACCTTCAAATGAAATATCCATATTCTTGCATTGGGACTGACTAGGCAAACAACTCGATCTGCAGAGAATGAAGAAAAGCAGGAGGGTGGGCGATGGCCCATCTGGAAGCAGGACAGAGCCAAAGGAACCCCACCCCTAGCCAAAGGAAGCAGTAAGTGATTGTGCAACCCTGCCCGGAAACCACACTTCTCCCACAGATCTTTGCAACCTGTGGATCAGGAGATCCCCTCCGGAGCCCATGCTACCAGGGTCTTGGGTCCAATACACAGAGCTCAGAGTTTCTGGAGCCTCCGCAGAGCAGCCACTTAGGCATACACACAGACACGGGAGTTTTACATACTCTGGCCCCAGGATCGCCGGAAAGGTGGGAAATCCATCTCTACATATCCCTAGGAAGGGGGCTGATCCAGGGAGCCAAGCAGCATCATTCTGCAGGCCTCATTCCATGACATCTCACAAGTTAAGACTCACTGGCTTGGAATTCTAGCCAGCCAATAGCAACAGGCTGAAATCTGCCTGAGACAGATTTGAGTTCCCGGAAGGAGGGGCAGCCGCCAACTCTGTGGTTCGGTAGACTCAGCCATTCCAGCCTTCCAGCTTTGGAGACCACAAACAGTCCAGATGAGAAAGGGTCCCCGCCAATGCAGCACACCTGCTCTACCAAATAGCATCCAGAGTACCTTTGCAAGTGGGTCCCTGAACCCGTTCCTCCTGACTGGGAGGGACTTCCCAACAGGGGTCTCCAGTCACCTCCTACAGGTGCATTCAGGCTGCAAACAGGTCAGTACCCCCCAGGATGGAGCTTCCTGAGGAAGAAGCTGGCTGTCATTTTTGATGTTTTCCAGCCTTCACTGGTGATACCTCCAGGTATGGGAGAACCCAAAGCAACTAGTGTCCGGAGTGGACCCCCAGCAAACCACAGCAGCCCTTCGGTAGAGTGAGTGGCCTATTAACAGTGAAACAAACAGAAGACAACAACAACAACAGCAACAAAAAAATACCCCATAAAAACCCCACTCAGGTCAGCGACCTCAAAGACCAAAGTTAGAAAAGCCCACAAAGATGAGAAAGAATCAACACAAGCCCGGGAGTTGGAGGCTGCAATGAGCTATGGTCGTGCCACTGCACTGAAGCCTGGGTGACAGAGCGAGACTCTGTCTCTAAAAATTATAAAATAAAAGAAGAGGTTTTGGAGAGATCATAGCAGACAGAAGGCAGGACTAGATGGCAGCTCTGGACAGAGCAGTGGACAGCGGCTCGCATTGTGAATTTTAGCTCCAGATCAAGAACAAACCAGCAATCCTGAGAGAAACCACAGACCCTCTGACAGAAGTGGACTGCTCCTGCAGGACCCAGGAGAACCCCCCGCACCCCCGCCAAAAAAAAAAAAAACAAAAAACTGAGTGCCCCAACTTCAGAAGCGGGAAAGGGAGACCCTCCTCTCCCGCACACCTCCACTGGAGAAGCTGAAAGTCTGTTTGCAGAAGTTTCCGACTTTACCTGGAGCGAAGTCAATTTGGAGAACCGAGTGAAATACAGGGGTAGAGGAAGCAGCAGAAGCCCTGGGAGCTTGCAGGTTATGGGAGAGAAGCATAGGGTAAAACTACACAGGGAGAAGCAAATCTCTAGCTGAACTTTGTAACAATTTGAACGGGGTGAGAAGCCTCCTGGCCAGAACTCAGGGGAAGGTGCAAATCTGGTGTGCAGACTCCACAGGCCCGGGAGCACGCTGGGAGGTGGATAGCCTCGGGCACGTTTTCAAGCCCAAATTGCTCTCCACCTGGAAACAGTCTGGGGGTTGTTGAGGGGTAGGGGAGCGCGGTGGGAGTGAGACCAGCCCTTTGGTTTGTGTGGGCGCTGGGTGAGGCCTGTGACTGCTGGCTTTCCCCCACTTCCCTGACAACCTGCATGACTCAGCAGAGGCAGCCATAATCCTCCCAGGTACACAACTCCAGTGATTTGACAATCTCACCCCCATCCCCTACAGCAGCCACAGCAAGACCCACCCAAGGAGAGAGTCTGGGCTCAGACATGCCTAGCCCCGCCCCCACCTGATGGTCCTTCCCTAAAGGGCATATAATCTTAGGAGTTCTAGGGCCCCGCCCACCACCAGTTCCTCCACCTAAATACAGCTGATGCTCTCTGGACAGCGCCACCTCCTGGCAGGAGGCCAACCAGCACAAAAAGAAAGCATTAAACCACCAAAGAACCCTCACTGAGTCCCTTGAACCCTCGACCACCTCCACTGGAACAGGAACTGGTATCTATGGCTGAAAGACCCATAAACAGTTCACATCACAGACCTCTGTGCAGACAACCCCCAGTACCAGCCCAGAGCTGGGTAGACTCGCTAGGTGGCTAGACCTAGAAGAGAGACAACAAACACTGCAGTTTGGCTCACAGGAAGCCACATCCACAGGAAAAGGGAGAGAGTACTACATCAAGGAAACACCCCATGGGACAAAAGAATCTGAACAACAGCCTTCAGCCCTAGACCTTCCCTCTGACAGAGCCTACCCAAATGAGAAGGAACCAGAAAACCAACCCTGGTAATATGACAAAACAGGGCTCTTCAGCGCCCCCTCAAAATCACACTAGTTCACCAGCAATGAATCCAAACCAAGAAGAAATCCCTGATTTACTTGAAAAATAATTCAGGAGGTTACCAGCCTGGCCAACATGGTGAAACCCTATCTCTACTAAAAATACAAAAATTAGCCCAATGTGGTGGTGCACACCTGTAATCCCAGCTACTCAGGAGGCTGAGGCAGGAGAATTGCTTGAACCTGGGAGGCAGAGGTTGCCGTGAGCTGAGATCGCACCACTGCACTCCAGCCTGGGTGGCAGAGTGAGACTCCTTCTCAAAAAGAAAAAAAAAAAAAAAAAGAAGAAGAAGAATTCAGGAGGTTAGTTATTAAGCTAATCAGGGAGGAACCGAAGAAAGGCAAAATTCATTGCAAGGAAATCCAAAACATGATAAAAGAACTGAAGGGAGAAATATTCAAGGAAATAGATAGCTTAAAGAAAAATCAATAAAAAAATTAAGGAAACTTTGGGCACACTTTTAGGAATGCAAAATACTCTGGAAAGTCTCAGCAATAGAACTGAATAAGTAGAAGAAAGAAATTCAGAGATTGAAGACAACGTCTTTGAATTAACCCAATCCAACAAAGACAAAGAAAAAAGAGTAAGAAAATATGAGCAAAGCCTCCAAGAAGTCTGTTCTCGTTCCACTAATAAAGACATACCCAAGACTGGGTAATTACAAAGGAAAGAGGTTTAATTGACTCACAGTTCCACATGGCTGGGGAAGGCCTCACAATCATGATGGAAGGTGATGGGGAAGCAAGACTTGCTTACATGGCAGCAGGCTAGAGAGCTTGTGCAGGGGAACTCCCATTTATAAAACCACCAGATCTCACAAGAGTTATTCACTACCATGAGAAGAATATGGGGGAAACCACCCCCATGATTCAATTATCTCCATCTGGGTCCGCCCTTGACACGTGGAGAATAGTAGAATTGAAGGTGAGATTTGAGTGGGGACACAGCCAAACCATATCAAATTAAACTAAAAAGCTTCTGCACAGCAAAAGAAACTATCATCAGAGTGAACAGACAACCTATAGAATGGAAGAAAATGTTTGCAATCTATCCATCCAACAAAGGCCTAATATTCAGAGTCTACAAGGAACTTCAACAAATGTACGAGAAAAAAACAAGCAAACTCATTAAAAAGCAGGCAAAGGACATAAACAGACACTTCTCAAAAGAAGACATACATTTGGCCAACAACATATGAAAACAAGTTCAACATCACTGATCATTAGAGAAATGCAAGTCAAAACCACAATGAGATACCATCTCACACAAGTGAGAATGCCTATTATTAAAAAGTCAAAAACAACAGATGCTGGTGAGGTTGTGGAGAAAAAGGAATACTTTTACACTGTTGGTGGGAGTGTAAATTAGTTCAGCCATTGTGGAAGACACTGTGGTGATTCCTCAAAGACCTAAAGGCAGAAATACAATTTGACCCAGGAATCCTATTACTGGGTATATACTCAAAGAATATAAATCATTCTATTATAAAGACATATGAATACATATGTTCAATGCAGCACTATTCTCAATAGCAAAGACATGGAATCATCCTCAATTCCCATCAACAATAGACCGGATAAAGAAAATGTAGTACATATACACCATGGAATACTATGTAACCATAGAAAAGGAATGAGATCATGTCATTTGTGGGGACATGGATGGAGCTGGAAGCCATCATCCTTAGCAAACTAATGCAGGAACAAAAAACCAAACACCACATGTTTTCATATAAGTGGAAGCTGAATGATGAGAACACACGGACACATGGGGGGAAATACACACTGGGACGTGTCCGAGGGGGCATGTTGCAGGAGGGAGAACATCAGGAATACTAGCTAATGGATGCTGAGCTTAATACCTAGGTGACGGGATGATCTATGCAGCAAATCATCATGGCACACATTTACCTATGTAACAAACCTGCACATCCTGTACAGGTATCTTTGAACTTAAAATAAACGTGGAAGAATTAAAAAAAGAAACAACTGCTATTCTTTGGCCAAGTAATTCCACTTCTGAAAATCATAAGGAAATAACCATAAATGAAGAAAATGTTTTTATGCATGAAGATATGGAATATTTATAAATAATAAAAAATTGGAAATAATCTTCATCAATGGAAAGTAGAGGAATGGCTACCTAGACTCTATAGACATAAAAAATAATGTTTAAGAGTAAGTTAGAATAATGCAATAGAGGCTGGGTGCAGTGGCTCATACCTATAATCCTAGCACTTTGGGAGGCCGAGGCATGCGGATCACAAGGTCAGAAGTTCGAGACAAGCCTGACCAACATGGTGAAACCCCGTCTCTACTAAAAACACAAAAATTAGCCAGGTGTGGTGGCACATGCCTGTAATCCCAGCTACTCAGGAGGCTGAGGCAGGAGAATCGCTTGAATCCGGGAAGCAGAGGTTGCAGTGAGCCAAGATCACGCCACTGCACTCCAGCCTGGGTGACAGAGCGAGACTCCATCTCAAAAAAAAAAAAAAAAAAAAAAAAAAACAAAAGAATAATGTAATAGAAACTGTAATACAATGTGACAGTGCAATGAGTTAAAAAGGAGGGGGGGACCCTGAATCTGTGGGGGAAATTCCATGGTAAGAAATACAATCATGCATTGTTTAATGACCAGAATATGCTAAGAGAAATTCACAATTAGGCTATTTCCTCATTGTGCAAACATAATAGAGTATACTTACACAAAACTACGTGATGTAGCCTACCACACACCTAGGCTATATGGTATAGCCTACTGCTCCTAAGCTACAACCTGTATGGCATGTGAACTGCACTGCATACTGTAGACAATTGTAACACAATGATAACTATTTGTATGTCTAAACAAGAAAAATGTACAGTAAAAATATGGTATGATAACCCTATAGGATCACCATTGCATATGTGGTCCATCATTGGCAGAAATGTTATGTGGCACATAACTGTATATCAAAATGCTAAGCATGTTATGGTATGTAGCAGGACAATGTGTAATTTGCCCCCTTTTTCTATTTTCTAAATTTTAAATGTGATTTTATTACCTTTATGATTTTAAACGGTATAATAAACATCAAACAAATAACATAAAAACTTTTTAAAAGCCTACATGACTAAAACGGATGTCTCTGATGAGGTTTCTGATTAGGACTTTCATTTTGAGAGTATAACGACAAAGAGTTATGATGCCTTATGAAATGCTGGAGGGCAACTGCCAATTCAGAAAATGCTTTAGTCCAAATCAGTGGAAAAATTAACTCTTTCTAAGACTCAAAACAGATTGGCACTCTTATCCAAAACTTTCCATTTCTCTATTATACAATGCCTGGAGAATGCAGAGCAGAAGTCCATCCTCAAGCTTCAGTGAGCAGAATAATTACCAGAGCCCTGGATTAAATGAGATTCCTCAGTCCTGGCCCCAGAAAATCAGATTCACTAAATCTGGGCTGGAATTCAAGCATCTGCCATTTTTATCTAACAAGTAAAGCACTGATACAGATGAAGCACATGACTACAGATGAGAAACATGACTTCACCAATCTTCCAAGGTCTTAACCTGTCTGTAATTCAGAAGTGGCCATTGTAATGAGCTCTGCTGTGGAAGACATATTCTGCAAAATGCACCAATTTACATACAGAACAGCTACCCAAAGTTGGAAATTTTATAGAGCAGTTCACATTAGTTTGATTGCCCTTAGGGAAAAATAGAAATTAAAAAAAAAAAATAGAAAAGAGAGAGAGAGAGGAAATGACTATGCTTTAAATTCTAATGAATATATGTGTCTGGCACGTTGGGACAATAATACAAAAAACGAGCAGTCAAGGCTGGGCGCAGTGGTTCACGCCTGTAATCTCAGCACTTTGGGAGGCTGAGGTGGGTGGATCATTTGAGGCCAGGAGTTCAAGACCAGCCTGGTCAACATGAAACCCCATCTCTACAAAAATACAAAAAATAAAAAATAAAAATAAAAAAGTTAGCTGGGTGTGGTGGCATGCACCTGTGGTCCCAGCTACTTGGGAGGCTGAGGAATGAATCACTTGAACCCAGGAGTTGGAGGTGCAGTGAGCCGAGATCATGCCACTGCACTCCAGCCTGGGCGACAGAGAGAGACTGTCTCAAAAAAAAAAGAAAAAAGAAAAAAGAAAAAAAACAAAAACAAAACAAACAAAAACAAGCAGTTGCACTTACCATTTCTAAACTGACCACTTTCATAGGTCTGTCAATATAAAACACAAGCTACAGAACTATTTTAAACTTCCTTTCCTAATCCCAAGAACCCTTGCTATTCAGTCACTGTTTGGATATGGATTTTGGATAAGCAGTGATACCACCATCTCATCAGCACGTCAACATAATTTTAACATCTTAAAATTTGGAGAGTCTCACTATCTGGCAGGGATTTCTCTCCCAAAGATGCCCCAGAGGTGAGAAAGTAGGATACCCGCACATTCCATATGTTCACGATGCTAGGGTTAGCCAAATAAATATCCAAATGCTTGTGGAATCTCTGCTGGAAGGCAAAGGAAATCTTTGTTGGAAGCTTTCACCTAATTCTAAAGAGAATTTTATTCCATTTGTACCAAGGCCTGAGTTCTACTTCTCCATGAGACATTTAACTAAGGCACAAAAATTTCTCAAGAATCCAAGTCACTCATAAAGAAATGCTTGTACAAAAATAAGTAAATAAAATAAAATAAAACAAATTGCTTCAGTAAAACCTGTCTTTAACTGCTGTGTTGCTGCTGCTGCTGTTACACTGTATAATTTAACTCCTTCCTTCATTCTTTCTCATTTTTTTTTTTTTTTTTTTGCCACTGGCTAATGTTTGGTGTCAAGATAAGTATCCCCCTTTTCCCTGCCCAAGAGGCACCTCTACAAAATTGGTGGGGAAGGGGAGAATTGAGGGAAGGAGGCCATGGGCAACAGACTATAGGGAAGGAGGAGCCTTTGGAATACCACCAGCAGAGGAGACAGGGCTCAAGGTTCCCTTTTAAAACTGCAGTGGCTGCCAGGATATACCTCTTAGATGGCACTTACACCTTTATTTACCGCGCTGGGAAATACCCTGCCCATGGCTATCTTCAGTCAGCTCTGAAACCTTCCCTGTTGCCAGGAACCAGCTTCTGCCTAGTAACAGGCCATTTGAGGTTCCCATTGGCTGGGACTAACCCTATTTAATATTAAAGAGAATATCTCCTTATTACATTGAATAATTAACTATAGCAGCCTGGGCAACATAGAGAGATCCTGACTCTATAAAACAAAAAATAAAAATATCTGGGTGTAGTGGTGCACGCCTGTGGTCCCAGCTACTCCAGAGTCTGAGGTAGGAGGATGGCTTGAGCCTGTGAGTTCTAGGCTGCAGTGAACCGTGATTGTGCCACTGCACTCTAGCCTGGGCAACGGAGTGAGACCCTGTCTCAAAAAAAAATTTAACTATTAGGAGCCATTTAGATTAGATGTGGTTCAAGGAAGGGATAGTTACATTTTTAAAAAATTTTTGTTTGAAATAATTTCAAACAAAAAACTTGGAAGAACTGTGCAAAGAACCCCTGTTTACTTTTTGCTCCTATTCTTCAAGTGTTAACATTTTACCACCTTTGCTCTGTATTTCTCTTTCTATTTCTTTTTTTATTGATAGGCTTTAAGAACAGCTGTAGATTTACAGAAAAATTGAGCAGCTAAGTACATAAGGTTCAAACACAACCCCCCTCCCCAGTTTCCCCTATTAGTAACATCTTACGACGTGAGTATAGTACCTTTTTTACAACTAATGAACCATTATTGATACATTGTTATTAACTAAAATCCATAGCTTGTTCAGATGTCCTTAGTTTTTACCTAATGTCCTTTTTCTCTTCCCCCATCCCATCCAAGATACCACACTTATCATGTCTCTTTGGGTTCCTTTTGGCTGTGACAGTTTGTCAGAACTTCCTTGATTTGATGAACTCGGCCAGCTTTTAAAAAATTATTTTTATTTTTATATATTTTTTAGAGATGGAGTTTTACTATGTTGCCCAGGCTGGAGTACAGTGGATTTTCACAGGCATGATCATAGCTCACTGCATCCTTGAACTCCTGGACTCACACAATGCTCCTACCTCAGCTTCCCAAGTAGCTGGGACAACAGGTGCAAGCTACCACACCTGGCTATTGTTGGTTTTTAGGAGTACTGGTCAGGTATGTAGTAGAATGCCCCTGTATTAGAATTTGGTGTTTTTCTCATAATTAGACTGGATCACAGCAGTAAAGTACCATTCTCATCATATCACATCAAGGGTACATACTATCAAGATGACTTTTCACTCCCATGGAAAAAAATTTAATAAATAAATAACAGATGACTTTTCACTGCTGATATGGACCTTAATCATTTGGCTGATGTAGCATCTGTCTAGTTTCCCTACTGTAAAGTTACTCTTTCCCTCTTTTCCATGCTGTCCTCTTTGAATGGAAGTTACTGTGTATAGCCCACACTTAAGGAGCAAAGAATTACGCTCCACCTTAAGGGTGGAGCATCTATATAATTAATTTGAATTATTCCGCAGAGAAGATTGGTCTCTTCTCTTCATTTATTAATTTATTCAACTAGTTATTTATAGTGACATGGTCTCCTGGATATTTATTTTATGCTTTGAGTTATAATCCAACGTTATTTTATTTTGCTTGCTCAAATTCTTCCAGTTTTGCCCATTGATTTAACATAATTTTTAATCCATTAAAAAATTAGTATTAGGCTGGGTGCATGGCTCATACCTGTAATTCTAGTGCTTTGGGAGGCTGAGGCAGGAGAATCACTTGAGCCCAAGAATTTGAAGTTACAGTGAGCTATAATCGCACCATTGCACTCCAGCCTGGGCAACAGAGTGAGACCCTATCTTAAAAAATATATATATAATCGGAGATATGAAAACTAATTTTTTGAGACATAGTCTTACTCTGTTGCCCAGGTTGGAGTGGAGTAGTGCGATCTCAGCTCACTGTAACCTCCAACGCCGGGGTTCAAGCGATTCTTCTGCCTCAGCCTCCCAAATAGCTGGGATTACAGGCACATGCCACCACGCCCGACTAATTTTTTGTACTTTTTAGTAGAGATGGGGTTTCAACGTGTTAGCTAGGACTGGTGTCAATCTCCTGACCTTGTGATCTGCCCGTCTTGGCCTCCCAAAGTGCTGGGATTACATGTGTGAGCCACCGCCCCTGGCCGAAAACTATTAATAGAAGCATTTCTCCTTTTGTATACAAGTTTTAAAAATCTATCTGTGATTATGTGAAATTTATTTTATATCAAATTAAAAAAAATAGGTCGAAGATTCCCACGGCCCAAAGTTGAAAAGAGGCAGAGAGGTGTATGGTGAAAAGTAGCCTCCCCATGCTGATCACATTCAACTTGTTACTCTCCCTGGGAAATACCAGCATAGCAGTTTACTGTATTTCCTTCTTAGAGATTTGTTTCATATCGAGAAATACATATACTTTCCCTTTTTTCTTCCTCTCACTTTTATATAAATAGTATACATATCATGACAAACCTGGCTTGTTTGTCCATATCTTGAGAGATTGTTCCATATCAATATTTGAAACTAACTCATTCTTCTTCTTCTTTTTTTTTTTTTTTTTTTTTGAGACGGAGTCTCGTTCTGTCGCCCAGGCTGGAGTGCAGTGGCCGGATCTCAGCTCACCGCAAGCTCCGCCTCCCGGGTTCACGCCATTCTCCTGCCTCAGCCTCCCAAGTAGCTGGGACTACAGGCGCCCGCCACCTCGCCCGGCTAGTTTTTTGTATTTTTAGTAGAGACGGGGTTTCACCGTGTTAGCCAGGATGGTCTCGAGCTCCTGACCTCGTGATCCACCCGTCTCGGCCTCCCAAAGTGCTGGGATTATAAGCTTGAGCCACCGCGCCTGGCCTACCTCATTCTTCTTTATGGCCAGAAGGTATTTTATTGTATTGATCTCTTCCTGATTCTCATTAGCGTTTATGTCTTTTCCAATAAAACAATGCTGGAATGAAAAGACTTCTACTTATGCAATTTGGTACCTGCGCATATCTCTGTAGGATAAATTCCCAGAAGAGGAATTTCTTGGTGAAAGGGTTTTATGACAACCTGACTTGTAGGTAAATCAAGTATACATAATGTAGGTTTGAGGTGCTTGAAATTAGGCTTTCCCTACTTAGGCCAGGAGGGGCTGCTAAGAACCCTTCAAGGACGATGCAGGTTGGAACTCCAGGCATAGCATTTTGGAACATCGTATAACCCCAGCAAGGAGTCGGGTAGATAGGGCAGGGTAGTAGAGTTCAGTGAATGGTCCTTAACATTTCTAACACTAGAAAATGATGAATTAATGGGTATCTGTTCTGTTCCCTTCTGGCTTCTTTTATTATTATTATTATTTTATTTATCCATAAGTTATTGGGGTACAGGTGGTATTTGATTACATGAGTAAGTTCTTTAGTGGTGATTTGTGAGATCCTGGTGCACACATCATCTAAGCAGTATACACTGCACCATATTTGTAGTCTTCTATCCCTCACCTCTCTCTCACTCTTCCCCCCAAGTCCCCAAAGTCCACTGTATCATTCTTATGCCTTTGCAGTCTTCACAGCTTAGCTCCCACATATCAGTGAGAACATACAATGTTTTGTTTTCCACTTCCAGAGTTACTTCACTTGGTATAATAGTCTCCAATCTCATCCAGGTCATTGCAAATGCTGTTGATTCATTCCTTTTTATGGCTGCATAGTATTCCATTGTATATATACACCACAGGTTTTTTATCTACTTGTTGATTGATGGTAATTTGGGTTGGTTCCACAATTTTGCAATTGTGAATTGTGCTGCTATAAACATGCATGTGCAAGTGCCTTTTTTGAATAATACCTTCTTTTCCTCTGGGTAGATACCCAGTAGTGGGATTGCTGGATCAAATGGTAGTTCTACTTTTAATTCTTTAAGAAATCTCCACACTGTTTTCCATAGAGGCTGTACTAGTTTACATTCCCACCAGCAGTGTAGAAGTGTTCCCTGATCGCTGCATCCACGCCAACATCTACCATTTTTTAATTTTTTGATTATGGACATTCTTGCAGAAATGAGGTGGTATTGCAATGTGGTTTTGGTTTGTATTTCCCTGATCATTAGTGATGTTGAGAATTTTTTCATGTTTTTTGGCCATTGCGTATCTTCTTTTGAGAACTGTCTATTCATGTCCTTAGCCCACTTTTTGATGGGATTGTTTTTTCTTACTGATTTGTTTGAGTTAGCTGTAGATTCTAGAAGATTAGTCCTTTGTCAGATGTATAGATTGTGAAGATTTTCTCCCACTCTGTGGGTTGTCTGTTTACTCTGCTGACTGTTCCTTTTGCTGCGCAAAAGCTCTTTAGTTTAATTAGGTCCCAGCTATCTATCTTTGTTTTTTTTGTACTTGCTTTTGGGTTTTTGGTCATGAAAGCCTTGCCTACTGGCTTATTTCAATATCACCAGATGCACATTTAGCCTAGTCAATAAAGAATTTGTAAGACATTATTACCAAGTAAAATATTTTTCAGGATCCTTATAAAGTGAATAATTGGTGTGGATATACCTAGCATCCAATAAGCAACGCTTTCTAATCTTTAAATAGTAAGGCCAAAAAAAAATTTTAATACTCAGTGTGATGGTTAATGTTGAGTGTCAACTCGATTGGACTGAAAGGTGCAAAGTATTGTTCCGAGGTCTGTGAGAGTGTCTGTGAGGGTGTTGACAAAGGAGATTAACATTTGAGTCAGTGGACTGGGAGAGGCAGACCCATCCTCAATCTGGATGGGTATCATCTAATCAGCTGCCATTGTGCCTAGAATACAGCAGGCAGAAGAAAGTGGAATGAGCAGACTCGCTGAGTCTTCCCACCTTTGTCTTTCTCCCATACTAGATGCTTCCTGCCCTCAAACATCAGATTCCAAGTTCTGCAGCTTTGGGAGTCTTGGACTTATACCAGTGATCTGCCAGGGGCTCTTGGGCCTTTGGCCACAGACTGAAGGCTGTGCTGTTGGCTTCCCTACTTTTGAGGTTTTGGGACTTGGACTGGCTTCCTTGCTCCTCAGCTTGCAGACAGCCTGTTGTAGGACTTCACCTTGTGATTGTGTGAGTCAGTACTCCTTAGTAAACTCCCCTTCATATATACATCTATCCTATTAGTTCTCTCCCTCTAGGGAACCCTAATACACTCAGTATGTTACCTTGAATTACATGACATGAGGCAGTCTTGATTCTTGTAACTGGTTTCTATTTGTAACCTAAAGCCAACAGAGGCTGAGTTTATATATAGAGGTCCATTAAGAAAACAGCATTGGAGATGTGCTTTTGGATAAGTCTGAGTGATTAAAGTGGATTTATTGCTATGCCCTTGACATTTTACTGCCAGAGATTCTACCATTTTACCTGGTTTCTGTACCAGTATTTTTGAAGTTTTATCCTTGGCAACTCCATTCTATTCCTGATCTCCTCTTCTTCCCGAACTCCTACTTTGCCCATGCTGCCTGTATCCTACTTCCTTAGTCACCTACCTCCAAGTATCCAATCACAACCCGTCCTCTTGTTTGTCACTCTGCCAAATGAGAGGAAATCTTGTTTTCAGGCAGATAAAGGATTATTTGAAGGGATATGCCAAACAATTTGTCATATGTTCCTTTCTTTTTAATAATATGACTCCATACATCATTAATGATAGACCAAGAAAACAAACCCAAATGAGACTGTCAGGAAAGTGGCTCTTCTACAAGTGCTACACACTTCTAGTTAGTAACGAAACATCAGCCAGACCAGACACAAAGAAAGGTCAAGAGAGGCTGATTTTTCCACTGTTGTTTATTTGAATTAGTACATGAGATGGTTTCGCAATGTGTTCACAAGTCTTTGATACTCCTTTCAAGAGCTGGAGCTTCTTCTCCTCCACTTGAATGTGGGTTGGATTAATGAGTCACAGAAGTGATTGCGTGTGACTTCCACGACTACATTATAGAAGATGCCATGGCTTCCTCCTTGCTCTTTTGCTTGGATCATTTCTGAGGGAAGCCAGCTGCCAAGACACTAAATGGTGAGGACATTCAATCAGCCCTCTAGAGGGGAACTAAGGCCTTTACCAAGAGCCATGTGGGTGAGCCATCTGAGAACCACACTTCAGACCCAGGCAAGCGTTCAGATGACTGCAGCCATGACTGACGTCTTGACTACCACCTCACGAGAGTCCCTGAGCCAAAACTGCTCAGCTAAGCTGTTCCTGACTTATAGAAACTATGAGATGATAAGTGTTTCACTGTTTTTTTTTTTTTTTTTTTTTCCTGAGATGGAGTCTCGCTCTGTCCCCCAGGCTGGAGTGCAGTGGCGCGATCTCAGCTCACTGCAACCTCCACCTCCCTGGTTCAAGCAATTCTCCTGCCTCAGCCTCCTGAGTAGCTGAGACTACAGGCGGGTGCCACCACGTCCAGCTAATTTTTGAATTTTTAGTAGAAACGGGGTTTCACAGTGTTGGCCAGGCTGGTCTCGAACTCCTGACCTCATGATCCACCCGCCTCGGCCTCCCAAAGTGCTGGGAGGCCACTGCGCCCAGCCGTGTCTCACTTTTTTTTTTTTAAACTGTGAAGCTCTGAGGTAATTTGTTACATGGCAATAAATAACTAGTAATTACAATATTACATTTATGGTGTGTGGCAGTAAGGACTTTAAAAAAATACAACAAGGCCGGGCGCGGTGGCTCAAACCTGTAATCCCAGCACTTTGGGAGGCCGAGACGGGCGGATCACAAGGTCAGGAGATAGAGACCATCCTGGCTAACATGGTGAAACCCCGTCTCTACTAAAAAATACAAAAAACTAGCCGGGCGAGGTGGCGGGCACCTGTAGTCCCAGCTACTCGGGAGGCTGAGGCAGGAGAATGGTGTGAACCCGGGAGACGGAGCTTGCAGTGAGCTGAGATCCGGCCACTGCACTCCAGCCTGGGCGACAGAGCGAGACTCCGTCTCAAAAAAAAAAAAAAAAAAAAAAATACAACAAGACAGTTTCACTAGAAACAAATAGATATGCAACTCAATGTAAAAGCTGCTCTGCATACCCATTAAAATGAGCAAATAACATAAAACCCACTCTTAGTATGGCTTTAAGGAGACATACTTGCTGGTGGCACTTTAACATGATTGAATTTTTCCAAAGTACAAGTTGGTAAATGTAACAAAAGCTGTAAAACTGCAGCTGGGAAAATAGTCAAGAAATAAAAGAACCTCGTAATTATTTTTACAAGATATTTATATCTTCTTGCTGCTATTGTAATTTGAGGAAAAAAAGATATATCAGTACTATAGCATTTGTAATAGTGAGAAATGACTCAATGTCAAAGAGTAAAGAAATAGCTAAACAAACTACAATATATTAATCACGGTAGACCTTCTGGCTATAAAAAATGTAAAAAAGGAAAATTATTTTAATATATGGGATATGCTGTTAAAAAATAGTAGAAGGTAAAATAAAATATGCATGCTGATTAGACTTATGCAATCAAAAGTTAAAAGGGAACATATGGGATTGGAAATGGTTAAAATCTGATACTCATTAGGTTATATCCTCTGAGAAAATGTTTGAATTGCTAAAAAAAAATTTATTGAAAAGTAAAACTAGCACCAATCTTCATGTTCAGACAATACTTTAAAAGATCTGTATGACCGGAAAAAAAAAAATGTGTATTTTAGATTTCTATGTTTCCTTCCCTAGCCTTATGTTAAATAAAGTACTTCTAATATAGTCTCTCCTTAGCTTTCAAGAAGAGTAAAAGTACTGGTAGATCTAGACCCTTTTATGGTGCAATTAAGCATAGTAAACATTCCTAAATCATAACTGGCCCACACCTGTCTCAATGTCTCCTTTGCCCCACAAACAAACAGAAAAGCTACAGGTGAGAGATGGTTGGTCACAGCTGGGAGTTCCCTCTTGTCTTCCTGCTATGGGTGGGAACAGGCAACCAGTTTCCTGGAGGAGGAGCCGCCTGCCTGAAAAGTCATGCACCCAGAACACTGGACAAAGAAGCTGGTTAAAAACAAAAGAAAATTTATGGCTTCAAGTCAAATGAATGCTAATAATGATTTTTAAAATAATTTAAAACTTAACTCATTTAGGACCTTGCCCTTAGACTGCAGAGAAGGGAAATGGCATTGAAGCAAAAGCCTGGTCTACAAATAATTTCTCAGCTGCTCCACTTTTAGTCATCTAAAGACCTAAACTTTATCCGGAACTCAGTATAGAATTCCAGTTCAAAAGGAAAAAAAAAAAATAGTGATATATCAAACAATCAAATAGGTTGGCAACTATGTACAAGATGTTTTGGTTTTGTTATAAGTTTTGAAAGTGTATATATACAACAAAATATTATCAGTGAGTGCTCAAGGTAGCAAAATTAGGGACAGATTTTTTCTTCTTTTTCTTTATCTGTGTTATTGATTTTTCTTTACAATGAACATGTATTAGTTGTATAACTATAAAATTCTTCAAGATGCAAAAATAGATGTAAAATTTGTAAAAACACAACCTTTATCAGCTGACTTTAGTTTTGTGCATCCAAAATACAATAAGCACAAAGCACTTAAGAATCTTTCATTGTTTTTTGAGACACATAAATTACTTGTGTTTAGTGCTGAGTATATTTCATTGTAGTTTTTAAATTTTCTTACAACTATTCATCACGTAAAACATATGTGAGAAATTCCTTTCAACTCAAATAATTTGTTGATCAAAATAATCCATTTCCTAAACCTATCAGATAACGGCAGTATTTACGTGGTACCTTCTCACAACACAAAATACTTATTTACTTCTCCCCATATTAGCTTTCTATTTCCTTTTAGGAAACACCAACCGTCCATAACTTCCATCATAAGCCAGTATCTAAATGCTGTGGCTTTCAATTTATAAGGAATAAGGATTTTCTTTTACTCAATTCAAATGAATAAAGACATAAGGAGTTTTGAACCTGAGGAAGTACCTCACAAAAGCCTCCAAAACTGAATTTGAGTCAGAAATGTAGCATAATAACAGGGAAAACATTACTAAGGGCAGCCTGAAGAGCCCTGCCTGTGTCCAGAATGCTGAGATCACCAGTTGATACTACTCCACCTGCTGTGCCATTCTGCTTCTCCAGGTGGCCTCGAGGAAGCTTTTAGCAGGAAAACCCAAGAGACCGCAAGAAGAGACCACAGGTGACACAAACAAGGATATAAGGTTATGGTCAGGTGACACCTAATATAACTTCTGCATACCGATGTTTTTGTCTTTGCCCTGTGTCCAGGGGATTAATCCTTTTCCCTTCTCAAAGAATCACAGGCTGTTTGCAGGATTCAGAATTTTAGTGGTCTCAGAGTTAGCGGCCACATGCAGATGCTTTCCTTTACTGAAAATCTAAGAGACATCTTAAATACATCTTATGGTATAAGAGTATAGCTACAATTCAATTCTTTATTATCTATGCTACAGTATATGTGTGTGTTTGGAGGCAGGGGGTGTGTGGGTGGGTAGAATGGAGTGATATAAAATATCAGTAACACTTGACATGGTTTGGCTGTGTGTCCCCATACAAATTTCATCTCGAATTGTAATCCCCATGTGTTGGAGGAGGGGCCCGATGGGAAGTGATTGAATCATGGGGGTGGACTTTCCGGTTGCTGTTTTCATGATAGTGAGTTTTCACCAGATCTGATGGTTTAAAAGTGTATGGCACTTCCTCTCTCTCCCTCTCTCCTGCTCTGCCATGGTTAAGATGTGTTTGTTTCCCCTTTGCCTTCCACCATGATTTTAAGTTTCCTGAGGCCTCCCAGCCATGCTTACTATACAGCCTGCAGAACTGTGAATCAATTAAATCTCTTTTATTCATAAATTACCCAGTCTCAGGTAGTTCTTTATAGCAGTGTGAGAACGGACTAATACAACACTGATGATCAAAACCTCAAATAATTCAAAGATTCTAACAAGTAGCAAGTAAACTTGAGTTTCAACCCCTTTGTGAGTTCCTGATTGAATTTTACAATTAGCTAATAAGAACAAAGATCAGAAGAGAAAATGCTGGTGTAAGATCATCCATAATAGATACACCGCTCCTGAAAGATATGTGTATACCAAAAATTTGAAAAGTAGTTCTAGGACTCAGCTTTCCCAAGAATTTATGATGGGTATCGGGAATCTTGCCCAAGAAATCCAGGGCAATATTTTGTGATCTTTCCATAATTCATGGAAAGAGCCTCCACAGATAGGTTAATTACATATTTCTATGAAACATTATTAGTTAATATGCCCCCCTAGGAGTCCAGAGTTAAAGTCATTATTGTGAGAATATATGGCCTACAGATAAAGCAAAATCAGCCTTCTGTTCTCCCCCAGCCCCATTTACAGCTACTCATTAGTAATATTGTGTATTTTAGCACTGTCTGCCCTGAAGATCTGAGGCTGATCTGATACTATTGGTATGTTTTTCTCTTTCCTCCTCTCTCCTTTCCACAGAAAAATCAAGGTTCACAGAGGTTTTATACTTTCCATATAACCTATTAGGGTCAAACTAGGTGGAAAACTAAGAACATCCACTCAACATGCAAACACTGCAAAGGCATGGCTATTCCTGTGGCCCTTTCCAGGAAGAAAAATCCATGTGACTCTCCCTGGACCATTAGTGCTGGCAAAGCTATCAGCACAGAATACTCATTTTGCTCACTTTTAAAAGTCAGTTTTAATCAGAAAGTCTGAATACTGTACTCTGATCTGAACACCCTTATGTGATTCACTAAGTCTTGAGAAGTTCTTGGTCCTCAAATAACTAAGAAAATGGGACTATTTCTGGCCCATTAGCAGGGTCATAGAATGAAATCCTTGTCTTACCCCTACCATGACTGGCCCATTCTCTTAGGCAGTGAGACCCATTGTGGGATGGTGGCATGTCACCTGGTTCACAGTATTTATGTCCCTGAAGTGTTTCCCTAGTTGACACCAAAGGATAAGAATTCACTAGAAGCTAATTGTATTTTGGGACACAAACAGCAAAAACCTTCAAATCCTGTAAGATTAATAATTGTAGTTTTCAAAAAGTGATGGTACAGAAATACCTGTTAGTAGTTGCTAGATTTGGGAGTGTTCACCGTTCTAAAAAGGAGACAAGGAAAGGAAAAAGAGAAGGAAAGAAAGAAAAGAGAGTACATGGAAGAACTAGACACTTTCAAAATAGTCCTGGCTTTGGCCCCAATAGGCATTTGAAAAATACTTCTCCTTACTTGTCTTGGTATTTTCTTTTTAAATTGAGAACTAATTTACATACAGTAAGGCCTTCACAAAACACACAAGTCTTAAAAGTAGAAAAGAGAGGGCATGATCAGGCTGCACAGACCAGATGCTGAAGTGCTGAGCAGGAAATGGCAGTAGTGGCCACACCAACCAGGGTAGCATGAGAAGCATTGGGCTCCTGCAGCCTACCCTAAGGGAGGTGCATTCCTGTCAGCCTCTAGTGGCCTTCACCATGTGCTGGCACCTGCTGTGCACCAGTCCACCCATCCAAGCTGTTGCCAAGGAGCTTTTCCTGAGTGAAATCGAGAAGGAAGCACAACAAAGGTTCTTGCCCACAGCTCTCCCCATCCCTCTGCCTACTGACCCCCACTGGTGCTTCCCTGTGTGGCCCTGCATGTTGTGTGCCTGTCCTCTTGGTAACTGTGGGCAATAAATTATCTTTTCAGTTGTACAATACTTGTTTCCTGACCTGTTGGCCTTACTATACCTCAAATTTTATGTCAACCCACAATATTTAGACCAGCATGAATGACAGGACATTTTGGACACATAAGAGTGAACAAATGAAGAACATATGAACTGTGCACCTTTTCCCAATGTTCTTAACAAGTTTTGTACGTTAAAGCATAAGAGTTTCTTTCAGGTTATGGGAAAGGCTAGTGGCTGTTGGATGGGATCCACTGAAGGCAAAGACTTCACTGTGATGAGGGAGCCCTGCGTCAGGTTTCCTGTAGCCCAGGATTCAGTACCAGGCCATGGTATCATCAAATTGTTGTTCTAACAAGGACTGGATGTGGTCTGCCTCATATCCCACGGACACCATGAGTTCTGTCTTTCAGGAGTCCTGGTGATCAGAGAGTAGCTCCTGGAATGGCTTTCAGTGTCTCCTCCTGACCAGTGTTGATCCATAGGTGTTCCATGATGTGGTCTAGCATAGGCCTCTCCCTGCGGTCAAAAATAGGTTTATGAAGCTCTCTGGAAATGAAGAGTGAAGAGTGGGATCTTGTACAATTGTTCACAAAGTATCAGCTTCCTCAGCTCCACAAAGTCTGCCCAATAAATGGCAGGCCCTGGTTACCGTGGTATAAAGAATGACTTTCCAGCTCCACATGTCCACTGGGGCCCATCATATGTTTGGCCATGGAAGAGTTCAGGACCGCATAAGAGGGACTACCACCGAAGGTGCCCAGCTTCTGGCCTACAGTGAACCTGGCATCAAATCCAAAGGCTGTTATTTTTATGTTGTGATGGACCACAGGGAAATTCTTGGGCTTCAGGTCCCTATGGATATCCCCCTTCTGTTGTACTAGAGGGTACTAGAGGGCTGATACTATCTGCTGGAATTTGCTTTAGACCTCTTCCGCCTTCATGTAACCCTACTCTAGGATGTAGTGGACCAGCTCTGCTCTGCTGGCATACTCCATGGCTAAGAACAAAGTGTCTGTGGTGTGGAAAGAGCTTGATGACCTTGGGGTCATCTAGACTCTAGAGGGAGGAGGAGTTCTGCTGCCCTTTTGGGATGACCACAGCCACCTGGGTCCCAGTGAGAAGGCACTTGGTGAACTTCATTCACCTTGGTGAAGCTGTCCTGGCTGACGATCTCGAGGAGCCTATAATGATCAGTAAGGTTCTCCTCATCAGCAGAGATGGTCGTAAAGCCCTGCCGCATGGTAAACTTCTAGCTACAAATCCTAACCAGGAATACTAACCAAGAATGCTACCTATAAAAACGTTGCTAACTGTGAAAACGAAAGAGCACAGCTGGAGTTGCTCTGCAGACTTTTGTGTGTAACCTGTGGGTCACTCCAGTGCCAGTGACTATGTGCCCGGCCAACTTCACCTGGTCTGTAGCTGGGTGCTGGATAATGGCACCAGGAACCACCTCTGCCAACCTCTTGGCTCTGCTTACTTCCCTCTATGTTGGTGTCATTCTTGGGTGGGCTTTCCCTTCACAGTGACAAGATGGCACCAACCACTCCAGCAACCTAACAGAAATTAAGCTTCTCTTCACCCAGGGTTCCAACCTGGAGATCTGACCTTCTGCACGGGATTGGTTACGTGCCCAGACCTCAGCCAATCACTATGGCTGAAGAGAATGGGCTCTGCTGATTGGCCAGGTCGAGGTCATGTGGCCTCTATCTCCAAGGGAACTAGGGAGCCGCTCACCTGCTTCCAGTGGGAGAGGGTGTGACACCTAAGAGAGCAGGTTCAGGGTCGAGCCTCAGTCCTCTGTTCATTTCCTGGATATGCCTGCTCACGTCTTCCCACGCCACTGTCTTCTGTGTACACAAGAACCCATGGCAGCATTTTTTCCCCTCTCCTGCCGCCTCCTCCACAGGCCCCATTTCACGCCTAATACAAAGGAGCAGGGCTTCCTGCTTGAAGGTAGGATTTGGGGTTCACTCCCAGCTTCAAGGCCTGCTGCTGTGTCCTGTTGTAATCAGCCAGTCAGTGAGCACCTACCATGTGCCAAACCCTTCTAGGTGCTGATCCAGGGATCAACAGGACTGATGACATTGCTGTCCTCAAGGAGCTGACACTGCAGCGTGAGTGGGCACATTCAGAGGACAAATTCCGATCAGTGTTCCCTCTTCCAGCACACATTCACTGAGGTCCTACTGCATGCTCCAGACGTGGAAGCACAGCAGGGAGTGAAGCAGGCAGAGGTCTCCAATCTTGTGGGATGATAGCCTAGCGGGGGAGACAGAGAAAACAAAAGTAAAACATAAACAAAGCTAATTAACCTGAGCCCAGGTCATCAATCTGTTGAATTCAGCAAATTGTATTCCAGTGATTCAATATGGAAACAGAGGCCCTGGCTAAGTGGTGGCTCATTCTTGGAGACCCAGTTCAGATGTCACCTTCTTTATGAGGCCCTGCTGGATCCTCACCACTCCCCCAGGCCCTTTTGCCTAATTTGGGATCCCTCAGTGCTGTGATCACACTTTGAAGTCCTCTCTAACCTGTGAGTTGTGTGAGGACGCTGAGGTAGACGCAGAAAGGGGCTCAGAATGTGATGATAAGTAAAATCTGAATAAATGAAAGGATCAACCCCCACCCCCCACCCCCACCCCCAAAAAAGTAGAAAATAGGAGTCAAGCTTGGTAGCTAGAGATCAGGAAGTGTTATTTTCACATCATGAAGGAGGAATAGTCAGATCAATACTTTTTAATCCAACTCAGTGACTTCATTGTGACCAAATTTAGTAGAAATTTGATAAAGTTTACTTCATGGTTCCATTTAGATTTTTCCAATTCATGAGTGATAGTGGCATTACATACACACACACACACACACACACACACACACACCCCTCACCTCTCCATAAGCCTGATTCCTTCATAGCTCTGTCTGAGTTTCAGTTCCGGACAACATCAGAGCTTCTAACTTGACTGGAATTAGTTTATGTAACTTCAATTGGACATAATTCTGTTTAATGACATAATAGCTAATGATTGTTACACACAAAAGATAGTTAAATAGTTTTTTTCATTTGAAGTGAGAAACCCAGACATCTTTCTTGTATGGAAGCATACTGAAAATTATTTAGCTGTATCAATAAATTTTTAGCAGCACCTTTTTAATCAACTAGATTTCTTTGCTTTCTGCATAGATGGAAATTTAAGTGGACTGTATATTTTGAATGGTGTTAAAATTAATAATACCAAATGTTTACTGAGGATCTACTATGTGCCAGACACTTTCTATGAACTTTGTTCAGGTATAAATTCATTTTATCCTCTCAGAAAACCCATTTTCTATTGCTATTATTTCCATCTTACAAATGACAAAACTAAGAAGTTGAAGGTCTTGTCCAAATCAGGACAGGAGCCAGGCAATCTAGCTTCATTGCCATGAGCTTTAGTACTTACATTATCCAATCTTTCATTAAGCATTTTAAATTTGTTTTGATGTTGACAAACCCAAGTGTACACAGCAGCACTGCTATGCAAAACAGCTTGTACAGAGATTGAATTTACACTCTGGATTCAGTGCCACCATGAACTTAGATGGTCATGACAGGAATGAAGTAATTTGATTACAAAACCAGGCCAGACATGATGGCTCACACCTGTAATCCAACACTTTAGGAGGCCGAGGCAGGTGGATCTCTTGAGGCCAAGAGTTTGAAACCAGTCTGGTGAACATGGCAAAGCCCCATCTCTACTAAAAATACAAAAATTAGGCCAGGCACAATGGCTCACGCCTGTAATCTCAGCACTTTGGGAGGCTGAGGCGGGCGGATCACCTAAGGTCAGGAGTTTGAGATCAGCCTGGCCAACATGGTGAAACCCCATATCTACTAAAAATACTAAAATTAGGGCTGGGTGTGGTGGCTCACGCCTGTAATCCTAGCACTTTGGGAGGTTGAGGCGGGTGGATCACCAGAGGTCAGGAGTTGGAGATCAGCCTGGCCAACATGGTGACACCCTGTCTCTACTAAAAATACAAAAAATTAGCTGGGCCTGTAATCCCAGCTACTTGGAAGGCTGAGGCAGGAGAATCACTTGAACCTGGGAGGCGGAGGTTGCAGGGAGCCTGAGCAACGAGCAAAACTCCATCTCAAAAAACAAAAAACAAAAACAAACAAACAAAACCTAAAATTAGTTGGATGTGGTGGCACACGCCTGTAATCCCAGCTAATCTAGAGGCTGAGACAGGGGAATAGCTTGAACTATAGGTTGCAGTGAGCCAAGATTGCACTCAAGCCTGGGCAATAGAGCAAGACTCTGTCTCAAAAAATATTAAAAAAAAAAAAAAAAAAATTAGCCAGGTGTGGTGGCTCACACTTATAATCCCAGTTACTAAGGGGGCTGAGGCATGAGAATTGTTGGACCCAGAATGTGGAGGTTGCAGTGAGTCGAGATCATGCCACTGCACTCCAGCCTGGGCAACTGAGCGAGACTTTGCCAAAAAAAAAAAAGGAAAAAAAAAATTGACGAAACCAGGGTATTTTGAGGGTGAGAGGAAATGGAGAAACTCTTTTACATCTTACCTAATTCTCAATTCTTATCAACTAAATCAGCCCCACCAACAAAGTTTTTTTTCCTCACTGTATACATCCAATCCAATAGGATAACACCTTATTGAGTCAACATTCCTGATGTTCCCAATATGAAATTAAGATAATACAATAGTTTTACTGATCTCTGCTTCTAGTTTATCTTCTTTACTGCAGCAAGAAGAATCTTTGTTTCACCCCAGCTTATATGTCACTCTCCTGCATTAAATCTTCAATGGCTTCCTATTGCCTGGATCAGTGGCTCTCAGATTTATACAGGAACTTAATATGGTGATAGTTGCATAAGTGTGATTATACTAAAAATCATTGAATTGTACGTTTAAAATAGGTGAATTATATTGTATGCGTAAAGTTACTTTTTAAAAATGTACAGGGGGAGCTGGACATGATGGCTCACATCTGTAATCCCAGCACTTTGGGAGGCTGAGGCTGGAGGATTGCTTAAGCTCAGGAGTTCATGACCAGCTTGGGCAACATACTGAGACTTCATCTCTACAAAAAAATAAAAAAATTAGCTGGGTGCAGCGGTGTGTGCCTATAGTTCCAGCTACTCCAGAAGCTGAGGTGGGAGGATGGCTTGAGTCTGGGAGGTCAAGACTGCAGTGAGTTGAGATTGCGTCACTGCACTCCAGCCTGGGTGGCGGCAGGACACTATGTCTCAACAACAACAGAAAAGATGTACAGGTGCCAGGTGTGGTGGCTCACACATGTAATCTCAGTGCTTTGCAAAGCTGAGACCAGGAGTTTGAGACTCAGCCTGGGCAACATAGCCTGGGTAACAAAGAGACCTTGTCTCTAAAAAAAAAAAACAAATAGCTGAGTGTGATGGTGTATACCTATAGTCCCAGCTACTAGAGAGGCTGAAGTGTGAGGATCTCTTGAGCCCACAACTTTGAAGTTACGGTAAGCTATGATGGCAACACTGCAGTCTAGCCTGGGTTACCAAGTGAGACCCTGCCTCAAAAAAACCCAAAAATGTATAGAGGAATCAAGGCACCTGGAATTCACAGCATGCTATGTGTAACACACTGAAATGTTGAACTATAAGCAATTTTACTATCATAAAATAAGACTATGGTATATATACTTAATATTTACAGTACATTTATTACATTAAAATTCACTGCTTTATGACTACAACAAAAAGCGTCGAGCAACTTTTGCATCCATCACTGAAGCGAGAGTGGCCAAAGTGAAATTCAATGCTTTCGTGACTTCTAACTGAAAGCAAGAACTGCAAAAGGCATTTCAATGCACTTTCCTACATTTGCAAGGAGATTATGTCTTCCCCTCTTTCCAAAGAGCTAAGACAGAAGTATGATGTTTGATCCATGACCATCCGGAGGATGATGAAGTTCAGACTGTGCAAAGACATTATAAAGGTCAGCAAATTGGCAACGTACTCAAGGTTTGCAGGAAGAAAGATGTCATCTACACTGAATGAGTGCAGCAGCAAAAGGCTAATGGTACAACTGTCCATGTAGGCATTCACCCCAGAAAAGTGGTTATCACTAGGCTAAAAGTAGACAAAGACCATAAAAAAATCCATGAACAGAAAGTCAAATCTCGCCAAGTAGGAAAGAAAAAGGGCAAATACAAGAAAGAAACAATTGAGAAGATACAGGAATAAACGAATCTATATACAAGCTTTCATACGACTGCTAAAATGAAAAAAAAAGTGTTGAGCTAAGCTTATCAACAGTTTCTAATGTTTGCTTTTAAAATGAAATTGGCATGTTAACTTACTTTGTTGCTTACCACCATGTGCTAGCAAATAAGCATTAGCCACACTGAAGACCTAAGAAAATTTTGAAAGAGGAACTTTAAGCACATTTAATCTAATACTTTGATATATTTTTTGTCTTCAAATTAAGACTTCAGGAAAACATCTTGATTTGGAATAACACTAAGTTTTTCTGGGAGGAGTTTTTGCAATCCTTGGCTTCCTAGAAAATGCCTGTATTTCCTGAGGTCAAAAAGACCCTTCTTTCAACCTAGTCCTAAATGACCTTTCCAGCTTCATTTCTTTCTGCACTGCCTCACTTCTGCCACATTATGTGGCTCAGTATCCTTCAAACCACTCTGTGGTTTTGGTCATGTCCCTTCCGAACTCTCCTGGGATATTCTTCCAGAACTCTTTCTCCACTTCACCCTTCAAAGCTTATCTAACTTCCTTTTTGCCTCCTGACTTCCCCAATCCAGAAAAGCATCATCAGAGCAGGAAATAGGTATATTCTACTAAATGTTGTATTTCCAGCATAACCAAAGAGACTGGCACATGGAAAATGCTTCATAAACGTCCCCTTCTCTGAATTCCCAGAGTCTTGACACACACACATATCTGTGCACTTACCTCACTGTGCTAGAAGCAATTTTCAGTGACCAAACCCTCACATCTCCTTCCCCAGTAGACTATAAGCTCTTGAAGGCAGGAATTTTGTCTTTATCACATAGTAGATGCTCCATAAATATCTGGAAATCTAGATGAATTGAAAACATATTCACTAATCTCCAGATGTTCAAAATCTTCGGGAATATTGAGACATACAATTTACTTGAATACTATGTGGCAAAAATTGTAAATGAGGTATGTACACAGTATTATAAGAATTCTGATGAAGGAGCTATACAGCTTCCACCTTGGAGGTGTTTGTCCTGGAATCTTCATATAGGCTATGACATTTGAACTACCCTTTGAGGAATAAGATTACCAGGAAAATAGCAAAAAGGGTTTTCTAAGTAAAAGAAATTCAGCACAAGACAGAAACTGAGAGTTTAGGGCCACCAGCATCCCAATAGGTCTGATGTAGCTTAAGTTTGGGGTTCATGGCAGGGAGTGGCTGGCAGAAAGCTGGGAAAGTATGCTAGTCCTGGCAGCCCTCCTGGCCTGGACTTTACAACATGAGTAAGAGGGTGTCAGGATCAGATCTGTATTTTAATCACCTCTCTACACCCTCTTCTCCCCTGACTCCTCCCCAACATACCATATTGACCATGTAAAAGAGTTGATCAGAGGCAGGTATGAGGGACATGATGAATCATCATAAGAATCAACTTGAGACTTAGGATTGTGTTCTAACCAGTGAACAATCAGCCACACTAGTGCTATGTAAATCACACACTGAAGCAGAAGTCAAGAATGTGGTAGAACTAACACAGCTGGTTTCTTGGGAAAGTTAGTATCATTCAATTAAAAGATTCCTGGCCTCTATGAAGCCCTACCTGATTTTCCTAGCCCAAAAGGATCTCTCTCTCTCTCTGTTTCTCTTTCTCTCTCTCTGTTTCTCTCTCTCTCTCTGTTTCTCCTTCTCTCTCTGTTTCTTTCTCTTTCTCTCCCTCTCTGTCTCCTGAAACAAGTGCTCTCTCCAGAGCATGTATTTTGTACTTACGACACTTTGAAAATTTTTTCTTGCATTGCTGCTGTTTGTCCTCATTTTCTCTTTGCCTCATTTTACAAGCTTATTTTCTGATATAATGCAGCTTTAAAAGACATCATGGGAGCAAGATAGGTACAGGTCAGGCACAGTGGCTCACGCCTGTAATCCCAGCACTTTGGGAATATTGAAACATACAACTTATCACTTAAGGTCAGGAGTTCGAGACCAGCCTGGCCAACATGGTGAAACCCCATCTATACCAAAAATACAAAAATTAGCCGGGAGTGGTGGTGGTTGCCTGTAATCCCAGCTACATGGGAGGCCGAGGCAGAAGAATTGCTTGAACCTGGGAGGCAAAGGTTGCAGTGAGCGGGGATCACATCACTGCTTTTCAGTCTGGGCAACTTTCAGCCTCAACTTTTTTTGAGACTCTGTCTCAAAAAAAAAAAAAAAAAAAAAAAAAAAGCTAGAGTGTAAAGCAATCATTAATAAATATTGTTAGATTTTAAATTTCAAGATGGGAGGGGTCATCTCCCACTCACCTTTATAAATCCCACAGCACTACACAAAACACATCTGTTGAATAAATTGATGTAGTAATAACAATATGCTAAAGTAAAAACAGTCATTGGATTTTTTAAAATGTTGACATTTTTTCCTTGAAATATCACTAGCTTACTAGTAGTTTACAATGTTTACTAGTTTACTAGAGTATTTGCATAGTTGTCTATCATGTATTCTTTCAAATTTTCATCTCTTCAAACTATGTCCCTTCTGTGGTTGCCATTTTTCTTGCTTTGATTTGACAAAGTTTCATCTCTTATATAGGTCTTTTGGGAAAAAAGCTCTTAGATTTATTTATTATGCTTATTTTTCTAGTAGAAGAGATATAATTATTTCAGCAAAATCATCAAGTAAAAAATCAAAGAAACAATAATATTTGGCATTCGCCGAGACACAATTTTGTAAAGAAGGAAACAGTAATCAGCATAAGTACAATAAATTATGAAGATGTATTGATCTTTTAATGGGGGAAAATAACCAGAAGAAACACAAAAAGACTTAAAATACAGCATCATTGCCACATCTCATGAAAACATTCCCATAAAAAATTAACAATTTCCACTTGAACATGTATTTCAGCCCTCTTTGAACTTATTCTGAAATCTTGATGTTCTACTGATGTTTATAGACTAGCCATTCTCTCACTCCATGAACTCACAAGTTATCAGTCCCTTCAAAAGCAATTAAAAAGGAGCACTTCATGTTAGATATAGAGTACTTAAAGGCTACTATTTAATCTTAATTGGCAACAAGTTTAGTGCAAATAAAATTATATTTAGCAGCTTAGATAGTCCTGGTAAGGATGCATTCTCTTAACCCTTGTTTCCTCAGAGTGAAGTCATTTCTCTCTTTTTATGAGTACAAATGTTGACCATTCAAACCTACTGAAAACTGGTAATGATAATTCTGTTTGCTACACAGGGAGTTTCCATGAAAGATGGTTTCAGTCACTATGCAAATGAGCCACATGGTTTTTACATTTGGAAAGTTCCCTTTGGGTTGATACAAAAAAGCAGGGCCTGAATGACAGTCATTCCTCATGGGAATGGAGTCCAAGTCATAACTGGATCTTACCCAACTTCTTTGTCTGATCAGTGAGGTACCCAAAGGAGGCATTAATCATTTTACCCATTAACCACCATGCAAGGAATTCAAAAGAAGACTTGGGAACAGGGCTGAGGAATCTCTCCAATCGAACTCTACTCTCCAGTAATAATTTTATTTCACTGATTTAAATGCCAAAAAAAAAAAAAGAAAAATAAAGCCATCTGATTTCAAACCTGGTGCTTCCCACTGTCAGCCAAGATTTATTCTTCAAATGAACAGAAGCCAGAGACCTAGCCAGAGAGGATTTTGCATGTGCTTCATCAATTCCTCGAATTGCTTCTCTTTTTGTTAGACATCTGTTCCCTCTCTAGCCAAGGCCTGGGACTCCTGCTTCGGGAAACAATATGGCTTACTGTGCCCAGATCCATGGTGGCAAGGGAAAAGTAAGAATGCCTCCTAGATATCAAGCACCTGGCCCTGCCCCTTGTCTAGGTTTCTCCAGTCAAGGACCTTCAGCTTTTAAAAAGCCTGGATGGCCCTCTTGAGGTCCAGGATGTAGTGACATAAGATCCAGGGAGGTCAATGCCATCTCACTCGACCATCCTCTTTACCAACTCTCAGCAGCTTTTCTATTCCCCCTGAATTATCTCACTGAGCAGGGTGAGGGTGTGCTGCCTGTGTGTTAGACAGAGAGACCCACCTCAGTCACTGTACTCTTCTCTTTCCCTTGGACTGGGGAATTTCTCATACTGGTTGGCCAGTTTCCACTTGTTGTGCTGACTTTTGAGTAGGGCAGCGAAGGAAGTCTTTCGGGTGACACTTCTAGATATTTCCTTGCTCTTGGCCTTTCTGGTTGGGGAAGAACTTCCAACTAAGGGATAGACAGGGAAAATGGGCTTGCCCCGAGGGGCTCCCAACAGCTGCCATATTTCCCCAGAGGTATTACTGGTTAGATACTGCCATGGCTTCTTCCCACTGCTGTCCCTGACATTTACCCGAGAAGCCAACCTTTGCACTAGCAATTTGATGACCCCCTGGTGGCCGTGAATGGCTGCAAGATGCAGCGGGGTATATCCACAACTGGACCTCACGTTTACATCAAGGACAATCCCTGCCTTCTTTGCTCCAGAGACCAAGTCCTGAAGAGCCCTGAGGTCCCCATGTTTGGCTATCCAGTGCAAGGCAGTGTACCCAGTCAGAAAGTCTTTGTGCAAGGCCAGTTGAGGGTCCTCCCAGAACAAAGTCCACACCTGAATCCAGGAGCCACTGGCAAGCTTCACAATCCACTCATGCTCCCTGGCATCTAGGGGAACCAGGGATGATTTGTGCTCAGAAGTTCTGTGGGGGGCCCAGGCTGCAGACCCTTCCCCAGTGGGGGCCCACAAGCTGTGTCGCCAACCCCGCTCAGCCACAACAGCCTTAACCTCTGCAAGTTTTGGTGATAAAGCTGCATCAACCCTTGGGCTGGGTGCTGTTCCTGCCTTGGAGGGCTTCCTGGATCGAGGTGGGCGCCGACTTCTTTTCAGCAAGCCCTCATCAAGGTACTCCTCATCAGAGGAGGACAATTTGGCTCTCCCTGCCAGAGAGCTCCTCCTGAGGGACCTCCTTAACTTAGGAACTGGCCAAGGTAAAGGCTCCAGGGGGTGACCTGCAAGGCCATTAGCCCCTGCAGGGACCTGCTGAGAGATGCGACCATCCCCTCTGTTTCTGAGGTCCTGAGGGCTCCAACTGGGGCTGCCCTCCTTCCAAGATACAGAAAGGCCCCCAGCTGGATTCCTGAGCTTCCCCCGAACTGGGGTTCCCAAGACAACCTGCAGCCCCTCTTCAGAAGCCCCTGGTGAGTCTTTGGGCCCGCTGCTGCTCTCCTCACTGCCATGACTCTCCTGGTCCACAAAGTCATCCAGATCTTGGAGGGACAGCTGACAACGAATGCTGCGAAAGACAGTCAATGAAGGGTTCCCCGGCCAGGATTCCCAGGGCTCATCCGGAACAACAGGAAAGAGAGAGTGCGAGGAAAGGCGGGGGTCTGGCGGCTCTGAGTTAGGCTCCGTGGAGCCGGGTTCCAAGGACAGCTGGAGGAAGTTGTCTGGCAGCACCGACCAGGCGCGGACAGGGCCCTGATCACCGGCCTCCGGCACCTGCGGGTGCCTGGCCACCCACTCTCGAGTGCGCTGCTGCTGCTGCTGCAGGGTCGAATAATGCAGAGAGTTGGGGGTCAGCAGCTCCGGCCGGTCTCCGCGTGGGGCGGGGTCGGGCAGGAGAGCAGGCGGTGAAGCCCGGCTCGTCGCAGCCTCGACGGTGGCGTGAGGCGAGCAATGCGTTGCAGGCACAGGCGCGGGCTCAGCCAGCGCGCCTTCTTCCGGCTCCCTGGAAGCCCCGCGGCCATCCTGGGCAGGCAGAGCCCGTGCAGGCTTCTCCTCTGCGGTGGCGGAGTCCGGGAGTGCGCCGAGCTCTCCCGGGAGCCCCGCCAGGTTGTTCTGGAGGCATTCCCAGCAGCAGCGGCCCTGTGTCTCCGCCGCCGCGCACCTCGCTCCCGCCTGGGCCCCTGCCGCTGCAGTTGCGGGCACCGGCGCCCTCTGTCCGGGACTGCCCTTCGATCCGCCGCCCTTCCCGGGTGCCGCGCTGGAGCCGCTGACCGGGAGTCCATTGCAAGCTGCGTCGGCGGCTCTGGCTGCTGCACCTGCTGGCTCCTCCTCCGGCTCCTTCTCGCGCCGCCGCCGCCTGGGCTGCTGCTGGGGCGACTGCCCCCGGCGCGCGCCTCGCGGGGAGCAGGGCGCAGCTCCCCCTGCACTGTGGGGGGCCGCGGGCGGCTCGCGGGGTCGCTGCAGCCCCTCCTCCCCTAAAAGGTCCCTGTACCTCCTCTTGAGCACCACGTACTTGGTGCCGTCGGGGTCCTGGCGCACTGCGGCGACCGAGTTGACGAAGCCCTTGAAGAGCTCGCGGCGGTGCTGGTGCTGGCTGGGGGACGCGTTAGGGTCTCGGAGAAAGCTCTTGAAGTGGCTCAGCAAGGCAGCGTTGGTCACGCGGCCCCCAGCCTGGCACAGAAAGTCCAGTAGTGCCTCCTGGCTCAGCTCTCGGGCCATCGCTGCCTTGTCCTCCGCCCCTGAGGTGTCTGCCTCTCGCCCTCCCGGGGCTCTCCCCAGCCAGAGGAAACCCTGGCCGGGCGAGTGTCACCTGCGCCCGGGGCGGCACTAGCCGCCCCCATCAGCAGCGGAGGCCAGCGCTGCCCACAGCCAGTGAGCGCGCCAGGAGGTCCGTGGGTCCCCTTCGGGTGGCCCCAGGGCTGAGTCCCCGCGGCAGTCTCAGTGAGAGAGGGCGGCTCCCAGGCCGCACCTGAGCGACTCTAGCCTCTCGCAACGAGTCCCCACCGCGAAAGTTCCCGGGATAGGGCCGAGTCGGTTTCACCTGCGCCCTGGCTGCGCCTCCTCCCTGGCTCTGGGGGAAGGGCCAGGCCCGCCTCCTCGTGTCCCTCCGCCCCCTGAGGACTCCCCCACCCCCCGCCACCCATCCCAGAAGAGTCAGACCGGAGAGACTACTGGTAGGTGAGGTTGGCGGCGAACCCAGCCGGCAGCAAACCGCTCTGCGGCCGGGGAAGTGGAAGGCAGGTAGGCGATCGGCCGTTCTTCTAAGTCTCCGCCACGCAGGAAACAAAAACGATAGAAGGTCCGTTCCTGTCCTCCGGTGCTTTGATGTGTTCAGGCTGAAGCCGAAGGGGGAGAAGGAGAAGCTGCAAGTTAACAGGCAATCTGACTTATATTTCTTTATTAACGCTGTAGAGGAGTATTTCAGATTTCTCGAGGCTGTATTGAGGTCTGCAAAACTCACTTTGCATCCAAACTAAATTTTTCTTAAGATGGAAATACTTTCTGGGCCGCTTCTCCGGCGCCCCCTCCTAGGGGTCCAAATACATCCAAGTCTATACTGAAAAAAGAAATCACTCTGAAAATTACTTCTGGCCAATACTGGTTTGGGCCTTTCCCCTTCATACTTGTCTCACATTAAGGTGCTGGAAAAATAAAATCACTTTGATAGCTTCTTGCCCCCGGCGGCTCAAATGAACTAGGAATTATGTCTCGCCAGTAAGGTATTTGATGTGTAGCATTAGTTTGCTTTTATTTATTCTAAAATTTGTGAACAGCAGATATTTGTAGTGTTTTGTGTTGGCTCGGTGAAGTCCTTCCTTTCAGAATGTAAGGTTCAAAATGCAGACTAGAGCTGTCTTTAACGGCACCTTTCCCCCTAACAGCTGGGATCCCTCTTCCTTTTTCTCTCTCCACATGTTGACCCTTTTGTCTTTGATGTGAGATCCTGGATGTCCCTCAGTATTTCTTATCAGTACTGTTGACATGCCTGAGATAGTTTTCACTGTCATTATCTCTACCTGTTTTAGTTCCAAGTCTTCTTTCATTCTTTTCTTTAACTTGGCCTTCCCATTTCTTTCTGTTACAAGACATCCTTGTTTACCTTCAGCCTCTGCTGACAGGAAATATGTCTATTTCTCAGATCCTCTTATGTCCACTGTATTTCCCATTCAAAAACCTTGATTTTCTCCTTCCCTGTAATTTGCCTCTTTTTTTTATGGACTCTTCTCATCTTTTCACTTCTATTTCTGATTATTCATAGTTCCTATTCTTCTCACCAAGAGAGATTATTGAAAGTGTGTGTGTTGGCCCTACAATTGTTGACAAAGACATGTTTTAGCATGGACCAATCTTAGTGACTGCCCTATAGACCACATTAACTGAGCTTGATTTTAAATCCCCCAAAATACCCTAGTACTTCTCCAGGAATGAATCTTTGGCTTTAAATTATCTAGGTCAGAAAAAAAGAACTGGAAACATTTTTGTCTATTTTTGGTATTTTCTAGGATCCAAACCCAATACTGGGTTGAGAGAGGGATAGTGGTTTCCACTGATGTCTCTACATAACATCAAGCCTTTAGGATAGTTATTAAAATTAAGGTTTTGTATTAAACTTCAGTTTTCTTTTGAATTTATTTGCTGGTATAGAGTCTTGTTGGGACTGAGTAAGGTGAGTCCATACCTAAGGCAGGAGGAAGACCAAATGGAAGACTTAAGTGGGCATTTTAGAATGGCAAGTGGAAAGCATCTGTCTTTGCTACTTTTTAAAACAACTGGTTACAAAATAAGGGGCTAGCTGCAAAAGAAAGCCATAATGTGGAATGAGGTTTTGACTCAAAGGACGTAGAAAGACTAGAGTGAAAGGAAGTGGAGGTCCAGGTGAGGGGAAATTACAAAGCATACGGTTGTTGAAATCAGATTATTTTTAGTTGAGGGTAGAATTAATAGGATTGGAGTCAACAAGAAAAAAAAAATCTGATTGACTTAGATTTCTGGATTCCCAGGTACTTTGGTGTCCAGACCTTCTCCTCTTTCTCTTGTCGCAGGATAAAGGGATGGTTAATTAGAAACCTCTTTATGTTATCTCAGGGAGCATTTTCCTGCCTCCAGCATATACAGTTCATTATTTCCAAAAAGATTTATGAAGCTCCTACATTATCCCGACACTGTTGGAAATGGGTATAAAGAAGAAAGTGTATTTGAGAACTCACTATTTCTCTCTATTTAGTAGCAGCAACAAGAGAAATGGCATGAACCTGAGTGCTAAGTGATTTAAGAGAGACATGCACCACATACTGAAGAAGTTGAGAGGAGGTGCATAAAGGAAGAACTCAGGCTCAGTTTGGGGGATCAGGACAATTTTCCAGTAAGAGCTAACTTTGGGGCCGGGCGCGGTGGCTCACAGCTGCAATCCCAGCACTTCAGGAGGCCGAGGCAGGCAGATCACGAGGTCAGGAGACTGAGACCATCCTGGCTAACAGTGAAACTCCGTCTCTACCAAAAATACAAAAATTAGCCGGGCATGGTGGCGGACCCCTGTAGTCCCAGCTACTCGGGAGGCTGAGGCAGGAGAATAGCGTGAACCCGGGAGAAAGAGCTTGCAGTGAGCCAAGATCGTGCCACTGCACTCCAGCCTGGGCAATAGAGCCAGACTCCGTTTCAAAAAAAAAAAAAAAAAAAAAAGCAAAGAGCTAACTTTGAGTAAAAAGGTGAGAATAGGCTTTAAGGCAGAAAAAACATTGGTGCAAAGGCAAAGATCTGGTCTACCATCGCTATCTGGGTAATGAACTGCCAATAGATCTGCTTGGCCTGTTTGGCTTTAAGGAAGACGATGTGTGTGGATGTGCTGGAAAGGGAAAAAGTAGATAGGATTCAGAAGATAAAGGGCTTTGGGGGCATGCGTGGCTTGGAAGAATTTTCCCAAGGGTAGCAACCTGACCAGATTTGTACTTTAGGAAGATCTCCTGGAAGTAAGTGTTGGTTTGGAATCATGACTAATATTAATAAGTAAAAAGAGTACATTGTATAACAAGCTGTATATAACCAAACCTAAGAACCATTGATTGTATGACACATTGTGATTTTAGAGATGTTAAAATATGAAAAAAAAAGTTCCTCCTAAAATAGAATATGGCATAGAGAAATATGGTATGTGTGATAAGATCCTATTTTTAGAAAAAAACTATGTGTATATGTATTTGGGGGTAAAATTTAAGGACTGGATATGGGGTGACTTTAATTTTTTTAAATAGCCTTATAAACTATTTTACAATGAGAATATATTACGTTTTAGTTTGAAAAAGACACTAAAGAAAAAAAAATCCCATAAATGAGTATCAACAAAGAAAGAGACAATATCAAATCTTTAGGCTGGAGGAGGAAGGTGAGGCTGCCCACAGGAAGAATAGTCCAGAAATTACTGAGATGATCTAAGAAAGTGATGAAAAAGGTCTGAGCTCAGCAGTGGGCAAGAAAGGGAGACGAACAGATGTATTGGAGAGGTGTTCAGTGTATACATATAATAGGATTTGGAGCCAGAGTAGTCTGGGGATGAGAGACCAGATTGGCTTACTCCCACGTGTCTTGCTTGAGTGCCTGGATGTAGTACCACCCGACCAACCACTGTGTGATTTTCTCCATTAGGGAATGGTATACACTCGGGGGTTAGAGACAGGGAAGGCAGGTACTGGACTGTTCCAGGTTGAGGGTTGGCAGGTCGGGGCATACAAATTAAGCTTCTGGAAGAGGGTAGTGGTATGAATGGATAGTGAAGGAAGTCAGCTCAGAGGGTTAGTGGATGACTGTTACCCATGGGCAGTTGTTACCATCCGCCTCAGTAGAAAATATAAAAGTAGTCATTATTGGAAATGGGAAAGATGATCAATTCAGTTTGGACATATTAAGTTTGAGGTGCCTATGAGCCATAAAGATAGAAATATCTAGAAGGCAGTTGGTAATATAGGTTCAAGGCTAAGGATGTGTGGCATTAGCATCTATAAATAATGGTCATTTAAACCACAGGCAATAACAAAATTGTTTAGAAAGAGATATACAGGCAGTGGGAAGAAATAAGGGTAGAAGATGAATCCACATTTACCAAAGACAGAGGAAAAGTAACCTGTCAGGGAGACTTAGAAGGAGCAGCTGGAGGGGAAGAGGAGCACCACTGAGCTCAGTGTCACAGATCACCAAGGAAGGAGGAAGAACAGCTTTCTATGCCAAGATGCCAAGTTAGATAAGACATGAAATATGACCATAGCCTGTTAGGTCACTGGGGCCCAATCTGGAGCAGTTTCACAACAGTAGTGGGGACAGAGACCAGGTCATAGGGTGAGTGGGGTACAGAGTAAGATGAAAAAAGCCTTGAGCATGCAAGGAAGGAGAAAAGAGAATTCTAGACAAGGAGGATATCAGATCATGTAATGTAAGATTTTTTTTTGTATAGTTGTTAGAAGAGATATGAGCATGTCTGTGTGCTGAGGGAAAAGAGCCAGAAGAGGATAAGTTGAGACCTAGAGGAGAGAGTAAATAATTGATGAAACAGGGCTTGGGGTGGGGCTGGAGTCCAGAGTTCAGGTAGAGGGATTCCCTGGGACAGGACAGCAGAGAGCCATTTCTCCCATTAAGAATTGGGAGAGGAAAAATGGCTATTGTATTCATTAGCATAGGCTAACCTGCTATAAAAATAAACCTTAACTTGTAATGACTCAAAAATAAAGTTTATTTCTCACTTACATCATTTTTAGGGCAGTTTTTAAAGACAGGCAGGCAGCTACTTCCCATGCAGTTATTTAAGGAACAAAGCTGATGGCAGCTCTGCCATCTTTAACACATGGTTTTCATATCATCAAACAGCTTGCCAGAAGGGGAAAGATCACGATGATGTGCACGTGAAACATTTTTATAGACCAGGCATGGAAGTGGTAGACAATACTAATGCTCAAATTCCAGTGGCAAAAAATTTCATCACATGATACACCTAACTGCCAGGGAGGTTGTGAAATGTAGTGGAGCTGTGAGCCCAGGAGGAAGGAAGGAATAGATTCTAGTTAATAGCAGTTCATCTCGGCCATAGCTATAGATACACATTCACTTTATTTGCACATGGGGAGCAGAAAGCTGAGAGGTTTTATGCATGAAGATCTCCATTTTCCTCATGGTATAGAAAAGGATGCCATTCATTGAGTATGAATATGTAGGAGAGAAAGAAGCATGAGTAAGGTTCATGTATCAGTTAGGGTAATTGGGAGAGGCATATAGGATTGCCATTTGGCCAAAGGAACCAACTTATTTTGAAAGTTTATGGTGTCACCAGATCAAACCGCTGTTATTTTCTCCATGAGGGCTCAGTACACTGCGTGTTTAGAAACAGGAAAGGCAGGCACTAGACTGTTCCAGGGTTGAGGGTTGGCAGGTGGGGCATGAAAATTAAGATTTTGGAAGAAGGAAGTAGTATGGATGAATAATGAAGGAACTCAGCTCAGAAGGGGCCTAAGAGATAGGGAGAAAAGTTTTGAGGAAGTCTTGGTGGGGCTGAATAGCAGGTACAATGGGAGTCAGTGAATATGAGAACTGGAGGGTTAGGGCATTGTGGGCAGAACATCAATTATTCTCAGGTCTTGAGGCTTGAGGTTTCCAAAGTGGAATAGTTTGGGGGTGATGACAAGGTTCAGAATGTGACCACATAAATGAAGCATAGTGGAGTGGAGAGGCATATTGAAGATGACAATACTGTGGAATGGTGAGACCAGGTGTTGAATGAGTCTTATACAGGGATACTGAGTTATCTAGGATGGAGAGGACAACAAAAATTGCCTCAGTCCTTAGTACTGTGGCATGAGGAACACTGATGGCATTCTGCTTGGAGTACTTGCTCTGCTTCTCATCAACACATAGTGATGAGGAGCAAATAGTGTAATAATGTAGTGATTTACACATGTGGGTCATGTTCCAGACCACACTTCTTTATCATATCTTCAGAACAAGTATGGGAAGTGTGTAGAACAGAGATCATTACTCTTATGGATGAAATGTTTGTGATCCTCTAAATTCACATGTTGACAGCCTAACCCTCAATGTGATGGTATCAGAGAACGGGGCCTTTGGGAAGTAATTAGCTTATGAAGGTGGAGCCCTTATGAATAGGATTTGTACCCTTATAAAAGAGAACCCACAGAGTTCCCCCACCCCTTTCTGCCATGTGAAGGCACAATGAAAACACAGCTGTCTACGAGCCAAGAAGTGGGCCTTCCCTAGACACCAAATCTGCCAACATCTCAATCTTTTACTTCTCAGCCTCCAGAACTAAGAGGGATAAATGTTTGTTGTTTAAGCCACCAAGTCTATGGTATTATGTTAAAGCAGCCTGAACAAACTAACTGAATTATCTTGCAGAAAGCAGCTCTCCTTGCTATTAATAAGTCTGCATTTCTTGTAGGATGTTCTGATGAGCTTATTCTTTGCCTTCCGTCCAAACCTCTACTGTGGATGTGGAGTGATATCACCATTCAAGAAGGTGGAACTGCCCAATGTTAATCATCCAGGTCAGTGGGTAGATCCCCAGGTGATATAGTTTGAATGTTTGTCCCCTCGAAGCCTAATGTTGAAATTTGATCCCCAGTGTTGGAGGTGGGGCCTCTGGGAGGTGTGTGAGTCATAGGGGTAGGTTCCTAATGAGTGGCTTGGTGCCTTTCTCATGGTAATGAGAAAGTTCTTGCTCTATTGGTTCATACCAGAACCGATCCTTAAAAAGAGCCTGGCATCACCTCTCCTCTCTCTTGCTTCCTTTCTCACCATGTGACACACTGGCTCCCTTTGCCTTCTGCTATGACTAAAGGCTCCTGAGGCCTCACCAGAAGCCAAGCAGATGCTGGCACCATGTGTCTTGTACAGCCTGCAGAACCATGAGCCTAATAAACCTCTTTTCTTTATAAATTACCCAGTCTCATGTTTTCCTTTATAACAATGCAAAATGGACTAATACATCAGGTGAAATATAGCAAAGGTAGAATGCAGAAATGCAGGAGAGGAAACCAGGGGGCTTGCCCACCCTCCGTCCTCACCATCCTTTGTTCAGGTTTGGATTTCCACAAGTCTAGACATTCTGACATAGCAAGGGAAATGCATCTTCATGCTGAACTATGAACTGAAGTTGGGGATTCTAGTTTATGTGCCAGATAATCTGACGATATGGTGCTTCCTGCATTTACTTCCCTTATCTTATTTGAACCTTTATTTATTTATTCATCAAATATTAATTGAGGGCCCACCTCAATTATGCACTTTTCTGAGGCTGGGAACACAGTGGTAAACCAAACAAATAAAATCACTGCTCTCAGAAAGTTTACATTCTAGTGAGAAAGAAACAGACAATAGACAGAAAATAAACAAAGAAATATCAGTAGCAATAAGTGCTCAGATGCAAAAGCCAGCTGATATGATGGAGGCTGACTAGAGAACTATTCTAGCAAGGATGGGCAGGGAAGGCCTCTGTTAGAACATACCAATAAGCAGAGACCACAACGATAAGAAGACTGCAGCCATGTGAAGATGAGGAGGAGGGATCAGGATGGAATGAGCTTTCCAGACAGAGGTAACAGCTGAGGTTACATCAGAAATGAGCATGGTTTCACCTCTGATTCTTGTGATAAAGATAGATAGATTAGATAGGTAGGTAGTTAAATTAGATAGATAGATAGATACATAGATAGATAGATAGATAGATAGATAGATAGATAGATAGATAGATAGATAGAAAGAAAAAGAAAGGAGCTTGGTGTGTTTAAGGAACAGAAAGCAATCCAGCCTCTAATCTGGAGCATGATGAGCAAGGGAAATGTGGGGTGAGGTCAGACAGTAAGCAGGATCTGGGTCTTGCAGGGCCTAATGGGGTTGGAGTTTCAATCTAATTGTGATGGGAAGCCATTAGAAGTTTATAACCAGGAGAGTGATATGTATTCTATGTAGTAAACAGATCATCTGGCGGCTGTGTGGAGAGTAGATTGTAGGGGATATTAAAGTAGGAGCAGAAAATCCAGCTGGGAAACTACTGCCAAAGGGGAGGTAAGAGATGGCAGTGACTTGGAATATTAAGGCGTCACATGTGGAGAAAGATTGAGATTTGCAAAATGTTCCAGAGGTAGAACTAAGACAGTTTACTGACGGATTGATTTCTTAGGCTGTTCTTACATTGTTATAGAGAAATACCTGAAATGGATAATTTATAAGAAAAAGAAGTTTAATTGACTCACAGTTCTGTAGGCTTTACAGGAAGCATGGTGCTGGCATCTGCTTGGCTTCTAGGGAGGCCCCAGGAAGCTTCCTATCATGGTGGAAGGCTAACGGGGAGCAGGTACCTCACATGGCAAAAGCAGGAGCAAGAGAGAGGGAGAGTGAGGGGGGTCCACACAACCTTTAAATGACCAGATCTCGCGAGAACTTACTCACTATCACAAAGACAGCACCAAGCCATGAGAGATCCACCCCATGATCCAATCACCTCCCACCAGGCCCCACCTCCAGCACTGGAGATTACAATTCAACCTGAGATTTGGGCGGAGACAGATATCCAAACTATATCGATTGGATATAAATTTACCAAGATTGAGAATATTGCAGGAAGAACTGGTTTGGGAGCAGGAAGTCAAGCATCCCATTTTGGAAATGTTATATTTGAATGACCATTAGATATCTAAGTAATGATCTAGAGCAAGCAGTTGGACATATAAGTCTGGAGCTCAGGAGTAGGTCAGAGCTAGAGGTATAAATTTGAGTCTTTGCCCTTGAGGTGGTATTTTAAAGTTATGGGATTAGATGAATGTATCTATGGAGGAAATCTAGAAAGAGAAGAAAAAAGTCCTATGTCAAGCTCCAGCATGAGGGGTCCATCTTTAGTAGTATCTTGCATAAATATTATAAGCTGTCTCAATCATACTGTGGCAATGAGAGAAACTGTAAAATCTATGCTTTGTCCCCCTAAAGTCAGTTTGCTGATTGTGGCTCCAGCAGACATTAGTGTGAGTAACCTTATACCCCAGGAAGAAGTTAATTTTAAGGTCCGGAGTAAAAGACTTTCCTCCCTCTTGTTGGAAGTCTTCCTCTATTGCCAACTTTAGAACATATGGGTTTAAATATTTTAAAGGCATCAGTAGGTTTTCTATGTGTATCCTGATTTTACATGTGGGAAAACCAAGTTTCAAAGTTTAATGGTATCTTAGCCCATTCAGGCTGCTATAACAAAATACCATAAACTAGGTGGCTTTTAAACAATGGAAATTTGTTTCTCATATTTCTGGAGACTGGGAAGTCCAAAATCAAGGTTGCAGCAGATTTGGTGTCTGCTGAGGACCTACCCTCTGGCTCATAAATAGTACCTTCTATATGAGTCTTCAGTTGGTGGAAGAGAAAACTCTGGTCTCTTCAGCCCCTAATAGGGGCACTAATCCCACTCAGGAGGACTCAACCCTCATGACCCAATTACCTCAAAAAGGCACCACTTCCTAATACCATTACATTGGGATATTTGAATCAAGTTGACTTCAAATCTATTTCTATTCTTCTTTCAACATTCTGTACTAATTCTTGTGTTCTTCCTGAGTATTTCCTCAAATTCAATCACTGCTTATATTCTTATGATTCCCAAATTATATATGTGTAGTTCACCTAGAAAAAGCATAGACTTTCAAGCAATTTGTCTCATCTTGGCTCTGTTCCTGTCTCCTTAAATTTGGCCAATTTCAAACCTCTCTGGGCCTCAGTCTCATTTGTACAATGGGGTAATTAGACTAGTTGATTCTGAAGTCCTTTCCAGTGCTCACATTCTGGTTTTAAATTTGCTGCTGCTTCTAATAATGTTAATAGTAATAATGACATTTATTGCATATGCAGTGCCAGACATTGAGACAAGTGCTTTACAGGTGTTAATATACTTAATCCTCCTAATAGCATCCTGTAAGATAGGAGCTATGATTATTTTTATTTTATAGTTGAGGAGACCAAGATCCAGATAAAGTAATTACCCGCTATTTTGTAATGAATAAGTAAGTGGCAGAGGCAGGATTCAAACCCAGAGGGTTTTAGTCTGGAGTCAGCATCACTTAGTTCCAGCTCTGCACTTGTTTCACTTCAAAGACCCTGAACCCTGTTATGCCTTCTCACCTTAGCCCGACTTCACTTCTGCCCCCCAAGCGCAGGTCCTGACTTCTTGTGTTACTTCTTTCCTGTGTATCTTTCTCCCCATCTCTTCTGACTATTTTTCCTTCCTACACAAAAGAAAAGAAAAGCAAAACCAAAAAAGAGTACCTCCTTCAGTCACTGCCTTAGCCCAGCCTCATTATTCTGTGCAGATGTCCAGATGTCGCCTCCTCCCAGGGATTTTTGCTGAACTCCTTGGCTAGGTCAGCTTTCCATCTCCAGGTACCTCCAGGCATTTCCACTGGGAGAAAGTTAGGTTTAAGATGCCCATTAAACGTTAAGTAGAGATGGCCAGTGGCTGAACTGTGTTGCCCCCTCATCCAGAACAGGGACTCATCATGGTGGGACTGTGTTTGCATCACCACTAGCAAAGACTTTGTTGTGAAGAGGACTTGGAATAGCAAAATGTATTTGTTTCCTGGAGCTGCTGTAATGCAGTATCATAAACTGTGTTCCTTAAAATAAAGGGAATTTATTTTCTCACAGTTCTAGAGTCCAGACATTGGAAATGGAAGTGTTGGCAGGGCTGTTCTCCCTCCTGAGGCCCCAGGAGAGAATCCTTTTCCTCTTCCAGCTTCTGATAGCTGTCTTCATTCCTCAGCTTCCTTGGCTTGTAGCCGCATCACTCCAATCTCTTGCTCCATCTTCATGTGGCCTTCTTCTCTTCTCCTGGATTAAAGATAAACTAAAAACAAGATCCTTCATTTAATTATATCTGCAAACCTTTACCTTTTCACAAATAAGATAACATTCACAGTTCTAGTGATTTTGACATGGACACATCTTTTGGGGCCATCATTCAACTCACTATACAAGAAAGCTGAAAGAAGTTCAAGATGTCCTTCTCCAACCCCTCCCCTTCTTCCTTGAGTCTGGCTAAATTAAATTTCCTTCAAGATTCAGCTCAGCTGTCATGAAATCAAGGGAGTCATCCTTGACCCATACCCCCAGTCTCAGGACATGCTCCTCCTATAATAATAATAGCTGTTGCATATTCAACACTGTTTTAAGGGCTTTATGTGTATGAATTCATTAATTCTTGCTACAAACCTATGGGGTAGTCCTCATTACTGTCCTTATTTTACTGAATCTTAATAGTCTGTTGTGTTGTCTCTCTCCCCTACTAGACCTCCTCCAGGGCAAAAACCAACCTCTTATTTATCTCTATGCCCCTGACACTCACGGCAACACATCCAGGCTCTCTAGAAAGACTGATGGGTTGAATAAATGACTGAATAAGAGATAGGTTCATAATAGACTGGGGAGAGTTTTGAGTATCATATTAAGACATTTGGATTTCATCTCTGAGATCACAGGAGGCCAACAGAGTTTTAAAGCCAAGAAGTCATAGAAGGGACCCCTCTTTCAAATATATCCTCTCCTTGGGAGAAATCACATCAAATATTGTTTTAATTACATGTAGCTCTACCTGGGCCTTTCTACCACACTTCAGCCTCATATTTCTTGCTTCTTACTGGGTCTCTCTTGGCCCTAAATCAGCATGTCCAGACTAGCCCTCATTATTTTTCCATTCTACCAAAGTCATTCTTCCTATATTACAGAGCTCACAGGTGTTCAACTAGACCATGTCAATTTATCCCAAGTACTCACCTCACCTGCCCTGCCAATTCTATCTTCTGAACTTTATCTCAGATCCATTCCCTTGGCCACTGCCGCATTTTGGGTTCTTGCATCTTTCACCTGGACTATTGCCGTAGCCTCCTTATCAAACTTGCTGACTTTAGTCTTCTCCAACTCCAGTTCATCCTCTATCGTACTGCTCATCTTATAACCCTAAAAGCCAGATCAGATTACATTACTCTCTTGTTAAAACAACAAGCAAACAAACCCCAAAACAGCTTTGCAATGGTTATTCATTGCTGACAGGATCAAGATCTTCAAGATGTAGCTATGTCTTAATTCATCAGGGTGGCCATAACAAAATATTATAAACTGGGCAGCTTCAAAGCAGTGGAAATTTAGTTCTCACAGCTCTGGAGACTGGAAAGTCCAAGGTTAAAATGTCAGCAGATTCAGTGACTGGTGAGGACCCATTTTCTGGTTCATAGATGGTGTCTTCTGACTATGTCCTTACATGGTAGAATGGGCAAGGCAGTTCTCTGCGTTCTCTGAGTGCATAAATCCCATTCATGAGGGCTCTTCCCCCATGACCTCCTAATTCCATCCCACTGGTGATTAGGGTTCAGCATGTGAATTTTGGGGGGATACAATCATTCAGACCATAGCAAGCTGCAACCTAGTTTTTCTCCCTATTCATGAATCATTTACCTTCTTGGTAAAGATTAATTTAGTTAAAAGTAGATAATATAATGTGTAAATCCACTTAACAGGCATACAAATAGCAATAAGGTTACAATATATACTGAAATCATTTCTTACAAAGAAACCATAGATTAAAGATAATGCTGAACTCCAAACCCAAGCAAACAATACTGCAAGTCCAAGGGATTGGCACATACACCTAGCATGTGCCTTCAGCAACATTAAACTTAAAACAATAACTGCCTAGCCATATCTGAACAGAATTGATCTGCAAACTTTAAGTTATGGAAAATAACATTTATAATAGAAATTTACATGATCCCTCCTTAATGATGAGCTCCTCCTTAAGTATATACAGTCATGTGTTCCTTAACAGGGTTATGTTCTCAGAAATGTGTCAGGAGATTTTGTTGTTGTGCAAATATCATAGAGTATATTTACACAAACCTAGATGGTATAGCTTACTACACACCTAGGCTATGTGGTATAGCTTATTGCTCCTAGGCTGCAAACCTTTATATCATGTTACTACACTGAATAGTAAGACAGAAAATAGTAACACAACAGTAAGTATATGTGTGATAGAAATTTTTCTGCTCCATCATGAGTTTATGGGACCACTGTTGTATATGCAGTCTATTGCTGACTGAATCATCATTATGCAGCAATGACTGCTGATATACATATAGACAAATTTCATTTATGTTTCCTACACACATAGCCCAAAAGTAATTTTACATAATATTTTTAATAATTTTGTGCATGCAACAGATTTGACTGACTTACACATAAGTTTAATATATATTAACACATATATACATATGTTATATATTTTAAATGTATGCATACATTTAATATATAATTAGATGTATGTATAATATATATTCATATTTTATATATTTATAGCCATATAATGTTCATGTTTAATATTATATTCAACATAATGAATATATCTATAAAAAAGTGAAAGTCCATCAATCTCTCTCTATATATATGGATAGATATATATCTTACTTAATTTTAAGCAAGAAGATGAAACTTTTTTAAGACTAAATAATGCCGGGTTTGGAGAGACGTAGCTACAGGTTATTGGGAGAGAACCAGACCTTCCACCCATTAGAGGCTGAGCATTCCTTATCCAAAAATCTGCAATCTAAAATCCTCCAAAGTCCAAAACTTTGAGCATAGACCTCATACCACAAGTGGAAAATTCCATATCCAACCTCATGTGACAAGTTGCAGTCAAAACTTTGTTGCATGCACAAAATTATTTAAAATATTATATAAAATTACCTTCAGGCTATGTGTTTAAGAAACATAAATGAAATTTGTGTTTAGACTTGGGTCCCATCCTCAAGATATTGCATTATGTATGTGCAAATATTTCAATAATCAAAAAAAATTTCAAAATCCAAAACACGTCTGATCCAAGCATTTTATATAGGGATACTCAACCTGCAGCAGTCATTCACCATTCCTCTCTACCCCCAGCCACCAGTAATCTACTTTCTTTTATTATGGATTTGCCTATTCTGCTCATTATATATAAATAGGAATCATAAACTCTATGGTCATTTGTGACTGGCTTCTTTCATGTTTTCTTCAAGTTTCAACTATGTTGTAGCATGGATCATTAGTTCATTTCTTTTTATTGTCAAATAATATTCCATTGTGTAGATATACCATATTTTGTTTATCCATTCATCTATCAATAGACTAATGGGCTGTTTCATTTTTGGCTATAATGAATAATGCTACTAGGAGCATTCATGTAGAAGTTTTTGTGTGAACATATATTTTCATTTCTCTTGGCTATACACCTAGGAGTAGAGTTGCTGTGTCATTTGGTATCTCTATATTTAACCTTTTGCAGAGTTGCTATACTGTTTTCTATATTAGTAGCACCATTTCGCATTCCCACCACTAGTGGATTCAAGAGCACCATATCTTATATTTCCATTTATGAAGGAACCAAAACTCTCCTCTAGGTTCAATTTTTTAAAACCTGGGAAAAGATTTTACTTCATCTGGCCTGGGTCCAATGCAGACCTATTTTCTCATCTCTGTAGCTGGAGAAAGGTCACCCAAGAAGACGGCCTTCTAACACATGGGTGTGGGAAGGAGTTTCCCTGGAAAAGTGATATACTGGGCAGACAAGAATAAATGTCTGCCACAAAAGCCTAAAAGTTAAGGATAGCACCACCCCTAAGGATAACTGTAAATGTGTACGAGCAATTGTAAATGTGATATAATGACTGGGAGGGTGCTACTGGCATTTAGATAGTATCTTGGACCTGGAGGTATAAATGTCCTGAAATATGCAAGACAGTTCCATTCAATAAAGATTTGTCCTGCCCAAAGGCCAATAGTGCTCCAGTAGATAAACTCTGTTCTATAATAATAAACTCCCATTTTTCAGTTGGCAAAATGTCTATCCAAAATAAAGATTTTATTTCCTAGTCTCCCTTTGCAGCCAGATGTGGCAGTGTGATTAAGTTCTGGCCAATGGAATGTAAGCAGAAGTGTTGTGTGCAACTTTTCACAAGGATCCCTGGAGAGAGAGGCTGTGCCCTTCTTTTCACCTTTCTTTCCCACACCCCGCAACCGCTAGCTAGAAGGCAGATATGATGTCTGGTGCTGAAATAGTCATCTAGATTATGAATAAAAACTCCACTTTGAGAAATAGCAGAACAACAAGATGGGAGGAATCTGGATATATGATGATTGCAGTCATACCAACTTTGGGCTGTTCATGGTTAAGTGTGAAACAAACTTCTATTTTAATAAGGCACTATTTGTCTTCTGTCACTCTTAGCTGAACCAAATCCTAACAAATCTAACCATATATTGTGTGCCAGGCACCTTCTCAACTGTCTTACTTGTATTCTCATTTACTATTCATACTTTCCCTGTGACCCCCCTATAAACCGCAATGCAAACAGGTCTGCCTGTTTACAAGCCACAGTACTCTTGATGCAAATACGTATTGCAACAAATAACATGTATTGAGTCCTTACTATATGCCAAGTACTGTCCCACGAAAGCACTTTGCATGCATTAACTCAATGATTTCCCATCAAACTAATAAGATAAGTACCCTTACCCCCACCTCATTTTGAGATGAAAACACTGAGGCTCAGAAAAATTAAATAACTACTCTGAGTTCACCTGGATTGTACCTGGGAGATACTCTGCCTCCAGAGCCCCTTTCTGAAACTATGCTGCCCGGATAGCAACAAATTATCAAAACCCTGGAACAAAATGATAATGATAAAACTAAAGTGACTGTAATTTACAATGAATAAGCAAGAATAACTGAAATCAGAACCTAAACTACCTCAGTATAGCAGTGATGATGATGATGATGATGATGATGATGATGATACATGATAAGAAAGTGGCCTTTTGAAATTTGGAGGAAAAACAACTATCCACATATGTGCATTTGCCAAGCATTTTTCTAGCTGCCAGACTTTTTAGTAGAGTACGAAATTAGAATTCTAATCCTTAAATACGTGCCAATTCTAGTATACAGAGATCAAATTTCAATAACTTACTAATAAGTACCCCTTAGCTACATGTAAAAAGGAAGGTATGTGGAATCACACATCGTTCACATATATGAATAAAGATGTGCATTTGTTGAAATTAATGTACAGTCTGTCAGGAGGGCCTATGGACCTTACTTTGAGAATCATATTTACAAAATGCTATATGTGAAATGAAGAATCTTACGTTAAAGCCATAGCCCTCTGTTTCTATTTATATATGGGATATATATCATAACTATATTAGGGTTCTCTAGAAGGACAGAACTGATAGGATACATACACACACACACACATATATATAAAGGGGAGTTTATTAAGTATAAACTTACACAATTGCAAGGTCGCACAATAGGTCGTCTGCCAGCTTAAGGAGAAAGAAGAGCCAGTCTGAGTCTCAAAACTGAAGAACTTGGGAGTTGGATGTTCAAGGGTGGGAAGCATCCAGCATGGGAGAAAGATGTAGGCTGGGAGGCAAGGCCTGTCTCGGCTTTTCACATTTTTCTGCTTGCTTTATATTTGCTGGAAGCTGATTGGATGGTACCCACCAGATTAATGATGGATCTGCCTTCCCCAGCCCACTGAGTCAAATGTGAATCTCCTTTGGCAACACCCTCACAGACATACCTAGGATGAATACTTTGTATCTTTCAATCCAATCAAGTTGACATTCAGTATTAACCATCACAATGCCAGCTTGAAGCTTAGGGCATTAAATATTCTGAGATGATTAAATTCAATGAACACTGATTGTATACCCACTACTTGTGACTGCATGGCATCAGGGATAAAATGATGACTAAAAGTGATCCTTGCTCTCCAGAGACTTGTAATCTACTAGAGGAGACATTAACAAGACAAGTATAACCCAAGGGCAGATGTGCCATAATAGAGGTATGTTCTAAAGGAAGAGTGAGGAGAGTGATTATTGGTGTCTCTGGATATTGGGGAAGGCTTGAACTATCATTAGAATTCTGCCAAATGGAGAAGACAAACCAGACTGAGAGACAAACAGCAACAAAAGCATAAATCTGGCCGGGTGTAGTGGCTCACCCCTGTAATCCCAGCACTTCGGGAGGCTGAGGCAGACGGATGACTTGAGCTCAGGTGTTCGAGACCAGCCTGGTCAACATGGCAAAAACCCATCTCTACTGAAAATACAAAAATTAGCTGGGCATGGTGGTGAGTGCCTGTAATCCTAGCTACTTGGGAGGCTGAGGCAGGGAGAATTGCTTGAAGCTGGGAGGTAGAGGTTGCAGTTAGCCAAGATCATGCCATTGCACTCCAGCCTAAGTGACAGAGTGAGCCTCCGTCTCAAAAAAACAAACAAAATAAAAGGGACAAAGTTATAGAAAGAGTGTAACAGGCTTAAGGAGTGCCAAGTAGTTGAGGGCAATTTATTTACAGGCATATCTCAGAGATATTACACGTTCAGTTCTAGGACATTGCAATAAAGCAAGTCACACAAATTTTCTGGTTTTTCAGTGCTTATAAATGTTATGTTGACAGTATACTGTAGTCTATTAAGTGTGTGATAGCATTATGTATAAAAAAAAAAAATTTACATACCTTGACTAAAAAATGCTTGCTACAAAGATACTAACGATCTTATGAGCTTTCAGAGAGTCAAGATCTTTTTGCTGGTGGAGATTCTTTCCTCAATGTTGAAGGCTACTGACTGATCAAGGTGGCGGTTGCTGAAGGCTGAGGTGGCTGTGGCAATTTCTTAAAATAAGACAGTAATGAGGTTTGCCACATTGAGTGCTTCTTCCTTTCACAGAAGATTTCTCTGTGGCATGTGATGCTGTTTGATAGCATTTTACCCAGAGTAGAATGTCTTTCAAAATTGGAGTTGATCCTCTCAAAGTCTACCACTGCTTTATCAATTAAGTTCATATAATATTGTAGATCCTTTGTTGTCATTTCACCAATGTTCACAGCATCTTCATCAGGAGTAGATTCCATGTCAAGAAACCACTTTCTTTGCTCATCTATAAGAAAAAACTCCTTATCTGGTCAAGTTTTATCATGAGATTGCAACAATTCAGTCATATCTTCAGGCTCTACTTCTGGTTCTCTTGCTATTTCATCACATATGCAGTTACTTCCTTCACTAAAGTCTTCAGCTTCTCAAAGTTATCCATGAGGGTTGCAATCAACTTCTTCCAAACTTCTGGTCAAGTTGATATTTTGACTTCCTCCCATGAATCACAAATGTTCTTAATGGCATCTAGAATGATGAATTCTTTCCACAGGTTTTCAGTTTACTCTGCCCAGATCCATCAGAGGAATTACTATCTACGGCACCTATAGCCTTCCTGCTCCCTTCCCTTCCCTTTCCTTCCTTCCCTTTCCTTCCCTTCCCTCCTTCCTTCCCTTCCCTTCCCTTCCCCTTTCCCTTCCCCTTCCCCTTCCCCTTCCCCTTCCCCTTCCCCTTCCCCTTCCCCTTCCCCTTCCCCTTCCTTCCTTCCTTCCTTCCTTCCTTCCTTCCTTCCTTCCTTCCTTCCTTCCTTCCTTCCTTCCTTCCCTCCTTTCTTCCAGGTCTGGCTCTATTGCCTAGGCTGGAGTACAGTGGCGCGATCTTGGCTCACTGCAACTTCTGACTCCTGGGCTCAAGTCATCATTCCACCTCAGCCTCCTGAGTAGCTGGGACTACAGGTGCATGTCACCATGCCTGGCTAATTCTTGTATTTTTTGTACAGACAAGGTTTTGCCATGTTTCCCAGGCTGGTCTTGAACTCCTGAACTCAAGTGATCCACCCACCATGTCCTCCCAAAGTGCTGGAATGTGAACCACCATTCCCGGCCATGAAATTTATTTCTTAAATAACAAAACTTGAAAGTCAAAATTACTCCTTGATCCATGGGCTGTGGAATGGATGTTGTGTTAATAAGTATGAAAACAATATTAATCTCCTCGTACATCTCCACTAGATCTCTTGGTTGACCAGGTGCACTGCCAATTAACAGTAATATTTTGAAAGGGATCTTTTTTTCTAAGTGCTAAGTCTTAACAGGGTACTCAAAATATTCAGTAAAGCAAGCTGTAAACAGATGTGCTGTTATCTAGGCTTTGTTGTTCCATTTATAGAGGACAGGCAGAGTAGATTTAGCATACTTCTTAAGGGCCCTAGGATTTTTGGAATGGTAAATGAACATTGGCTTCAACTTCAAATCACCAGTTACATTAGCCTCTAACAAGAATCAGCTTGTTCTTTGAAGCTTTGAAGCCAGGCATTGACTCCTCTCTAGCTATGAAAGTCCTAGATGGCATCTTCTTCCAACAGAAGGCTGTTTCATCTACATTCAAAAATTAGTTTTCTGGTGTAGCCACCCTCAATTATCTAAAGTAGATCTTCTGGATAACCTACTACAGCTTCTATATCAGCACTTGGTTCTTCACTTTACATTTTCATGTTATGAAGACAACTTCTTTCTTTCAGCCTCATGAACCAACCTCTGTTAGCTTCAAACTTTTCTTCTGCAGCTTCCTCACCTCTCTCAGCCTTCAAAGAATTGAAGAGACTTAGGGTCGTGTTCTGGATTAGGCTTTGACTTAAGGAAATGTTATGACTGCTTTTATCTTCTATCCAGACCAATAAAACCTTCTCCATGTCAGCAGTAAGATTGTTTTTCTTTCTTGTCATTTGTGTGTTCACTGGAGTAGCACTTTGAATTTTCTTCAATAACTTTTCATTTGCATTCACAACTTGGATGTTTGACACAAGAGGCCCAGCTGTCAACTTGGCTTGCTCTCTCTCTCTCCTTTCCTCCCTTTATTTCTTGTTTTATACAGACAGAATTTCACTCTGTCACTCAGGCTGGAGTGCACTATCACAGATAGCTCACTACAGCCTCAAACTCCTGGGCTCAAGGGATCCTCCCACCTTAGCCTCCTGAATAGCTGGGACTATAGGCATGTGCCACCACCCCCAGCTAATGTTTTATTTTTTTACAGAGACAAGGTCTCACTTTGTGGCTCAGGCTGGTTTTGAACTCCTGGTTTCAGGTAATCCTGCTACCTCAACCTCCTGAAGTGCTTGAGGTTACAGGCATGATCCACTGTACCTTAGCTTTCTACTAATGTTTTATTTTTTTACAGAGACAAGGTCTCACTTTGTGGCTCAGGCTGGTTTTGAACTCCTGGTTTCAGGTAATCCTGCTACCTCAACCTCCTGAAGTGCTTGAGGTTACAGGCATGATCCACTGTACCTTAGCTTTCTACATGCCTTTCCCACTAAACTTAATCATTTCTAGCTTTTGATTTAAAGTGAGACATGAGACTCTTCCTTTCTCTTGAACACTTAGAGGCCATTGTAGGGTTATTACTTGGCCTGATTAATACTGTTGTATCTCAGGGAATAGGGAGGTCTGAGAAAAGAAAGAGAGATGGAGGAACAGCTGGTTGGTGGAACAGTCAGAACACACACAACACTTGTCAATTTTACCATTGTATATGCATGTGGTTTGTGATACCCTAAGACAATTACAATAGCAACATCAAAGATCACTGGGTTGGACATGATGGCTCACGCCTGTAATCCCAGCACTTTGCAAGGCCAAGGCGGGTGAATCACCTGATGTCAGGAGTTTGAGACCAGCCTGGCCAACATGGTGAAACCCCATCTCTACTAAAAATACAAAAATTAGCCAGGTGTGGTGGTGAGTGCCTGTAATCCCAGCTCCTCACGAGGCTGAGGCATGAGAATCGCTTGAACCCAGGAGGCAGAAGTTGCAGTGGCAGTGGGCCGAGATCATGCCATTGCACTCCAGTCTGGGCAACAGAGTAAGACTCTGTCTCAAAAAAACAAAACAAAACAAAACAAAACAAAACAAAACAAACCCCAAAGATCACTGATAATGGATCACCATTACAGATATAATAATAATGTAAAAGTTTGAGAAATTGTGAGAATTACCAAAATGTGACACAGAGACACAAATGAGCACAAGCTATTGGAAAAATAGCACCAACTGACTTGTTTGATGCATGGTTGCCTGCCACAAACCTTCAATTTGTGGAATAGGCAATATCTGTGAAGTGCAATCAAGCAAAGTCCAATAAAATGAGGTATGGGCCAGGCATGACATCTCATGCCTGTAATTCCAGCACTTTGGGAGGTTGAGGCAGGACTATTGCTTAAGCCCGGGAGTTTGAGACCAGCCTGGGCAACATAGGGAGACCTCATCTCTACAAAAAATTAACATTTAAAAATTAGCCACATGTGTTGTCTCACACCTGTGGGCCCAGCTACTCAAGAGGCTGAGATGGGAGGATCACTTGAGCCCGGGAGTTTGAGGCTGTAGTGAGCTGTGATCAAACTGCAGCACTCCAGCCAGGGTGATAGAATGAGACCCTGTCTCAGAAAAAAAAAGGAAAAAAAAAGCACGCCTGAATTTTAAATTACATGCATGTACTTCTAATGTTATGTACATTATCAAAGCAAACATATAGAAATTATATAAGGAAATAAGGGGAAAAAACTATTGTAAAGATATTGCTAATCATAATGCATTCTCCCACTAGACCCAGCTAATATAACAAGCCTTAGTGGGGAGTGTTTGTTTTTAGACTGTCACCCAGGCTAGAGTGCAGTGGCATGATCTTGGCTCTCTGCAATCTCCGCCTTCTGGGTTCAAGCGATTGTCCTGCCTCATCCTCCCAAGTAGCTGGGGTTACAGGCATGCACCACTACGCCTGGCTAATTTTTGTATTTTTAGTAGCAACAGGGTTCCACCATGTTGGCCAGACTGGTCTCGAACTCCTGACCTCAAGTAATCCACTCCCTCCTTGGCCTCCAAAAGTACTGGGATTACAGGTGTGAGCCACTGTGCCCGGCCCCTTAATGGGGTTTTGCTATGGCCTAGTGATGTTGTAGCTGTTGTAATGTTGTACCACAGTTCGTTTACTCATGTGTTTGTGGTGATACTGGTGGAAAAAAAAAAAAAAAAACCCTGTACTTCTAATGTTATGTACATTATCAAAGCACATATGCCTGTTACTGATAATAATAATTGATCATGTTACTGTTCTATGTATTTATTATGCTATACTTTTTAGCATTATTTTAGAGTATATTTCTTCTACTTATATGTAAAAAATGTTTCCTGTAAACAGTCTCTGGCAGGTCCTTCAAGAGATATTCCAAAAGAAGGCATGGTTATCATAGGAGGTAAGAGCTCCATGCATGTTATTGCCACCAAAGACCTTCCAGGGGGATGAGATGTGGAGGTGGAAGACAGAGATATTGATCATCCTGGCACCCTGTGTAGGCCTAGGCTAATGTGTATGTTTGTGTCTTAGTTTTTAACAAAAGCATTTAAAATTTTTAAAAATTTAATAGAAAAAACTTATAGAATAAGGATATAAAAAATGATTTTTGTACAGATGTATAATTTGTATTTTAAGCTAAGTATTATTACAAGAGTGAAAATTGTTTTTTTTTTTTTTTTTTTTTTTTTGAGGCGGAGTCTCGCTCTGTCGCCCAGACTGGAGTGCAATGGCCAGATCTCAGCTCACTGCAAGCTCCGCCTCCCGGGTTTACGCCATTCTCCTGCCTCAGCCTCCCGAGTAGCTGGGACTACAGGCGCCCACCACCTCGCCCGGCTAGTTTTTGTATTTTTAGTAGAGACGGGGTTTCACCGTGTTAGCCAGGATGGTCTTGATCTCCTGACCTCGTGATCCGCCCATCTCGGTGTTTTTTAAATTTAAAGGTTTATAAAGTAAAAAAGTGACAGTGGGCTGGGCGCGGTGGCTCAAGCCTGTAATCCCAGCACTTTGGGAGGCCAAGATGGGCGGATCACGAGGTCAGGAGATCGAGACCATCCTGGTTAACACGGTGAAACCCCGTCTCTACTAAAAAATACAAAAAAAAAAACTAGCCGGGCGGGGTGGTGGGCGCTTGTAGTCCCATCTACTCGGGAGGCTGAGGCAGGAGAAGGGCGTAAACCCGGGAGGCGGAGCTTGCAGTGAGCTGAGATCCGGCCACTACACTCCAGCCTGGGCGGCAGAGCGAGACTCTGTCTAAAAAAAAAAAAAAAAAAAAGTGACAGTAAGTAAGGTTAACGTATTATTGAAGAAAGAAAAATTTAAAAATAAATTTAGCGTAGCCTAAGTGTATAGCATTTATAAAGTCTACCATAGTATACAGTATACAGTAATATCCTGGACCTTCACATTCACTCACCACTCACTCACTGACTCAGAGCAACTTCCAGTCCTGCAAGCTCCATTTATGGTAAGTACCCTATACAGATGTGCCATTCCTCTTTGATACAGTGTTTTATTGTACCTTTTCTATGCCTAGATACAGTTTAGACACACAAATATTTACCACTGTGTTACCGTCACTTACAGTATTCAGTATAGTCCCATGCTGTACAGGTTTGTAGCCGAGGAGCAACAGGCTATACCATATGGCCTAAGTGTTTCATAGGCCATACATACCATCTAGGTTTGCAGAAGTACACTATACTCTGATGTTCACACAATGACAAAATCGTCTAACAATGCATTTCTCAGAATTATCCCTGTTGTTAAGCAATGTGTGACTATACTACTACTATACTGCTACTGTATAACCTTGAGAATGAGGTGACATATGACTGTATACTTCATCTTTGTCTCTGGTCCCTCGTAAAACCTTTGGAATTTCCGGAGTGATAGGAGTTTCTTATCATAGTAAGCTCCTTTTAACCATACCTGAAGTTACATTAAGGAGGTGACTCAAGATAGACTTTTAGATAGTTTCAAGGGAGGGGCTGGTTATGTCAGGAAGACCTGGCACATAATTAGAGGGCTGGAGCTTTCAGTCCCACCCCTCCATATCTGGGGAGGGAAGAGGGACTGGAGATTGAGACCAATCACAATGGCTTAATCAATCAATGGTTTAAAAAATGGTTAGTGGTTTACTCAATTATGCCTACATAATGAAATCTTGAAGAAAACTCTGAGGTTCAAAGAACTTCCTGGTTGGTAAACAGATAATATAAGCAGGGGATGGGGACATGGCACATCCCCACTCCGTGGGACCAAACCTGCCACCTCCTCTCCCACAGACCTTGCCCTGTGCATTTCTTCCATTTGATTGTTTCTAAGCTGTATCTTTTATAATAAAATGGTACTTGTAGGTATAGCACTTTCCTGAGTTCTGTGAATCATTCTAACAAATTATCAAACCTGGAGGGAAGTCGTGAGAATCCCTGAATTTGTAGTCAAGCCCATTGGGAAGATGTGCGAGTGATCCCTGGGACTGCATCTGGCATCTGAAGTGGGGACAGTCTTGTGAGATTGAGTCTTTTACCCTCTAGGGTCTGCACTACCTCTGGGTAGTTACTTTCGGAATTGAATGGAACTGCTGGACATCCAGTTGGTGTTGGAGAATTGTGGGAGTGTATGGGGGAAGTACTTAGAATTTGCAAAGTGGGCCATTATCTAAAACATTTGAGACACTACAGGAAAGTACTCAGAACAGAAACACTAGACCTTGAATATAGATAGAGGGTAGCAGTTGTGCTACTTTGAGGCATTTCTTCAAGTGAGAGATAAAAATATTGACATTTTTAGAGTTGAGTCGTACATACAAATGTTTTCTTGGCATACTTTTCAAAAGACACTTTCTCTTCTTAGTAACCTTATCAAAGATAATGAGGCCTCTTTACCCAAAACTATTTGGGGGCAAATCTGTCTGAAGGCTCTCTTTTAGCCATGTGGCATATATATCTCCATCAAGAGAAAGTTTGCAAGGATCTTGAAAAAAACAGCTACTGGTATCTGAGTAAGTGCGAATGCTGGTATGAATGTGACACATTATATTTCCTTCAACAGATATTTTTATTACATTGATTCCTTTGAAAGAGTTCATTATGTCCATACTTTCTCTGCACCTTCCTTTCTCTTTGGCCTCCTCCTTTTTTACCCTCCATCCCCAGATAGGAAGAAGGACATTCTTAGAAATTTGCATACACAATGGCAGAAATACTCAAGACTTTAAAGGAATGAGAAATAGTCCATTACGAAAAAAATTACATCATTTCAAAAGATGGGAATAAAAGATACTATTACCTGATGTTTAGGGTAATGAGTAGGGAAAAGACAAACCTACTTTTAGATTTGGACAGAGACAAAACTCAAGGTAATTCATACGGCATATATAACCTAGATATTTGTAAAATGAGTATAAATAAAGAGTTTTTTTAGACAATTGCAAAAATAATGAAGAAATGAGCTAGTCAATATATGTGGATATAGGGTCTTCCTTGTGAGGAATAATATCATTTAGGATATTGTGACTTTGATCTTACTAAGTCAGAATCCCCACATATAACATTAATTTACAAGTTAAATTTTTTTTTTTTTTTTTTTTTTGAGGCGGAGTCTCGCTCTGTCGCCCGGACTGGAGTGCAGTGGCCAGATCTCAGCTCACTGCAAGCTCCGCCTCCCGGGTTTACGCCATTCTCCTGCCTCAGCCTCCCAAGTAGCTGGGACTACAGGCGCCCGCCACCTCGCCCGGCTAGTTTTTGTATTTTTAGTAGAGACGGGGTTTCACCGTGTTAGCCAGGATGGTCTCGATCTCCTGACCTCGTGATCCGCCCGTCTCGGCCTCCCAAAGTGCTGGGATTACAGGCTTGAGCCACCGCGCCCGGCCACAAGTTAAATTTTTAATAAAAGACTTCTTTCACTTGTAGATGCAAGCAGTGAAAGCAGTGTTTTTAGTGTTATTTCAAATGAGACTATTTACTGTACTTCATTAAATCATGGTAAAAATTGTATAATGATTTTTTCTTCATTTTTAAGAGACTGTAATTATAGTCTTATGATACGTATTTATAGACTGCCTCTTGTGCTATAGAAAACATCTTATGTCACCTTCTTAATATTTAAAAATGACATGAATCTCTGTTCATAACACCTTCAGGAAGTTGTGAACATGAATAACAGTGTGCAGATAATTTTTAGTTTGCTAATTGAATAACACTTTAATTCACCCAAAGTGGTTCCTAGAGACTATAACAATAAGTAGTTCATTTATTTTTAATGGCTAATTTAATTTCAGCTGTAACACTTTTATTTAGGGGATGACTTCATAGGAGAAAGTATTTGGCAGCAAGAAGAGAAATAATCAAATATGTAACAATCTTCGAGATTCCATGAGGCACAGGGCTTATGACACGTTTGTAAGAAATGAGACCATTCTGTAACTTTAACTTTCAAATGTAACAAATATTACATTCATAATAAAATAAATATGTATCTTTTATTTTCTTATCAGATTAAATGTATTTACCTAAAGGGCTGTGCATTTTAGTTGAAGGAGCATGGTGTGGAAGTTTGGGGGTTTGATTCTATGCCCTGCTGTGAAACCATCTAGCTCTGTGATCGCAGCCTTACAAGTTAGTGTAACATTTCTGGATTTCAGTTTCCTATCCTAGGGAACAAACTCAAGAATTGCTAATGTACTTCCCAGCTCCAAATTTCTGTGATTCATTTCATAACCTTCAGGGATACCTATAATATTAACATGTTTTAATGGTTGTAATGAGCACGGGATTGTAGTCACGCCAGATGGATCTCCAGTTCTGCCATTTACTTCATTGTAACCTCTAGCAGATAATTTTTCTGAATTCCAGTTTATTCAACTTTAAAACAGGGTTAATGATAGGAGAGCAGACACCGTTGATGTCCTGCTGCATAGCCACTCGCTCCGCTGCAGCTGTAGTGGACAGCTCCATGCCCTGTCAATGGTTCACCACTGGGCCTGCTGGAGTCTCCTTCACTGCCCCTGGGCTTTTTCAGATGCCACAAGAACTTGTACAGCCCAGAAGTACCAAAGATGCAATGCCCTCAGGTGAAACCCTCCACCAGCGAGAGACAGAAACTTTCTGACCCTCAATGGGACAATTCAGAGGCACAGTTCACACAGTTCTTCGGTGGGTCCTCAGTGGGACTGAGGCGCATAGCAGTAATCTGCTCATTAATTCACCCTGTGTTTGTGAATTAATCTCTCACTCCCCTGTCTCATTTTTCCCACTACATCACTGTGCTTCCTGGGATCACCTCCCAAATAAACTACTTCTATATAATTTCTTAAGTTTTGTTTTTGGGAAACCCCATTTGACAATTGCTGTGATGATTAATTGAGAACATAAAGCACTTACTACGTCCTATAATAAGGCCCCAACAAATATGATTATTATATCTGACAAATGAAACAGAATTTTATGGTTCTAGGTAATATTTAGGTTGTATTTCTATAGTTAAGTGATGCTTACATCCTACTAAAGCATATTTCATAATGTTCTGAAGTATATCAGATGCAAAGAAAATTTTGTAAGTGGGGAAATTTTAGGTGTGATTAAAATTTTGGTATAGAAAAATATTTGCTAAAATGTTTCTTTTTTTTAAGTTCCTCCTTTCTCCTTTTTATTGTTTCATACTGAAGTCATAATTCTATGTCTATATGAAACATTAATTGAGTACTATTTATGGAAGAAATAAGTAGAAGAGTACTAGTAACATAAGAGACAACCTGTGCTGGGCACAGTGGCTCACACCTGTCATCCCAGCACTTTGGAAGGCCAAGGCAGGTGGATCACTTGTGGCCTGGAGCTCAAGAACAGCCTGGCCAACATGGTGAAAACCCATTTCTACTAAGAATTACAAAAAAAAATTAGCCAGTCATGATGGCGCATGCCTGAAATCCCAGTTACTCGGGAGGCTGAGGCATGAGAATCACTTGAACCTGGGAGGTTAAGGTTGCAGTGAGCCAAGATCAAGCCATTGCAGTCTAGCCCTGTGACAGAGTGTGATTCTGTCAAAAAAAAAAAAAAAAAAAAGAGAGAGAGAGAGAGATAAGACTACTGCTCAATGATTCTACAATTGTTCAACCATGAATGGGTCATTTATTTGACATTATCTAACATGATAATTCTAAAAGGAGAATATTACATACTTTGTATTTCTTTCAGTGCTGGGATTGAATTCTTTTAATCATTTCTTAATCTATACCTTTCCTAGGCAAATGCATTTTAAAAGTATGTTGTTGTTTGTTAATATGTCACTACTTGGTTTAAAATGCATTCGTGGCTTATAAGAAATTCCATATATAACCACACAACTCATCTGAAAGATCTTTGAAAATGATGAAATGGAGCAGAATGAATCTTATAGCAAGCAGCGGTAGGTATCTCAATACCATCTCTTCTTAACTGCACATGCTGACAGAAAAGACCACTCTAGCATTTTGTTATTTATGGACATAGCCTTAACCCCTCAGCTTGCTCCCAAACCAGAAAAACATCTCTTGGTGGTGCCACGTACATGCAAAGGGAATTATTTTTCTTGGTGAATGTGTGGTGACCTTGGGACTCCAATGTATTGGTGGTGGAAAGAAATATTGTTGGTTCTTTCCGGAAAATAACTCTATGTGTCAAGAGTGTTAAAATATTTTCATTCATTCAGTAATATCACTTTCAGAACATTTCTTTAAAAAATAATTAGAATGCCCAGGCACAGTGGCTCATGCCTATAATCTCAGCACTTTTGGAGGTCAAGCAGGCGGATCACTTGAGGTCAGGAGTTTGAGACCAGCCTGGCCAACATGGTAAAACCTGTCTCTAATAGAAATACACAAAAATTAGCCAGACCTGGTGGCACGCGCCTATAGTCCCAGCTATTCAGGAGGCTGAGGCAGGAGATCTTGCTTGAACCCAGTAGACGGAGGCTGCAATTAGCTGAGATCGCGCCACTGCACTCCAGCCTGGGTGACAGGCTCTGTCTCAAAAATAAATAAATAAATAAATAAAAATAAAAATTTAGACATATATGTGTAAAAATATTTATTTGTTATTTATAAAAGCAGGAAGGAAGAATGAAAAGGAAGAAAGAAAGAAAAGAGGAAAGGAAGGGAGAGAGGGAGGAAGGAAAGAGAAAAAAGAAGAAAAATAAAAAAATTAGAATCAATCTAACGTTCAGTAACCTGGGAATAATTCATTAAGTTTTGATGCCCTCATATGATGGAAATTTTGCAACCATGAAGATGATTTTATTTATCTATAGTTATGGTTGACATTTTTCATGCATAAAAACTTCTATTGCTCAAGAAAAAAGTTAAATACTCCCTATGGAAACAATAGACAAATGACATCAACAAGAAATTTACAAAGAAAGAAAAAAAATGGCCAGTAAATATTTTAAAAACTTAATCACTAATTGTCAAATAAATTTAAATTTTTTAAACTATAAACTATCATTTTTTACTGTGAAATCTCAAAGATTTTTTAAAACTATATCCAATGCTGCCAAGAGGGCAGAGGCCTTTCTGTAAAACAGCAATATGTATCAAAAGCTTTAAAATGTGCATATGTTCCTACCTAGTGTATTGTTTTGAAAAAAAAATCACAGGCTAATTAAAATTTCTTGGCTGGGCACAGTGGCTCATGTCTGTAATTCCAACACTTTGCCTTACCCAGCTGCACTTGGGGAGGCAACGGTGGAAGGACTGCTTGAGGCCAGGAGTTTGGGACCAGCCTGGGCAACATACTGGGACCTCATCTCTACAAAAAATAAAAATAAAAATAAAAATTAGCACATCCTGTGTTCCTAGCTACTCAGGAGGTTGAGGCAGGAGGATCTCTTGAGTCCAGGAGTTTGAGGTTGGAGTGAGCTGTGATCATGCCAGTAGGTACTCTAGCCTGGACAATAGAGCAAGGCCCTATCTCTTAAAAAAATTATAAAAATTTTTTATGAAGCAATGTTTCTCTCCTAAGTTAGATATTGAAAGATAAAAAGTAAGTGTGGTGCATACTGCTATGTGAAAGAAGCCAATTTTAAAGGTTTCATAATGTATAATTTCATTTCTATCAGAATCTGTAAGGAGATCAGTGATTGCAAGGGGTTTAGAGAGGACTGAATAGTAATATGGGCGAATATTAGGGTTATAAAACTGCTCTGTGTATACCATAATGGATCATGTAAGTAATGGATCATGGCATGATGCATTTGTCAAAACCCGTAGAACTTTACAGCACAGAGTGTGAACTTTAATGTATGCAAATTAAAAAATAAAGTAGGGAGTTGGGGATCACAGGATGGAATACAGACTATGATAAAAGAATCTACCATATTACAAATGTATGAAATAGCCTCACTGAAGAGGATGGGAGGAAAGGGTGCTGACCTAAGTAACTTTGGAAATGAATGGAGTCTATACATTAAAGGCAAAAACCTGTGTACAATGAAGAGCATATAGATACTGTGCCCTAATTGATAAAGTTGTTTCTCATTGGGTATATGCTAATAATTCTGAAACTACTATACATACATACTAAAATTGAAGAATTAAGAAAATGGATGGTGGATGGTGAGAGCCAGGTTTCTCACTATTGGACTCAGAGGTTACAGATAAGAAGAAGGCTAGAATGATCTATGTGGTAATGGATTTGAGTTGGGGACATTAGTATGAACTCATAGATACAAATGGTGATAGAGCCATCCCTTGATATCCGAGGGGATTAGTTCCTGAACCCCCTGCCCCACCCTAAAGATATGAAAATTCACAGATGCTCAAGTCCCTGATACAAAATGCCATAGTATTTGCATATAACCCATGCACATCCTTCTGTATACTTTAAATATCCCAAGATTACTTATAATACGTAATACAATGTAAATGCTATGTAAATAGTTGTCATACTGTATTGTTTAGAGAATAATGACAAGAAAAATGTACATGTTCAGCACAGACACACCATTCTTTTTTTTTTTTTCCTGAACATTTTCTTTTTCTTTTTTTCTGATTTTTTGTTTTTTTGTTTTGAGATAGGGTCTCACTCTGTTGCCCAGGCTGGAATGCAGTGCTGTGATTATGGCTCACTGCAGCCTCAACTACCTGGGCTCAAGCAGTCCCCTCACCTCGACCTCCCAAGTAGCTGGAACAACAGACATGTGCCACCGTGCCCAGCTAATTAAAAAAAAAAAAGTATTTTTGTAGAGATGAGGTCATGCTGTTTTGCCCAGGCTGGTCTTGAGCTCCTGGGCTCAAGGGATCCTCCTGCCTCTGCCTCCCAAAGTGCTGGGATTACAGGCATGAGTCACTGCACCCAACTTCTTTCTGAATATTTTTGATCCGTGGTTGGTTGAATCAACACATGTGGAACCCACAGATATGAAAGGTTGCTGTACATGGAAATATTTATAGATAAATGCATATACACAGGTTAGCATACACATATATTTTCTTCCTCTGACAGCTGAGAAGGCCTGGAAGCAACCACATCCCTGTCGCAATGAGCACACTTAGTGTCTAGATCTTGGTTTCTAACCAATCTCCAATAAAAGTAACCAGAGACCCTTAGAGAAATGTCAGACTCTAGGACTGGGACAGGGGATGTATAGAATAAACCTGGAGCATTTTGCAGTGTTGGAAAGTAAGGAAGCACTCAAAACAAGCAAACAAGCAAACCCACAGTGATGGGGGTATGTCAAAGGGACAACAGAGCCAACTGAAAAAGCTCCCAGGGGCCAAAGGTGGAACAATTTGAGCAACAAAATAAATAAAGTGGTATTGGATCATAGCCCAAAGCAGAAAATAAATATCCATGAGTCTATACTGATATAAGTAAATGATTGAACAATTGTTAATAAATTGTTAACAAATCTCCCATGTTGCAGGAGCATACCAAATAATTTTTATATATGATCCACTCTCAAAAAGGTAGAGCATAATTCCCATTCATTTAGTGTGGGCTACTCATTGTGACTTCCTTCCAGAGAGCACTGTATGGAAATAAGGAAACTTTACAGTGGAGAAACCTGACACACATTAGTTGAGCCAGGTCATCAAAGTTAACATCCACAGTGATGAGTCATGTTGATAGTATATACTCTTGATATGATGTGATGACAATGGCACATTGCCTCTATGATCTTCCTACTGCACACCCATAAACTTAGTCTAATCATGAGGAAACATCAGACAAATCCAAATTGAGAGCTATTCTACAAAATACCTGACCAGTACTCTTCAAGGAGCCCAAAAGAGATGTGATAACTAAACATTACGGGCTCCCCTGTATATGGCATCCTGGAACAGGAAAAGGGCATTAAGCTAAAAATGAAGGAAATCTGAATAGTTATTGGTTAATAATAATATATCAATACTGGTTCATTAATTGTAATAAGTGTACTATACTAATTTTATTTGTTAATAATGGGGGAAATTGTGTGTGGGTTATATGGGAACTGTATATATCATCTTCAAAACTTTTCTGTAAGTCTAAAAGTTTTAAGTACAAAAAACGTTATTAAAAATGATAGTCAATTTTAAGCTGGGCGCAGGGACTCATACCTGTAATCCCAGCACTTTGGGAGGCTGAGGAGGGTGGATCACCTGAGGTCAGGAGTTTGAGACCAGCCTGGCCAACATGGCGAAACGCTGTTTCTACTAAAAATACAAAAATTAGCTGGGTGTGGTGGCACACACTTGTAATCCCAACTACTTGGGATGCTGAGGCAGGAGAATTGCTTGAACCTGGGAGATAGAGGTTGCAGTGAGCCGAGATGATGCCACTGGACTCCAGCCTGGGAGACACAGTGAGATGCCATCTCAAAAAAAAAAAAAAAAAAAAAAAAAAGATAGTCAAATTTCAAAAAGATTTGAAACAGGAAAAAATAGAAAAAGGAACTGTGGCTTATGGAAAACAGAAATCTGCAGTATAAATTCCTTAAAGTAGAATTTACTACCCGGCTGCTGGGAGTGCAGTGAGCACAGTCTCAGCTGTCAGCTTTTACAGGGTCTGCCTCAACTGCAGAGAGACACCCCTCACCAAGTCACAGCTTTCAGAAGTAGCTCACATCCAGTGACTGAGCCAGGGTGCAATGGCATGGCCATTTCTGCCAGAGGGGGACAACTGATAGGCAATAAAAAAGCTCCCCACTGGGTTGGCTCAAGCTTTACTGGGTCCGCATCCTGATTCATGTTTTCTCTCTGCCCAATCCTGCTTCATCCCCCTTCCTTTCACAGATTTGATGCCTAATGGAGTTTGTACCCCAAACTCCATTTTTACATCTGCTTCTAGAGAACCCGACCCGAAACATGGCTTGTTAGAGAGCTCTCCTGCTACCCACTGGACCCTAATGCATGAAAGATAGTGGAAGAAAAGGAAGAAGAGAATACTGGCCCTTTCACTGCAATGAAAGAAGGAGTTCTAAGGATGGCAGATGGAGGTAGTTACAGATGAATGGATCGCAAGGAGGATATCCTTTGTGGAACACCAAAGTGGAGAGTTCTCTGAACTACCATCCTGGACTGGCTTGCTCAGGGTTTTGATCCACTGTAGCCTTAACATAGAACCTTGGCAGCTGGAAATTCGAACTATCTGTTTAATTTCAGCTGCTGGCCTTTCACCAAGGTGGGGGTCCTGTCCTCTACATCTGCTCCATGGAACTATATAGCAGGTAGCTGATTCTGTGCCCCCTGTTTTAACAGAAGAGTTTAACTTAGTGTTAAAGATAATTTTCCTCTGAGCCTTACTTGATCCCACCTTATGCTTAAATATTGAAGCATTTACCAAGTATCTTCTCTGTCATCATTTAAATAAGATTACAGACAACAATTTATAACCTTATTTCATACACGTATTTTATCAGTTTGGTGCAAAAGTAATGGTAAAACCACAATTACTTTTGCACCAACCTAATAATACAAATAGCATTCTGGTAGTACAACAGGCTTTTGCCTGTTGCAATGGACTGAATGCTTGTGACCCCCCTCCCAAATTCATATTTTTAAATGCTAATTTCAATGTGATGGTATTTGGAGGTGGGGCCTTTGGAGCATGATTAGATCATGAGGATGGAGTCCTTATAAGAGGCCAGAGAGCTGGCTATCTTTCTTTCTGCCATGGGAATGTACATGGAGAAGTTGGCAGTCTACTGCCTAGAAGAGGACCCTTACAAGAGTCCAACCATAGTGGTACCTTGATCTCAAACTTCCAGCCTCTGGAACTGTGAGAAATAAATTTCCATTGTTTATAAGCCACCAGTTTATGGTATTTTGTTATAGCAGCCTGAGGTAAGACTCTTACCCCTTTTGGAAATTAACTGTGTTTGTGCCTTGGGATTTTGGTGGGATCAGTCAAGGTGCATGTGTACATATGCACACACACTCACGAGCCAAAAGGTGGGCACACAATCCAAACCAGGGCAACCAGACTTTGCCACAGAGTGTCAGAAAGCTGGGAAGTGAAGCTGACTCCTGCTGAAGGGATGTTCTTCTATCTGTGACCTGATGGTTCAACCCTTCCTGTGTAAGCTCCCCAGACCCTTGTAATGAATATCTGTTTTACTAGGTTCACTGGCTTTATCTGGTTTTACTGGCTTTAGCCTGTGTCTATGTCTGCCACTTGACTTCAAAACAAAACAATAACAAAAAGACCCAAATGGATATATTTCTACTTTATAATCTTCACACATAGCAATCCACACAAATAAAAAGAATTTCTACAACACTTCTGAAATGTAGAGGGAATTATTACAAAGTAAATGTGGAGGGAATTATTACAAAGTACTGAGGGAACTTACAGGGAAGGAGCCAAAAAATGAAGATTTGTCTCAAATTCCTGTGACATCCACCAGTCCCATTTCCAGGAATTTATTCTAAGGAAATAAACAAGCAGTGAAAGATATATGTGCTAGGTCACTGGCCACAGAGTTATTTATAAAAATAAAATATAGAAATAATCTAGATATTATGGGTAGTAGCAGTCATTAAAAATGTAATGAAAGCTTGTATGCATTAATATGTAAAGATATTCTGATATACTTTTAAGTAAAAAGGTGATTATAAAACAACCTAACACTTTTGTTTTTACAAATACATTTCTATATATGTAAGTATGCATACAAAAAATCTAGAAGTGAATATATAAAAATATTGGTAGTTCCTATCTGAATGGTGAGTTTATGAGTGATTTTTATTTTTCTCATTATATTTCTCAGAAATTGTCCAAATTCTTTGCAAAGAGGTCTTAGTAATATGTAATCAGAAATAATCAATGAATCAAGTAACGTTCTTGAAGGATTTGTAATAATGTAAAATATAAAAATGTTACATTGTAAAAAAGGATAAAGTGCTATTTTTAGCATCTTTTTTTAATTTTTTAAATTTTTTTATTTTTATTTTTATTTTTTAATTTTAATTTTTTTTTTAAATTATACTTTAAGTTCTAGGGTACATGTGCATAACATGTAGGTTTGTTACATATGTATACTTGTGCCATGTTGGTGTGCTGCACCCATCAACTCGTCAGCACCCATTAATTCATCATTTATATCAGGTATAACTCCCAATGCAATCCCTCCCCCCTCCCCCCTCCCCATGATAGGCCCCAGTGTGTGATGTTCCCCTTCCCAAGTCCAAGTGATCTCATTGTTCAGTTCCCACCTATGAGTGAGAACATGCGGTGTTTGGTTTTCTGTTCTTGTGATAGTTTGCTAAGAATGATGGTTTCCAGCTGCATCCATGTCCCTACAAAGGATGCAAACTCATCCTTTTTTATGGCTGCATAGTATTCCATGGTGTATATGTGCCACATTTTCTTAATCCAGTCTGTCACAGATGGACATTTGGGTTGATTCCAAGTCTTTGCTATTGTGAATAGTGCCGCAATAAACATACGTGTGCATGTGTCTTTATAGCAGCATGGTTTATAATTCTTTGGGTATATACCCAGTAGTGGGATGGCTGGGTCATATGGTACATCTAGTTCTAGATCCTTGAGGAATTGCCATACTGTTTCCATAATGGTTGAACTAGTTTACAATCCCACCAACAGTGTAAAAGTGTTCCTATTTCTCCACATCCTCTCCAACACCTGTTGTTTCCTGACTTTTTAATGATTGCCATTCTAACTGGTGTGAGATGGTATCTCATTGTGGTTTTGATTTGCATTTCTCTGATGGCGAGTGATGATGAGCATTTTTTCATGTGTCTGTTGGCTGTATGAATGTCTTCTTTTGAGAAATGTCTGTTCATATCCTTTGCCCACTTTTTGATGGGGTTGTTTGTTTTTTTCTTGTATATTTGTTTGAGTTCTTTGTAGATTCTGGATATTAGCCCTTTGTCAGATGAGTAGACTGCAAAAATTTTCTCCCATTCTGTAGGTTGCCTGTTTACTCTGACGGTAGTTTCTTTTGCTGTGCAGAAGCTCTTTAGTTTAATTAGATCCCATTTGTCACTTTTTGCTTTTGCTGCCATTGCTTTTGGTGTTTTAGACATGAAGTCCTTGCCCATGCCTATGTCCTGAATGGTACTACCTAGGTTTTCTTCTAGGGTTTTTATGGTATTAGGTCTAACATTTAAGTCTCTAATCCATCTTGAATTAATCTTCGTATAAGGAGTAAGGAAAGGATCCAGTTTCAGCTTTCTACTTATGGCTAGCCAATTTTCCCAGCACCATTTATTAAATAGGGAATCCTTTCCCCATTTCTTGTTTCTCTCAGGTTTGTCAAAGATCAGATGGCTGTAGATGTGTGGTATTATTTCTGAGGACTCTGTTCTGTTCCATTGGTCTATATCTCTGTTTTGGTACCAGTACCATGCTGTTTTGGTTACTGTAGCCTTGCAGTATAGTTTGAAGTCAGGTAGCGTGACGCCTCCAGCTTTGTCCTTTTGACTTAGGATTGTCTTGGCAATGTGGGCTCTCTTTTGGTTCCATATGAACTTTAAAGCAGTTTTTTCCAATTCTGTGAAGAAACTCATTGGTAGTTTGATGGGGATGGCATTGAATCTATAAATAACCTTGGGCAGTATGTCCATTTTCACGATATTGATTCTTCCTATCCATGAGCATGGTATGTTCTTCCATTTGTTTGTGTCCTCTTTTATTTCACGGAGCAGTGGTTTGTAGTTCTCCTTGAAGAGGTCCTTGACATCCCTTGTAAGTTGGATTCCTAGTTATTTTATTCTCTTTGAAGCAATTGTGAATGGAAGTTCATTCATGATTTGGCTCTCTGTCTGTTACTGGTGTATAAGAATGCTTGTGATTTTTGCACATTAATTTTGTATCCTGAGACTTTGCTGAAGTTGCTTATCAGCTTAAGGAGATTTTGGGCTGAGACAATGGGGTTTTCTAAATATACAATCATGTCATCTGCAAACAGGGACAATTTGACTTCTTCTTTTCCTAACTGAATACCCTTGATTTCTTTCTCTTGCCTGATTGCCCTAGCCAGAACTTCCAACACTATGTTGAATAGGAGTGGTGAGAGAGGGCATCCCTGTCTTGTGCCAGTTTTCAAAGGGAATTTTTCCAGTTTTTGCCCATTCAGTATGATATTAGCTGTGGGTTTGTCATAAATAGCTCTTATTATTTTGAGGTACATTCCATCAATACCGAATTTATTGAGCGTTTTTAGCATGAAGGGCTGTTGAATTTTGTCAAAAGCCTTTTCTGCATCTATTGAGATAATCATGTGGTTCTTGTCTTTGGTTCTGTTTGTATGCTGGATTACGTTTATTGATTTGCGAATGTTGAACCAGCCTTGCATCCCAGGGATGAAGCCCACTTGATCATGGTGGATAAGCTTTTTGATGTGCTGCTGAATCCGGTTTGCCAGTATTTTATTGAGAATTTTTGCATCGATGTTCATCAGGGATATTGGTCTAAAATTCTCTTTTTTTGTTGTGTCTCTGCCAGGCTTTGGTATCAGGATGATGTTGGCCTCATAAAATGAGTTAGGGAGGATTCCCTCTTTTTCTATTGATTGGAATAGTTTCAGAAGGAATGGTACCAGCTCCTCCTTGTACCTCTGGTAGAATTCAGCTGTGAATCCATCTGGTCCTGGACTTTTTTTGGTGGGTAGGCTATTAATTATTGCCTCAATTTCAGAGCCTGCTATTGGTCTATTCAGGGATTCAACTTCTTCCTGGTTTAGTCTTGGAAGAGTGTAAGTGTCCAGGAAATTATCCATTTCTTCTAGATTTTCTAGTTGATTTGCGTAGAGGTGTTCATAGTATTCTCTGATGGTAGTTTGTATTTCTGTGGGGTCGGTGGTGATATCCCCTTTATCATTTTTTATTGCGTCTATTTGATTCCTCTCTCTTTTCTTTATTAGTCTTGCTAGCGGTCTGTCAATTTTGTTGATCTTTTCAAAAAACCAGCTCCTGGATTCATTGATTTTTTTGGAGGGTTTTTTGTGTCTCTATCTCCTTCAGTTCTGCTCTGATCTTAGTTATTTCTTGCCTTCTGCTAGCTTTTGAATGTGTTTGCTCTTGCCTCTCTAGTTCTTTTAATTGTGATGTTAGAGTGTCAATTTTAGATCTTTCCTGCTTTCTCTTGTGGGCATTTAGTGCTATAAATTTCCCTCTACACACTGCTTTAAATGTGTCCCAGAGATTCTGGTATGTTGTATCTTTGTTCTCATTGGTTTCAAAGAACATCTTTATTTCTGCCTTCATTTCGTTATGTACCCAGTAGTCGTTCAGGAGCAGGTTGTTCAGTTTCCATGTAGTTGAGCGGTTTTGATTGAGTTTCTTAGTCCTGAGTTCTAGTTTGATTGCACTGTGGTCTGAGAGACAGTTTGTTATAATTTCTGTTCTTTTACATTTGCTGAGGAGTGCTTTACTTCCAATTATGTGGTCAATTTTGGAATAAGTGCGATGTGGTGCTGAGAAGAATGTATATTCTGTTGATTTGGGGTGGAGAGTTCTATAGATGTCTATTAGGTCTGCTTGGTGCAGAGATGAGTTCAATTCCTGGATATCCTTGTTAACTTTCTGTCTCATTGATCTGTCTAATGTTGACAGTGGAGTGTTGAAGTCTCCTATTATTATTGTATGGGAGTCTAAGTCTCTTTGTAAGTCTCTAAGGACTTGCTTTATGAATCTGGGTGCTCCTGTATTGGGTGCATATATATTTAGGATAGTTAGCTCTTCCTGTTGAATTTGATCCCTTTACCATTATGTAATGGCCTTCTTTGTCTCTTTTGATCTTTGATGGTTTAAAGTCTGTTTTATCAGAGACTAGGATTGCAACCCCTGCTTTTTTTTGTTCTCCATTTGCTTGGTAGATCTTCCTCCATCCCTTTATTTTGAGCCTATGTATGTCTCTGCATGTGAGATGGGTCTCCTGAATACAGCAGACTGATGGGTCTTGACTCTTTATCCAGTTTGCCAGTCTGTGTCTTTTGATTGGAGCATTTAGTCCATTTACATTTAGGGTTAATATTGTTATGTGTGGACTTGATCCTGCCATTATGATATTAACTGGTTATTTTGCTCGTTAGTTGATGCAGTTTCTTCCTAGCCTCGATGGTCTTTACATTTTGGCATGTTTTTGCAATGGCTGGTACCGGTTGTTCCTTTCCATGTTTAGGGCTTCCTTCAGGGTCTCTTGTAAGGCAGGCATGGTAGTGACAAAATCTCTAAGCATTTGCTTATCTGTAAAGAATTTTATTTCTCCTTCACTGATGAAACTTAGTTTGGCTGGATATGAAATTCTGGGTTTAAAATTCTTTTCTTTAAGAATGTTGAATATTGGCCCCCACTCTCTTCTGGCTTGTAGAGTTTCTCCTGAGAGATCTGCTGTTAGTCTGATGGGCTTCCCTTTGTGGGTAACCTGACCTTTCTCTCTGGCTGCCCTTAAGATTCTTTCCTTCATTTCAACTTTGGTGAATCTGGCAATTATGTGTCTTGGAGTTGCTCTTCTGGAGGAGTATCTTTGTGGCGTTCTCTGTATTTCCTGAATTTGAATGTTGGCCTGCCCTACTAGGTTGGGGAAGTTCTCCTGGATGATATCCTGAAGAGTGTTTTCCAACTTGGTTCCATTTTCTCCCTCACTTTCAGGCACCCCAATCAGACGTAGATTTGGTCTTTTTACATAATCCCATACTTCTTGCAGGCTTTGTTCATTTCTTTTTCTTCTTTTTTCTTTTGCTTTCTCTTCTCGCTTCATTTCATTCGTTTGATCCTCAATCACTGATACTCTTTCTTCCAGTTGATCGAGTCGGTTACTGAAGCTTGTGCATTTGTCACGTATTTCTTGTGTCATGGTTTTCATCTCTGTCATTTCCTTTATGACCTTCTCTGCATTAATTAGTGTAGCTGTCAATTCTTCCACTCTTTTTTCAAGATTTTTAGTTTCTTTGCACTGGGTACGTAATTCCTCCTTTAGCTCTGAGAAGTTTGATGGACTGAAGCCTTCTTCTCTCATCTCGTCAAAGTCATTCTCTGACCAGCTTTGATCCGTTGCTGGCGATGGGCTGCACTCCTTTGCAGGGGGAGATGCGCTCTTATTTTTTGAATTTCCAGCTTTTCTGCCCTGCTTTTTCCCCATCTTTGTGGTTTTATCTGCCTCTGGTCTTTGATGATGGTGACGTACTGATGGGGTTTTCATATAGGTGTCCTTCCTGTTTGATAGTTTTCCTTCTAACAGTCAGGACCCTCAGCTGTAGGTCTGTTGGAGATTGCTTGAGGTCCACTCCAGACCCTGTTTGCCTGGGTATCAGCAGCAGAGGTTGCAGAAGATAGAATATTGCTGAACAGCGAATGTACTTGTCTGATTCTTACTTTGGAAGCTTCCTCTCAGGGGTGTGCTCCACCCTGTGAGGTGTGGGGTGTCAGACTGCCCCTAGTGGGAGATGTCTCCCAGTTAGGCTACTCAGGGGTCAGGGACCCACTTGAGCAGACAGTCTGTCCCTTCTCAGATCTCAACCTCCGTGTTGGGAGATCCACTGCTCTCTTCAAAGCTGTCAGACAGAGTCGTTTATGTCTGCAGAGGTTCCTGCTGCTTTTGTTGTTGTTGTTGTTGTTAACTGTGCCCTGTCCCCAGAGGTGGAGTCTACAGAGACAGGCAGGTTTCCTTGAGCTGCTGTGAGCTCCACCCAGTTCGAGCTTCCCAGCGGCTTTGTTTACCTACTTAAGCCTCAGCAATGGCAGGCGCCCCTCCCCCAGCCTCGCTGCTGCCTTGCAGTTAGATCGCAGACTGTTGTGTTAGCAATGAGGGAGGCTCCGTGGGCGTGGGACCCTCCCGGCCAGGTGTGGGATATATTCTCCTGGTGTGCCCGTTTGCTTAAAGCGCAGTATTGGGGTGGGAGTTACCCGATTCTCCAGGTGTTGTGTGTCTCAGTTCCCCTGGGTAGGAAAAGGGATTCCCTTCCCCCTTGCGCTTCCCAGGTGAGGCGATGCCTTGCCCTGCTTCAGCTCTCGCTGGTCGGGCTGCAGCCGCTGACCAGCACCGATTGTCCGGCACTCCCTAGTGAGATGACCCCAGTACCTCAGTTGAAAATGCAGAAATCACTGGTCTTCTGTGTCACTCGCACTGGGAGTTGGAGACTGGAGCTGTTCCTATTCGGCCATCTTGCTCCGCCCGCAGCATCGTCTTTTAATTATACAAAAATATTCAGTGTTTTAGAAGAAATGCACTGGTATATTAATGTGTTTTTCTCTGAGAGGTTGGCTTATTAAAGATTCTAAGATTTTTATAAATAAACAATGTACCTCATATATATGCACTATATATATATATATATATATATATATATATATATTTTACCTAAATATCAACAAATTGAAAGAAATAATATTTAAATCCAGATACCAGTATGAACCCTGTTATTACATAGGACCAGATAATGAATTGATAACACATTAAAATTCAACCCCTTTCTATTAGGAAACTTCATCTGATTGAGGAAGATGATGATAAGAAGAATCAGAGAGAAAGGTGATCAGATCCAGTTTGGGATCCAATGTGAGGTTAACCCTAAAAAGAACTGATGAACTTGGCCTCTTTTTTTCTCCCCAACCCTTCTTCTAGGGCCAATCTGATTCATGTTCAGTTATCCTTCTAGCTCCCTTAATTATTATTATCATGAATTTGCTCCTACTGAAACTAGAATATCATTGGACAACAGTAGCCATGTCAAACCTTCATAAGGGTGCCAACCCTTCCATTTTTCTAAGTTGACTTATTGGGTGGAAATTACTGTTTACTGAATGTCTACCATATGCACAGCCTTGTAAGAAAAATGAAAAATTGTAAAATATGGTTAGGCAAAAAAAAATTAAACAATAGTTTAACAGTGATGTAACAATTCAAAGTCATTCCAGGATAGTACACCACCACACCAGAGGCAGGATGAGAGTGGCAAGTGTATGGGTTTAAGAGTCAGATCAGTCTCTACCACTCTTTTGTTGATGTGTGACTTTGACATATGTTATAGACCCAATGAGCATCAGTTTTCTCATCTGTAAAATGGAGATAATAATAACTACCTGTACTATTCAGCCTCCATGACAGTTTCTAGTGATCTTGCCTTCTGGTATTCACACTTCCCGTAGTCATCTCCTGCACTGAATAGAGCTAATATGATAACCAATAGGATATTGTAGGAATGATACAGTATAATTTTCTAGGGTGAAGTCATGAGAGACCTTGTGGTTTCCACCTTGCTCTTTGCTCTGTCTTGGATTACTTGTTTGGGGAATGTCAGCTGCCATATCATAAGGACACTCACTTAACCTTATGGTGAAAACTACATGGTGAAGAACTGGGTCCTCTCACCAATATCCAGTGCCAGCTTGCCATGCATGTGAGTGAGCCATCTTGGAAGCAGATCTTTAGCCCCTTCCACACCTTCAAATGACTGCAGCCCTAGCCAGCATCATGACTGCCATGCCATAAACCCTGAGCCAGAACCACCTAGGTAAGCCACTTTTGATTTCCTGACCCACAGAAACTGAGATAATCACTGGTGACTGTTTTAAGCCACTACATTTTGGGGGTAATTTGTTATGCAGCAATAGCTAACTAATACTCTAGATTATGGCATATTAGTGTTTTTTATTTGCTTTATCTGCTGCTCCAACATCAGACAATTGAGAGTGCAGGGTCTGGGACAGCATCTTTGGGAAAGAGAAGGGATGCTGGGAGTTATAGACAGAGGTGCAATTTGTATATGAGGGGGCATAAGGATAGCCCTGGTGGGAAGATTTGGTTTTCTCTGGAAGCAGGAAGCATGAAATAGCTGCTAGAGGAAATGACAAGTAATAGAGAAAACAAAAACAGGGTTAGACAGCATGAATGTATAGTCATCTGAGCTGCAGGGTTCTTGTCTTTCTCCATCAATTCTCTGTGATCTAGGGGTAAAAGGATTAAAATAAGCAGCAACTAGGGAAAGACCAAGGGAAAAGTTCAATGGCCAAGAGCATTGGCAGGGAGGACTGATGCCCCGTGGTTGTAACATGTGAATTACTTCTACCTGAACACTAGGATTAGTGATTTACACTGTGAAATGACTATTGGTACTAATATTTGGTACAAAAAATGTCAATTTCATATAGTTCAACCCATATTCATTCTAAAGAGTAAATCTACATCTTCCTGGAGGAGTTTGGATGGTTGAGATCACTGATGAGAAAGAAGCAAGTTTCTTAAGAAAGCACATTTTGAGAAAAACCCCTACAGATTAAAGCAGATTTTCCCAATGTCTGCAACATGTAAACTTTTTTTTTTTTTTTTTTTTTTTTTTTTTTTTTTTGAGATGGAGTCTTGCTCTGTAGCCAGGTGGGAGTGCAGTGGTGTGATCTCGGCTCAGTGCAACCTCTGCCTCCTGGGGTCAAGCGATTCCCCTGCCTCAACCTCCTGAGTAGCTGGGACTACAGGCGTGCGCCACCACGTCCAGCTAATTTATTGTATTTTAGTACAGATGGGGTTTCACCATGTTGGCCAGGATGGTCTCGATCTCCTGACCTCAGGTGATCTGCCTGCCTCGGCCTCCCAAAGTGCTGGGATTACAGGCATGAGCCACCGTGCCCGGCCCACGTAAACTCTTAAAATCTTTTAAAAATAGATATACATGCACATAATTTAAAAAGGAAGATACAGAAACATAAAAGAAGGTAAGTAAGTCTCCGTCTGCACTAATTGTTTTCAGCCACAAGTAATAGAAACCTGACACCTGATTGGTAGGGAAATGTATTATTCTCTTACCAGAGATGGGAGATGGGGTTCAAAGTTAATTTAGCAGCTTCACAGTATTATCAAGGACACAGATTCTTTCTGTTTTTCTACTCTGCTCTCTACTGCCTGGTCTTCAGCCTGAGGCTAAGTTATTTCATAGTTGTCAAATGGAAACAGTTGGGCTTCATCCTTCCTTATTTGTGTCCAACAGGACAGAAAAAAACTGACTTTCTGTGAATTTCTCCGTAGAGTGAGAAAGCAAATTCTAGAAGCTTCCAGCAAACCTCTCCTCTGCTCTCCTCTCATTCACTGGACAGAATTGGGTCACACATCTCTTCTTTAACAAATCACTGTCAGGGGAAAGGAATCATACCTGTAACAATCAGCATCATCCCTGGCTAAAAAGTCCATTTTTCAAATACATTTATGTAGAATGGATGTCGTTGAGTCACTCACAATGTTCATCACCTTGACCCACACTTGCCCCATGGGCTCTTTCACAAAGGCAAACAGTATTCCCAATCTCTATTGCATCCTTCTGAAGATGCATGTTCATTTAGATGCATTCTCTTCCCTTTTTACAGGAATGGTAGTGTAGCATACATGTTGTCTTACACTTTTTTTTTTTTTTAATAGTATACACTATTGGTAAATGTTTAATGAATAAATGCTAAGTTCAGAAACATATATTTTGTAAGCCAGATGGCTTTTATCCTAATTATGCATTTTCTTGTTTGCCTTTTATACTCCACTAGCATTAAGGTGTTTTTGTTTTGTTTTGTTTTGTTTTTTGTTTTTTAAGTTCCAGAAATTTCAGTTTTACTAAGGGGAAAATAAGGAAGAGTCTTTGTATGGACTGGGGCCAGGGTATTAAAGGGGATCAGCAGATCCTGGGTGCCAATATAGTAGCGGCAGCAGACAGAAGAGAATCCCAAGGGGTATATAAAATAATAACAACAATAATAGTGCCTCCTATGTACCACATTGTGCTAAACATATATTCAGTAAGAACCAAATTGGGGCCAGGCGCAGTGGCTCACACCTGTAATCCCAGCACTTTGGGAGGCCCAGGCGGGTGGATCACGAGGTCAGGAGATTGAGACCATCCTGGCTAACACGGTGAAACCCCGTCTCTACTAAAAATACAAAAAATTAGCTGGGCGTGGTGGCGGGCGCCTGTAGTCCCAGCTACTCGGAAGGCTGAGGCAGGAGAATGGCATGAACCTGGGAGGCAGAGCTTGCAGTGAGCCCAGATCGTGTCACTGTACTCCAGCCTGGGAGACAGAGCGAGGCTCCATCTCAAAAAAAAAAAAAAAAAAGAAACAAGTTGGGTGTCCTTAGTCGGCTGTCTCTTCACAACTAATGATTCTCCTTCAAATGCTAGACCTTATGATTTGTAGTGTTTTAACAACGGAGGTGATTCTCTTAGCCTTTGTGAGTGAAACTCCAAGAGCTAAATTAAGAAAGATATGAGTACTAAGGAGGCAACATAGCTTGTTGATGGGAGATGTGGGTGGTGTAGGTAACAAACTCAGGCTTGAATCCTAGCTCTACCACTTACTAATTTCACAGTGCTAATTAGACATTGGATAATGTGGAGGGTTTTGTTTTGTTTTTTGTAGAGATGGGTCCTTGCTATGTTGCCCAGGCTGATCTCAAACACCTGGCCTCAAGCCATCCTCCTGCCTTGACCTCCCAAAGTGGATAATATTCTTATTGTCTCTATGCTTCAGTATCCTCATCATAAAATAGAGAAATACCAGAGGATTGCTTTGATGATTAAATGAGGGATGCATACAAAGTACTTTGCATAGCGCCTGACACAGAATAAGCATTCAACAAATCTAAGCAAAAGTTTGATGGCATGTGATAACTTCTAGAGAAAGAGATCCACTCTTATAGGTTCTGATATCACAAAAACAATACTAGTACAGCAATTTAAGATTTTTTTATTGATGTATAACTTGTATACAACAATACATACCCATTTTAAGTGTACAGACAAATGAATTTTGACAAATTCATTTACTCATCTAATCATCACTATAACCATGATACAGAACATTTTTATCACTCCAAAAGTCCATCTTGTGCTCTTTTCAAGTTCATCCTCCTTACCTGATACCCCAAGCCACCACTGTTTTGCTTTCTGTAACTATAGTTTTGTGTTTTTCGAATTTCATATATGTTGAATGATACCATTTGTAATTTTGGGGTCTGACTTCTTTCACTCAGAAAAATGTATTTGAGATGTATCTACATTTTGCATGTATCCATGGTTTATTTTATAGCAAAGTAGTGTTCTATTATGTAAATATAGGCATCACAATTTGTTTATCAGTTAACCTGTTGTTGAACTCTTGGGTTGTTTCAGTTTTTGGCTACTATGCATAAAGCTGCTAAGAATACTTTTCTGTGGACTCATTATTTCTGCTGTGTAACTATTTTTTAGTGTAAATGTAGAGTCATATGGTAAATATATGTTTAGCTGTATAAGAAACTGTCAATCTGTTTTCCAAAGTGCTTGTACATTTTGCATTTTCACTAACTGCAATGGTTTGGATGTGGTCTGTCCCTACCAAAACACATGTTGAAATTTTATCCCCAGTGTGGTAGTGTTGGGAGGTAGGCTAGTGGAAGGTGTTTGGGTGAGGGAGATGGATCCCTCAAGAACAGATTAATGCCCTCCTACAGATGTGAGGGAGTTCTTGCTCTGAGAGAATGGATTCGTTCCCATGACAATAAGTTGTTAAAAATGAGTTTGGCTTCCTTGGTTTCTCTCTCTTGTATCCTCTCTCATGATGTAATCTTTGCACACACCCTCTCATTCTGCTTTCTGTCATGAGTTGAAGCAACATGAGGCCTTCACCAGATGCAGCTGCCCAATCTTGACTCTTCTAGCCACCACAATCAGAAGCCCAATAAACCTCTTTTTTAAAGTAAAATACCCAGCCTCAGGTATTCTGTTATAGAAACACTAAACAAAGACAGCAACAAGGCATCAGAGTTCCAGTACTCCACATCTTCCCAAACAACTGGAATCATCAGTCTTTCCAATTTTCACCATTCTACTAGAAGGCATACAATTACTTTAATTTGCATTTCTCTGATGACTAATGATGTTGATCACCATTTCACATGTATGTGGCCAAACATAGATCTTCTTTTATTATGTGGATATTCACATATTTTGTCCATTATTACTATTTTTTGCAAATAGTGCAGGTATTTTCCCCCAGTCTGTGGCTGACCTTTTTAGTTTCTTAATGGTGTATTTTGAGGAGCAAAAATTTGAATTTTGATAATATCCAGTTGGTCAGTGCTTTCTGTGTCTTCTCTAAAAAATTGTTGCCTAACCCACGGTCATGAAGAATTTTTGTTTTCTTCTAAACAAAGCTTTACTGTTTACATTTAGGTTTATGCTCCATTGGATTCAATCTTGTGTATAGGTGAAATAAAGTTTGAGGTTATTTTCTTCTATATGGATATCCAATAATCCCACCATGATTAGTTGAAAAGACTATCCTTTCCCACAAAATTATCTTGGCACTTGTGGCGACAATCAATTGACCATATGTGTCTATATGTAGACTTTCCATATGCTCTTCCATTGGACTATATGATTGTATGTTGGCCGATTCCATGTCTTGATTATTGTAGCTTTTTAGTTAAGTATTGAAATTGTACAGTGGAAGTTATCCAACTTCGTTCTTTTTCAAAATTGTTTTGGCTAGCTAGCATAGGTCTTTTGTGTTTTCACATACATTTTGCAATCAGATTGTTAGTTTCTATTTTTAAAAAAGCTTGCTTGGATTTCAATTGGGATTATATTGAATCTGTAGATCAATTTGGGGAGAATTACATCTTAACAATGTTGAGTCTTTCAATCCATGATCATGGTAGATTTCTCCATTACTTATTTCTTTAATTTCTCTCAACAGAGTTTTATGGGTTTTTAGAGTACAGATCTTACACGTATTTTGATCAATTTATCTCTATTTTGTTTTTGATATTGTTGTACAATGATTGTTTATATGGTTATTTCATTATAATAATGATCCTATGAGATAAATATGAGCTTCATTTATTAGTTAAAAAAATGGAGCTCAAAGGGATCAAAAGGTTGGCTTAATATCATATGACCGGCTAATCCCATTTCTGGAAATGGATCTTGCAGATATACTTTCATATGTTCAAAATGACTAGCACAAGGTTATTATTGCAGCATGGTTTATCATGATAAAAGATTGGAAGAACCTTGAGTTTATCCATGAGACTTGATCAACGATACAGCCTTAGAAACAGTAGGCAGCTGTACAAAAGAATGAAGAAGATAACTATGTATCTATATAAAAGGAACTACAAAATATATTAAGTAAAAAAAAGGTACACAATGTTATACATAGTATATTTTTTGTTTCATGTGCAATATGGGGTAAGGTAGGAAATAAGGAAACATATTTATGTCTGCTACAAGTTGCTTAGAAAAACTCTGGAAAGATACATGAGACAATAATAAACTATTTACTTCTTGTTGGGAGGCATGAGGACTGGATAGATGGTGAATAGAGTGGAAACTTCATTCTGCATCATTTTATGTTTTTTAAAAAACTGTGTAAGTATATTACCTCTGAGACTGCTGATTTCCTCCTACTGCCCATTTTTCATTTCTTCCCTTTACAAGTAGGACATCCCCCCTGAGTTTCTGAAGGACATATCCTAGCCTCCCCTGCAGCTAAGTACATTCCTGGGACTGAGTTTTTGCCAGTGGAATGTGAACACAAGGGACTTATGTTATTTCCATGTCACTTCCTTAAATGGAAACTAACATGTTCTACTTTCTTTTCTTCACCCTTTCCATGGCTAGAATGTGGATATGGTGCTGGTGAGATTGTTTTGATCAGAGTAGATGAGGTAACAATCAGAAACAAACATCTAGGCTGGGTGCAGTGGCTCATGTCTGTAATCCCAGCACTTTGGAAGGCCGAGGCAGGTGGATCACCTGAGGTCAGGAGTTCGAGACCAGTGTGGCCGACACGGTGAAATCCCGTCTCTACTAAAAATACACAAAAATTAACTGGGTGTGGTGGTTTGCACCTGTAGTCCCAGGTATTTGGGAGCCTGGGGCAGGAGAATCACTTGAATCCAGGAGGTAGAGTTTACAGTGAGCTGAGATCATGCCACTGCATTCCAGCCTGGGTGACAGAGCAAGACTGTCTCAAAAACAAAACAAAAACCCATCTATTTTTCTTTAACCAATGACTCTTGGAATATTCCCATTATAGCAGCTTAGCCTATACCCAAATACATCAACTTAAAAATTTTTCATAGCTCATGATGTTTGGCAGTGTAGGAACATGAATGCAAGCGTCCTGACTCCCAAGCCCATGTTTTCTCTGCTGATGAGTAGGAAGGCAGCCTTGCAATGGCTGGTTCATTATCTTCCTAAAGTGTGGAATGATGATGCATGAAGCATAATCTGCCAAAATTCATGATACTAACCAACCTATAACCACTTCTGCTGATTCAGATGGGACTAAATAAAACACAGACAGAAGTAAGGTGAAATATAATGCTGATGACTTTTGAAATCTCAGCCTGGAAAGAGAATTAGTGGCAAAGCAAATTCAACTTGGGAAAATTAACAAAATGAACATAATCCAATGGGTATCGGTACATGAGTTGGCAAGGAAATTATGACTGAAATACTGTAAGTCAAGGAAGTTTTACCTCATTCAAAAGCAACAAATCTACAGTAAGGGAGATGAAGGTGCAGAGTAACCCCTGCATCAGAGTTATTCAGCTGGTAGAAATGGACAATGGTAGAATGGTAGATAGCAAATAGGATGAGACAAAAGGTGAGGTGTAAGTGACATGGCTGTCAGAATATACAAGTGCATATGATTCTCTTCTAATTCAGTGGCAGTATCTAGTATTCAGAGAGACTTCCACCACATAAATTTTCTAGGCTCATGAAAAAGAATAATAGCTGTCACCACAATGACTGGCCACAGGGAGAAAGGAATTATCTGAGAAGAAGCAATGCCAGAGCCAGGGGGAACTGACCCAGCTCCAGGGCTGGTTGCCAAACAGAGTGGCCAGCAGGCCAATCTTACTCTAAGGAGCATGTCACTATATAGGATGTACTTATTGCAATCAGATTTTTAAAAGAGTGTGCTTTAAAGAGTAGCACAGCCTATAAGGATGGAAATGACCCTGCAGGCTTAGATAATTTTTGCCTTTAAAAAGAATACCAAGACATTTTTAAAAATTTATTTTTTGTTTTTCAAATAATATTTGCCACAGGAGGGTGAACAAGAAAGGATGGAAGCTACTGCTTGGTGCTGATGACATAATGCTATCAGATGACAAAGAAAAGGTAAAACTCAAGTTTTAATTTTATTTGTCTCCTCTCTCAAAGAGACTGTTTTAATGAAAAAAGGTAGAATAAGCATGACTTAAAGGCTACTAACATCCAGCATGGCAAACAAGCAATCAATTGCTTTAAATGAGTTTCCAGGCCTAAATGAATTATCCATGAAAGAAATTTCATAAGTGATCATAAAGGTAATTACTCACTTTCCAGAAGCCAGAGAAAAATAGGAAATGTCAAAAGATTGAAGAGGGACAAATCTTGTCTTGATTTTCAAAGAGATAAAAAGTGGTAGGGGCAAAGAAGAGTCAGAGAATTATTGGTAAATTTAACATTGCCTAGCAATTTTCTAGAATGATTTTTAAATGCATTTTTTTTTAACAAAGAAAAGAAGAGATAATCAGTGGAGCCTATGTGAGTTTATAAATGACAGTTTCAAAGTTTTTGCCTATTTTTTTTTTTTTTTTTTTTTTTTTTTGAGACGGAGTCTCGCTGTCGCCCGGGCTGGAGTGCAGTGGCCGGATCTCAGCTCACTGCAAGCTCCGCCTCCCGGGTTTACACCATTCTCCTGCCTCAGTCTCCCGAGTAGCTGGGACTACAGGCGCCAGCCACCTCGCCCGGCTAGCTTTTTGTATTTTTTAGTAGAGACGGGGTTTCACCGTGTTAGCCAGGATGGTCTCGAACTCCTGACCTCGTGATCCACCCGTCTCGGCCTCCCAAAGTGCTGGGATTACAGGCTTGAGCCACCGCGCCCGGCCCTGCCTATCTATTTTTATCAGAATCTCAGTGGATCCTGTATCCTGTAAACTTGCTGAGTTCGTTTATTACTTTTTTTAGTGGACTCCTTAGGATTTTCTGTATGTTTGTGTTATCTGTGAATAGAGTTTTACTTTTTCCTCTCAAATGTAGATGTGTTTTACAACATTTTATTGAACATTTTTACGTATTATGTTGCAGAAGGAGTTCAGGATCTGTTGTCAGTTAAACTGCCCAAAATTAAAGTGGCAAAAGCTAACTTACCCATTTTGTGTGTGTGCTTTTGTTTGTTGTTGTTGTTGTTTTGAGACTCAGTCTTGCTCTATTGCCCAGGCTGGAGTGCAGCGGTATGATCTCAGCTCACTGTAACCTCTGTCTCCCTGGTTCAAGTGATTCTCATGCTTCAGCCTCCCGAATAGCTGGGATTACAGGTGCCTGCCACCATGCCCGGCTAACTTTTGTATTTTAGTATAGATGAGGTTTCACCATGTTGGCCAGGCTGGTCTCAAACTTCTAACCTCAAGTGATCTGCCCACCTTGGCCTCCCAAAGTGCTGGGATTACAGGTGTGAGCCACTGTGCCCAGCCTCCTGTTCTTCTTGTATCCCTTTATAATTAATCATTTTTATGGTAGTCAAGAGTGATCTAGTCTTAGGGTTCTTTGACCGTAAACCACAGAAATAAATCTTAGATAACTTAAGCCAGAAAATAAAAAAATAAATTATAGACCCCATAAACTGTAACAATTTGCCAAAAAGTAAAAAATAACGTACGGCTTGCATAAACTGTAACAGTTTGTATTGTCTTTGTGTCACTTGATTCAAGATTCAAATGTAACAGTATCTAATTGGCCAAGCTCAGATCACATACTTTCTTAGAGTGTATGTACTGTGGTGATGAAAGGAAGGGTGTTATGGAAAGTCTCTTCAGGAGCTTCTTATTGAAAATAAATTAAATTAATTTTTTTGGACATGAGGTCTTGCTATGTTGCCCAGGTTGGAGTACAGTGGCTGTTCACAGGCTCGATTGTAACGCACTATAGCCTTAAACTCCTGGCTTTAAGTGATCTTCCTGCCTCAACCTCTTGAGTAGCTGGGACTACATCATGCCACCACAGTTGGCGAGGAACTTCTTTTTTTTTTTTTTTTTTTTTTTTTTGAGATGGAGTCTGGTTCTATCACCCAGGCTGAAGTGTAGTGGTGAGACCTCCGCTCACTGCAACCTCCACATTGTGGGTTCAAGTGATTCTCCTGCCTCAGCCTCCTGAGTATTTGGGATTAAAGGCATGCGCCAGCACATCCCACTAATTTTTGTATTTGTAGTAGAGATGGGGTTTCACCATGTTGGCCAGGCTAGTCTCGAGTTCTTGACCTCAGGTGATCCACCCACCTTGGCCTCGCAAAGTGCTGGGATTACAAGGTATGAACCACCACGCCTGGCTCGGAACCTCTTTTTTAAGAGGCATTTATTTTTTACCAAGTTGGAACATTCATTGGAAAAGCTCTCCAAATAAATTGGAGTTCAATTAAAAAGGGAATAGACCCTACATTTCTAACAATGTCAAATATTCACTGTAGCTGTTTTCTAAAATGCAAATTTTCTTTGCTTAAAGACCTCCTTGACTCTTCATTACCTTAGTATGGCAATAAAAATCATTCATTTCCTAGCCTTTACCCTCATCTCCAACTCAAAATTTATTGAATATATCAGACCATGTGACAGAAGCTAATAGATAAAAAAGTACTCTTACCTTGAGACATTCATAGTCTAGTGACAGAAGCATGATAGTACAACCACTTCTTGATTGCTTAACATGTCTAAAGCAGAGTTTACCAGCAATAATAGCTGGGGTCGCCATAAGTCCTTGTTTTTCCTATTGTCCTGGCATCATTACTATCAGCACAAACCCCCTTTTTCCAATCTCAAATGTTTCTCAGTTTGGATGGAAATTATAGGTCATTCTAACACTAATAATACAGTATTTTCTCAGTTAACTCTCAAAACAATTCTGTGAAGGAATGAGATGTTACATTCCTACTGGATAATGTGAGTAGAGTTTTATAAAAAGACTATTTGCAAAGGTGTATGCAAAATGAAGGGAAACCATAGGAGTTTACTCTGGGTCACCCTAGGGAGGGATACTGACTGCTTCCTTTGGTTGAAGGATGCAGCCAGCCTGCCATGGTGCCATAGCAAGGGGGCCGGGGGGAATAAATAACCGTGCTCCTTCCTCTTTGTTCCATTGCTCTTGCTTCCCAGTGCCTTAACTCAAGAGGAAGGTAGAGGGAAAGAAAGTCCATTGAGTTAAGGCTCCAAAGGACAGGCAGCAGGCTGGAGAGCAGATATGACTAACAGAACATGTCCTCCACCAGGACTCACTGTTACTACCCTATTTTACAATAGAAAAAAAAATGAGATGAAGAAAGTTTAACTTATTTAATACAACAAAGCTAATAAGTGATCATCTGCAGCTTAAGTGCCAGGTTCTCCCCACTCTGCCACTCTCTCATTAAGGCTCCTATATTCTAGCAATGCCAGAATATCCATCCCCCGCCCATAGCATCCTCACATCCTAAATGAGATGTTGGAATATGTAACCTTGAGTTTTGCTGATTAGAATAAACTAACCTACCCACCAAGGTAGGGCACTGACATTCTTGTAATCTAAGCAGATGAGCTTACAGCATATACATTCACAAAATAAATAAGTACAAAATAAAAATTTAATAAACAAATTCTACAGTCTGTTCTGGTCAAGATAACACACAGTTCCTTTGCAACTGCCCTTACATCCGGTTGGCGGTGTGTGGAGCCCTCTTTTCCTAGGCCTTACAGGAGGCCTCTGGTCCATGGGCAGTGCTGCTGCTGTCTGATCCTCCTTATGGAGAAAGAACAAAATGTCCACCTACCAGAGCTGCAGAAGAAAAAGTGTTTGTCTTCCCCCTCCCTTTGCACAGCACCCATCTGTGTCTAATCTTATTATTATATATTTTTTGAGACGGGGTCTCACTCTGTCACCCAGACTGGAGTGCACTGACGCGATCTCGGCTCACTGCAACCGCCGCCTCTGGAGTTCAAGCGATTCTCCCACCTCAGCCTCCATAGTAGCTGGGACTACAGGCAAGCGCCACCATCCCCGGCTAACTTTTGCATTTTTTTTTGTAGAGACGAGGTTTCACCATGTTGGCCCACCTTAGCCTCCCAAGGTGCTGGGATTACAGGCGTGAGCCACCGCGCCCGGCCCATTTATGTGTAATCTTAATTCAACACTTATTGAGCGCCTACTGTATGTTTGGCATAAAATGGTGTACCTAACTTCAAAAGATTTGGAGTCTAGAGGGCAGAAATTGAAGAGGTTGGTGCTCTGCACGTCTGAGTCCGCTCACAGACTGAACAAACAAGCTCTGTGTCGGCGCCGCCCCTCACCTTTCTTACATGGCCGGACTTTTCTCTGGCGGTTCCACAGCTGTCCTGCCAGTGGAATTCAGACGGCGTGACTGAGCCCCTCGCCTACCTACCGGCGCAAACCAGTATCAGTTCCGCGGCAGCCAGACCCGCTCCCGGAGACGACTGACCCTTAGCCCAAGGCTGCGGGGGCGTCGGGAGTCTTGAGGCCCACCCGAGGCAAGGCCAGCGGGACAGGGAGACTCAAGGCCCCCGGGGATCTGGGTGTTTTAAGACTCAGCTCAGACTCTGAGGCGCCCCAGTCCAGAGACGGTTTGTCTTTCGCCTAATTCAGGAGGCCAGGCTGTCCCTGGGGGCGTCGTCCCGAGGGCCGATCACAGCCCTTCGCTCCTCACCACTTTCCCTGTGCTTCCACCCAACTGGTTCCCCGCTCTGTCCGTCGCTGTCCTCAATCGCCTTGTTGTCGTGGGCCCCCTTTCCGGCCCACGAGGGGCCGAGGGGATCCACAGCTTATCTGACAAACCTCGCTGCCCCACACGCACCGGGACCTCGCCATTCTGCCGGCCCCTCAGACAGGCAATAACACTCCAACATCTGCTGGGAAAAAAATCTTCCCCACGCGGGAGGAGTTCCCAGTCCCACGCGCCTACAGTCGCACCCACTTGAGCCACCCGCCTGGTGCTGTCGCCGCGCCCTCCAGCCGCAGCCCCAGCGCGCACGTCTCCGGGTCTCTGGGTCTGTCGCCAGCGATCGAAGTCGGCTGATCCCCCAAGTGTGACCGCTCCAGTGACACCCAGGGGAGGCCTCGGTCCCTACGCTCTAGAGCAACCAATGGCTGCCTTAATTCTTCAGCGGGGGCGTTTTTTTTCTTCCTCCCAAGCAGGCGGCGGTTGGGTCAGCCTCAGGCAGCAGCGACTACTACGGCCTCTTCCTCTCCAATGGAATCCCCTGTCCGCCCGCGCGCCACAGTAACAGCTTCCAGATGCCTGTCTTTTAGTCTCCCTTCTCAGGGGGAGCGGTGGGCGACCGAGTGCGGCCTGGAAGGCCCCCACGTGGGAAGAGAAGACTTGAGGAGGGGCAATTCTTCCAGTGAGGAGACATGGAGTCCCGCCCAGCCGCACTTCGGTCGCCCACCGCTCCGCCTGGTGGCCCGCAGCCCCTTCCAGTCCGGCTTCTCCGGGTAGGGCGTGCTAGTGCGGGGCTAGCTTTCCGCCAGGTGTTGTCCCTGCAACCCGTCTTTCCCTGGCCGCCCTTCCTTCTCCCGGCGGCCACTGGAGCTGCCGGCTTCGTGGGGCGCGTGGCGGCCCCGGGGCTAGGAGCTCGCGCCCAGGCTTTTACTCGGATTCCGGCACCTGATGGAGCGGGGAGTGGCGGCCAGCTCACAGGCTGGGGGCATCTCATGGCAGCGGAGAGGGTCGTTTTGGGGCGGAGGGACGAACCCTGCGGCCGGGGCCAGCGGAGCGGGACTTGGAGCCCGCCCACCATCCTCCCGCCCACCACCGCGGCCCGGCGCGCAGGCTCACACCCCTTCCTGGGGAAGCGAATGGTCCCTTCCAGGCGGGTGGCCATGTTGCTCTAATAAAGCGGGAGGGGCGGCGGCGTGGGGGGAGCAGATGCCGCTGGCTGCGAGCGGAACTCCGGCGAGCAGAGCGCAGCCGCAAGGGAGACGCGAGGGAGGCGAGCCGGAGCTGGAGCACTGGCAGTAGCCGGAGTCGGCGGAGAGCACCTGGGCGCAGCCGGAGCCGGTGCCGCAGCTGCGATGGCCGTGGCCGTGGGGAGACCGTCTGTGAGTGCTGGGGCCTCGCCTGCTGCTCCTCGGGCGCCGGGTGGTCTCTGCTCTGGGGCGGGTGTGGTGGGGACCACAGGGAAGCCGGGCGGGGACTCGGCCCCGCAGCGGCGGCTGTGGGTGTGTGCACGAATTTGGGCGCGTGTCTGGGGTCGGGGTGAGGAGCCCAGGGGCTTAGTTACGTGATGCAACAGTGGATCGCCTCGTCGCGCCCCTCTTCTGGGGATGCGAAAGAAAAAGGACCCCTCTCCTGTTCCCTTTAAAATGATTCTTTGAGGCGCGTCGTGTCTCAGCCGCCTCCCTCTCCTGGCGCACCTCTTCCCTCGTGACAGCCAGAAGGGCGCCGAGTTTGGGGCTTTCCTCCCGTCTCCCCCGCGCCGAGGGGGCGCTCAGGGCGTGGGAATTGCGAGCTGAAGCGCTGCGTGTGGTACTGCTGTAGAAGCGGGTCAGAGGGGTGGGATTTCCGTGGTGGCCTCCCCAGCGCATTGTGAGATCCCTGACACCCTCGGGCATCCACCCGGGTGAGCGAGCCCTGCCCAGGATGTGGACAAAGCCCCAGATAACACACACAAAGTTTTCTGGAGGCTCCCTTGTGGTGTGGGTGGAAGGACTTAAATGTTCTGCGGCTGAAAGGCCGGGGGCGGCGGGCCGAGGAGGCTGGGACGCGAGGAAGAGGAAGGGCGGGCGGGTGCGTGAAGAATCGAGTGCTCCACGGCGGGAGGGAGGAGAGTAGGAAGGAGGAGATACCTTTGCCCCGAGTGTGTGGGCCAAGGAGCGCGGGGCCGGGCCGGAGGGGAGCGGGACTCCGAGGGTGCGGTTCAGTGGCCGCTCCTCATCCCCAAGTGAAAGGCGGAGGAAGGGGCGCCGGCGGCCTTTCCTTTTTATTGGAAGGAGCGGAGCTGGGTGGGAAAGGCGGAGTCCTCCTGTTTTCCCTTTCCCCTTTTCTTGTCGATGTTCACAGTCCACTCTCGCCTTACTGGCTTTGCGGGGGCCTCGGGCGAGGTCCTTCCCCGTCTATCACCTCCTCTTCCCTTTCTCTTCTTCCCTTTCCCACAACTGTGCAGCTGCAGGTGGTGGCTCGGGAGATTTTGTAGTTACGGACGAAAGACTTACTGAGATACTGGAAGCTTGGAAATCCCAGAAATGCAAGGCTGTGCTCTCAGGCTCCCGGCTCTTCCCCCCTCCCCGCCTAACTCCTCCCCAGATACGCGCGCCTTTTGCATCCTACCCCCTCGCGAGAAGTTCATGGGTCCCTTTGCGGATTCTAATTCGGTTTGGTGGTTCGGCTGCCAGCGGTGCTTTCAAAGACGTTTTCTGCAGTCAGAAGACAACAGTGGTCATATCGAATCATAACTGTCTTTTAGGCCTTTTCAACTCTACGATTTAATGACATGGCTCTTTTAAGAATTCTGGTCTTCTTTTGCACATAAATTGTGCTCTTGATAATTAGTGGTCACACGTAGATTATTGTTACCGAGGGAATTTGCATAGTCTCTGGGCTAGTCGTTTTATTTTTTGGTGAGAAAATTGAGGTCTATAGAGGTCAAATTTATCTGGTTAAATTACTCTTCCCCCTGCCCGCATTATACCTATTAGCAAGGCATAGATTCAGAGAACTAAAATAACAATATCTGCTTTAGAGAAATTGGTGAGCGTTTAGGAATGCAAATATTCAGTGGGGGTGTATGTCTTTTTCAGTAACACCTATTATTGCTGGTGCATTCTTGAGGGATGGAGGAGGTGGAAGAAATAATTAGCTGCACATTTTCTATAAATTAGTTCATATATGTCAGTTAAATAGAAACAGTATGTGGATTTAAGGTTTAGTTGTGTGGCCATAATCATATCCAACACCAAGTCGGCCAGCCATATGTGAGCTTAATCCCACAGAATTCTTATGTTACACCCCCCTCTTCAGATAATAGAGGAGATTTTTTAAGTATATGTGCACAGAGGAAGTGACTTTCTGTGCACTCCCTGTTGTCACTGGAATTAAATTACAACCTAAAGATAGAAGACTTTTCTTTCGGAAACCTAACGTATGGGTGATTAGGAATTGATTATAAAGTTACAAAGTCTACAGAAAATGTATGATCACATTTCACAGAGAATTGTTGAAGCCTTTCACTTTGTTCATTGGGTTACTGTCTTAAGTGTGGTCTCTGCAGTTATGGCTTTAAAACAAAGTCAGTGAATGGGGAAGATTCTTCAGACATAGCTCCATGGAATCTACACTGCATCTTTAAAGTTAAGAGTTATCTGGCCCTCCCATTTCCTTATCTAGTCTGTGATTTCACCAAAAGAAAGGAAGGGTGTGCTGAGGGAAAAGAACCACTCCAAAGTTGATTTATGTGTGAATGGAGTTTCCCTAGTTATTTCTTTAATTAGATTTTTTAAAAAGTTATTTAGGACAACAGGAGCATATCTCCTTTCCCGATAACTACCTCTCCCCGCCAGACTGAAGCAAAATGTAATCTGAATAACTTACCCTGAATTTTCAATATTCTTGAATGAGAACATCTGAGTGTGATATCCCAGGTAAATATGACATTTTAGTGGACAAAAATGCTTACATGTCAAATACACTATTTTCTATCTTATGAAATGGTTATATTCTGTTACAAACCATTCAAACCTCAAGTCTAAATTCAGTTAAGTTTAGGTGGATTTGTTATTGACTGCAAAACAAAAGCTTCAATTTAGTGTGATACTGTTTATTTCAGTTTTAATTTTGATCCCTAGCTTCTCCATTTCCCCAGTGATGGTTTTTGGGCTTAGCCCTAAGAAGACCCTGAAGCACATCTGCTGTTTGCCTGGTATAACTGAAGATTAGCAAGAACCTTTTACCCCCAAGGGATGTGTCTGCATTTTGGATGAATTAGCATTTTTGCATCCAAGTCCTGGGGCAGCTATTATCTTTATTTTAAACAGACATGGCAATTCACTCTACTTGAGAATCAGGCTTTATGTAGCTGATCGACTCTCTTAAGCTGTAGTGTTCATCAGTTTATAGATTCTAGGAGTTGAAAGGAACTTTAGAGGTCACTTGGGTTAGCCTGCTCCCCAGTGCAGAAATATTTCTTACTTTATCCCTAACAAAAAGTATGTTTAAACTTCGCTGGTGGTGGATATTTCCCTATGATATCCTTCAAGAAATGCACTTAACTGCTCTTTTATCTGTTGAGCGTATAAGGAAATGGAAAACCAAGTTTCTATTTGCTCATTTAACACCATTTATTAAGCACCTGCTATGTGTCAGGTACTGTTCTAGGTGTTGGGGATATAGCAGTGGACAAGAAATTTTCTTCTTACCAGGAACTTTATTATTTGAGAGATTTGGTGTATTCAAGTGACAGACTTCAGTGTAAATGTGTAAAATCATTTAGGGAGAAAAGGAATTATATGGCTATTGCTGACTTAGCAAATACGATTCAGGTGAAGGATCATATCTGTCTGAGGATAATTATAGGCAATTCCTAAAGACGAGGTCCCTCTTCAAGGGCAGGGAGTGTGGGAAGGGGAGGAGTACTGCCAATAAAGTGTTATTTTCCCTTGTTACAAAACTGCCATTTTTGTGACTTGAAAATGTGGCCCCAGATGGATGGCTGTGGTTAGTGTGCCTGGAGAAACATGAATGGAGCCAAGAAAGGTCCAGGGGAGGGCCACGTAAATAGTAAAGGAGCTGTCATCTCAGGTCGGTTTTCAAAAATTAGAACTTTTTAGTCAGTGATATAAATTATACACACTGAGGCTCTATAAGCAGTTATTAAGAAATGCAAGAAGTGTCTGAGGTACAATAATCTCTCCTTTTAAAATCTTTTGAAAGCTATAGATTGGCCGGGCGCGGTGGCTCAAGCCTGTAATCCCAGCACTTTGGGAGGCCGAGACGGGCGGATCACGAGGTCAAGAGATCGAGACCAGTCCTGGCTAACACGGTGAAACCCCGTCTCTACTAAAAAATGCAAAAAAATTAGCGGGGCATGGTGGCGGGCGCCTGTAGTCCCAGCTACTCGGGAGGCTGAGGCAGGAGAATGGCGTGAACCTGGGAGGCGGAGCTTGCAGTGAGCTGAGATCCGGCCACTGCACTCCAGCCTGGGCGACAGAGCAAGACTCCGTCTCAAAAAAAAAAAAAAAAAAGAAAGCTATAGATTAATTTTATCTTTTAAATTATATTCTTTAAAAATGATATGTCTACATTACAGTGAAAAGGAAACCCAAGGAATTGATTAAAAGAACAAAACTGCCCATATCCCACTGTCCTGATACAGTAGCTCTTAGGTGGTTAGTCTATTTCATCACTTTTTTGAGCAAATATAACCCATCTTGTATAAACTGCTACCTAGAAACCAAACTGTGTGCCTGAATGAGTCCTATGTGACCATTTGAATAATCTTAGAATAAAGGAAGTGGATGCTTAGTGTTTGGGCATGGGCCATCCTATGTCTGTGAAAGGAACAAATGATTGTGGGACTCTGCTGTTTCCTTGATTTGGATGGCCTACTTGATTGATTGCCAAAAGACCAAGTGTTTATACTCTACCCAATGATGATGTCACACTGATCATGATCATCGGATTTAGACTGTGGCACAGGGTTTTCTGTGCCAGAGTTTTCTGTGCCTGTGTTTCTCTTTATAGGGCTCTAAACTTGGTTGGGGATAGATGCCGCTCTTGGATTTTATCATTTTATTGGGATCCATCTTTCATAGTCTTAGCTAGACCTGTCTCAAATGGGGTTAGCAAAGCTGAACCATTATTTAAATGAAACCCAACACATCTAAAGCTTCTCTCCTTTTTCCCAAGGAGATCTACTTTACAATATAATTGATACCCTCCCCCACCCCCTTTTAAAAAGTCTGGATTGACAGAAAACTCCCAACTAAACAATACTTCCCCTGACCCACTCATGCCTGCTGGCAGCCCATCAATGCAGCTGCTGTTGAACATAAAAACAATACTTGGGCTAAGGTGATAGAGACAGACTTCTAAAAGGAATTTGCTGGGAGATCTAAAATAAAATTCACATTGTTCCAGGCTTGGCCTGAGATAGAAATCAGAAGTCCGTTCCCTGATATTACAAAGCCAAAGCACTAGAGCCACCTCTTTTTAGGATTGACGCCAGTGCGTGTGAGCACATCGCTCAAGCCAAATGGCACAGGAAGTCCAGTTGTGTGGACACATTCTGCCCACCTGCTGAACTGTGACTGGGTGGGATGGAGTGTGAAACATTGAGAGAGGGGCAGGCTGAGGTGGAGAGGTAGAAAAGAGACCATATTCCAAAAGGACCATTTTTGGTATCTGACAAGTAGGAGCTTTGTTTGTTCTTGTCTGTGTGTGATTTCTTTTTTCTTTTCTTTCTTTTCTTTTTTTTTTTTTTTTTTTTGCATTTTTATTGTACAAAAAGGAAATGAAAAAATATATAGCACAACATTAAAATTTACCTACTTGTTTTTGATAAGTAACGTTCCTTCGGGAAGAATTGTTTTTTTTTTTCTCTCTTATAGAAGTTGAGGCACAATAATATAGATAGGTTAGAAATTGAAAAACAAAATAATCCCCAACACCCTAACACATCAGTACTCATTCTTGGCTTTCCAACCCACCTGTTTTATCAGACATTTCTTGTGTACCTTCTATATGCAAGTGCTGAAATTATGTTGGTGTGTACTTGAGTGCAATCTTTGCTGCTCTCATGAAATCTCTCTATAGGCTGAGTAAGCAATAGGATTTAGCAAGGAAAGGGAGATGGGGAGGTGGTTGTGGAAGTGTTCCAAGCCCAGGAAACAGCATCTGCCAAACTCTGGAAGTGAGGGAGAGACTCTTAAAGAAATCCAATGTAGCCGGAACGTCAGCATTAGGGTTGGGTAGGGAGAGTGGACAGACAAGAGGCTGAGTAGGTGGGAAGAGACTCAGTTGTGCGGTGCAATCTTCATAGGCATGTATTTACTGTGTAACTCTTTAAATGCTTCATATTCCATCCACCCTTTGCCCACAACTTAAGATATCTCAGATCCTTGAAATTGGTTGAAGGAAGACAAAGAAAATCTGCAGACTACTAATTCTTCAGGATTCAGCAGGAGAGATGAGAAAAGATCAGGGGAGTTGATTCCTTTCATGCCCAAATTGAACCTTTAAAGAATGGAGGAAACGAAGACTGACAGAGGACACAGAGAAGGAGTGACAACATATGACAACGACAATGCTAGATCTTCCTCTGCCCAGTTTTGTGCATTGAGCCTTTCCTCAGGATTCAGAAGTTATTATTTTCTTAGACCTAAGGAACTGAGTCCTGAAGAGTGTGGTGGGGCTGGGGGGAAGATGGTAGGACTCCTTCCACCTTGGACTTCAAGTGGCAATCAGTGTTCTCCAAAAAGGAAATTAAAAACTCATTGGACTTTATGAAAACAGGAGAAAAGTCTGTTAAAAGCCAGGGTTTCCTTAAGACTTCATGCTGTTTTCATTCATCTCATCTCTTTGAGTATTGTCTTCATACCAGTATAAAATTTTGTGAATCTCATTAAGGTACTCATTAAATTTACTCTTACATGCTGTTGGGGGGCAAAAGGCTTGACCAAAAACAACTGTGCACAGGAAGCTTGTTCAGCATCTTTATTTTAAAATTTATTCAATTCAAATTACTGTCGACACAATTATCTCACTTTATACTCACAAAATACCTGAGAAGTAATATAGAGAAGGAAAATGAGGCAGGAAGAAGTTGTCAGCTAATCTGCTACAGCGAATTTGTGGGAGAGCTAGGCTTTGGAACCAAAGGCTCTTAGACCAACGTGTATACACATCTCCCATCTGATTCAGTCAGTTAAGCTAAACTACCTTGCGGTGACGAATTGGCCCCATGTTTTGGTGGCTTACATGGAAATCATTTATTTCTCATGCACCTTTCTTGTCTGTTCCACCCTCGGAGGTCTGCTGCATGCTGCATTGCCTCCAGGACCCAGGCTGAGGGAGTATCCTCTATCTGGGCATTGCCAGCCTGGTGGCAGAGGACAAAGAGACATGCTGAACCCTGGCTTCTCAGGAGCTGGCTTCTCAAGCTCTTAGATGGGTCACTTCCATGCAGATTGTATTGGCCAAATTAAATGGTCATTTCTAAATTCAAAAGGATGAGGATAGAGAATCCTCCTGTAAAGAGTGGCTCTGAAAGACATTTGGCCAGGCTTGAGGGCCATCGGCTGGGGAAGTAAATCCCCCTCTAGGGAGGGCAGTGAATATTTTGAGTAATAACAGTTGGCTAGATTCCTAGTCAAGGAATCTACTATGAAGCCGAGTATTTATTTTTAAAATTGTATCCCTGTCTGTAAGGATTTTTCTCCCTCTCTTTGGCCTGCTCTCATTCTAGCTGGGCATAGTAGAATGGTGTGTGTGTGTGTGTGTGTGTGTGTGTGTGTGTGTGTGTGAGAGAGAGAGAGAGAGAGAGAGCGAGAGAGAGAAACAGAGACAGAGAGAGATAAGAGTTAGGCAGCCACAGTGAATTGAAGGCAGAGTGTGAATTCTCGTACTCACTGGTGGTGAGCTTCCAGGGACGTCACCATCAAGTAAGTGATAGGTGGTAACCTTCTGAAAGGCCTTCTGTGCTGCTCTCTGGTGGCCTCAGCTGTGGAACTGTACTCTCTGGGACATGGTTCTGAGGCCATTAGGACTTCCAGCTGCTTGACAGAATGATTTCTCTTGGGACCTCGGCCCTTTGGACCTTTCCCAGCCATCTGTCCCTAAATGCAGATGAATCAGATGGCACCCTTCTTTCCCTTGCTCTGTTTTTCTCTCTACTGATAGGCCATAGTGTATAGCATTTGGGTGAAGAATGTGGGCTCTGGAGCCAGGTTGCTCCGGTTCTAGAGTATCAGTTTTACCATTTAACAAGCTTTGTGTCCTTAGGCAAGTTACTTCCCTCATCTGTAAAACAGTAACAGTACTTCCCTCAAAGAGTTACAGATTAAACCAGTTAGTACACACATAGTGCTTACACTGCTGCCTCAACATTCATCCTCAATAAAAGTTATCTCAGGAAAATGGTGCTGAAATAATAATGGCTTTATACTGAAGACTGGGCTCAAACCAGAACTGCCACCCCACCCCACCCCAGTGGGAACTGAGCAGTTGCCCCTTCTCTTGCACACCTGAACCACACAGGCTTCCCATTTTCTAATCAGATCGCACCTTAGAGGCACAGATCAAACATACCCTCCATGAAGCCTCCACCCACGAATCACCAACATTTTGGTGATTTTTATTTATTTGAATTGCTGACAACACTTACGTGTCATCCACATAGTGATCAGGAGTCCCCACCCCACCTTTCCTTAAGTTACCTTTTAACAAAAAGTAACTATCAAACATAATTGTGAACATAAAAAACAAAAGAAAAAAACCTTATTACCTACCATGAGCAATATGTTCCGCTAGCCCTTGGCCACAGTCTTGTATTCTTAGTCTATATAGCCAGACTTAAGGGAAAGGACTATATGTCCTGTACCTCCCACCAATAAACATTTGACTCAATAAGTGAAAATTCACCCTTCAGATAAATTGGATAAGACATATTGGCTAAGACGTGTGCTTGCCTGGCTGTTGCTGTGTCAACCCCTGGTAGGTGTAGACCTCACAACTCCACTTTCTGCCCCAGGCTTCTCTGCCATTGCCACTTGGGTTCTGCTTAGCTATTCTGACCTATGTGCACATCTGGACATCCAAAGGAGCTGCCTTCCCAGGGGGCAACCCCCTTGAGATGGTGAATCTACATGGCTCCTCAATTGACCTGGCTCGTTAGAAGTTCCCCTCTGGGCCCCAGCCTCAGCCCTCAGGGGTGATCAGCTCTACAGTCCCCTTAGGGTGGCCTTCCCTCTTCCCCTGTTTCACTTTTCCCTGCCCCCCATTCTGTTCCCCTGGGTCATTTCCCAGGACTCACATGCATGCAAGTCCCTGTCTCAAGTCCTTGCATTTTGGGGAAACCTAGATGAAAACACCTTGTTTACTAGTGTGGGGCTCTTCATTTCCTCATACAAATAAGGGAATATGAATGTTAATTTTGTAATATACTAAGCTACTTTGGATGTTTTAAAAAATGCTCAGAACAAACTGACTTTTTACCAGGTTTTCACTACTATTTGTAAGATGAGGTGTTTTTTATTGTTGTTGTTGTTGTTGTTATAATTAATGTTTTATTGTCACCCAGATGGTTTATAATCTTCATACTTTATATTTTTTATAAATTAAAAAAAATACAAGTTTTAAATAGTCAATGGCTGGTTATATTTTCAGAAAACATGATTAGACTAATTCATTAACAGTGGCTTCAAGCTTTTCCTTATTGGCCCCAGAAAATTCACCCACCTTTTGTCCCTTCTTAAAAAACTGGAATGTTGGCATGCATTTGACTTCACACTCTGAAGCAACATCCTGACAGTCACCCACATCTACTTCAAGGAATACCACACTGGAATACTTTTCAGAGAGGGAATGAAAGAAAGACTTGATCATTTTGCAAGGCCCACACCATGTGGCTGAGAAATCAACTACAAGTTTATTGCCTGTGGTGTCCAAGGCTTCCTGAAAAGCAGCCTTGCTCTTGATCTGTTTCACCATTCTTGGCTGCTGGGGTCTGACGAGCAGCTGTAAGGACTGATGAAAACGGATCCAAAGCACTGGACCGAGCTTGGACAAGACAAGTTTAAAAAAAATTATTATTATTTTTAATGGATACAGGGTCTTGCTATGTTGCCCAGGTTTGTCTCAAAGCTTCAAGTGATCCTCCCATCTAGGCCTCCCAAAATGCTGAGGTTACAGTTGTGAGCCACTAACTAGCACCTGACCAGATTAAAAAACTAGACTCAAAAAAAAAATTTGTATTGTATCACGTAGACTTTTCTATAATTTTCATTTCTGATTGTTTGGGATGGAACTCATAATCTCTCAGGGTGGCACTGCTTGCTTTTGAATCTGTAGTGCCTACTTTGTTCTGTAATGGGTTTAATTTACCCATTTCAAGTCAATTGCACTTTTATATTCTAGGACCTGGCTACAGAGTGAATGGGGGAAATTATGGTTTTGATACATGAACTATGAACTTAGGACAAAGCTTAGAACTGTTTTGAAAAAAAAAATCAGAAAGTTTTGGGCTTATACTGTCTGCATAGATTGGAAAAATGGGGTCATAAGAAACAACTTTAATTAGCTAATATTGAACAGTTTTAAGGATGGGGATTAATGTAATATTTCCCTAAGAATGTTTATTTTACTTTATTTTAAATTTTTTATTTTTGTGGGTACGTAGTAGGTATATATATTTATGGGTTACGTTTGGTATTTTGATGCAGGCATGCAATGTGTAATAATCACATTAGGGTAAGTGGGCTGTCCATCACCTCAAGCATTTATTCTTTGTGTTTCCAGCAATCTAACTGTACTCTTTTACTTGTTTTTAAATGTGCCCCAAGAGTTTTTAAGAGAATTGTTCAAATGATCACTGCACTTTGTGCAAGCCATTCTCAGAGGCAGTTTCTGAGAATGTCATGGAAACTACGTAAACCAAGCTGATTCATTTTTAGATTCTCCTCACATTTGTCACCTTTGCTCTCATTCTTTGAGGTGTTTGGTTTGACTTACCCCGTGGTTAGGTAGTCTAAGACTAGTACTTTGGCCTGATAGAATAATTTGATTGATTGTTACATGCCTCTTTGTTTTCAAACCCTTTTCTAATCCTTAGTCAACCTCTTAACCACTAGGGAATGTTGGATTGTCTGAAGTTGAAGCACAGTTTTCTCTCTGAGCCCTCTAAAGAAGTCTTTTAGTTGTTGATAATCAAGTTTGCTCCTTCGAAACTAAAATTCCAAGGTAATTTATGAACTTAAGGCAGATAAGATGAGGTCTCAGGTATCAAAGTCACTAATAATTAATTTGCTGCCACTAGCTGCTGCTCTGAAGCTGACATTTAAGCTATGTGAAGAGGACCAAGTCTAAATTGGATTTTATAACCCAGTCAAAGCTGGGGGCAATGAAGACTCTCATTGACTTTATGTAATGGAGATTTATATAGGGATATTGGAGAGTTGGGGATACTGCTGAATATTTCTACATCTCCTCTTTCTTGAAGAACTTATGCTTTTATTCCTCAGTGGCTTTTCCTAGTTCCTATTCATTAAGTGAACAAATATTGAGCCCAGCCAACACCATGCATGAGTGATGATGTCAAAACCATATCCTTCTACTCTCCCACCAAACCAAATCAGAACCAAAATTTGTCTTTGAAAAATGGATCTCTTTGTCACTGAAGTTCAAAATTTTGGAATAAGATTGGAATTCAGGGGGGAATTACCAGGATGTGTTTTGTCATTCCCACCTCCTGTCTTAAGTCATTTATGATTGTGCAGCATCAACCAGTCGGATATTTGAGGACCTTCTGTGTTTCTTGTCCTGTGCTCCATGTTGTTGGAAAGTGTACAGTGTAACTGGGGAGAAAAGGCTGAGACTCAAATAATGCTCAACCTCCATGACTGGGAGGATCTTGTCAGGCTCTTTTAACTAGTATTCAGCCCAACATTTTTTTTTAGTAAACATGAGGAACTTGGCTTAGCACTCGGAAATAATAAGGCCCATTTTCTTTCCCTTCTGTTTCCCTTTTATAATGTAATTCGAGGACCCTTGAAAGGGGACCTCCAGCTTTTTTTCTTCCGAGGCTATCTTTTGAAATTTATTGTTTTAGTTTAAGGCAAGGATAAAAAGAGCACACCAAAGGGAATTGGGAAGTTTTATTAGAATCTGGATGGAATGTCTTCAGGCTCACTGACAGATTAATTTGTGCCCTCTATTTCCACTACAAAACATTCTGATTCCCCATAGCATTCCACATGCTTTTGACTTGTAGACTAGTACAGATGCTCCTTAGCTTACAGTGGGGTTATGTCCTGATAACCCCACTGATAATTAAATGTGATTAAAACACATTTAATACACCTCGCCTACTGAACATCAGAGCTTAGCCTAGCCTACCTTAAATGTGCTTAGAACACTTACATTAGCCTACGGTTGTGCAAAATCATCTAACACAAGCCTGTTTTATAACAAAGTGTTGACTATCTCAGGTAATTTACGTATGGAAAGTGAAAAATAGAATGATTGTATAGGCATTTGAAGTATGGTTTTTACTGAATGCGTATCACTTTTGTACCATTGGAAAGTCAGAATCATAAGTGGAACCATTGTAAGTGGGAACTGTTTGTGTTCTATTTTAGAGCTGCACATGCATTTCTGCACCTGCCAACAGAGTTGTATGCTTACTAGGTCAGTTGTTTGTTTTCAAACCTACTTACACTAGTTATAATCATCATCATCGCCTAATTTAATTTAATGTTTTGTGAATCTGTGAACTATAAGTGCAAAAATTGAATTGCTTCTAAATGACATGCTTTGGAAAGTTTTAGTAAAGGTAAAAATTTTGCTGAAATAAAACTGCTGTGAATTAAATATACATAAGATAATTACAAAAAGTTGGAGACGAAAATGGTAAGAATCTAAAAAGAGCCTGCATTTGGGTTGCATTGAAAACACTTTTAAATTCTGTCTCCACATTAAATAAACAAACTGGAAATTATAGATGATGCCTGTGGGTTGGTGCTGGAAAGACACCCTTATTGAAATTCCTGTGACCTATTATGATGAAAAAGCCTTGGCCTTTTGTCAAAAAATTGTGAATGAATGTATGTTTAGATGTTTTAAGGTGAATTTAAATGTTTTGACTATAACTAGCGTTTTAAAAATCTCAATCAAGATAAAATGTCCAACACCTGCTTCTGATAGTCTTAGCTTAAGGGACTTGTAGTTAACAAAACATTTCCGTATTCTAACACATGTAACCCCTGGTTGAGGATCATTGTGTGTATGGAATTATCCCACATGGGGAAACGGGAAAAAAGGCTGAGAATTACTGGTTTGTTCTGGGTTGAGGTACACATGTCTCACTTGGCATTACCTATATTTAATTCCTTTTACACCCTGACGTAACTGGTTATCAGTTTTTTTGTGTTTGTTTTTTTTCTGATACCAGCTTTAGAGATAAAAGGACATTGGAAATACTGCCTGTTTAATCAGTTTCTCTTATGTTAGTCCAGAATAAGGGGAAATATGATTTTGGAAGCAAAATAATCTCATTTTGGAAAGGCAAAGTTATTTTAGTGATCTTTTAATGTATTTCTTTAAGGTACACACACAGTCACACACACACACACAAACACACACACACCCCACATGAGATAATGGATAACTCAAAGATGTACTCAATCTGTCTGGAAAGGATAAATTCTCTCATTATATGTAAAAAAAAAAAAAAAAAAAGCTGGGACCCCTTAGTTCCTGGGTTTTTGCGTTCATTCAAGTGACTTGGCTTTTTGACCCAAGTGGTGCATTCCAGCTATCCTTTGCTAATCTTACATTAGCAATTCGATTTAATTTTTAATTCCAACCATGAAAAAATTATGGTTAAAAAAGCAAGTAGAAAGTTGTTTTTCTATTCCAATAAAGGGAGTGGGAGGAGAACACTTAACAAATTTGAAGTTGAAATGTGTGATTTCTTAAACTAGAGTCATTTCAGGGTTTTTTTGGTCCTTAAATATACTTTTGGAATGTTTTCACTTGCATATTGGCTTCGCCACTAAACCCATTGCACACACTGCAGTGGTTTCCTAATTGAAATTGTGCAATTCCACATATTTTTCCTGTGATTACATTTCAGTGGGTAAAAGTTGATCTTCACAACAACTTTGTGAGGTGGGTTGGTTGAATATTATTCTTGACCCAACACCTTCACCTCCTTTTTGATGGATCAGGACTCAGACTTGCCCAAGGTAAACAGTGATGATCTTAAGGCCAAGTCTTCTGACTGTTGTTTGCACCTTCTTCTACCATGTGGAGATACCACCCTAGGCTAGAGAACACTGCTGTCAGTTGGAACTTTCATGATGATGGAAAATGTTCCACTATTGCATAGTTGCCACCACACTAGTCAAATATAGCTTCTGAACACTCGAAATGTGACTCAAATAGCTGTACAACTAAAACTTTATTTTGTGTAATTTTAATTAATTTACACTTTTTTTTTTTTCTTGTGCTATGGAGTCTTACTCTCTTGCCCAGGCTGGAGTGCAGTGGCGCAATCTCTGCTCACTGCAAGCTCCGCCTCCCGGGTTCATGCCATTCTCCTGCCTCAGCCTCCAGAGTAACTGGGACTACAGGCATCCGCCACCACGACCGGCTAATTTTTTTGTATTTTTAGTAGAGACGGGGTTTCACCATGTTAGCCAGGATGGTCTCGATCTCCTGATCTCATGATCCGCCTGCCCCTGGCCTCCCAAAGTGCTGGGATTATAGGCGTGAGCCACCGCGGCCAGCCAATTAATTTACACTGAAACAGCCGCATGTGGCAAGTGGCTACCATACTGTATAGTGCAGCTTAGGAATGTAGTCTAGAAGTATTTATTGTCTGATCTTTCTGTTTTTTTCTGAGAAAAACTTTAATTAATAAAATTCCAAACATATACAAGAGTAGAGAGAATGGTATAATGAACCCTTCTGTCCCATCACCTAGCCCAGTCATCAATTCTTGGCCAGTCTTTTTTTTTTTTTTTGCATCTCCCCCTCCCATTTAAATTCATGGCCAATCTTGTATGGTCTATTTACCATTCTCTCTAGCCTCCTCGCTCCCCTCTCTAACCTCTTCCCTCACCTCTCCTCAAATTATTTTGAAGCGAATATCAGGCACTGTCTGATCTTGTTTTAAGAGCCAAGCTGGTGACCTGGGGAAAGAGGGGCAGTGAAAGGCATCAAGGAGAGATACTTGAAGATCTTCAAACGTATCTGTGATTTAAAAAGAAAAGATGAAGTATATGGATGGTAAACGTTACGGTTTGACAAAGATAGGTCATGAGTATACAGATGTGATACTTTGTGTGCATGAGCTATTTCATCACCATCATCATCATCAAAAAGCCAAGCTGGAACTCAGATGGAAGTTACTGTGCCAGGCCTCACTTACCTGTGCTTATCTTGAACTTTGGGTTTATGCATAATTTAAAACACTTAAACATTATTTCTGTGCAGTATTTATCATTGAGCTTTACTGGATGCCAGCAGTGCTGTAGAGTCATGGGACGTTTCAAAGGTCAAAAGAAAGCTGAGGATTATTTTAGTTTAGTCTCCTCAGAAAGCTTAGCTCCCGAGAGAAGTAGTTTGATTTGAGCTCGTATCAAGTGGCCCAGTGCTTCCCATCATTTACCACACTTGCCATAACAACTGATTCACTGAGTTAAAACTTGGCATTGCTGTGTCATTCCTACCTAGCTTTTAGAATGACAGATTCTGATGACCTCTTTGAGAGCAGAGATATGCCTAAGTCTGCTTGCTTGGCATTGTAGATACTCTTGTTAGAGATAAGTGTTTTCATCATTAATAGTGTGAAAGAGTCATTTATCAGGCCAAGCGCGGTGGCTCATGCCTGTAATCCCAGCACTTTGGGAGGCCAAGGCAGGCGGATCACCTGAGGTCAGGAGTTCAAGACCAGCCTGGCCAACATGGCGAAACCCCATCTCTACTAAAAATACAAAAATTAGCCAGGGCGTGGTGGTGTGTGCCTGTAGTCTGGGCTACTCAGGAGGCTGAGGATGGAGAATCGTTTGAACCTGGGAGGCAGAGGCTGCAGTGAGCTGAGATTGCACCACTGCACTCCAGCCTGGGCAACAGAGTGAGACTCCATCTCAAAAAAAAAAAAAAAAAAAAGGAGTCATTTATCAAATTTTGTCTTTTGGGCTTAGAATTTATGCCTATTACTGGTGATATAATATTATATATTATTGCCTATATAATACATATTATATATAATTTATTAGGAAATACTTGTTTTCATATTTCTATTTCTAAAAGAAACTTGTGTAGCAAGCACATTTTAGTCATATGAACAGACAAATTGAAGGAAATAATGCTTGCACCAGTGATATTTAAAAGTGCAGTTTTCCTCACAACATAAAGCAAGAATTGTTGCTGTGCTTTTATAGTTTTAGGAGCTAATAGTGATTTTGTCTCATGGTAGAGTGCAGAATATGTATATTCTAAATTTGGAACCCCTGTACACGGGATGTTAGGATTTAAAAGGAATGGTTTTGTGATGGTAAAAGGATCTTGTATCATCAGAAATGCTCTCAGGGCTTGGCTCAGCTGTCTATTGATGGGAAAAGATAATGTGCTTTAGAAAAAGAGCTATATTGAAGTTTTCACCAACTTTCTGATGAACAACTGCAAGCTTTCAGCTATGAGAGGCTGCCATTTCTTTTACATGGTTTTGTCTCCAGCAGAGTCTGCCCTTTGTGTTCCATTTGGCTGTGTTAACTATGTTCCTGGGAGAGAGGGAAAGTCTGTGTTTCATCTCATCATCTGTGTTGCAGTTTAGTCCAGTTTGCTTTATTCCATGGTGAGTGGAGAGAGTAAGTAGTTGGATGGCACCCTACATTGTAATGTTACCGCAACTCAAGATTTATGCTAGTTTTGCAAATAATTGTCTCATAAAATGAGTCTTATCTCCACTTGACAAGAGACAGTTGAATCTATAGTAGGGCTAAGAAGAAGATTTAGGAAGATATTTGGTCAAATCAGTTACCCTGTGCTTTTTATGCAGGATAGAGACAGGAAACTATTAAGGCTTGTAAAATGACTATGACCTGATTAGGCAAATATAGCAACTATTTTCAGCAAAGAGGCCACAAGATGAGTATAGCTGACTTTTTTTTTCAATGTATAAAGTTTAGAGATTTTCCTGGGATTTTCTAATAAACCAAATTTAAATCTAACAATAATACATCTTGAAAAAGAAAATTAAAAATTCATGTAATCAGCCAAGCATGATGGCTCACACCTGTAATTCCCAGCATTTTGGGAGGCTGAGGCAGATAGATCGCTTGAGCCCAGGAGTTTGAGACCAGCCTGGGCAACATGGCAAAACCCCATTTCTACAGAAAAAATAGAAGAATTAGCTGGGTGGTGGTGGCGCTCACCTGTTGTCCCAGCTACTCCGGTGGCTGAGGTGGGGGGATTGCTTGAGTCTGGGAGTTTCAGGCTGCAGTGAGCCGAGATTGTGCCACTGTACTCCAGCCTTGGAGACAGAGGGAGCCCCTGTCTCAAAAAAAATTATGTAGTCTAGATCTCAATTAATGCTTACGCTTTATTGTAGTTAGAAAAGTGCTTAACCTGGCCTGTAATCCCAGCACTTTGGGAGGCCAAGGTGGGCAGATCACTTGAGGTCAGGATTTTGAGACCAGCCTGGCCAACATGGCAAAACCCCGTCTCTACTAAAAATACAAAAATTAGCCAGGCGTGGTGGCTCACATCTGTAATCCCAGCTACTTGGGAGGCTGAGGCATGAGAATTGCTTGAGTCCACGAGGCAGAGGTTTCAGTGAGCGGAGATCATGCCACTTTACTGCAGCCTGGGTGACAGAGTGAGACTCCATCACAAAAAAGAAAAGAAAAAAAAAGTGCTTAACCTGTGTAGCTATAACATTAACAAGAATAGAAATTTATCTAACTTTCTCTTTAGTTAATGGCCAATGGGTTATACACAGTTTTGGTAAGCTTCAGTTAGGTTCTGTTTTGAATTATTGATGGCATGGTAAGATGATAGTAAGGGAGGCAAATGTGTAAGCCATCTGTGAATGAGCTCCATTATTTAGCTCATTTATTTGAAGGAGAAAAAGTACCAAAAAGGCAACCCACATTCTTCAGTTAAACTGCTGGAAAAACACATGCCACCTCTTGGCTCTGACTAGGAAATGGGGGCCTGCTGGTGCTATAGTCTTCAGTTTTTCAAAGGAAGATGGATATTTGGAACTTGATGTGAAATTTCCACATCTGATAATGTTGGCAACTAAATGTTTTAAAAATACTGTGTGGGTCACATAAACACATTTGTAGGTTGAGTCTGCCAATTTGCAATCGGATTTCCATCGGAAATAAATTTATTTGCTTTTCTTGTATTTGAATAAAGAGACCATTAATAGTTTTTTTTTTTTTTTTTTTTTTTTTTTTTTCTGGTATGCCTTTTAGAATGATTTAACATTTGAACAGTATAAGCTTTTTGTGTGTGCGGAAAATGTGCCCGCTTTTAAAATACAAATGAAGCAAGTACTTGAACTCTGATATTAAAGTGTATAGATTGGTTGAGGATAACATCAACATTTTTGAATTGTTTCTATAACAGAATGTCTCCAATACAGGCCTGGCAATAAGAGCAAATTTGGAGAACCAGAAGTTGATGTATGGTGTGAGCAGGCCCATAGCTGAGGGACTGAGAGGGATTCTAGAGTGTGTGGTAGCCAAGCAAATGTGGCTCCGCAAAAACGGGTGCTATATATAGTGACTGGAGTTGGATTTTCTGTTTTTGGTTGAGTTCCAATGACAGTTAATGGCTCTTCCTATAGGCCATGAAATTATTTATGAATTTGGCAGTGGGACGATATAAAATGCAAGTGGATGTAGGTAGAATAAAGTCTGTTACCAAATTCCAATAAATTATTAGTGCTAGAGCCAGAAGGGCCTTCAAAGGTCACCTAATCAAGGACCTTCCTTTAAGATGAGGAAACTGAGGGCTGGGGAATTGAGGCTTAAATTTCCCATTAATCCTTATTGAGGCCTAAGGACTTGAGTTGAGGCTTAAATTTCCTGTTAATCCTTCCCTCTACAGCTGAAACCCAGCATCCTCCCTTCTTTTCGATCTTCCTGCCTATACAAAAATGCATTTTCTAGGAACTATTAGTGACAATTAGAGTCTTAGAAAAACAAAAAAGGCAGATGTTTTGTAAGCAGACTATTTAGAAAACATCTTTCTAAAAGGTTGATTTAGCCTGTCTTTCTAATTATTGGAACATTTTTTTTGATAAAATTTCTGTTGTTTTTGTTATGAGTTTTGAGACTCTTCAGAAGCCTACTCTTTCATAACCTTTTTAAGAAGCAAAAAGCCAGTAAGATCATTAACAGTAAAAGAAAAAGATGTGGTAAAATTGCTCTTGATTTTACAGAATGTCCTAGCAGTGGGTTGAACCACACAAAAGTTGATATTCAGCCATTTCTCAACTACAAAAATAGTAGCTTCATGTGATTCAAGATGGTGGCTTGACCAAAATGGTAATTAGGAGTATCGATGTATCCTCCTATTCTTAAAGAAATCCGTGGCATTTTACATGGTCGTTGAACACTCCACTCCTCTCAATTTATTCTGCTCAAACACTGTTATGCTGGAGCATTTTTATTGAGAAATGCGGAGTTGGAAGTTAAAGGTTCCATGTATACATGGGGAATAGTCTTCTTCCCACATGTTATGTTTGGCTTGAAACACAGTCTTCCTGCCTTGAAGAAAAGACTCCCTCGCTAAAGTCAGATGCTGGATTTGTCTCTAATTTTTCAGGCCAACAGAAGCAAGTTGGCAGCAGGAGTGCTTTTCATGCTCAGTCTTGGTCATGAGCACAATAGTTTCATATGTAGTTCTTAGTATATTACAACTTGCATTGAGGATCTGGGACTCTTGAAAACATTGCCTTGTTATAATCTTATCCTAATTCTGATTTGGGAGACAGGGTGAATGAGCCTACAGAGAGCAGTATTGAACTTTAGACCTCTTCTGCTGGTTTTCTAAATCGAATCCACTGAATATTTGTTTGGCCAAACCAATTTTTGAAAGAAGTGGCATTTTAGCATTTTGGAGATGACAAAAATAAGTACAAAATATGAGACATTTGAACTTCACTTTGAAAGTTACAGAGAAATTTGAGAAAATGTTGGGAACTCTGAATCATATTTCAGGCCCCTAACCAAATAAAATAAATCTTTGACTTTGGGCATCAAGGGAATTAATAAATGTATCCATGCAAATTTTTCTTAAGAAATTAGAAAAGAGAAGTTCACACACAATCCAGTTGATAGGAGTAGGGTAAACTCTACCGACTTCATGGTTCATAAAGTTTAGAGTGTATCACAGCTGAATAAACACAACCAAGGAGCCATCACAAATAGCAACGTAGTAATGGGTTTTTTCTCTACTACTTTAAACCAGAGGGTTAGTTAAAAATTCACTTCTGACATTTCTAGCCCTTTTCTGACTATTAGTTAAAAATTCAGATGCTTTACTCCAGTTCTTAAAAAGCATTTCATAATACTTTCGTATGAACTGTAGGACTAAAGGGCCCTTTTCTTGGGGTTTCCAAAAGAAAAAAGGTATTGGAGAGACTAAATCTATTTTTTCTCTCTTATTTCTGCAAAAATGCCATTCCATACTTCTGTTCCCTTTAGAATAAATAACGGCTCAACTCCCAGCATGACATGCATGCCCTTCGGAGACTTCATTGCCTCTCTTCCTGCAGTCTCCATTAGGCTACCTGCTGGGCCCTGTGTGTGTCCCCTCTGCTTACCTCTGCTTCTGCATTTCACCTAAATGCCTTTCTCTTTGGCCTGTTTCCAGTCTCTCTACCTAGTTATGCTTCAGGACTCTCAACCAGGCAGAGTTAGGAGGACTAGTTTTCTGAATTCCCATTTATCTTAGGCTTCTGTAATCAGCAGATACCGTGTTGTACCATAATAGTTTTAACACCTTATTAATTTTTGTATCTTAAACACAGCATAAAGTAGTGGCTAGCACAAAGGAGTTATTCAGTAAATGCTTCAAAAGTATGTGCGGTTACAGGCTCAGGTCTCTTGCTATGTAGAGTGACTTAGAAAACATTACTGTGGCAAAACATCCTAAAAGGAGATTGCAGAATAAACAATTTAACAATCTCCTAAATTTTCTCCAGGAATTCTTACAGTTATCAGTATTTAGTGATTGAGTGTCTGACAACACGAAGCTTTGAAGGACTGAGAAATAAAGACATGCAATGAATTGACTTAACATTTTAATTTTCATTTCACCTGTTTTCTAGTCCCAGTCCAGTTTTTCTCAGCCCTGGATTGCTCAGACCATGCTAGTTGAATTGGACAGAGTGTAATATAATTTACTCCTATCAATCAAAAAATACTACAGTGACTGATGAGGCAGCCTTAGCAAATGATACAGGTATTTCTCTTTGATACTGTATTCAGAGCCTTCCCCTGGGCTTTTCTTAGTAATTGAAATTATGTTAGGATTGACTCCTGAAGCTGTTTTGTATGGAAATTAGTGGGCGTCTTTCAGCATTTTCATTTCATTGCTTATTAGCTTCCGGAAAACCACCAACATGCTTGATGAAAGTTCTAGAAATAATGTGAGAGGCGATTATTCATTAGATATCTTTGTCCTGTGGAAGTGGGGAAACAGGATTCATTGGAACAATAAGTATTTACATTTTCAAAGTTTATATATGATATATATATGTATATCTTATATAAACATACATAAAGAGCAGAATTGACGTTGAATTAATAGAGAATAACATTTTAAATATTTTCTACTATGGAATTGTTTAATGTGGGAAAGACTATACAAGGTGCTTCATAGTTTCAATATAGTTCCAATCAGTTGAAACCATTAAAAACCTATGATATAGGCCGGGCACGGTGTCTCAAGCCTGTAATCCCAGCACTTTGGGAGGCCGAGACGGGCGGATCACAAGGTCAGGAGAGCGAGACCATCCTGGCTAACACGGTGAAACCCCGTCTCTACTAAAAAATACAAAAAAATAAAAATAAAAAATAACTAGCCGGGCGAGGTGGCAGGCGCCTGTAGTCTCAGCTACTCGGGAGGCTGAGGCAGGAGAATGGCGTGAACCCAGGAGGCGGAGCTTGCAGTGAGCCGAGATTCGGCCACTGCGCTCCAGCCTGAGCGACAGAGCGAGACTCCGTCTCAAAACAAACAAACAAACAAAACCCCTATGATATATTAGTATATCTAACCTATGAGATGTTAATATTATATGCATTTTACAAGTAAAGATAGAGACTCAGAAATGACTTGCCCCAAAGTCGTTCCCCTAAAACGTGGCAGAGCTGGAGTCTTTACTTCTGACTCCCAGCCAATGTTTATCACGCTATTCCATGCTGCTTTATTTTTTATATTAGTTATGGAGAGGTTTTTTTTTTTTAGCCTATCACCTAAAATATTGAGATTTGAGTACTAAATTTAAGAATAGCACATGGACTTCATACAGATATGTCTGCAGTGTATACTGGTGAAAGGAAACACTAATTTGTAATATTTAAATCTTTCTGCCTATTGTGATCAGAATATTGAGGCTGTTTTAGATAAGTACTTTTTAATTGTAACCTTTGAATCTTGTCTTAAGCACAACATTTATGAAGATGCCAAGACTGTATGAGCTTCTTAGAAGGGTATTATTCACTTGAGAAAGCAGGAAAAAGGAAACCACTTTAAAATAAAAACAACTTTGGAGCTGTTCATTGATACACTGTTCATCTTTAAGGAACGTGGTGAAGGTCTAGGTATAAAATGCCAAATGGTTGTCACAGCTGCTGCATACAGCTCTGCATAGTCTTCTTGAAAACAGACCTTTTAAAATATGAGGATGTAAGCTATTTTTTAAAAAAGTAATTGTTAACTAAAGGTGGCCAGTGGGTCCACAGGATACTGCAAGCTCCGGGTTGTTATGATCCCCAACTACCATGACTTAGTGAAGTTGGACATCTTTTTATATGGTTATTGACCGTTTATGTTTATTTCTCTGCAAATAACCTATTCACATCCTTACCTTCCTCCACTCTGCCCCCTCGCCCCCCGCCCCACTCCCGGCCCGCCAGTTGAGCTATTTATCTTGTTGAGGTTCATCCTTTATTGTATGTGCAAATATCTTCTCCTAGCCAGTCATGTATCTATAGTTTTGTTTTCGGTGTTTTGTTATACAGAAGTTCTATGCCATCTTTTCTCTTCGGTTTGTACTTTTGGTGTGTTGTTTTAGAAATCTAGATCACTTTTCACTGAAATTCACTTAATTACATTTAACTACTGTTTTGTCTTTTGCTTTAGAGGGGTCAAGAACATAGCAACTGTTAAGAAACACAGTTCATTCACCCAGTGGGAGAGGTCCTGAACTAACACACTAGAAGCAACTCAAAGAAAGCAAACAGCTTGGAACCCAAGGCATGAAAAGGAAGAGCGCTCAGGAATCCAGCCTTTTCAGTTGGGGCAGGCAATTAATGCTCTGTGATTTGAAGAAATGTTTATGAGATAATTAACACCTAACTTGTAATTAGCAGTTGAGTACAAACTGAGCTAGATGAAAAACAAGCAAGGGAGCCCTTAAGTTAGTGATAGGGTCGTTAACTAAGGTTGTTAATGTTTGCTGTTTTGGGGGGATATCCCATTTTAATAATCCTTTCACTTAGGTTATTTTCTGATTTATAGATTAAAGGTCTCGTCAAAACAGTAATAAGTAATAATACTAGGCTAATAATAATACTGGGCTAATAATTCTGCTAGGCACTGTGTCTAAGCACTTCATATACATGATCTCATTCTGTCAGCAGACTTACGAGTAGATGCCATAATTATGCCATTTTACAGATGAGCAAACAGGCTCAGAAAGGCTAATTAACTCTCCCAAAGTCCACAGCTGGCAAGTAAATGGTGCCAGGATTGAAGTCAATTTTTTCTTATCTCACAGGTGCCCAAATGTGATTGTTACACATTTTTTAAAATAAAAAGTAGATGAGAAGAAACCAAGTGGTGAGTAGTTGAAGTCAGTGATGGGGCCTGTTATGCTTTAAATCAAGTATCTGTTAGGCATGCCGTGGGAGAGTCAGTTGCTCTTAAAGTTTCTGCAGGGCTTTATCACTCAACCCCGTGGAGGGGAAACAAAAAAGTCAAAGCTCCATCTCTCCTGGGATCCCTGCTTCTACGCTCGCTTTGCTGCTGCCTGCCAGGGTGATAGAGGGGTCTGCCTCTTTCTCAGCCCCAGCCTTGTTCCACAGCATCCCTCCAGTCAGTCAGGTCCAGAGAAACCCACCTGTCACTGGGGTGCAAGGGAACTGGCTGTGGCTTGCAGTGTGTGTGTGCATGATACAGCATACGTGTGTGTGGAGCAGCCACGCAGCGCAGCACGAGGGAGGCAGCTCAGTCGCTGATGCCCAGAGGAGGGCCCTCTCCCAGGGCTCCTCATCAGCTGTTCAGCTCTCCACACAGCTCGGCATGGATTTCCTCAGACCATCCCAAACATAACCTTTCATTTTGGTGAAAAGTTGTCTACTGCTTTTTGTATGACACAAATCAAGCAAACAGCACAGAAACCAAAATCTATTTATTTGGAAATATTCTGAAGTGATTCACTGGTATAATTTCATAGTGTTAAAGCGGGTTAGAATCCAGGCCCTGTTACTTACTTGCTCTGAGAACTTGGGTGAATTTCTTTGTGTTTCTGTGACTTTGTTTCCACATCTGTGAGGATGCACACTTTAATGAATTTTTTATTGCACCTTAGACCAGTGCCTGGCATATAAATAATACCTTCTGAATGTTAGCTAGTTTTAAAGATGTAAAGCACTAAGCCACTCTTTCCAGAGTGGTGGTCCTGGTACTATTTCAGTACACTTCACCAACATTTTACATTCATATCACTAATAGTTTTGGCGATTTGACCTCACTTTTACCTCTCCTCATAAATCAAGGCATTTTGTGGTCTCTAAAGAAGTAGGATTCATTTGAGCCCCAGAATACTGCTTCTGGCTTTGGATCTATGCTTTTCCAGCAATCTTTTGATCACTCACATGTTGTCCCCTCATTTGAGCCTAAAGAATTGGTTTCTCTCCCCTCTCGTATTGGTGGTGTTCGTAAGTTCTACCCACTAGCAGTTGAAATTGGGATAAAAACATCCCAGATGTCCTGTGTTGACTCTTCCTAATTCCTTTTCCTGTTGTCCTCTTTCCTTCTTAAAATGATCCCCCTTTGCCATGGTACTGGTCTGCTATTTAAAGGTCAGTGACTCATGTCGAGCCTCAGCACTCTACCAATCCCTGTACCAGATGCTGGGGAGGCAAAGTGAATACCACTTCAGGTTTTTGTTGCTGGAGATTTTATAGAGTGTGAGAGCAGGAAGGGCTTACAAAGAAACAAGCTCATCTAGCCCTTTTATTTTACAGAGAAAGAAGCCAAGACCCAGGAGAGTAAGTGACCTGCTTAAGACCCATAGGCTCAGAACTGGAGCCAAATCCCCTGACACTTGCCCACACTACAAATCCAAGGACAGTAGAACTAAGGCATTCTAGATAGGTCTTTTGTAGACAAATTCTTCAGTCGTCTCCCACTGCCCAGTGGAGAAAACCCAAACTCCCCTTCTAGTCACCTATCTTGTGTTTAGGACCGTGGACATTGGTTCGTTTATGGTGAAAAGAATCTCACCATTGGACCTGGGCTGCAGATGGAATGAATCAAGTTTAACTTAGGTCCTCAATGCAGTTGGATATTTTATGGTGAGCCACCCTTTGTAAGAAATGTGAGCGCTTGGTTGGGTGTAGTGGCTCACGCCTATAATCCCAACATTTTGGGAGGCTGAGGCAGGCAGATCTGTTGAAGCTAGGAGTTCAAGACCAGCCTGGCCAACATGACAAGACCCCATCTCTACTAAAAATACAAAAATTAGTCAGGCGTGGTGACACATGCCTGTATTCCCAGCCACTCAGAAGGCTGAGGCATGGGAATTGCTTGAACCCGAAGGTTGCAGTGAGCAGAGATTGCGCCACTGCACTCCAGCCTGAGTGACAGAGCAAGACTTTGTCTCAAAAAAAAAAAAAAGAAAAAAAAAAAGGAAAAAAAAATGTAAGCTCTTTTAAAAGGTTTATGGAACATAGCTTGGGTTACTGTTGGTTCCTCTTGTGTGTGTATCTCTAGGACTAAAGAATAACTAATGGCTTGTAGACACATAGAACATGGTTGGAAAACTCTCTCTACCATCCCAAAGTGTTTACTATGACTATGTCAGCTTGGGGCATTTTTGGTTAGTTGGTATACTTACTACAAACGTGAAGTACTTCCCATAGCCATTCCCATAGGTTTTTGTTGCGACTTCAATCCACTTCTATTATTATTACTTCAAGTTTTAAATATATTCACTTATTAATTCATTTAAAATAATAAACTTATTACATGTTAACATAAATAACATTGCTTTATGAAAAATAACTACATTTTTCAAGTCAAAAAATTTCACATTTTGCAAATCTCTTTAAAGTCTGACTTAACGGACAGCTGGGTCATCAGAGCTGTGTTTCATTCACTCTGATGCAACGTATTCTTTTGGTTGAAGTACCTGAAGATCCAACCTCACATAGATATGTGGTTGGAAAAGGAGGAACTTATATACCCTAAAAGGTTCTTAGGGGGCCCCAAGGATTCTCTTACCAAATTTTGAGAACCACTTTCTTTAAAGCAACTCTTCTACCCTCTGTATCTTCTACCTTCAGTCTTCTCTGAGGAGGAGTTCTGAATTTCCTACAGATAACTTGGAGAAGGAAGTAAGCACTTTTGTTATTTTGAAGTTAGGACTCTTAGTGACTGTGTCCTGATAGTAGTGTATAAGGTAACACTATAAAGAAAAACAAGAAAAGGGTTTAAGGCAAATTCAGGATAGTGTTTACCTCCAGTACAGAGGGAGAGTGATGCCATCTCTCAGGGTACCCCGGGGCTTCAAAACTTTTGTTAATGTGTTGCTTTTTGGGCTGGGTGTTGGGTATGTGAGTGTTTGTTCTATTTTCTTTACATGGCAAGGACATGTTGTAAAAGATTATGAGGTATCCCCTTACATACTTAAAGAAACCTCTGGTTTTTAGTACTTGAGGAAACAGTGAATACAATATTTTGTATTCAACATTTTCTGCTTTTTTTGGCTTGTATCTCTTGAGTCTTTCTAGGTCCAGTTTTTTAAAATACCCCTTTTGATAACTGGCTCACTCATCAGAATTATTTTTCACTTCCTATACTTCTGTTAACATAAGATCTAAGGTTTGTGATTCCCTAAATGCTGTATGAATACACAGAACAGGAGACTCGCAAGCTCAACTATGGGAGTAGAGTGATGAGATTTCTTGGTGGCTGAATGTCTGACTGTCAGAGGACAACGGCTTTCAACCGTTCTAAACCTTCTAAGTCACACTGATCCTGGCCCTTAAGGACTCATTAGTTGTTCTGGTTTCCACTAGATAATAGGCTGATTTTACGGTATCTAAACAATCATAAAGTTGCACTTCTTGGAAAGGGTAGCCCACTATTTGACTTAACGTTGGGAGCCATCCCACTGTTGTATCTTCTTGTTTGGTATCAGCATTTTAGACTTTTGTTTTGATGACCCAATACCTCTAGTGAGGTTTTATTTGAAGTCTGATACCCATTCTGACTTAGGCTCTGGCAACCTTTAATCTTTTACCCCATTGCAAATGTTAGAATCCCATAATTTAACAACTAGAGTTTGTTTATGTACCTTTCCTCAATGACCCTTCTCCACCCATCTATGTTACAGATGATGACACTGAAAACCAGAGAAGCGGTGGTCCCAGCCACTTACAGCCAACCTAGCTGAAATAGGATTGGAAGCCCTGATGGATGTTTAGCTATGGAATATAATGGTTAAAGTAGTTTTTTATGTGTATTTGCTTGTTTGCTTTAAGGTAGATAAGCCCAGCTACACAATATAATATGGAATAAGGTAGATAAAGAAAAGTATAGTGTTCTAAAGAAAGCATTTTTGGTGGGAGAGAAATTTAAACCATAGTAAAAAGCTCGAGAGAGAGAGAGAGAGAGAGAGAGAGAGAGAATATAGCAGTAAATAATATGTGACTTTGAATTTTTTAAAGTGATTTAGAATGCTCTGCCCTTTGTTACACTTACAAAAATATTACTGGTTAAGTAGATGACATCTGAATATGGTTTCCAAGGGCCTGAGTAAACTATTTGTAATTACCTCATGGATTGTTAGGAAATCAACAAAACAGGTATTTTATGTTGCTGCCATGGTGGCTAGTGGTTGAAAATTTGTTCCAAATTGCAAGTTGCAGAGAAGTGCATGTAATGGAATGTGAGTGTAATTAAAATGCCTTCAGAAATGGGAGTCTAAGTAAGTACTGTATTTATTAAGTGAAATAGCATAAGTGAAATTGCCAACTAATGCCTAGCTCAGGGTAGGCTTTAGAATAATGAATATTAGTTTTCCTGAGAGTAAAACTAATGCCAGTTTTTAAAGACTTATTTTTAAATATAAGCTCAGAAGTGGATAATGGAGTTTCATCAGTAAATCAATATTTTTTTCATTAGTCTAATTTTAATGTCCGGGTAATGAGCTTTTAGCCTTTCTATAAAAGATGAAGGAGTGAATCTGAGGATGTCCTCTTATTCCAAAAGGTTCATCTTTTTTTTTCTTTTTAGGATGATTAAGTTGATAAAATGGCTTACCAGTTCCTTGCACGCACTAGGTAGAGATACAGAAAAGATTTCTTCTCTAGTCCGTACTACTGAAAAGTTATTTGTTTGTTTGTTTTTGGTAATACAAGCATATGTGTGTTTGCTCCTCAGTAGTCTATAAGAAGCTAAGGAGGAAGTGGTGGGAATATCTGATATGTTAGTCATGTGGTTTTAATCAGTCAGGACTGCTAACTGCACCGTTTCTTGTTTTTCTTTGCATCTTCTATGTAATCTTTGGTTGAGTTTTCTCCGCAACTGATTCTTACAGCTTTGCCAGAGAAAAGTAAGAAAGGAGACTTGATAATCCTTGCTCTTAGAAGAGTGTGAGAGAGAGTAAGAGTGATTGCTGTAGGCTGCCTAACCTTAACCTGCACTCTCTGGGTTAGACTTACTCTGCTTCTTTCCTGCGAGAAATACAAGAAATCCACTCCAGCAGTTGGTGGTGGAGGTCTCTTCTTGGATTCTTTCTTCTCGTTTCCTACTGTTCCCACTTCCCATAGCTCCCACATTGATTTCCTCGTGTGCTCTTACTCGGTGGAATAGGGCCTGTGCACCATGCCAACCTACCATCTCCAGCGATTTCTCACCTTGGAAGTTGGTGACTTCTGTAGTGTGATGTGCTTGGACAGGCCACACATGTCCCTTAATGGCCAACACACACTTCACTCTCTGGTTTATAAAAGGTTGACCAGAAGTAACTTTTCTAGGCTCCCCGGCTCTACTAATGTAGTGGCCTGGGCTTTGGAGGCAGCCTGCTTGGATTTGACTCCTGGCCCTACCACTTACTTGCTGCATGACCCCAAGCAGCTTAATCTCTTAGAGCTTCACTGACCTCCAGCGTAAAATAGGAATAATAAAGGTGCAAACCTCAGAGGCGATTGTGAGATATAAATGAGACCTATGTAAACTACTCAGCATAGTGCCTGCCATGTATGTATAAAATAAGAGCTTTATATTTGTGAACTTTAGCAGAATAGTTTATTTCCTGAGAGCAAACACTCCCACCACGTTTGACCTCTTCACTACCGTGTCTCTCCCTCCCGGCAGTTGATTGTGGCTACGTGTTGGGAAGGGTTCATACTGAAGCATGTGGCTGGAGCGTTGACATCCTTTTCTCCGTTTTCCAAGGGCCCTCTTAAACTTCGCTTCCTCCATCAAACATACCGTGGGCATTTCAGTCCATAATGAATGCTCCCTCCCATGAATTCTCTATCACTATACTGCTGCTCCATGGTGGTTGTTTTTGGTTGGGGAAGTCAGGTTGTATAGACTTCGTGAGAAATAAGTTGCTGCATTCATTCATCCTAAAGGTTTGGCCCTGGTTACTTGTGGTGATGTACATTACAAGTAAGATGAATAAGACAGGGTTCCTGTCCTCAAAAAATGCACATTCTTTTGGGGGCCTGACCAAGTGGAAAACTAAGTGTACTGCTAGATGCAAGATGGACCAAGGACCCAAATACAGTGGACCTTTATAAAATAAAAAGCAATGGTGTCTAATTCAAGGAACCAGGGAAGGCTTAGTGAAGAAAGTGGCGTTTTGCCTGGAATTTTGAGGATCAGTAGGATTTGACAAGTGGAGTTGAAGGTGGAGGCATGCTCTGTGCAGAGGTTGCTGTGCTTTGAAGAGTCAGTTGTCCAGTTTAGGGTATGGGCGGTGGTGGACTTGGAATCTGGCAAAACTGGTTTGAATGCTGGTTCTGCCATGAATTGAACTTTAGTTTCCTCCTCTGTAAAATGGAGCCAGTGGTATCTACTTCACAAATTATAAGGATTAAATGCGAAGGTTTTTAAAAGGGCAAACAAAGGGCCAGGCATGTGGCTCACATCTGTAATCCCAGCACTTTGGGAGGTCAAGGCAGGCGGATCACCTGAGGTCAGGAGTTCAAGACCAGCCTGGCCAACATGGTGAAACCCCATCTCTATTAAAAAATACAAAAATTAGTTGAACGTGGTGGTGGGCGCCTGTAATCCCAGCTACTTGGGAGGTTGCGGCTGGAGAATTGCTTAAACCCGGGAGAAAGAGGTTGCAGTGAGCCAAGATTGTGCCACTGCATTCCAGCCTGGGAGACAGAAACTCCATCTCAAAAAAAAAAAAACAAAAAAACAAAAAAAAAAGTAGGGGCAAACAAGCACCCGATAAACATTATTTTCCTGATGGCTGCAGTGGAAGGAGGAACATATTGAGAAGCTTGAAGGGTAGACCAAGCATGGTGGCCTTCAAGTGCCTTGTTTGTTTTTGCTAAACCATACTTAGTATTGTGGTCTTTTCATAAATGTTTGATAAAATTGTTTTTTGATTGATTGATTAAGCAAAATGGCAGACCCCTCTTTTTTTGTTCTGTGGATAAAAAAGTGGTAGAGCCTGTTGCCTTTTTTTCTTTCTCTGGGTATTTTAACCTTAATCACATAGGTACTCCCAGCAACTTTAAACTGATATTTTGAAAAGATAGTGATCTACTTTTCCACCTTGATCCCAGAATGTGAGGGTGAAGTATGAGGTGCATTTATTGGTGCTCTGTTCTCCATGGGGACTAAAGCTTCACAAGTTTGTCTGTCCAAATACATCTGGTTTTACAGTGATTGTTTCTTGGGTGTTCATGCATGTGACTTGTGGCTGTCACACTGTTTTCTGAATGATTAATATCTGGGCTAAAGGATGTATAGGAAGTGGAACTGAGAAGGAATCGTGGGGGATTGCTGCCAAGCCTTGTATCCTTATATTGGTGGCTGCAGCTGCCACATTGCACTAAACCCACTCCCAGTAATAAGCAACCTAAGTGTGTATATTTGGTGCAATTGTGGCAAAAGAGGTTTAACTCTGTGTAGCCATGATTACAGTGAGATACATGGTCTGACCCTCTCTATGTGGGAAGGGATTTGAGGCTTGGATTTTTCTCAAATTCAAGTGGGAAAGTAGTTCTTGTTTTTGCCAGGGTAATCATCAATTATTTCCCTTAGCTTGCCATTCATTTTATCTATGTGAATAATATTATTCAAATAGACCGTTAGGCTTTGGGAGTGTTTAATGGCAGCCACCTGGATCAGTGCCTAAGACTTTTGCTAATTCTGGTTTGTCTTTCACCCTGAGTCTTATTTAACTTTTTCAGTTTTTCCTTCCTACAGATCGTATGGATTACAGCAAGGATCTCTTGCCAAGCTATAATCTTTCAAGTTTTGATTTTAGCTTAATGCTTCCCTGTAATCTTGCTATCAAGACTATCAGAAACATATTCCCATTCACATATCCTATAACTCTTAATCTGTTAATCTAGGAGCATTGATGTGGAATTGGACCCCATCTTGGTGAGAATTCTGGGCTGCTGACCCAAACCTTTTGTGCTTTGTGGTAACAACATGAGTAAAAATATAACCTGTGCTCTTGCATGTATTTTATCATTTCTTTTTGAGAGCTGATGGGATTTATAACAGATTATTGTGTGCAGTCGCGTTTTCGCAGTGTTCTACTTGGGCCCTACTTGATTATTCAGACATATCAACATGATGATAATGATAATGAAAATGCCTTTTTAAGAGACAATTTTAGTGGACAATGGAGGGGGTGGAGAGGACTGTGGGAACATTCTTGTAAGCTGCAGCATGTGAAAAGGTTTGTTTTGCATTAGCTGGTCACGACAAGAAAGCCAGCATATAAGATCATCTATCAATAGGAGAACTTTGAGAAAAGAGGAAAATTGTAATACAGCCTCTTGGGTCTGCTTTCCTAAGCACAACAGTATGTCTGAGAAAAACTCTAAACCAACTTTCTCTTACACCTAGGTGGATGCTTCCACAATGTGCAGTTAACTTTCTGTAAGGCAGAAAGTTGTCTCTGCTAGTGGGAGTATTTATTTATTTATTAGGGGTTAATAGGTCCTATTTTTTGAGAAGGAGAACAGAGTAAGGAAGGAGTAAGAAAGCTTTAGCTTGATTAGAATGGCTGAAATTGTAGCTGTAACAAATAGAGTCTGTTTATTAACTTCTCTGCAAGATATGCTTTTTTTTTTTTTTTTTTTTTTTTAATGCTCTGAAGGAAGTTTGCATCAAATAGCTTACTATTTGGATGGTTGCCCCAGCTGGTGATCTGGGTTAAAACCTTGGCTGAGGCAATTCTATACTCATGATCCCTTGGTCTGCTGGTCTGGTGGGAAGATATGTTTTTAAGTACACTAGGGAGTGGGAAACAGAGAAGTCTTTCATGACGTGGCTGCTCAGTGATTGTTTCTAGATCTCTCCCCAAGTGACACTGGAAATGCTCCCCATTTAAGGACTATTTCTAGTAAACTGACAAAGAATCAGTTTTAAAGTCTTACATCCTCTACTCTTAGTTTTCCTTTAGTTTTTCTAGTTTTTTGATTTCCATGCCCTTTGGGCCTCTTTCCTTTTCCTGCTGCCTTCCTTGATAGATTCTACTTGTTTCTCTCCCTCCATCTCCATTCCTTTTCTGCAACTATTCAAATCTTTTTTTTTTTTTTTTTTTTTAAATTGAGATGGAGTCTTGCTGTCACCCAGGCTGGAGTGCAGTGGTACGATCTCGGCTCACTGTAACCTCTGCCTCCTGGGTTGAAGCGATTCTCCCACCTCAGCCTCCTCATTAACTGGGATTACAGGCAGGTGCCACCATGCCTGGCTAATTTTTGTATTTTTAGTAGAGACAGGGTTTCGCCATGTTGGCCAGGCTGGTCTCGAACTCCTGGCCTCTAGTGATTGCCTGCCTCAGCCTCCCAAAGTGTTGGATTACAAGCATAGGCCACCACTCCCAGCCCAGATCTTATTTCATTTTACCATGACCTAGGGCGAAACTGACCTGCTTTAAGAAAGTTTTACATTTTTCCTCCGGTCCACATTCATCTCCATTGTCTAACCCTGTAATCTTTGTACTATATTTCATCATGAAACATTTCAAAATCATCTTCCGTTTTGCCTCAATAACTTATCTCCCTAATAAGACTCAAATTCCTTAGGAAACTTTTGCATTTCCTAGAATTCTTGTTACAAACACAGCACCTAAATATTTGCAGTTTACTTTCGTTATTGGAAGGCTTCCTCCAAAGGCAAAGGGACTCTAGCTAGTCTTGTGGTTAGCTGCCCTTATCAGATTCAGTGTAAAAGGTTTGCCTTGGTAGCCTGAGAAGGATCTAGTTTACTATGCTATTACTAATATCTATCTTTTTTCTCCTGGAGACAGTTGTGCTTTTTTTTTTTTTTTTTTTGAGCTGGGGAAATGCCAATATTCATTATTATGTCTTATCCTAAAGTTACACAGGAGAAATAGGGATGTTGAAATAATGTATACTTTGGTAGGCAGAATCCTAAAATGGCCTCAAGATCCCAGCCCCTAGTGTGCACACTCGGCATAACCCCCAGAACTTGTGAATATCACTCCCACAGGTAGGTTATGTTATGGCACAGCTGTCGTTTAGAAATGGAGATTGACCTGGGTGGACCTTACCTCATTAAACAGTCCCTTAAAAGGGACCAGACTATTCCTGAAGAAGGATATTTGAAATGTGAGAGGGACACAAGGGAGATTTTTCATTGCTAACTTTGAAGACAGAGGTGACCTGGTGGCTTGGAACCATCAGAGACTTTTTGGAACTGAGCACAGCCTCTGACAGTGAGTAAGGAGAGAAGGCCCTCAGTCCTACAGCTGCAAGGAATTGAATCTGCCCACATCTGGAATGAGCTTGGAAGAGGGTATTTCCTCAGAGCCTTGAGAGGACAACCTCCTTAGCTTGGCCCACACTTTGACTTGAGCCTTGTGATAATCCAGGCAGAAAGTCCAGCTACACCATGCCCAGACTTGTGACCTATGAAACTGACTGCTATTAAATGGATGTTGTTTCAAGACACTAAATTTGTGATAATTTGTTATATGTATATAGAAAACTAGCACATGCCCCACATTTATGTAAACAACCTTATTCCATCCTGATAGTGTTCATCCAGGGCTGAGATTAAGACACGGTAGAACTCTTAGAGGCCAGGCGCGGTGGCTCATGCCCATAATCCCAGCACTTTGGGAGGCCAAGGCAGGCAGATCACAAGGTCAAGAGTTCAAAACCAGCCTGGCCAACGTGGTGAAACCCTGTCTCTACTAAAAATACAGAAATTAGCTGGATGTGGTATCAGGTGCCTGTAATCCCAGTTACTCAGAGGCTGAGGCAGGAGAATCGCTTGAACCCTGGAGGCGAAGGTTGTAGTGAGCCGAGATCGCGCTATTGCACTCTAGCCTGGGCGACAGTTTCAGGTAAAAAAAAAAAAAAAAAAAAGAACTCTTAGGAAGACTTGAGGATTTTGGCCATAATTGTTTACTAATATTTGTAGAGCAAGACCAGATGTTAATTGGTATGTCTATTTCCTCAATATGTATCATAGTTTTGGTCATTTTTGGTATAATTCCTCAATTTTCAGGTGCTGGAAATGTGTCACTGGACTCATGTTCTAGGTCAGCCTGGATTAGGAACTGAACATGCTTTGGGAGGAGAAAGCAGCCAGGTTGTGACTGGGGGAAACAGCCCTGGTGCTTTTGTTCATGACTTGCTTTGGAACTGTATTGGATTTTTTTTCTTTTTTTTCTTCTCCCACAGAGACTGCCATCACATGGCCATTACTGTAACTGAAAATCCCCTGCCTTTTCAGAAAGGCACAGAAATACATGGTATCTTTCAGAAAGGAAGTGGCTAATTTATATCCGGTGATAATGGTGGCATCGGGAAGGAAGTGTCCCATCCATATTTCATTATTTGCTGATGAATGCATGCAGTGAATAGAAATAGATGAACTGAGCCACAATATTTCTCAAACAGGAAATACTGAGGAATGGATGTGTGAATATGAGTAGCACAGGACATAAAAAGTTGAGAAAAAAACTTCCAACTGCTTTGAGCCCCTTAATTCTCTTTGACCTCCTATTTGTCACTGTTTTGAAGATATTCCACAGGATAAAGACAGGGCAGGAAGGACAAAAATGACCCAAATAAACAACAGTGAGACAAGTGGGTGGTTTTATACTCTGCAAGAGACATGATATGTCTTAAATGGAACCGGGTTATTTGGGACCCCTTGGACAGCAGGAAAGTTTTGAAATGGTTTGTGACCTCTCCCCCACCTCCCTGTTTGCTTTGCTCATTAGTGTTCCTAGGTGGCTGCTGGGTGAAGGGCTTCTCATCATCTCCGATGTGGGCCAGTGCGAGAGAGGAGCTGCAGCATCTGTTTCTAATCGGGTCATGCCTTTCTAAGTACTTCTTGCCTGTTCGTCACATTGTTTCCCTCCCACCCTGTCTTCCTTGGAGTACTGCAGAATCTGTAAGCGTCCCTGGAATGCACATGTGGACCTTGTCATTCCCAAACAGACTTTCTGCTGGTCAGCACTTTGTAACGTTCGGCTGTTACAGGCATTAGTCACTTGGGCTCATAGAGAGACTGTGGTCTTTGGAAACTCAAGAATATGTCTTTTTTGTTGTTGTTAATTCTTGGCATCCAGTTAGATTTAACTTCTCAAGAGTTTACACAGACTTTTAGAAAAACGTTCTATCTCTAAGAAAACAGTGCTTTTGCTTTGTACAGTTTTTGTATTTTCACACTTGGTGGTGGTTTGCTGAAATGCTGTTTTGCTAGTGATTCCCCTCCTCCCCCTATCCAGGGTTGTAAGCGGCCTCTGGGGCTCTGTTCACTTCAGATACCTGTTTCTGGGGACAGCTTTTCAACAGAGTTTTTCCTAACAGGCATATGAGAAATTTAATTTCTGATGGAATGAAGGTGAAACTCTAGTCCCAGGCAAACCCGCCAGATCTCAGAGGAAATGTGGGCAGTTACCATTTTATCTGAAGGTAGGATGTAGAGACAGAAAAGGGGCTGCAGGTCCAGGTGGAAGAACGAGAACGAATGCAGCATGGTACGTCCAGGCCTGTTAGATTCGGCTTCATCCACAACCAGTGTGAGCTCTTATCTGCAAAGCAGGCCTAAGTGTAATGGAAAGAAGGTGGGCCAGGCACCAGGGTCCTGGGTTCTCCCACGCCTCACTCTGTCTCCACCTGCCCCATGCATAAAGAACACCAGTCAAGTAGCCATTGTACCTGTTTCCTTATCTGAAAATGAGAAGGTTGGAGAGTATGACTTCTGTTGAAACAACAACGCACATACAAATTTTGGTGAAGTTGAATGAGGGCAGCGTTAAGAGAAGTATCAAAGTCAGTCATTGGATTTCAGGGCTTAGGGATGGAAACCAACTGGTAGTAGAGTGGTTGTAGTTATGTCCAAAGGGCAGAGTGGGAAAAATATGACCAAAAAGGGTGTGGTGGGTGTTAACAGTAAATGTTTGAGGTATACATCTGGGCATAGAGGAGAAAAGCTAACATGGTACTGATGACTTCAAGTCTTCACTGTCCAATTCAGATAGGGGAGGGTTTAAGCTGATTAACCAGTGGACTTTTTTCTCCTGCAAGAGGGTGGAGATCTAAAACTGCAGATTTTATCAGATGCATGCTAATACGTGTTATTCTGGGGGACTTTCTGATACCTTGAAGTAGATGTTGCTGCTATTTGGTGTGAAAAAAATAGGAGGACTTGTTTGAATGGAGAATGGGGACAGGCTGAGTTCCACCGAGATGTTGGCTTAGAGATGCCTGGGCCGTGCTGTACAGCAGGAAGCCTAGCAGAGGCGAGTGGGCGGTGGGTCATGACAAGGGAGTTGTTAGCTTATGGTTGGCTACTAAAGTCATGGACAAGGATGCAATCACCCAAGAAAAGTGTGTAAAATGAGCTGATGAAAGAGAAATATGTTAATTAATTCCTACAGCAGCCCTGTGAGAGAATGTATCTTAAAGCCGACAAAACTGAGGCAAAGTTAAATACCCTAGGTCACACAGCTAAACTATGACAGAGGTGCTCTCGTCTTGACTTCACATGTCTGGCACCTTCCACTACACTTTTCCACTTTTCTGATTCCTCCTGTCACTTTCAACATGACTTAGTTCTACTATTAGAAAAATTAAGTTCTCCTATTTTACCCTCTTAACCTACCTATTAGCTACAATAAATACTGCGGGTTTACCTCCTCAAAAAAAGATATTTGGTGTTATTGTTATTGATGTTCCTGGATTTTAAAAATCTTATATATTTTCTATTACAAAAGTACAATTTTTTTCTTTTGTAATAATTCAAATGTCACAGAAACAAAACAATTAAAAGGTAACATTTTCCTAAAATCTTACCAGCCCCAAAGAAAACCCCCACACGGCATTAATTTTGTAAGGCTCTGGAAAAGCAAAATGTGTTCTTCTACTGGGAGTCTTTTGGAGAAAGTTACTTACGGATAGCACTTGGAATTGGGACAATTATTCAGTATTAATCAAGTGCTTTTTTGGTTATATGGTATGTTTTCCAGGGTGGCTCCCTGGGTTTGGCATTCCGAGCTCATCTGCCTGACTTTGTGACCTGGGGGCTGGCCCCTGCATGCTCCTGCTTAGTCTCAGCTTCCAGCTGCGCTGCACTGAGAAGTTGTTCTTTCCTTGTATTACCATATGGTTTTTCTCTTAAAAGTTCCCCATTGCCGCCTGGCGCTCTCTGTTCTGCTGCTTGTGTGAGACAATTTCCTTGGGGGTTTTCTTGGCTCTAGGCTTGGGATTTCATGGTATAGATGACAAGCAGAGTAGCAAATGTTGTTCAAGTCATCTTTAAAGAATGCAGTTCTCATTGGTAATGAGATGGTCCAGACATTTTATATTATGAAAGTTACCCCAGCAATGCTTAGTTTTGAAAGCATCCTGATGCTGGCTTCATAGCTGTGGTTTGGGTCGAAACTTTGCATTCCAGTGTTTTCCCTTTTGCATGAGAACTAAGGGCGTTTCCCATCTTCCCACTAATCTTCTTTTCTTTAAAAGAGAATATGAAACCAATTCAATACTTTCTAGAATGCAGTCAGGTAGCAGTGTGTATCTACAGAAGTGATTAATCAGGGTGCTTGAGTAAAACTTACTTTGCGGACAGTTTGTGACTCCAGAATTTCTCCAGATCCTGGGAAGTGGCTGGTGGTCAATCAAAGATTTTGTGTGCGAGACAGCATGTTCTTTTCTTTACCTCTCTTCGGCTCAGAGGCATCTGTGCTACTGAAATAGGACCTCAGAAAAAGACATGACCTAAGATGAAGGGGTATGTACCTCTTCTCTTTTCCAATTAGGTATTCTATAAGGAGAAAAGACAGAGCTCAAAGGAGTGTACCGCACATGTCTCCTCTGCCCTCTGCCGCCCAATGATTTCATCTCAGCTCTCTTTAAAATTGGACATCTGTTCCCTTGAAACCTGAGTCCTGATATTTCTACCTTCTCCCATCAGGCAGTGCTGCTCAGAAAGACTGTTTGTTTTCATCTGAATATATGAAACCTGCACATCAGCTGTACACAGGGGCCACCTATTAAATTAATATTCAACAGTGCTTTGGACTAATACCCATTTTTACATACTATAGGCTGGTGAATTCACTCAGAGATTGAGTAGTTAATCACATGAGTTATAAGGCGCACAGCATCCTGTCCTTTGGGTAGCTTTATGGTTATGTATTTGTGACTATTTGATTGACATCTGTGTGCCCCGTTACACTGTTTGCTCCATAAGTTGGGGATGCTTTGTTTTTTCATCATGGTATCCTTAGCATTTAATGTAGTATTCTAATTGGTACTCAATAAGTATTTGCTGATGAATGAAAGCATGTATAAAGATTTACTTTTCTTTTTGAGAACAGATGACTAACTTATACAAAGAAGTTATTTCCTAGGTTTTTTTTTTTTTTTTTTTTTTTTTGAGACAAAGTATATCACTCTGTCACCCAGGCTGGAGTACAGTGGCACAATCCTGGCTCATTGCAGCCTCTAACTCCTGAGCTCAAGCGATCCTCCTGCCTCAGCCTCCTAAGTAGCTGGGATTACAGGTGTGAGCCATTGTGCCCAGCCCTAGGTTTTGTTTTGAGGATATAAATCCACTTTTCAAAAATCTTGTGGATGACTGGAGATATAGCCAAACAAAAAGAAATTGCTTTTAAGCAGGGCATTTGTAAAAAGTGGGTACATAACTTTCTTAGCTAATTCATATGTGTTGTAGTTAAGCAGAAATGAAAAGTTGAGGTGGAAAACACAGAGGTTATACACACAGATTTCCATTTGGTTTGGAGTTTCCCAGCATAATTGATAGAAACTCCCTTTCACGGGTCAATTAAAACTTGAGCCATCTTGATCTGGCCAGAGCAAATATGCTACCAGGAATTTTTCATCCTGTGTTGGCTTTCGTTAAGCAAAATGACAGAATTGGATTTATGCATCTCTAACATCCAGATTCAAGAAGCCTTAGAATTAGAAAAAACAAAGTACCAGAGACTTTGTTTAGGGGTCATTTGGTTAAATCTCCTCGCTTTACAGAGGAGGAAACATAAGCCTGAGGATTAAGTGACTTGGATCAGCATACTTTATTTATCCATAATCTGAGGCGTTGAGAAAAATGTAATCACCATGTCTTATTAATAAAAATCTCCAGCTCTCCACCTGAATACATAAATGTTATCTCTTAAATTAAAAAAAATAAATTTTAAAGAGAAAAATATTTCTAAACTTAAATTGTAATACCCGATTTTAAAGGTAAAAATTAAATACTGCTTTCAGTTGGAAATGTAATTTTAATTTGTTTGGATTAAACAATTCAAATATCACCTTGGTAACATGCTCTCTTGCTTCCACCTGCTGATAAGGATCAGAGGCTATGGGCTACCTAACCACATCTACCGAAACACTTCAGTTTTTTTTTTTTTTTTTTTGAGATGGAGTCTCGCTCTGGCCCGGGCTGGAGTGCAGTGGCCGGATCTCAGCTCACTGCAAGCTCCGCCTCCCGGGTTTCCGCCATTCTCCTGCCTCAGCCTCCCAAGTAGCTGGGACTACAGGCGCCCGCCACCTCGCCCGGCTAGCTTTTTGTATTTTTTTAGTAGAGACGGGGTTTCACCGTGTTAGCCAGGATGGTCTCGATCTCCTGACCTCGTGATCCGCCCGTCTCGGCCTCCCAAAGTGCTGGGATTACAAGCTTGAGCCACCGCGCCCAGCCAACACTTCAGTTTTAAAAGTAAAGAAAAAGGATATCACTTCAGTTTGAGTATGGTGAATAAAATCCATCTGGGCACACCGAGCTTGTTAATTTCAGTAGACCCAGGGCTGGATTAAAATATAGTCATGTACTGCTTTACAAATGCTCAGTCAATAATGGACCGCATATACAATTGTGGTTGTAAAACTGCACTTTTACTGTACCATTTCTGTGTTTAGATATGTTTAGATATACAAATATTTACCATTGTGTTACAGTTGCCTACAGTATTCAGTACAGTAATATTCTGTACAGGTTTATAGCCAAGGAGCAATAGGCTATGCCATATATCCTAAGTGTGTAGTAGGCTATACCATCTAGGTTTGTGTAAGCGTGTCCGGAGTTTGTTCCTGGTAGTAGGTTTGTGGTCCCGCTGACTTCAAGAATGAAGCCGCGGACCTTCATGGTGAGTGTTACAGCTCTTAAAGGTGGCACAGACCCAAAGAGTAAGCAGCAGCAAGATTTATTGTGAAGAGCAAAAGAACAAAGCTTCCACAGCATGGAAGGGAACCTTAGTGGGTTGCCGCTGCTGGCTTGGGTGGCCAGCTTTTATTCCCTTATTTGTCCCACCATGTTCCATTTCTGTTGTATCAGAGTGCCCTTTTTTCACCCCTCCCCGTGATTGGCTACTTTTAGACTCCTCCTGATTGGTATGTTTTACAGAGCACTGATTGGTGCATTTTACAATCCTCTTGCTACAGAGCACTGATTGGTGCATTTTTACAGAGCACTGATTGGTGCATTTTATAATCCTCTTGTTACAGAGCATTGATTGGTGCGTTTTTACAGAGCACTGACTGATGCATTTTATAATCCTCTTGTTAGCTACAGAGCACTGACTGGTGTGTTTTTACAGAGCGCTGATTGGTACATTTTACAATTCACTTGCTAGCTACAGAGTACTGATTGGTGTGTTTTACAATCCTCTTGTAAGACGGGAAAGTTCTCCAAGTCCCCACTTGACCCAGGAAGTCCAGCTGGCTTCACCTCTCACAAGTACACTCTAGGGTGGAGTCCCCAACCCCTGGGCTGCCGACTGAGACCAGTCCGTGGCCTGTCTGGAACCGGGCTGCCCAGCAGGAGGTGAGTGATGGGCTACTCAGTATTACCGCCTGAGTTCTGCCTCCTTCAGATCAGCTTCAGGCATTAGATTGTCATAGCAGCCTGAGCCCTGTGGTGAACTGCGCATGGGAGAGATCTAGGTTGTGCGTTCCTTTTGAGAATCTAATGCCTAAAGATCTGAGGTGGGGCGGTTTCATCCCCAAACCAACCCTGTCTGTGGAAAAATGGTCTTCCACAAACTAGTCCCTGGTGCCACAAAGGTTGGTGACTGCTGCTCTAGGATGTTCACACAAGGACAAAATCACCTACTGGCATGTTTCTCAGAATGTTTCCTCATCGTGAAGTGGCACATAACTGCAGAAGCAGAAGTGATGGGGAATCCAGAATGCTTCCCAGCTGGGGAGGATGTGGCTTCTGCTGACTGCTGATTCTGCAAACAGGAATGTGACTCTGTGGCTTTTCCCCCAGCTTTGTAAATGAGTTTTCTCTTTAGGAATGGATTTTCTTCATGCTAGAATTGTCATTCTCTTTTTTTATTTCTTTCTGTTCACTTTGGTTTTATTGTGATTTTACCTTCTTCATATGTCCGAGAGCTTTGCTGGTCAGCAGCTTCTCCTGGAATGCCTAGCAGCAGTAATAGAACTTCTGATTAATTTCAGATTTTTAAATGATAGTTGCCTCTTCCTCCCAACTTATGTAGGTAAAGGAAGTCCGAGTTTCAGAAGACCTATTAAGTGCTAGGCACTCTCATCCGTACCTCCTTATCTCCTCCCAACAACCCTGCCAAGGAGATATGTATGAGAGAGCCTAGCACCTCTTCCTGTTTTCACTGAGGGCAGAACAGAGACTAAAGCAAGTAGAAAGCAAAGCTGGGATTCAAACGCATGTCTGTCTGACTCTAAGCCTTTTGCTGCCCTTCTCTTTTGAAGCAAGATTTGGAATTGTGGAACGTATTTTACAGCAGTGCTCAGAATGTAGGTGGTGGCACACATTCTTACATAATTTGTTTTATAATTATCTCAATAATGAAGTCAGCTGGGAATTTTCTGAAAAGCTACCAATTATACACTTCAAGTATACATTCATAAGAAAGTGACCTTTTGGGCATAGATAACATTTATCCAGAAGGGTTCTGCAAGCTGAGCTTTTGTTTCACTGATAGATTTGGGGAACTTTAGCCTTCCTAAAAGGTATCCCCTTAATTTCCCTAGCCAAAAACTACTACTTCTCCATGCCTTCCCATAGTTGAGGCCATGGTATTGATGACTTTTATCCTTCATAGTCCTACATTTACATCTGTCCTAGCTCTACTATTACATTGTAAAACCTCTTAAGGGTCGGAACTGCAGTGTTGATCAATGAATAATAAAAATAACATATTTTAGCTTTCTTAGTGCTTTGAGCAGTGAGTATTTTTGAATAAACAAATAAATAATTGTATCTAAGAGGATATGTTCTGAAAAGAGAAAAGTGAAATTGTCAAGTGAAAAACAAGTTTATTTTATACCATAAAGGTTGGTCATAATCCATTTCAAGATGCAGTGGGCTGTAGAAATTATCTAGTTACAAAGCATCACTAGGCAGATTAGCAAATGGAGGGCTAAATCAGTTCAGGTCTTATACTTACTTAGTGGTTCTGTGTTGGCACTATCTTTTCAGAAATGGTTAAAACTAAGCATTATATTATAGGTTTCATATGCCATCACTACAAAAATCAAAGTTTGGTCTTGGCGTTGCCAGGATCAGTGAAAATATACTTGGAGCTACTTTGCCAGTTTTAATTCTCAATTTCCATCTCTTATGGTTGCCAAAGAATCATGGTTTTCAGAGAGTATTTTTTTCCTTCTATTTTAATATATTGGATTTTTATAACAGCTGAAATCATTGTACTGTCTGGGGCTACCTGGGAACTTAATAAATCATCATGAGACAACAATGACAATGTTCGACAGCTCTGGAACCTGACTTCCTGGGTTCCAATTTCAGCACCTTGATTTTACTAGTTGGGAAACCTTGGGCAAGTTACTAAATGGTGCCTCTGTTTTCTCATCTGTAAATTGAGTTCTGATAATAATGTAACTAATTTATAGAATTGTTAAGAGAGAGAAGTTAGAGAAGTTAGGGCTTTTCTGGAGCATTGGAAATGGTCAATAAATGTTAGCTGTTATTATCATGATGGAATTCCAAATAGCTTGAGCCGCTTTTCAATCAGTATTTTCCTTTTAGTGGTCAGAAGAATGTTTAGTGAAATTTTCCCCAAGATTTCATAATAAAGACAATGATGGAGGTAGAATTTTATTGGGATCTGGAAGATTTGGATATGTAAACACTGGCTGTAAGGCCCTTTCACGTAGAGGAAATAATGTGACTAAGTTCTGATGGGAAGAAACCTGGGTTTGTCCCAAGAACAGGGGTCATTTAATTTAACTGCAGTATAAGGTGCTCCCTGGGGAGAAGTGAGAGATTCAGTAGGAATGGAGATTTGGGGTTAGCCCATGGGGCCCTGAAATGACAGGCCAAGGAGTTTGGATTGGGGACCTTGAGTACCGAGATCCCCAGCAAGGTGGAAGGGAGGAAGTATTAGAGAGGGTGACATCAAGTTAGGGAGGCCAGTTGGGAGGCTGTTGAATTAGTAGGAATAGAAATGTGGAGGATGTAGTATTGATAAGACTTCAGAGTTGATGGTGGGAGGGGAGGTGGTCTCAAGCATGGCTAAGTACTGTTAACAGCAATAGGGAACTCTGGAGAACGGGCGAGTTTGGGATAGAGGAATATGATTTCAGTGTCATAAACATCAAGTTTGAAGTACAGATGGGACAACCAAGAGAAGTGTTCCTCTGATAGAAATTCAGAGCTGGACACCAAGCAGAGTTCAATATTAGAGATAAATTCAGAGTCATTTCCCGATGCGTTAGTGTTAACGACGTGGAATATATGCAGTTCCCTGAAACTGGGCCTGGAGACTCAAAAAAGACACCACAATCCTTGGCTTGTGGCAGCTAAGGGAAGAGCTATAAAATGCTGGACTGGAGGGATCCGGTTCAGCTGCTGTGCTGGAGGCACTGGGTCAGGTGCTCAGAGCTGCCCTGTGCAAGTCCTCCAGTGCCGTTCTCTCCAGTTTTTAAGCCTGTTCATAAACCAGAGGAGGAACCTCTTTTTCCCTTTCCCTCATCACATACTGATGGGCATTGACTCTCAGGTTTCCTTTAATACTGGGCAGAGAATTAGGCTCAAATTATGAAATGTAAAAACTATTATAAAATTTACATATTCTATATTACAGTGTTAGAAGACAGACTCTAAAGATACAACTTTAAATTTCAAAAATGTCAAGACCAAACTGTTTTATAACCCTTCATTTTGTATGTGGTTTTCAATGGGTATAAAAATACTTAGTGGGTGTGTGGGTGGCTTCTCGTGTTTTGGAAACGGTGAGAATATGAGATGCTGAGCTTTGGGTTCTAGGATGAGAGCTATAATTACTAACTCTGATTCTTTCCCAGGATTGGTTCATAGGTGGATATCTGGTATCTAAAAACCCAGCAATCCAGAATCCAGAGCAATAAACCATTCTCCCCTCCTCCTGAAATTAAAAGAATTATGTGGCGGTGGAGAGAGGGAATGTGGGATGATGGTTCTGCCCTGCGCTGTCTCTCTCATACCGTTCACGAATGGTTGAAGTCAGTGATGCAGCAGAAATGAAGGCTGGTGCCATGGCTTCTCCTAGCCTGATACACAAAAGCTACCGCACAGCTCGGTAGAAAGCATTCTAAAAATAACCCAGGACTCATTTCAAACCCTCCTCCCCCAAGTCTTGGCGGATGTGGTAAACACCCTAAAAATACCTGCTGTCTGAACCTTTGAGGTATCTAAAGAGGAAGGGGCAGGTACAAGGATTGGGGTTGGAAGAAGTACAACATTGTTGGAAGGCTTGCCCAGCTACAAGGACTGCTGCCCACTGGGGCCTGCCTTCGAAGCTGTTTGGTGAGCTGCCTACCATACCATCCTGTTCAAGGATAAGTGCCTACTCTTGAGTCTCGTATTCACTGTTGGCAGGTTTCAAGGAAACTATTCATAGACTAGACATCTGTTGTCTGTCCCATTGACCTCAAATCTGCAGCTGCTACCATGGTATTCAGGCAGCGTGGTGGCTTTTAGTCTTATTTCACAGAATCAGAATTTCAGCTGATATGGACTTTAGACATTGTATTATTAATAAAACCATTGAAGTCCTTTAGAATCACTGCATTTCTGGAGTCACATTTCTGTGCCTATATGGTGACCACAAACATTTGAAATGGGGTCTTAGTCCTTGCTTATTAAAAGAAATCACCCTCACCCTCACGATTATGTAACATAAAAATAGGATGATGAAAACCAGGTACTTTGAAAACATTGACTAAGTGATCCTGTGCATGTGCAAAGCTTTCTTCTTTTTTTTTTCTTTTTTTTTAAATAAAATGAAACTTTGAAGCTGGGAGTGGTGGCACATGCCTGTAGTCATAGTACTTGGGAGGCCGAAGCTGGAGGATCACTTGAGCCCAGGAGTTTGAGGCTGCAGTGAGCTATCATCACGCCACTGCACTCCAGCCTGAGTGACAGTGCAACCCTGTCTCTAAAAAAATAAAAATGGCTGAGTGCGGTGGCTCACGCCTGTAATCTCAGCACTTTGGGAGGCCGAGGTGGGTGGATCACCAGGTCAGGAGTTTGATACCAGCCTGGCCAACATGATGAAACTCCGTCTCTACTAAAAATACAAAAATTAGTTGGGCATGGTGGTACGTGCCTATAATCCCAGCTACTCGGGAGGCTGAGACACTAGAATTGCTTGAACCTAGGAGGCAGAGGTTGCAGTGAACTGAGATCGTGCCACTACACTCCAGCCTGGCGACAGAGTGAGACTCCATCTCAAAATAAATAAATACAAAATAAAAACAAATAAATAATAAAAATAAAACTGGAGCTTTGAGGATCATTTTCTCAGCTGGACTCCAGTATTTTGAATATAAAGTTCATTGACAACACAGCCAGAATACCAGGAGTCGTGTCTCCAAGGAGAAGACTTTCAGTATCTAATTTCTGAAATTGCAAACCATAACCATGATATTATAACTGAGGGACTGTAGCTGATCTCTGCATCTTGCGAAAAAAGGGTTTCACAGATTATCTCCAGCACCCACAGGACACATTCAAAGTTGTGGGGTCAGCCAGTACCATTTGATATAACAGCATAAATCACCCAACAATTTTATTTTAGCTTCCAGCCATATCCTGTGTGATTTTTAAATGTATGATAACTACCTTACCCCAGTCTCCATTGGTAAACTCTGCAAAAGTCCAGCAGTTACAGAGTCTCTGCTAACTCAAGAAACCTGTGAAACTAATGGAGGAGAGGAAACCAGCTCATATGCTGAGAAATTTTAAATATGTTGCATTTATGGTGGGTAGAGCATTGTTATCATTGTAAGGAGTATGTATCCTCCACTGTGAGCTTTTCAAGTTCTTTGGTATCTGGAAGAGTGTTAAATATTTTTTCACTGTGAGTTGACAGTAAATTGAAAGCTTTTCTTGAATAATGAAAGTGATCAAAATGGCTGGAGGCTTTTGTGTTGTTTTTAGTCACTTAATGCATATCTGAAATAGTCACCTCTAGAAGCTCAAATTTCCCTGGACCAGTACACTTGTAACAAGGAGTGAGGATACCCAGGGAGATGGTCTGCTTTGGGAAACTGTGATTTTGTGGAAAGAGCATGGCTTTGGAGTTGTTAGTGCCCTCAGCTGTGTAGAAGCCAAGGCGGCTGTGGGGGTCTATTTCCATGTATGTCAAGGGAAGAAGAGGAGAGAATGTAATGTTTGTGATATGTGATATCCAGGTGGCGTGGTTCATGGACATTCAAATCTTTCTCCCCTGAAATTCCAGAATGAAGAGCTTCGAAACTTGTCTCTGTCTGGCCATGTGGGATTTGACAGCCTCCCTGACCAGCTGGTCAACAAGTCTACTTCTCAAGGATTTTGTTTCAACATCCTTTGTGTTGGTAAGTTATTCATCACCCACGCAGCAAGAAGTTTGATCCTTAGATATTGACAGGTGACTGTCGGAGAGACATGCTTCAGTGAAATAAGAATGACATGTTTATTCTCTTTTTTTCATTAGTAAAGCAAGGCAAAATATCTGCCTTATACATGTCACAAGTTATAAAGATTGAGAGCCGTATGTAGGTAAATGCATTGTATGTTTTGTCATGTTACTCAGATTACTATTGGTATTTCTGTCACACAGTCAAGCAACTGATCATTACAATATCGTTAAGATCCCTTAAACATTTTACTTTGGACTAGGCCTCTGCCTTTGTATTTTTCTTCACCCCTCTAGCCATATCTTTTTTTTTTTTTTTTGGAGGAGTCTTGCCCTGTTGCCCAGGCTGGAGTGCTGTGGGGCGATCTCGGCTCACTGCAGCGTCTGCCTCCCAGGTTCAAGCAATTCTCCTGCCTCAACCTCCTGAGTAGCTGGGATTACAGGTGCCCACCACCACGCCCGGCTAATTTTTTGTATGCCATATCCTTTTTGGACTAAGAAGAGGAAGGTGGAAAAGAAGGGGGATAAAGAAAATCAAAATATAAATTTCCTGTTAGTTTGAAGGAGAAATGTGCATGGAACAGATAATGGCTGTTCCTCTCTCCCCCATCACGCCTGATGAATGGCAGGTGAAACAGCAGTGAAGTGGTTTGGGCCATATTGTTCTGTTGGCATTGTCCTCTGGGCATTTCCCTCTGAGACATCACTTGGAGACAGACCAGAAAATTCTGTATGTAGCCAAGTGGACTGCCTTTTCCCTAAGCTTGGCAGAATGTGTCAGACTTACTTTTCTTGTCCAAGTAAAGCGAAGAGAATTTAGGAAAGGTGTGTGTTCAATGTGAGAACCACCATTTGCTTATTTGTCATTTATGGAAGTTGGGGGAAGTGCAGATATTTTTCTTTTTTAAAAACTTCTTGAACCTCTTGATGACTTGACTGCATGTAGCCTCTGCACTGGGCATTCATTAGTAGAAAGTCACAATTGGCGGGCACGCTAGACCAACTTGCTCCCTGGCATTTTATCTTAAGCACTGGATAAGAGAAGGACTGGAGAGAAACAGGCCACAGCAGCCAACTCTCGTCTCATGCTTTCCCCTTTTCCCTACATGAAGCCTTTTAAAATTCAGCAGGAGACCTCCCGAATGGCAGCTAGTTCTACAGAGTGGCATGAATGGGTTGTCCTTTTTCTCATGATAAATGCTCATTGCAGAGCAGGGCAATTCTTCATTAGTATAGCAATTTGTTGGCAATTTGTTGGTTTTCTATTGAAAAGTATGCTAAATTGTAATCCCAGGCCAATTACTCTTCTGGCTTCTCTTCAGTGCCTCCCCAGCCCTGTCTCCAAAATCAGTTCTAAGAACATGTCTGAGAGTTCTGTCCTGGCTCTTGCAGGGGATGGTAGGGGAAAGCCTTCCGGTGGGATCCTGGTTTAACTGGGTATGTGGTGTGCAGTGGGGTGTGCTGGCTCAGGGGGTGACTCCTTGTGTTAAATAAGACAATTCGGATGCTGAATTCCTCAGAGGCCAAATTGATGTTGCCCTGTTAGATGTGTAAAGCAGCCCTATTCGGAGTCTCCTGGGTGGGTTACAATACCTGTGATTCTTAGATTTTTGTCAGGTTCTGTTCTTAAACATGTTTAAAATTAGTTTTTCAAACTAATGAACATAATACATATTTTTTGTTTAAAGTGTTACAAAATACTTCCCTTTCATCTCCCACTCCCATTTCCATTTCACAGAGATAACACTGTGGGATCTTTCTAGAAACTTTTGACGTCTTTCTGTATTAGGAAATTGCTTTTGGTGGCTTACAGTTCTGTAGGTAGGAGTCCAGTATGGGTCTGCAGGGCTGCATTCCTTCCTGGAACCTTTAGGGAGAGTGCATGCCTTCTCCAGCTTCTGGAAGCTACCTGCATTCCTTGGCTCTTGGCTCCTTCCATCCATTTTCAAAGCCAGTCGCATCGCATCGCTCTCCTAGTATTTTTGTGTCAAAAAATTTTCCACAGAGAATTGCAGAAATACAGCTTAAATCCAGTTAAGACTCTCCCCCACCCTCCAACACACACTGAAAAGGTAATATGGTGAGTTGGGTAATTAAGAGCAGCTGGCTCCAGGAGTTCAACGAGCCCTGTCAGGCCTCTTTCTCTGGTTCTTTATCCTGCTTGCTTCTGCTTGCTTCACATTCAGGCATTTTCCTCACAACAGCAGCCTGGCTCCGTCAGCATCACCAGCCAAGCAACCTCAGGGGAAGGAACAAGGCATTCCTGACACGTCTCACCGAACAGTCAGGATTTCACTGATTGGCCAGGACTCAGTCACACGCTCAGCCTCGGGGGAAGATGGGGTCAGTTCACTCCAAAACATACGAGGGTCCCCATAGGCAAGAAGACAGGATCAGAAAGGAGATAGAGCCTGGGAGAGGGACATACTGGACAGATAAAAACAGCTTTCTCACAGTTATGGTGCTTTCTTGTTTTGCTTTTACACAAATGAGATCATGCTGTTCATCTCGTGCATTTTCCTTTTTTCAGTCCACAAGAAGTCCTGGATGTCCTTCATTATCAGCATATCTAACTCTCCAGGTTGTTTTCCATAACCCTTTGGAGCCCTTTGTTTGGGGCCAGCATGAGCTCTTTGGGAGATAGGAGTGTCAGCATTAAATATCATCCTCAGAAAGTTGAATATCAAATCCCTTTGCCATAGATATTTTATGGCATAATATCTTTATAAGAAAAAACTTACTGTCAATCAATAGTCCATCTATTTTTAAAGTAAGAGTCTATAAAAAGTAGATCAAAATATTTGGACAGCCACATAGAGGAGTAGGTGTTATATTTAACTTAAGAGCATCCATGGTAATTTTTCCTCCTTATTTACTCCCTCTTACTGCCCATTTGTTTATTTTGCACAGTATTCACATGTGATACTTATAGCGTGAATTTACTTACTTGTGATAAATACGGGAGGGAATTAAGGATAAAAAATAAAGTTATGATCCCAGTAAGGAAAATTTTTACCAAAAAGGTCTCAGAATTGTAATTTTGTTTTGTGGCATGAGGCTGTAGGTTGAAAGAATGCACAGGAAATAAACCAGAGCAGAAAATGGTCCTGGCATGAACTAAGTCTAGTTTCAGAGATACTGAATTAAACTTCTGCTGCTAGAACCCATCTCTGTTGGTCCTGGGAAGGCACGTAATAGAGGAAGAATAGTTTTCATTTCACTGGGAAGAGAATTCTGATGTTAAATGAGATAACAGAGAACACCCAGGAGTTCATCATTCCCCCACTAGTCTGTTTTGCCACAACACACCTAAATCACTCCTGAAGCTACATTTTAGTTTAAATAAAGCCTTTCATGTTTCACCCATGCTGTAATTCTCCAGAGAATCTAAATTAGATCTAAATTAGCATTTAGCCTTTTTCTATAATTTTAAATTTGTATGTCTTTCTCATCCATTTTCCAAAATGATACTAACTCTAGGAAAAAAACCTTATCAACATTGATCCAGCTGTCTGTCTGTTTCTTGTGAACATGCAAAGGTGAATAAGATACTGTAACATCTCTGCTTTTGAAGAAGAGCCAATTTGATAGTAGAGTCAAAGTAAATTAGTAATACATTTTGAAGCAGAAAATTTTTCCACAATTCAACCTTAATTGTTTTGAGGGGATGAGAGAACAGGAATTGAAAACAGGTAAGTGAAGTGTGAGGCCATCTTAGCCAAGGTATAGTGTCAACATAAATTGTGGAAATTTACAATCAGATCTTAAACATTTTTATCCCATCTTGTTTTTCCAGGAAAGGATGTAAATGGCTTATAGGGTAAAATGAATAAAGACAAAATTAACCCTAGAAAATAAAGATGAAGCCAGGGATAGAATCAGAACTCAAAGTGTGCCATCAGGCCTGCCTATAGCAATTAGTTGATGAAGTATTACATTTTTCTCTCAGCTTAGTGGTCAGAGCATGGAGAAAACTATTAATTCACTCATTCATTTAGCAGATATTTAATGAACATGTGTTATATGCTAAACACAAGCAAAAAGTTTAACATACGACAGATTTATAGTATCTATAAAGTAAAAACAAAATGATTGCTCCAGATGAAACACAGCTTTACCTGGAAAAATTTCTCGATGGATTTTCAGAAAAGAGATTTGGTGTATGTAGTGGTCTGGGTTCCTGGGCATCCTCTAAGTCAGTGCAATTGTTTAATGAAATGCCAGGTGCCACAGGCTGGCTCATCTTATGCCAGAGTATGTTTCATCAAAGGTGATTCTATGAGGAACAAGAACAACGCAACTTAGGTATGTAGCTTTCTGACTCTCTGATTCCATCCAAGAGTAAAATCTAGAATATTTAGGGAAGGCAGGCAGATCCCTATGCATAGTTACTTACCCAAGTAGCCAGTCTTGGCAATTAGAGTAAACGATGCTGAATCACAGATCAACAATTTGTTCAATCTACAGTTATCTTCTAATTAATAATACAATCCCTGTTTTTCCCTTGCCTTGTTCATCTTAGAGCTCGTGGGTTAAATAAGCCTGAGAATAGAATGGAAAAGGTAGGACCGCTTTCCCCTGTGATGTGGGCATCATGTTCACTAGCATTGGCAGGAACAGGAAAAACAAGCCCCAGATAGCACTTCAATAGGGTCTCTTATTACTGTAACAATAGAGTGGTTAGGCAGATGAATTTATGATAGAATAAACAACAGACTCTGAAAAAATATACCACAGTGGCATATCTCTGTATAAATCACCACCATGATCATTTTTGTTTTCTATTAACTTTTTTTTTTTAAGATGGGGTCTCTCACTCTATCGCCCAGGCTGGAATGCAGTGGTGCTATCTCTGCTGACTGCAACCTCCGCCTCCCAGGTTCAAGGGATTCTCCTGCCTCAGCCTTCCGAGTAGCTGGGATTACAGGCGCCCACCAGCACACCTGGCTAATTTTTGTATTTTTAGTAGAGACAGGGTTTCACCATGTAGGCCAGGATGGTCTCGAACTCCTGACCTCAGGTGATCCACCTGCCTCAACCTCCCAAAGTGTTGAGATTACAGGCGTGAGCCACCGTGCCCGGCCTGCAATTAACTTTTAATAAATGTCTCCTTTGTGCCAGGCACTCTGCTAGGGAGTTTTGAAATACTTTAAAGTTAGTGTTAGTCATTGATTTTTCTGAAAATATTGTTATGGTTGTTTGGTTTGACTTGGAACCTGTGCCTAGTAGGCTTTTAGTTATTCAGTTAGAAAGAAATTTTTGTCTTATGGGTCCTCAAAAGTATAGGTGAGATTCCGCTTACAAAGATTAGAGAGAAGCCTCAAAAACGAATCCCAGTGCTTCAGGAGGCCAAGGCAGGAGAAATGCCTGAGTCCAGGAGTCTGAGACTAGCATGGGGAACACAGTGAGACCCTGTCTGTTACAGAAAAAAAGCTAATGCATTGAAAAACTTCCCTAGTTCTTCTGGAGTTCCTTTTATTCCAAAAGCTGTCATTTCCTGCTGAACTGCTTTTGGTGAATCACACTGCTGCTGGAGTTGCCATGTCTAATTACAGCTCTTAAAAGCACAGAGCATAGAAATGGAAAGCAAAGCACACCAAAGTTTAGAGGAACAGTGGTTTTTTTCAACCCATTGATTAACCCTGTGCTATAAGTAGGGCCTGGTATGCTAATTGTTTGTAATTTCCACCTTAATGTAAATGATAATTAAAATTACCGTGCCTTTAAAAAAAAAGTATGGTGTTCCTGATTCACATGGGTGCTTAAGTAATTTTCAATCTAGTAAAATAAGATAATTTCAGTCTTGTCCAGGTAACCTAGAATCCTTGCCATGTAATTGAAGTCTTTATTGCTATTCTTAGGGAAGAAGATGAAAGTTAAGTAGGCCACTTTCTACTGACAGAGTCTTTCCCATAAAGGAGAAACTTTTATATGGCAGATCTGCTTTTGTGCCTTTTTTGTCCTAAAAATAGGTAAATCCTGAAAAGAAGTTGGCTCTGCTTGAGAATGTTACACTTGTAGCATGTACTTAAAATGACTCAAGTACCTTCAGTATCAACTACTAGTGAGAACCCTGTTTTATTTCTGTATCCACTACACAGTAACTTTGTTTGCTCAAAGTTAATTTGTTAAGCCATGGATGGTGAGTATTAACTTGTTAAACTCTTTCAGGTTAGGGATCAGAGACTGGTTTTATATTGCTTTTATGGAGGGTTTTTTTTTGTAAGACTATTCAGGAAAGTAAGGAAGACAGGAAACCGTCTCAACCACTGCACAACCAGACCCCATAGAGATCTGGAATGACATTTAGGATATTACAGAAGTGCAAACAGGTGTCAGTGTCTGTTTTCATTCAGTACTTCATCCCTGCACCTAGGCTTGTCACACAGTGAGCACCCAGGCATTAATTTCATGATGGATTTCCAATACTCTACGCCATCTATCTGCTCTTTCCTGTATTCCCAGCCCACATTCTGTCTGCAGCATGGCTTCTGTTTACTTACAGCCTTTGCTGCCTCATGGCTTCTGCTTACTTACCTCTCTTTGTATATTGTTTCTTTTTCATGCCTTCACACTGTGTGGAGATTGCATGTATCTCATTCAAACACCCAAAGAGAAAAATTGTGATTAGATAGGCCACTCTCCAATGTGGAGCCCCAGCTCATAGTGAAATGATTGTGCTTTCGTGGTTGCCTTTAGGTCAGGACCTATCCATGGTCTAGTTGTCTGTGGCCAACTAGCAGGGTCATGGGTGTAAAGGATGGTCTTGCTTATAAGGGGAAAGCAGTTATGACAAACACTTAGAATGTTGTTCCCATAATAATAAATTAGAGTCTGACTGGTATTATTCAGTCATGTTCTAGACCAGATTCTAAGATGTGGGAGACCACCCTATCAGGCTAGTTTCTTGAATTCTCAGAACTTGGCACAGAACTTGTACATAGTAGGCACTGGAAAAATACTGGCTGAATGAAGCCTGACTAAAGAGGAAATTCTATGATCTTAGATGTTCAGGGACACAACAGGAAAGGTTAAAGAGTAAGATGAATGTACTTGGCCAACTTTTACCCTATAAGTGAATCATCATGGTTAGAGGCAAGCCATATAAGGCTTTTCTAATCAGAGAAAGTTCAAATCCAGAAAGACTTCATCCTCCTTCACTTTTGTATTATGTTGGAAAGCAATGAGTATACAATACAGAATTTAAAACTAGTAAGTAGATTTTGTCATTATAGTGCGAGGGTTGCCCAGAGTTTTTCTTTTTTCCATAGAACACTACCATCCTTAAAGTCACTATAGCAATCCTTAGAAGAGAGGATGCTCCTAGGAACATATTGGGATTAGAAGTTGTTGAAAGGGCTGTTCTATATTGGCAAGTTTAAATCGAGCTGGAAATCTAATTGAGAAATTTTCCAGATTAAGAAAGAAAAAAGGTATCCCTAGGGCTAATGTTTCTGGATTTCTACCCCCTCCTCTTCATCATCATATGCTCAGCCATGAACATAAGGCTGTTTTTTCTCATTGCCAACTGTCTTTGACTCAACATAAGAATTAGAATTAAGAGAGGGTTTTGCTTGGTGTTATTTTGAGGGTTGGGCTGCAGTTCTTCACAGCTCCACATTTGGGTGTCGCTATGTGGTATAGTGGTTCCAGATACCTGCCACTCTGCTTTGCACATATGAGGCCTCGGTAAACACTTACTGAGTTGAATTATCAGTGTAAACGATAATTGTCAGTGTAAACGATAATTGTCAGTGTAAATAAGGTCATTTAACGTAATTTACTTTCATTGTCCCAAACTTCACTCTGAAGCTGGGAAAACTATCTAAGAAGCCACAAATGTTTGGCTTCTTGACTCCAGCTGGATAAAGAAAAATAACAATATGGAGGAATTAATATAACCATAACTGGAAAATGTTAGGCAGTCAGTTTTCTCTGTAATAGTAAAATCAGGCTGCTGTTCTGTCTTGGTTGAGTGCAGGTGTTGGAACCATACAGACTTGAGTTAGAACCCTGGTTCCACCACTTAGCAATGACTTTAGGCAAGTTATTCATAAGTCTTATCTAAGCCTACTGTTCCATCTTGAACATGGAGGAAACAATAGTACCTATTTCATGGGAGTAGAAGTAGGGTTTAAATGAGATAATGTAGCCAGGCGTGGTGGCTCATGCCTGTAATCCCAGCACTTTGGGAGGCCGAGGCAGGTGGACAATTTGAGGTCAGGAGTTCGAGACCAGCTTAGCCAACATGGCGAAACCCTGTCTCTATTAAAAATACAAAAATTAGCCAGGCATGGTGACATGGGCCTGTAATCCTAGCTTCTCAGGAGGCTGATCTGGGAGGATTGCTTGAATCCAGGAGATGGAGGTTGCAGTGAGTCAAGATCGTACCACTGCACTCCAGCCTGGGTGACAGAGCGAGAATCTGTCTCAAAAATAAATAAATACATACATATATACATACTGTACATAAAGGAGATAATGCACTAGAAGCTCTTGCCACCGGGGTTGGCACAAAGTGAGCACTCAGTGACGTTAGTTAATATTGTCATCAAGAGTGTTATTTTGAATAATGTAATTCTTTTCTATGACACGGTATCATATTGATGTTGAATTAACTGATCTTTTAGGTAATTCAGTGTAAATGGAATCACTTGTTTCAAGTAACAGAAATTCAATAGTATATAGTCTTTTATCCCTTAAGTAGTATAGTTTTATACTCTGACATTTAGGAGAGAAAGAGATAAAGTTCATGTTCTTGTAATATACAAACTGAGCATGGGCAAACTTGCAAGTACCGTTTTTCTATCCAGAGGTAAAGAAGAATCTCTTGATCTGTAAATTTGAAATCCTGTCTGCGAAATAGTTTCTGAAATTCATTGAGGCATTTTTAGAAAGGTATTCCATAGATTACACATAGAAAGAATTATCTCTTCACAGTGGCATTTCTGGTGACAGTTTTTCTTTTTTAAACTTTATAATCATGACTAATGAAAAAAATACTGATGAACTGAACTCATGTCTGAAAGACATTGACCCATTCTCTAATTTTTCTTTTGTGGTTACGTAGGTGAGACAGGCATTGGCAAATCCACGTTAATGGACACTTTGTTCAACACCAAATTTGAAAGTGACCCAGCTACTCACAATGAACCAGGTGTTCGGTTAAAAGCCAGAAGTTATGAGCTTCAGGAAAGCAATGTACGGCTGAAGTTAACCATCGTTGACACCGTGGGATTTGGAGACCAGATAAATAAAGATGACAGGTACATCTTGGGATTTTGGGGGGACATAAATGGATGAGGAGATAGCAGGATCCATCCCAGGTAAATTTAAAGGCCAAATGTTTTGGGGGTTTTTTAGTTGTGGGGCTTCGTCCTCTATTGCCTAAAAGGTGTGATATTCTTGTCCTCTGAGAATTTTTTTGAGAATGTTCTTCCTGAGGGAAGTTTTTAATTCTTAAAATTTCGTTAAGATTCAAAAATCTCAGGATTTTGTTCACATTCCTTCTCAAGAGCACCAATTCTGTTCATCAGTCTCAACCTCAGATATCTTATGACTGTTTTACATAGTACATTCATTCTCAAAAGGAGTTTGAGAAAGTTAAAATAAAACTGCCCCAGGCCCAAAGGTGATTGTAGAATGGGGCTTCCAAAAACATCTTTGAGCAGTTACAACATTATGGGCATAAGTGTCTACCTGCTTAATGTGACCAGCATGTAGACATGAACAGCAAATCAGTAAGTTAGGGTGTGTTTGCTTATGGCTCAGACACTTCAGTTGTATCAGGATTTTTTTCCATATTCTGTAAAACCTGTATATTATATGCATGTGTTTTGTAAAGAGGAACTCGCCTATTTTTATCTAGAAATGTGTATTGCCTAGATATATTTTAACTATTCCTGATAAAAGTATGAGCACCACAGTAATGACAGAGAAATATTTAATTCATTCTTTAGCTGAGCACCAAGCTCTTTATTTTATCTATAAAGCACTTTAAATACTCTTCAGTAGACATTGTCCCGTGATAACAGGAACAATTGTTAGATAGAGTGAGAAAGATTTTATTTTGCATCTGGCCAAAATGGGCTATCTGTACATTGTGTTGGGGCAGGGAACAAGTTCGGCTCTGACACTACAGCTGAGCAGTTGCTCTTAATATATGACCTCAATGACAAGGAGTGATGGAGAGGCCCCTGCCTGAAGGCTGTTTGTAATGCCCAGGGTAGTAAATGAAGAGAAAGCCCTGGTCATAAGGAAAGGGGCACAAGTGCATTGTGGGAGCTGGGAAGAGAGCCAGGGGGTTCCAATCATTGCATAGTCACAGAACATACCCAGAGCAAGGCCTGTTCTCCACCTCTCAGACCCGTATAGATTTTCTCCCTGGGGTTAGGAAAAATCTTATTCTTGCATTCCTTCATTGGAAGACAGTAACTGTACTTTTCCAGGATCCCTCCCCCTAGGAATGAGAACCATCCTCCACATAGCCTCTTGCTGAGATTCCCTGTGCTCTTCCAGCTCACTGGGATTGCCACAGTGCTGCCACTCGATTTTTGCCTCTCCCCTAAACTGGGACTTTCCCTCGGGCTGCTGATGCCTTTTCACTTCCCAACCAACACTCAGCAGCAAACAGCTAGGACAATGCATATCCTCGTATTTGCAGCTGGAGCCCTCCTTAAGAAATTATCTGACTCTGCCGGGCGCGGTGGCTCAAGCCTGTAATCCCAGCACTTTGGGAGGCCGAGACGGGTGGATCACGAGGTCAGCAGATCGAGACCATCCTGGCTAACACGGTGAAACCCCGTCTCTACTAAAAAATACAAAAAAACAGCCGGGCGAGATGGCGGGCGCCTATAGTCCCAGCTACTCGGGAGGCTGAGGCAGGAGAATGGCGTGAACCTGGGAGGCGGAGCTTGCAGTGAGCTGAGATCCTGCAACTGCACTCCAGCCTGGGCGACAGAGCGAGACTCCGTCTCAACAACAACAACAAAAAAAAAAAAAAAAAAAAAAAAAAGAAATTATCTGACTCATTTGGGTCAAATAATAGTTTCCAAGGAGATTTAGAAGAGAGGAAGTGTGATATTAACCTAACCTAGATACCAAATATTTTTTTCCTCTGAAGTTTCTTGACAGCTATTGCATAACCTCTTTAAATGGCACTTAAAACTCTGTTACCCTGTACCTCAGAAGGTATTGTTGACACTATTGACTGTAAAGCCAAATGACTTATTCACAAATCGTTATTCAGACAGGCTCTGCTTCCCTCAAGAAACTGGAAGTGGGATATTCATTTCTGCATCAATATGTAACCACACGGGAAGGGATGTGGTATTTCTCTATACCCATGTTGATTTTTACCTACTTTGGGGATTAGGCAAGCTTTTCTGCCATAGATGCAAGACTTCAAGAATATCCCAGTTTGTTTATGTAGGCTTTGGACATGTCAGCATTGCTGTATTATTATCTGCCTCAGACCAGGCTAGCTAGAAGGAGGCAGGAAGAGAGATCTGGTAAGATTTCCTGTTATGTTTAAAAGCACATTTCACTCTTTGTTATTTAAGGGCTTCCTTGTTTTGGCTGTTTGTACTCTTTAGTGGAGAAAGAAAGGGGTCTGGGGAAGAAGGGAAACCAAGTTTTGTTGTTTAATTGGAAATAGAATAATTAGTTTGCCCCACACGGGGGAGATGGGAGGTGAGCTGTCCATGGAGTGTCACTAGCTGTAATGATAGTCAGCCCTCAAAGGCAGAAATAATTGAAATCCCCGAGACGGAATTTCAACCTCACCAAATCTTTATCAGAGTTGTAAAACAGTAGTGAGATGGACTGTTTGGCCTTTAAATTTTAAGTTTTTAATCCACACTTTCTGGTGGAGGTAGTCAAGGGATAAGGAATTTGGCTAACAGACAGCAAGATAAGGGAAAAACGTGGTAAGTATTTGGTCATATATGAAGTGGAGAGTCAGTCCCTGAATGATGGCATTGGCCATTTTGCAAGAATGATCAGTGGGTAGATTGGATGGATGGAAAACATTGTTTAAGTATCTTTTTCCATCGGTTTTAGGGTTAGCCTCTGTCGTTTTAGTGTGTGTGTGTGTGTGTGTGTTTTATGGCTGGAGGTATATGGAAAAAAATGAGTGCTGTGTAACAAGGAATATCTCCATGCCTTAAAAGAAAATTATGTGAAAATGTAAGGGCTAGACTGGATTTGTCCTCCTGTGTTTCCTCTGATTGATATGGCCACAATCCAGGGAAGTTTTAATTGGCCAAAAAGAATATGAATAAGTGTTAGTAGGAATGGAGCTAGCAAAAGGCTAAGCTGGGATTAAGCTTCCTTTCTTTCTGACTTCAGATACAGAAGTGGAAAGGATTTGGAGGAAGAGGCAGATAATTCATCTAATCTACAGGATGATGATGAGGAGTACAAAACCACTTGGCTGGCTTGAGTCTCATCAAGAAGAAACTATTTTATTATCATAATTAAATCTTTGACATAGGGAATAGTGGTTTTGGTAAATTGTTTTCCAGGAATACATTTATTTTTGTTGGTTAGTAATAGTTTGGAAGGTAAAGTAGATGGGATTTCATATTTATTATGTGTGTGAGGTAAGAGAAGGAGGCTCCAGGTTGAATCCCAGGTTTCTGACTTGGCCAGTGGTGTGGGTGGTGGCCCACCATGCTAAGGAATACAGGGAAAATGTGGGTTTGAAGGCAGGATGAATAGTTCAGTTTTGGACATATTTAGTTGGGAAAGCAGTTGAAAATACAGAATAAGCAATTGTGGATGGGTCTGAAGCTCCGAGGAAAGATCTGGGTTGAAGGTAGAGATTTATGACTTGTCATCAGATAGATGGTGAGTGGAACTATCTATCGGATGATAATGATTTTCTAGAGGGAATGAGTGTGATTTTCTAGAGGGAACACATGGAGTGAAAGGAAAGGAGATTGAATGATTGGCCAGGACTCTATAATAAGAACAGGTAGATGGAAGTCTGAGATATTAGAGAACAAAAGATGTCTTGAATCCAGTGCGGAAAGCATTCCTCACTGCAAAATGAGCGATGTTATGCCTCTCATTATTTTTGGAGGATCAGAATCAAAACCAGAGGCAAGAAGGGAAATTAATAGAAAGCAGAACCGTATTTGGACTACTATTGAGAGGAGGAGTGCTAAGAGCTAAAAATCAGACACTGGGGATGCAGGGGAGCAATTGCTGTGAGCTGCTTCTCTTACCCTTAGGGATAATAGGCTGCTGGGGAAGATCCCTAATCCCCAAATCTGTCTCAGTGTCAGGAGACTGAAGGATCAGCCCCACACTGAAAGGGCAAAGGGCATGGGTGGACCTCACTGGAGATGGCCTGCTGCACTTCCCTCCTGGGCATGAACTCCATAGCAGGACAGATACCAGCAGAGAACTGGGTGAATGTAAAGTTCCTTTTTTTTTTTTAAGATTTTTCTAAAAAGTCAGGCTTGATTCTATAGTGTTGGTTATTTATTATATAATTATGAAATAGTTATATCTTTTATGTGACAACCCTTTACATGTATTGCATGTATTGGCTCATTTATTTGTCACAATAGCTCTCTGATAGAACTACTATTTTTGTCTGTGATTTACCTGTGAGGAAATTGAGACACAGAGAGGTTTAGTGACTTGCTTAAGGCTCTGCAGCTAGTAAGTTGTGCAGCTGTATTATGGTTTTAGGCAGTTTGGCTTGAATCCATGTTTCTAACCACCATCCTCTATAATTATCTCATTAAATATTATTATTATGCAATATATGTCTATATTTCAAGATTAGAAAATATAGAAGAATCTTATTGCTCATTGATTCTTTTTATTGGAATTTTGCCTGTCATGATTTGGAATTTTATTATTCCTGAGGTATATCCTACCTTTTTTTTTTTTTTTTTAAACCTTTGGAGATTTTGTCTACTCTAATTGAACCAATAGATTGTGATAAAATCACCAAAGAAAAATATCAAAAAGCCTTTTATGGACTGCTTTCAGTTTTGCTCATAAGTTTGTTTGTGGTTATTGTTTATTTTGGGGATGTTTGTTTTTCTTAGGATGTCTGCTAGTCACTTTTATTATAAAAGATTTGTGGTTCCCTTTCAGGCGTTTCAGTTTAACTTATGGGTATGGGATTTGGGTGTTGAAATGTTTTTATTTTTCTTAAAACTTACATTTTCGGAAAGGCAATAAGTTTGGGGAGAATTAACTCTTTGTATTCCTAGTAGAACAGTCTCTTTGTTGCTAAAACAAACTTCTTCTGCGTAGTCCCTTTGGAGACCAGAAAAAATTAGCGGGTTTCCCACAATGACCTAACATACTGCTTACTTCCTGGAAATGTGGTTTATGGAATGTGTATCCCCAATATGCTATTCGTCATTGTGTTTATGGTCAGTTAATAGGATCACACACAATTATCCAAAACAGATTTGAATGATTTGGTGAGAAGAGAGGGTTACAACGTTTACCTTTAAATCATGAAGATTTTGAGTTGAAAGGAATCTTGAAGATCATAAGAGTCTAGGCACCTTAGTTCCTAGATGGGTTGGATTGCGCACAGGGCTATGGGAGCACAGAGAGCCCCCACCTCTGGAGGAATAGGGCAGATGACCAGGGAATAGCTCGCAGTAGGTGGTGGTGTCGTATTCTGAAACCACACAACAGTTTCATTTTGTGCATCAATGGCAATCAGTAGGGAGAAGCTGTCACAATCACTTTTCTCAGATGGATTTTTGAGGCCCAGTTTTGGCCCAGCGGGAAAGAATGCCACAATCTCTTAGCAATATCTTCCATGGATGCACCTTGGGAGAGTGGCAGCCCGCTCCACATATGTACAGTCTCTGTTTTAGAGGATCAATGTTAGCCAGGAAAACAGTAGGAAAAAGACAGGTTCTTGCAGAGGGGCCAGCGTGAGCAAAGACACAGAGGAAATAAGGGCTTGACACGTGGGGGCTGCTACAAATGGTTGGGCATGGCTGGGACAGGAGAGGTGAGCCTGGAGCCCTGTTCAGGCATCAGGTGATGGAAGGCCTTGGATACCTAGGTAAGGACTTGGGCTTTAGCCCTTAGGAAAGAAGAAGCCATTGTGATGTTGAATGGAGGATTGTCTATACCAAACTGTGAAAGAGGTTTGAGACTAGAAACATGCTGTTTCTGCATTCTAGCTATAAGCCGATAGTAGAATATATCGATGCCCAGTTCGAGGCCTACCTGCAAGAGGAATTGAAGATTAAACGTTCTCTCTTCAACTACCATGACACGAGGATCCATGCCTGCCTCTACTTTATTGCCCCTACTGGACATTCACTAAAGTCCCTGGATCTGGTCACCATGAAAAAGCTGGACAGTAAGGTACTTGCTGCCACTCTGATTATCATCCACTCTCCTTTTAGATCTTCTTTATCCTAATGCCCTAATTTGTTCTCTGCTTTCAATGTGATTTTTTTTTTTCCTGGATTACAGGAACAGTGTTTGACAGCACGAGAAAACCACTTCAAAACTTCTTGCCTGTTAGACAAAAATAAAATAAAACAAAACAAAACAAAACTAGAAAAAAAAAAATCAAGTCGCTTTCAGGAAGTATTTTTAATTCTTACATGGGAGGTTGAAATATAACTTCCAAGTTTGTTTATTTTCTTAAAAAAAAACTTTCTCTAACAGGTTTCTAGAGGTTTGGTTTTAATTCAAAGTTTACAATGGAATAAAAGGTTAAATTTTTGTCTCTGTGATGATAATGGTCCAGCTTCTTAGATTTTAAAACTGAACTGCACACGTGTGTTCAAGTAAAGCAAAGTCTTCGTTTAAGTGTGATCCCTGAGCTTGCCACATTTATACCCTCTCTTTTTCACAACACGTGAAGGAAGAGACTGGTAAGTTTGATAAAATTTGGCACCTTCCTATATAATTAATTAGACTTTCCATTTTGAAATAAATAGAAGACAATACATTCTGAAATAAGGATGAAACAAATGGCAACAAGAACAACCACTAAACAAAGCCATGGATGGTATTTACTCGTAGATTCAAAATGCCTTTTGCATTCACAGAAAAGTCTTATTAGATGATAAAGCTCTTTAGAGGACTCTGCCGGGTGTTGTTACTATGATTTTGTCTAAACAACAACGCTGATAAAAGATGCTTCCTCTCCAGAGGGACAAAACAGTGAGAGAATGCGCAGAAGATCAGCCTGTCCCCAAGGCCTCTGTCCGAACTGGCCTTTAGAGGTCTGGAGAGGCTGAAGCCAAGCCAGGCTCCTTCGGCTTCCAGCAGGCACAGACACAGTAGTTTATAGAAAAATCTTCTAATGGCCTGGAAGGATCATTGCAGCTAGAGTACTCTTCGCAGAATAAATAGAAACCCTTCTTCATCCCATTTGATTCCTCGGCTCCCCTGGGAGCTGTGCCATTAGCCATGATAGTGGAGAGATCACGGGCAGTGAGGGCCACTTCCGCGTCTGTCGTGTCCTTGGAAGCAGGGGCAGACCTCCCTGTTCTCAAGAGTGCCCCGTTCTCCACAGACGTTCTGAAGGAAGTAGACTGAGTAGGCTTCCTAACTGAGGGCTGAGTATGCAGATCTAGCCGGATAATATCCAACACTATGATTATGTTTAATAGAGTTCATTGAAAAAGGAAAAGAAAAATGCATAACAGGCACAACTAATAAAAGCAAACAACCAACCATAAAGCAGGTTAAACTTTCAAAGAAGTGATATCGTTGGAGAGTTGGAGAGCTAGCTAGCATCTGAAAATGATAATATCAAAGTTTTATTTATACAAGTAAAGGGAAGAGTTAAGCAAATGTATGGTCATTTAGGAGTGACTTTCAAGCCCCTGACAATGAAGAAAAGAGGTTTTAAAACCAAATTGCTTGATTTCTCTATCTCCTCTGATCAGTTTGCCCAAGAAAGAGTGAATCTCTGCCATTTTTATGTTGACATTAATTAAATACTAAATGTGTATAAAAGATAGCCAGTAAGAACAATAGGAAGTTTCTTGTTCCTCCAGTCCTGATCCAAACATTTCCCCCACCCTCAATGATGTTTTTCTTAGTCCGCAGCTTGCTGGAGGAAGCCCAGGCATGGTGAGCTTAGGAGCAGGTTGAGGAATAGGTTGAAGAATAGGTCTTTCTGTCAGCGTGTCATCTCATTTGGGTTTATCAGGATTTCTAATGTGGCCTTTGGATAAAAGGAGAAGCAGAGGCACTGCAGATGTGACCTGAACACCTCCCGAAAGCCTCTCTGTTCCCTGGCTAGGACAGCTTCCTCACTGAGTCTGTTTTCTCTCACCTAAGCTGGGTGAAGACCATAGTTCTATATATTGGATGTCAGTAACGTCTTATTGAAACCTCTGTTTCTACAGGGATTAGGGAAAAGTTAATCTTAAAATGTGAATTTAAGAAATGTGTCCCGTGCACAGGGCTGGGGGCAGCCGGGAAAAGAATGTCCACACAGGGTTTGGAACTTGTGCTCTAGGGTATCCTTGGCTCCCTTTCTGGGCTTCCTGCCACTACTGTCAAATTCTGAGTTCTCCCCTGTTCTTTGTAACCGATGCTGTGAAAGTGGGCCTTGCCTTTGGCGCTCAGTTTTATTCCGGCATGAAGGAGTAATTTGATAGAAGCTGATTTTCAAAAGAATTAGTTGGTGTGATTTTGAAAACTTTTACAGTGGGCGACACCATTTTTGTTTTGATTAATACATAGGTTCTCCTCTCAGCAATTTTCAGGTCATCAGAAGAAAGAAAGGATGTTGGGCTGCATAGGACCGAATACTTCACTGCTCTTACAAAAACTTTGTTATTATACTGTTAGGGAGTGCAAAAATCAAGAGCCTAAAGTAGATGGGAGGGGTCTAAAAGGAGTGGTTGGTCATTCAAAGAATAGGCTCCTTTGTTACCACTATTTGTCATAGAATAGCAACACTTCCTTTACTCTGTAAAGAAAAATGAGGTAGCACAGGAGGGGAAATTACAAGTATACTTGCAGTGCAGGATGGGAGGAAGTAAAAGTGTTTGAATATGGAACTAAAAGTTTATCTCAGGTCTTCTTAATTTTTCACCTAGGTACAAAGTTTGATTTTCATTATCATCTCTACCTAAAAAAAAAAAATTGTAGGTACGTGGGAGGTGTTTATATTTATGGGGTACTTGAGATGTTTTGATATAAGCATGCAACATCTTTATTTTTTACATCAAGGTTTTGCAATTTTATTTATTTGTTTGCTATGTTTTATTCACTTGTCTATTTTTCTTATGTTGGAACTGTGTAAAAATGGACGTGTCTGTTTTGCAGGTGAACATCATTCCAATAATTGCAAAAGCTGACACCATTGCCAAGAATGAACTGCACAAATTCAAGAGTAAGATCATGAGTGAACTAGTCAGCAATGGGGTCCAGATATATCAGTTTCCCACTGATGAAGAAACGGTGGCAGAGATTAACGCAACAATGAGTGTAAGTCCTCAAGTCAAATGGAAACAAGTGATTTTAATGAACGCCTGTCTTAGTACCAGCGTTGTAGAGTGGCTGGAGCACTGGACTGACTAGGCACCTGATGACTTCAGATGTAGTGCAGCTTTGCCACCACTTCAAGTCATTTAACCAGTCTGCTCCTCAGTTTCTCCATCTGTCAAATGGGAGCGTTAGACAAGATGATCTCCAATTTCCTTCACACTCTTAACAGTTATGATTTCTACAGCAAATCTTGCGAGAAGGAAATGCCAGCCCAGCACCATTTCACAAAAAGCAGCTCAAAGGAAATAGATCTGTGCTTGTTTCCACCAATCTTGGCAGAAATACGTCAGCTTGTCCCAATTTTGCTTTGGTGATTGGATCCCGCCCTTCCCTCCTTTCTTTTTTCCCTACCCTTTTCTGAATCATTAGGTAAATTGGCAGGTGAGGATACAATTTCCACCTCACAGAGAGGAACTAGTCAGGAGATAGATGATTAAAGCGACAGTGGTTCCCTGTGTGATTGTGATGTAATCCCTCCTGGTGAGTCTCCATCCTGCTGGTTGATGCTCAAGTCTGTTTCACTGCTCTTTTGTGTGTCTCAGCCCATAGCTCAGCTGTGAGCTGCAATGACTCTACGCATCTTTTTTCCCTTTGGGAATGCATAACATCCATGAAAGCCACATGCTTTGCATATAGTGGATGCCCAAGAATCTGGAAAACAGATTCTTCCCAGGAAATAGGCATGATGGGGTGTGAAAGGAAGGTTGCCACAAGGGAGAATGACTAGACTTGTGCAAAAGAATGGATGGACAAAAGATCAACAAGGGGTTTTGGTCCCATTACGAAGTGAGTGTTTAGTAGAGCCACTGAGATGGAAGACACACCTTACTTCTTGGGAAGTAGTGAGTTCCCATCACCAGTGGTTAGTCGATAACAGACCCTATTTCAGTCCACTTGGAAGAGATACTGTAGCAGGAATTCTTAAGCAGGATTGAACTGTATAATAGGCAAGATCTCTTCCACCTCTAAAATTCTCTGGTTGTGGGTACTGACAGCTACATAATAATAATAGCACCTGACATTTTTCACATTTCTGGAGCATTTACTATGCACCAGGAACTGTTCAAGACTTTCCATTTCATCCTCACAACAGTTGCATACGTAGGTGCTATTATTATTCCTACCTCATATATGAGGAGACTGCAGCATAGCACCTAAGATTGCACAGCTGTCGGTAGTGGAGGTAGGATTCGAACCCAGGCTTTGGCTGTCAGGCTTACAGTCTCACCCTGTGTACTACCACCCAAGCAGAGCAGTGTACAGTCAGTCCTCTGCATACACGGATTTGACCAACCATGGATCAAATAGATTTGGGAAAAAAAAAATGCAACAATAAAAACAATAATACAAAATATATATGGCCAGGCACAGTGGCTCATACCTGTAATCCCAGCACTTTGGGAGGCTGAGGAGGGAGGATCACTTGAGGCCAGGAGCTCAAGACCAGCCTGGTCAACTTAGCAAGAAAAATTAAAAATAAATTCTACAAAAAAAATTTAAAAATATAGTATAATAACTATTTATATAGCATTTACATTGTCTTGGGTATTATAAGTAATCTAGAGATGATTTAAAGTATACAGGAGGATGTGCATAGGTTATCTGTAAATACTATACTATTTTATATCAGAGATTTGAGCACCTGCAGATTTCAATGTCCGTGGACAGTCCTGGAACCCATACCCTGTGGATACTGCAGGAGGTCTGTACTTTTTTATAGCAAGGTCAAAATCTCAAGCTGAGATGGCACTCCTTTATTCTGCTGTAGAACTATAATTTGGGATGTCAGTGTGGTATTCAGGAAGTATCATGAATGACTGCTATGTAATTTTTCTTTATATTCCTATCCTTCTAAATAAGTTTTCATTATTTTATATTCATGGAACTATATCTGTGTTAAACTTATTGGAAAGAAAATACCCAAGAATTTTTGCTCTATTTTCTTTCTGTCTTTATCAGATTAATAGAACTGAATCTCTGACATTCCAAATTAATCCTGTTCTTTAAAGAATTTTTTTTTAGGCTCTTCATTACAAACAATTTTTGCTGATGAAATTTCACATAATGTGTAGAAATCTGAGGAAAACAGATTCCACTGGCAGTTGCTTTTGTTGCATTTGAGTGGAGAAATTTCCTTGGTCATTACACCAAAATATTGACCAGAAGGGTCCTGTTGCTTGCTCCTCAACTTCAGGGGACAATAGTGTTCAAGTCTGAAACTCAGACTTGTTTGAGAAAGAGAATACGCTTTCTTTCTTCTTAGAGTGTGAGATGAACTAGAAAATTTCAATATCTTAAGCATCTGACAAAATGCTACTTGGGAAACCTGAGCCAATGATTATGCCAAGTTCTCTGTAGGAGAGGAATTGGCTTGAAAACTTTTCTCTTCTTTCTCAATGTATCTATAGTGGAAGAACACTGGATCAAGGAACTCTAAATAATAATTCTAGGAGCAGCTATTTCAAATCTTATTCTTACATGCTGATAGAAAAAAGATAGGATTATTATTTCCTCCCCCACTCAGAATGCAGCGATAACTACCAAATAAACTGATGTGAAAGAGTCAGTTTTCTTGGACACCATCTCTAGTTCAGATAAGTCTGGGTGCAAAACTTGAGCCAATAATTTGGGCTAAAGTGTTTTTCTGACTTAGAATTTGTGCAGTAGTCAACTGTCTAAAGCAGTGTTGTTCAAGTAGAACTCTAATGTGAGACATACAAATATTTTAAAATTTTCTAGTAGCCACCTTAAAAAAAGTAAAAAGAAATGTGAAATTAATTTTAAGGACTTAACCCAATATGTTGCAAAATATAATTTCAACATGTAATCAATATAAAAATTATTAGGTATTTTAGGCTGGGTGTGGTGGCTCACACCTGTTATCCCAGCACTTCGGGAGGCCGAGGCAGGTGGATCACAAGGTCAGGAGATCAATACAATCCTGGCTAACACGGTGAAACCCCGTCTCTACTAAAAATACAAAAATTAGCCAGGCACGGTGGCAGGCGCCTGTAGTCCCAGCTACTCGGGAGGCTGAGGCAGGAGAATGGTGTGAACCCGGGAGGCGGAGCTTGCAGTGAGCCGAGATAGCACCACTGCACTCCAGCCTGGGCGACAGAGAAAGATGCCGTTTCAAAAAAACAAAACAAAACAAAAAAAACCACACACACATTTTAATGGTAGATCTTTGAGATCCAGTGTATATTTTACAATGACAGCTTCTCTCTCTCATTTTGGACCGAATTTTCACCAAAAATACTTTATCTGTATCTACATTTTATAAAATTCACAGCTAAGGCCAGGCACGGTGGCTCAAGCCTGTAATCCCAGCACTTTGGGAGGCCGAGACGGGCGGATCACGAGGTCAGGAGATCGAGACCATCCTGGCTAACCCGGTGAAACCCCGTCTCTACTGAAAAATACAAAAAACTAGCTGGGCGAGGTGGCGGGCGCTTGTAGTTCCAGCTACTCGGGAGGCTGAGGCAGGAGAACTCCTGGGAGGCGGAGCTTGCAGTGAGATGAGATCCGGCCACTGCACTCCAGCCTGGGCGACAGAGCGAGACTCCGTCTCAAAAAAAAAAAAAAAAAAATTCACAGCTAAAAAGGTAAATTTACATACCCAGGTTTCTCCTAACATACCTTAAAGATTTTCAATATGAAATAAGTGCCAAAAAGATACTTTATCTTTTTTTTCTTTTCTTTTCTTTTTTTTTTGAGACGGAGTCTCGCTCTGTCGCCCAGGCTGGGGTGCAGTGGCCGGATCTCAGCTCACTGCAAGCTCCGCCTCTCGGGTTCACGCCATTCTCCTGCCTCAGCCTCCCGAGTAGCTGGGACTACAGGCGCCCGCCACCTCGCCCGGCTAGTTTTTTTTTATTTTTAGTAGAGACGGGGTTTCACCGTGTTAGCCAGGATGGTCTCGATCTCCTGACCTCGTGATCCGCCCATCTCGGCCTCCCAAAGTGCTGGGATTACAGGCTTGAGCCACCGCGTCCGGCCAAGATACTTTCTCTTTAATCTTTGTGTCTACCTTGCCATCTACCTTGGTCTTGTTTTTCAGAAGATTTGAGTTTGAAGCAAAGTGAAATGTAGTTTTACCAAAACAATAAAGTTGCATTTAATGGAAAAATATTTTACGTTGCTTCCATTTTAAATTTAGAGGTAAACTAATTAAAAGTTAGATATTCAGTTTCTTGGTCCTACGTGCTGTATTTCAAGTGCTCAACAGCCACATATAGTTAGTGGCTACTGCATCGGCTAGCACAAGTCTAAAACTTACTTTATAGCTGCAAAGACTCCTACAGTTTTCCCTTGAATCTAACTCATATCGCATATTTGGTATTGGGTTGTAAGGGGGATGGGATACGTGACATCCACCCACCAAACTGCAGCCTGCTTTTCCCTTGCAACCAAGTAGAGGCCTGCAGAAGGAGGAAGAAGATAGAGACTGGTGGAAACCAGTCTGTCAGAGCAGGGGAAGGTAAGTATTCTCTGTCCTTTTGCTTGGCAGGTCCATCTCCCATTTGCAGTGGTTGGCAGCACCGAAGAGGTGAAGATTGGCAACAAGATGGCAAAGGCCAGGCAGTACCCCTGGGGTGTGGTGCAGGGTATGTGCACAGCATGGAAGATGGAGTCTTCACATTTAGCCCCTATGTGAATGGCCGTGTTTGTTCATTTCCTGTCTTGTTTAGGGAGGCCCTCAATAGTGGGCTGGCAGTGGGAGGGTGTCGAGGGGGGGCTCCACACGTGGCAATCGTGGAGGTGAGGAAGAAAGAAAAAGTAATCAGGTAGGTGGACAATGGAGAGATGTGACTGCCAATCCCTTGAGGTAGCCCCTCAAGGATGCTGGGTTGTGTAGGGAATTAATATAAAGTCCTGATTGAAAAATAGTTCTTCCCTAGGAGTTGGAACTTGTTTTATCAGCCAAGTATTAAAAAGCAGCAAAAAGTTTCTTGCAAACAAGAGGGTACTTTTTTCTCCATCAACTATGCAAAAAACATCTTCTAATAAAATGTTATCTTAGTAAATCCGAGACTTATGAGAATATTTGACCTATATTTGGCACTGTGGGACATGGCCACAGTCTAACCTGAAAGCTTGTCAGGTGTGTCACTTTGAAGGACAAGGACTGTATGACCTACCCTTGTGTTCTGAAGGAGGACATCCAGTGCAATGGATTAAGCAGGATGGCTACAGAAAGTTCTTCATTGATTTAAGATGTTTCAGACCTCCTTTTCCTCTGTTTTGAATAAAGGCAATAAAGCTGTGAGAAGAAACAGTACCTTTGAGATCCCTGGGAAAAATACAATTGTTCTTACTCTTACCAATTTCTCTACAATAAGAAAACTCCTTTCTTCCCAGTATCGTTGATAAAATTAAATGAAGTGCTATGTAAAAGTGACCCTGCAGTTATAGACAGCATGGTGTGGTACAACATCTGACTTTGGATCAGATGTTCTAGCGTTTGAACCTAGACTCTGCTACATCTTTTTGGGAGGTCAGCTTGCTCACCAAGCTCCTGCATCTGCAAAGCAAGAGTCATGACATCTCCTTGGCAGAGTTATTATGAGGGGTAAAGACAATATTTGTTTTCAAGCTCCTCCCCCTGTGCCCTGTGTTCAGTAGGCACTCAGCAGTCAGCATTGTCATCAGTATTATGGTCAGTGTTGTCAGAAATCTTGTCTTTGTCATGAATGTAAGGTGAATCCAGTAAAGGATCTTCAGATGGCCTTGAGACCCCAGAGATTTCGGGAGTGATGATAGTAACATCTTGGAAGCATCACTGCAGATATTTCAGTGACATCATTGCTGATCCCACTTCCTCCATGTCCCCCCTCTTATAGTTGAGAATGAAAATCATTGTGATTTTGTGAAACTTCGAGAGATGCTGATCCGGGTGAACATGGAGGACTTGCGAGAGCAGACTCACACCCGCCACTACGAATTGTACCGACGCTGTAAGCTTGAAGAGATGGGGTTCAAGGACACTGACCCTGACAGCAAACCCTTCAGGTATGAAGGCACCTAGCAATCAGCTGTCTCCTAGACAGTGTTGAGAGTGGCATGTTGGTACATCTCGGAAATGCTTGCTGGATTGAGATGGTGATGATGGAAGGATGTGGTGGGTGAAGATCAATACATATGTTGTCAGGCATTGCGATAATTACTTTATTTGCATTATCTCAACTAACTTATCTAGTTGATGTCATTATTATCATCCACATTTTACAGATGAGGAAACAAAGGCACTGAAAGTGTAAACAAACTGCCCAAGGTCCTCCAAGTAGTAAACAGTGGTGTGGTGTTGAACTCTTGCCATCTGGGTCCTGAGCCCAGGTTTCTGCCTGTTCTCTTGCAGAGGTACAGAGCCTGGTCAATGCATTTACAAAGGTGCGGCTGCTGATTACAGTTTGCCCCATTCATTTTTGCCAAACACCTTTAACTTCCAAAGGCTCTTCCTTTGTCAAGCACTTTTACTATTAGCTTTCAGTGGTTCAGTAAAATTCTAACAACAAAGAATCAGGAGGAAAGGAGAATAGCTTTCAGAAGATTATGTATTTTTTATATCACTGGCAGATAAAGATGCAAAATGTGAAGGGGAGAAATGGATGTAGAATTAATACCCCAGCTGAAGCCCAGAACCCCTCAGAATCCAGTGGTAGGGATAGGGTTGGCCCACACTGGGGTGAGTCGTGGGATGGTTCTGGGTAAAGGTGTGGGGTGAGGCTGCCAGGCCGGGTTCGCCACCTCCTGGTGGAGGAGAGGATTGTCCAGATGGTGCCCAAGCAGTTTCGTTTCTTTTCTTTCTTTCTTTTTTTTTTTTTTGAGACGGAGCCTGGCTCTGTGGCCAGGCTGGAGTGCCTCAGCCTCCCAAAGTGCTGGGATTACAGGCGTGAGCCACCCCGCCTGGCCCCCAGGCTGTTTCTTAATGGGAATTTGAGTTCAGGTGTTGTGAGGTGTGTCTGGGCTCTGTGCCTTTACAAATTGAGGGCCATAGTTCCTTGGGGAAAAAAACCTGTTTTTCTCCTCTTTGCTGGCTAGCCCTACAACACACTCTGATGCCTACAAGCTGGCTGACAATAGAACCCGAGGCAGCCTGTGCACAGCAGATTCTGTCCCTGTGGGTCTGTAGGAGGGAGTTTATTTTCTTTTTTTTTTTGAGATGGAGTCTCGCTCTGTCACCCAGGCTGGAGTGCAGTGGGATCTCGGCTCACTGCAAGCTCCGCCTCCCGGGTTTACGCCATTCTCCTGCCTCAGCCTCCCGAGTAGCTGGGACTACAGGCGCCCACCACCACGCCCGACTAATTTTTGTATTTTTAGTAGAGACAGGGTTTCACTGTTGGCCAGGATGGTCTCGATCTCCTGACCTTGTGATCCGCCCGCCTCGGCCTCCCAAAGTGCTGGGATTACAGGTGTGAGCCACCGCGCCCGGCCAGGAGGGAGTTTATGCAATTGCTTTAGAGATAGTTTAGGAATGCCTGGGCTTGTCGCCTGGCACTCTGCTACTGAGGAGTTCCACGAGCATGTGTGTATGCAGTGAGAACAAATGCAGAACCCAGACAAGGGGTTTACCAAGAAGTTAACTTCTAGCCAAGGTTGCATCATTCCCTTCTGCTCTGGCGGCTTGCAAAACTGACCATCTCCAACCATGTGAAAGTCACATTCAGACGCAAGGTGTAGGACACCTTTTTGTGTACACAGGTTTAGCTAATTGAACCTTGAAATGCATTTACCAGAAAACAGTCGTTACAAAGGCAAGTCCACTTTATGGTTACTAAACCTGATGAAACAGTTTCTGTGTGGGAAAGGCCATCTTCACTATTACATAGAATATTTGTTTTCATGCAAAGAGATATGGAAAAAAAGGAGCTGCTATAAAATTGAATTCATTTTCCCCTCGCCTTCATTCGAATCCAGACAGTGTTGAAGAGCACTGGGCTAGGAGTCAGGAGTTTGAGTTCAGTTCTTGGTCCTGCTATGGTACAAATTCTTAAGCCACCTGGGCCTGAATTTCTTCATCTGTGAGATGAGGAGCTGATCCAGATCATGGAATAATTAGATCCAGTAAAAAAAATTTTTTTTCTGTACTGCGTTAGATAGTAAACATTTTAGATTCTACAGGCCAAATGGTCTCTGTCACAACTATTCAGTTTTGCCCTTGTCCGAAAGCAGCCATAGACCGTACTGTGAATGAATGGGCATGGCTGTGTTCCAGTAAAACTTCATTTACAAAAACAGATGGGGGGCCAGATTTGGTCCTCAGGCTGTAGTTTTCCAACCCCTAGACGAGATCATAACTTGGAGCCTGTGAACTGCCTGCAAAAGTTAGAATGCATGTGACTGTTGCTTGAATTTGTTCGAGGTCATTTACCTCTACAAAGTGTTTTACTTCTCAAAATGTTCAGAGCCATTTGGCATAGTTGTGTTTCTTTCAACTCAGGAATCTGTGAAATTTGAAGAGTCTATGATGCTACCCTTAGCTATCTACACCACCAGGAAGGGCCCAGTGGCCTAAGTCTTCTGGGACAGGCAAGACCAAGTCCTTCCACCATCTTGACTAGGTTTCTTAGATTCCCTGGGAGCTTGGGGATGGTGAGGGTTTCCTGCTGCTGCAGGCCACTAAGTTATCTGTGTAGCCGGCATTTTAATTAAGGCATTTCCTGCAAGCCCAGAGTAACTGCCCACCAGGAAGAGGTGGAGCTGGGTAGGCCCAGCAGGGCTTCTGCGAGGGAAGCTGCTGGGCCAGCCCACCACTTTGTTCTCCCTGTTTCAGTGGCTTCAGGATTGGTGAGGGACATCACTGAGGCCGCCTGATGCTTAGAGAGCTTTATCCATATCTCCCTTCCCCACTTGGATGCATTTCCACTGGCCTGAGTTTTACCTTTTGATGATGAAAAGGGAAAATATATATATATACACACATACACACAATATATATATAATAATTATATATTATATAATATATAATATAATTTATACTATTATAGTATATAATTACATATTATATAAATATATTATAACAGTATGTAATTATATATTATATAAATATATTTATATATATTATATTATATATTTAAATATAATATATAATTATACTATATTATAAATATAATTATATTAATAATAACACATAATATATGTATATATTATGTATATATAATAGATATAATATATACAGACACATTATATATATACACATATATATTACCAAGGCCTTTACTTTTTTCCATATATAAGAAAATTAGAAAAAAGTAGACCTTCTAAAAATAAATACCTTCTAACATATCGATAACTGGGACCAGGTTTTCCATTTTAACTGGAAACAGTTTCTCCTCTTAGACCACTCATTCAAACTCTGGTGTCCCTCCTGGTTTAGGGAAGATCACTTGGTACCAAAAGTTGGCTTTGAATCACATGTCTTGGTAAATAGTGATATGAAATGAATTTGATTTTCCTTTTCTTGGAAACCACTACTTTTAAAAGGGCTCAGCCTTTGCCTTTGAAGAATTTCGGGCACCCTCAGCACTTCCTGTGCACCTTCAGCACTTCCTGTGCACCTGAGAGGGAGGAATGGAGTGAGGTAACTCTGTTTGGAGGATGACAGAGTTAAGGAAAAGCAGAAGCCACAGTTGATTTAAGTGATTTTCCAGAATTTCATCTGCAAAGTCACCATTCCTGGATGTGCTTGGAAGATGGATCTTCCGTGTGACTTTAGGCTGAGCTTGGAGGAGTATAAATCAAGGGCTTAAGGTTTTATTATATTCTCAAAGCACAGGATTTCTGCATGGGTGTGCAGTGAAGTTCATCCTTCCCAGTGAGCACCCTCGTTCACCATTTGTCCTCTGGGTCCCGCTTGTGTTTACAGTACATGTTTGTAAAACAGTGACCTCTAAGGCCAAGTCTAGTAAGAGGCAGCACCACTGTGTATGTTACACAGTGTGAGGCAAAAGGAAGAGCAGGGTGTGCACAGAGACGCTGTATTCAAGCCTTGGCATCACACTATGGCAGTAAAGCTCGTGGAGCCCAGTCCCTGGGTTGCCTTTAAACCTGCCTGCATTCACACTTGTGTCTTTATTGTCTTGTTGCAGAATATATATATAGCCAGGCATTCATTTGCTCTTTCCCAAGCCCATCTTTATCCACCTCCCGCGCATGCCCAGCTGCTGCCCTGAAGCCTTGAAACTCATGCTTCTACCATCCAGAGCACCCATACTTCCCTGGACCCAGGCCTCTCCTTCCTCGACCCCAGCCCCTTTCTGGCTGGCATTATAGGGTAGAAGAGGAGATGTCACGTGTCTCCCATGAGCTACTCCCTGCTTCCTTTCTCCTGAGAGGCCACTGCGCTTTTCCTAACAGTACCTGCCCAAGCTGCTCTCATCTCACCTTGAAACACCACCATCTCCTTGCTTCACCCTCGTTCAACTCACACAAAACACTCAGTTACCACCATTTTCTCAGAGGCCAACAAGGTCCAGGCCCAGGAGACTCATTTGTTTTTAGGAGTGGCTGGGCCTCCGTACACCAGCCATGCAATGCAGGAGGTGGAGTTCTTATCTGAGCAAGGCAGCCTGGGCTCAGTCCTGGCTCTGTTACTTCTTTGTTGTGTGACCTGCTCAAATTACCTGTGTGTCCAGGTTTCTCCATCTATATAGTGGGAGGTGATAGTAATGTCTACCTTATTGGGTTGTTGTAAGGATTAAATGAATTCATGTTTGTATTGCTCCATTCCACAAATGCTGGTAGAGATTGTCATACTCTGGCATGCCCTCCACTAGATGCTTTTAGATAAGAACAGAGAGAGAATTGTACTGTGTGAATCGCCGGAATGAAGGATGAACTGAAGTGTCTGTGTTCATTCTCTTCCTTTGACTTCCACAAGCAAAACCTGCCTCTCCCAAGGGCTGTTAAGAGGACATTACAAGATAAAATCCTCAATTTCAAATCAATCTAAAATCTTGTGAAAAAGGTACATATTTCTCACTTAGAAAAGGGTATTAGTAACTGTAATTAAAAATTAACTTTGAAGAACTAAAAGTTGCGGAAGATACCACTGAAGAGGTGGGTGCAAAGGCTCACATCTGAAATCCCAGCACTCTAGGAGGCTAAGGTAGGAGGATCACTTGAGCTCATGAACTTAAGAACAGCCGGGGCAACATAGGGAGACTTCATCTCAACAAAAAATTTAAAAAAAATTAGCCAGACATGGTGGCACATGCTTGTGGTTGGTCCCAACCACTCGAGAAGGTGAAGTGGGAAGATCCCTTGAGTCCAGGAGTTCGAGGGTATAGTGAGCTATGATCCTGCTCCTGCACTCCAGCCTGCGTGAGACAGTAGGAGCCTGTCTCCAAAAAAAAAAAAAAAAAAAAAAAAATCACTTTGGATATCTTTACTGGATATGAGCCAGTTCCTTTTGAACTGATCTTCAATGACTGGGAAATATTAGTGAGGGCTTCTGGTATCTCTAGTGGACAACTCAACTGGCAGAGGTGTCTGGGAATCTGATTCTGTGGATGCTGTGGTTCTAAGTTATTTGTAAGTAACTAATTACAGTTGTGATTCCTTGGGGTAAGGTTTTATGGCTTCTTTGTTATGTTCCTGATTATTGTTTCCAATGTCAGAGTTCAAAAGCTGGCTGACATCCTAAGACACAATGATACAAGAAGTAGCATTTGTTGAGCCCATTTGCCTGCTCTGGCCCAGGGTGTCAAAACTGCTTCCAGTTTTGCCAATGGCAAAGTTGCTCCTTAGGCTTTCTCTGGTCCAATTTTGGACTGCAAGCTTCACTATAAAAAGCATTTTCCATCATGATCCAGCATACACATTTTGTGTGGTAATGCCTACTCTTAAACTTTTTAACGTACTGGTTAAGACCCACAATTGAGTTGTGATTCATAGTTTCAAAATGTATCTCCAGAAACTGAAGCATAAGATAGCTTGTGGTTGGAACTGAATAAGGCAGAGTCATTTAGTGAGTTCTCAGCATTTAGGGTAGCATTACCCAGAGCACATTCTATCAGTGAATTGCTTAAATTTTCCATGATCAGACAAATTTGGAGGGTTCTAAGACAATCAAATTAAACAGGTTCTTTTACTCTTGGGCTTCTCAGAGCATTTAAGACAAGCAGTAGTTAGCAAACGAGTTACATCAAATCACCTGGGAAGTATTTAAAACTAGCAAACTAGTTACATCAAATCACCTGGGAAGCGTTTAAAACTAGCAAACTAGTTACATCAAATCACCTGGGAAGCATTTAAAACTAGACCATTTTGCCTTACCAGACATCCTGAATCACCCTCTCCAGGACTGAACTTAGGACTCTGTATTTAGGGAAGTGTATGCAACAAAACGTGCCCAGTGCCCCTGCTGTGCGGCCAAGGTTGAGATCCACCATGCACTGTGAATCTGCTAAAAGGATAGTAGGGGCACCATTCTCCCTTCCGTCTTTTGACGTTGGAGCCCCTCTTTTGGAGATCCTTTCTTGAAATTGGTGGTCTCTGGAATACATTTTGGGTAGTGTTTCTATCAAAGTTTCCATTGTTTGTTAGAAAGAAGAGGGAGATGTATTCATTATTCTAAAATCAACAAAAACTGAGTTTTCTGTAAAATTTCATAGGAGGGACGAGTCATCCTCTACCTTTGGCAATTCTGACCTAAGTAATAGTGATGAAGAGTTTATTATAAGCTAGTATGCAAAATTTCATGAATTATTTTATACTTCTGTTATCAGTACACTTCTCTATATATCCATCACTATAGATCTTAAACTTGAAGTCCAACTATTGCTATTAATATTAGCCAACACTAACATTGGCCAAACATGTTTTTATCTTGTAAGATAATGTGAAAGCTAAATGTACCTCTGGAAACTCAAAACAATTGTTTATAAACAGGTACTATTGATAGTGGCGAGGGCAAGAGAACTTACTTTTAATAAACTAATAACCATGTTAATTATTGAAGTAAAAACCAGCCTAAGTAATACGTTTCTTTTTTTGAGATGGAGTCATGCTCTGTTGTCCAGGCTGGAGTGCAGTGGCATGGTCTCAGCTCACTGCAAGCTCCAATTCCTGGGTTCAAGTGATCCTCCTGCCTCAGCCTCCCAAGTAGCTGGGGTTACAGGCGCTCACCACCACACCCAGCTAATTTTTGTATTTTTAGTAGAGATGGGGGTTTCACCATATTGGCCTCGAACTCATGACCTCAGGTGATCCTCCTGCCTCAGTCTCCCAAAGTGCTGGGATTACAGGCGTGAGCTACCATGCTTGGCCTAATACATTTTCTAATACTAAACTAGTTCTGTAGTTCATTATAGATGTGTGTATCTACATGCATGTATGTTCCTATCACCTGAAGTTCCTTTTTCTTCGTCTAAATGGACAGATGTAAATGGTGTGTGGTAGTCCGCATGGTATCGGGGGTCATCCAGAGTGGCTATCCAGTTTGTAGTCTACGCTTTGGATGAATTCGGTCCATGGGAAAGGCAGATATACCGCAGATGGTTAATATACAACAGTTGTTGTAGGGAAACAACAAGACAGAGAGAGAAATAGCACCTGTAAAATATCAGGAGATGTTTCTGTATGTATGTGGGGGTGGCAGTGGGGTTGTATTTTCTTAAGCTGTGCTACCAAAGTGATTTCTCTGTAAATATATTTGTTTTGACTTAGAAATAAAGCTAAGCTGTAGCATTCAATGTAGAATATTGGGCTCTAACTTCCGAGACAGTCAGGAGGAGGATAGAATTGAAAATAAAGATTAAACTTTTCTCCCTGCTCTATTTACAACTGGTAATATAACTTGAAAAGTAGCAATTTTCTACAATACCTTTAAAGGTAATGTTGTCTCTTTAGTTTACTTTTGCTGGATCTGTTTTCCATGTTGGGGACTGGAGGGAGATGAGAGGGGAGAGTACCATTTACTGGACACTGATTATATGTTCGATGTTTTATTCCCTTCCCTTCATTTCATTCTCAGGGTCATATCCCTAGAAGGTAAGTGTCACTGTATCCACATCTCAGACCTTGGAGGCTGAGGGGAGGCTATGCTTTTCTAAGAACAGCTGGTCAGTTGGTACGGTCTGAATTCAAACCTGGGTCTGTGGGGCTCCAGTGCCTCTTCATTTCTCCCCCTATACCAGGCCTCCTCCATCTTCTCAAATCCTATACCACCTCCACCTCCTCAGCCCAGGTTTTCCCTGTATGAATATATGTAAGATAAAACTTAGCTAGTCAGAGACATACCTTTAGTGCTATGTCGTGCTTACTGACTGATTTCTAGTTCTTGATGCACTTGTCTTTCCAACTACAGCATAACTAAAAGCAAAACAGTGTCATTCTACTTATGCTTTAATATGGCAAGCAGCAACTTTATGTTTTGGAAGTAGATGGGTAGAAATTATGTGAACTGAAATTTCTTAGTATACAATTTCATAATGCTGTCCTTGGTTTGTGGATTTTGAATAGTCTTCAGGAGACATATGAAGCAAAAAGGAATGAATTTCTGGGAGAACTGCAGAAGAAAGAAGAAGAAATGAGACAAATGTTTGTTATGAGAGTGAAGGAGAAAGAAGCTGAACTTAAAGAGGCAGAGAAAGAGGTAAGCCATCTGTCCTGCTCCCAAGGGACAGATTTGTAAGAGGGAGATTTTCGTAATACTTCACACTTTAGAGGATTTCATGATGGTCCAAGTACTTTCTACATGCATTTTGTCACAAGTGACCTACCAACCTGGCCAGAAAAATGGGTCAGATATTCTCATTCCTACCTTACAGATGACAAACAGGTTATAAAAGTTAAAACTATTTTTGTAGTCACATACCTAGTTAGCAGCAAAATCGAGATTAAAACTAGATCTTAGGTCTCCAGATCTGATCACATGGCCTGTGTAGCTCTGTATTTCTTCAATTTGCAAGTCTTAAAACATGAGATTTGGGATTCTGGGACTATTATTGTCATCTTAGTCTATTAGCCAACTCTTCTAGACTTTGGCATTGTCTGGGGGACATGCTCTAACACAAAGCCTGTACTCCGCGTCTGCACCCATGCTTCTGCCCTCGTGGAGCTTGCACTCCCTGCTCCAGCCTTACCTCAGTTCCCTCCCCTGACCAGATTAACTGCTTCCTAGAAGTTAACATAGATTTGTACTATAACACTCATCCCATTATATTTGAGTGTGTGTGTGTGTGTGTGTGTGTACGCTTGTGTGCATAATGTCTATTTCTGCTGATCGATAATGAGTATCTGAAGTGTTTGACCTATACTCTATACGTTTCTAAGTGAAATCATCTAAATTTCCTCATTTTCTTGTTTTAATTTATTTTGTCTAAAAACTGAAACTTAGAGGCTATTTAAATAGCTAAGCACTCAAGATGGTTTTGCTGCAGAGAAAGTTCAGCCTTATTTGCTGTTGGCTTCAAGAACCAAGGGGATGCTGGGTAAAAAGTCTAAAATTATCTGGAATTCCTTCCTTTCCTTTTCTTTTTCATTTCCTTTCTTCTTCCTTTCCTTTTCTTCTTCCCTTTCCTTCCCTCAAGGGCCAGAAATTTACCAACACATTGTTTAAGTAGCTAATTCTTAATGCTTATATAGATATACACACACACACACACGCATATATATACATATGTATATATATACACACACACACACATATATGTAGTCATTGTATATATCTCTAAGTAAATGTTTTTTATACATTTTGAAAAAGGACCAGAGGTAAAGAGCCAATTTTACCACTGGGGTGAGTTTTTTGTTAGGATCATAATTAATTTTGGCCAGGTACGGTGGTTCACACCTGTAATCCCAGCACCTTGGGATGCCAAGGTGGGAGGATCACGAGGTCAGGAGTTTGAGACCAGCCTGGCCAATATGGTGAAACCCCGTCTCTACTAAAGATACAAAAATTAGCTGGGTGTGGTGGCGCATGCCCATAATCCCAGCTACTTGGAAGGCAGAAGCAGGAGAATTGCTTGAACCTGGGAGACAGAGGTTGCAGTGAGCTGAGATTGAGTCACTGCTCTCCAGCCTGGGCAACAGAGCGAAGGAATCTTTAGTCCAAGGAGTTCAAGTGTCACAGGAGTCTGGGTCTCTGAGGGATGTCCTTCAGCCTCCCAGCCCAGCTCCTCCAGGAAGTCAACAAAACGGTACTTTACACCTGTAGTTAAAGCCAGTGCAGCCACATGACACATGTTTGTTTGTTTGTATTTTTTTTTTTTGAGATGGAGTCTCACTCTGTCACCCAGGCTGGAGTGCAGTGGTGCGATCTCAGCTCACTGCAACCTCCGCCTCCTGGGTTCAAGTAATTCTCTGCCTCAGCCTCCCGTAGCAGGGATTATAGGCGCCCGTCACCACGCCTGGCTAATTTTTGTATTTTTAGTAGAGATGGGGTTTCACCATCTTGGCCAGGCTGGTCTTGAATTCCTGACCTCGTGATCCACCCGCCTCAGCCTCCCAAAGTGCTGGGATAGCAGGCGTGAGCCACCATGCCTGGCCATGTTTTGTTTTTTGAACAGATCCAAAGAACTTTACATCAAATGGATTTTCATTCCGTTCACCAAGCCTGTCTTCTTTTTCTCTCCAGCTTCATGAGAAGTTTGACCTTCTAAAGCGGACACACCAAGAAGAAAAGAAGAAAGTGGAAGACAAGAAGAAGGAGCTTGAGGAGGAGGTGAACAACTTCCAGAAGAAGAAAGCAGCGGCTCAGTTACTACAGTCCCAGGCCCAGCAATCTGGGGCCCAGCAAACCAAGAAAGACAAGGATAAGAAAAAGTAAGCAGGTGTCACCCCCACGTATTGGGGACCTCTAACAGTTTATTCCTCTTGCATGTCTCTACTTTTCCCATTTACAGACTGGAAACTGGTCTTTTACCAGAAAGATAAAAGCAAGTATTTTCTCTACAGTGCAGGGAAGATGATGAAGGTTTTTAAAATATTTTTAAAAGGTACACAAAGATTGATTTATAAAACTTGACCACATTGACCGAGCAATCAGGCCTGGAGGAACCTGTTGTCTCCAGTAGCATCTTCCACACCAACACTAGGAGTCTCAAAGAAGACAGGTTGATGTCTCTTCAGCACCCTCTGAAGACAATTCTCATGACTCTTGATAGAGAGCGTCTTAAAATCACAGTTGTTAAAATTATTTTCCTATTCTGTGTTGTAAGACTTCGTAAGCCAGTCACTGAAAGTCTCGTTCCCAAAATGAAACATTTGGAAGAGCTGCTAGTGGCCACTAATTTCCTCTAAATTCAATATGATGAATTGTTTTATTGTGAAATGGGATCCAAATGCCTATCCAGTTGACACCTCTGCCAACCCTCAAGCCAAACCTAAACCCACTCATAAAAGGTTTTTTAAATAGGGTCTTAATGTCATGTGCCAAAAGGTCAGATTCTGCTTTTGAGTTAGTCACTCCCTATGATACTCCAGTAGCAGCTGCCTGAAACCAGTGGGAGATTTAGCCCTGCCTTGACATTCTCCTGTGATTTGAAGCTGTCCTTTGAATCATCAGAAAGCCTAGTTTTATGTTAGTAGCTATCGGTTTTGACAGGAAGCACTATGGTAAGAATACCACTAAGGAAAACCTTTGTGGTATCTCAGTGGCAGATATGCAGATGCCGCCCTCCTTTGTCTAATGTGCGGTGCTTTTAGGGCAGCTATTTAATATAAAGCAACTCAGAACTTGTTTCAGGAAGTCTTGCTCTTTGGCCTTACATGCGGAGGTTCTAGGGAAAAAGCTGACCATAAGTAAACAAAAACATTGATACTCAAGCACATAAAGAATTACATTCTTTAAACACAAAGTACACAGGATCAAGTCTCTGCACAGTAACTGAGATGTGTTATATGGAAGAGTGAGCACAGTGCTGTTGTCCACTTAGTCTTGATGAATGTGCAGTAGGCTCACCCCTAAGAAATCTCATGTTGCCTGCAGTAACAATAAAAATGGACTGCTACAATGACATACTGAGAGAGTTTTAAATCATGCTTTACCAACTCTGACATTCTGAGCTCTGAGACAGCAGAAAATGTATCACCAGAGCAAGGGAGGAGGCAAATGTTCTGAACAATAGTAAGTGGTTGTGATTTTATTTGGAGTTGGCACAGATCCAAGTGACCAAAGGAGTTCAAGGCCCAAAATTTAGTTATGCTGGGTTAATTCTGAGAGTAACAACCACATAGATTATAATCTAGTTTAAGAAAACCCTTTGTAGCTATATGCATGTCGGGAGAGCATCTAACACTCGTGGTGATGTTCCCCATGCAGAGACTCAGAGATTACAGTGACTCTTCCAGTGAAGACAGATGAAAGCCATTTGGCATCGTACCTTTGTTAATCCAGACTAACCAAGGATATAGGGGTGTGTGTGTGTGTGTGTGTGTGTGTGTGTGTGTGTGTACACATACATCTATAGGTATGAATGAGACAAAAAGCTGCTGACTTATAGCTTAGGAAACCCAAAGTCAAGTTTTTCTTTTCACCCTGAAGCACTCAGTGCATAAAGGTTCGAGTTTTAAAACTAAGAATGTTTCTAAAAGACCAGCAATGTTAAAAGAGTATTTCATGTATACTAGACGTGCCTTTAAGCAATAAAAATTCCAAGAACTGATCATTATTGTGCCTCCATTTTAAAAAAGTTTATTTAGTAACAAACTTCCCAGTGTAGGGAGGTTTTTCCTTGCCCTTTTGAACATGTTAGGTTATTTTCTTCTTATCCTGGGGCCTTACCAATGTGTAATGCTTTCAAAGTTTCAGTGAAGCCTGTGTGGATTCTATTTTAGCTTATTTATATATTCTCATTTATTTTGAAGGATATATACTTAATTTGGTTCAGAGTAGTAACCAGGTTTTGCTCCTGACAATGGCACATATTGTTTGTGTAACTTTTTCTAGGTCCTTACCCTTTTCCACACTTTGCATTTGTACAGTGAAAGCAACTGCCAGTGGAGGCCTGAAGTGTCAAAGTAAAAAAAAAAAAAAAAAAAATCACACCTTTTACTGCCAGAGGCAGTGGACTGTGTTGGTTAGAGGGACTGCAGAAAGACAGTGGCCAGGCTAGATAGAGCAGCACTTTGAAAAGAGCTGGGAAGATGCCTCCTAGCATAGCTGGAGCAGATATAGGAGTTACTGTTTAGGAGCTGGCTTTGTTGTAGGTAGAAAATGAAAAGGCAGATGCTTACTTATTTACCTGCTATGTGTCCACCTCAAAGCCTAATTTAGTTTTTCTAACAGTTTTAAATTCTCTTTTTTCTATTCTAATGACACGCTCCTTTTTTAATGTAGGTAAGGCTTTATACTTCTCCTTGACCTGTAGTGGCATGAGAGTGTATAACATTTCCTAAGATGACAGGCAAAGTAGAACTAACCCTGGCACTGCCATTAGCTGGCCCCACCTTCTGCCATCTCTGGCCACCGAGTCACTTTCCTTGTTTGCGGCTATACCACAGTGGTGGGACTGCGCAGGGTAAGCTGGTCAGTGGACAGTGTTTCCCTTCTCTGAAAACTGTCTGCACAATTGCCAGCAGCCATTTGCTGGTTAAGCTGCATCTATCCCAAAAGACAGTTTTAAAATTCATCATTCTAAAACCATACTTGTTTACCCAACCATCCACTCATCTTTAAAAAAAAAATTGTTTTGATTCTTGCTAAGGAATAAGGTTGCATGTTTTGCACTTGCCTAAGATTAGACACATGGGCCGTGGGTTTGGCATTGCTTTGTACCTAGAAGAGGGGGAAAGCTCCTGGCATTGCTATATCTGTAACCATTACAGTGATTGTCTTTTTTTCCCCCTACCCAACTAGATTAATAGCATGTCCTCCATTCACTATGTAATTTCAATCCCTAAACTGCTTTAGACCTTTTCTTTAAGTCAGTTGTACAAAGGCATTGATTGTATATTTATTCTCTGACGCCTTCAGCAGTTCAGAAGTGGAAGATGAAGCTCCTATTCAGTACTAATGGGATACCCAAACCTAACAGATAATGGTTTTGTGTTATTTGAGAAAACAAAAGCTAAACAGTAAATCCTCCCACTAGATATGCAGTGGTTTCCAGAAGTCACTTGTGAATTCTAAATTACATACAAATGGAAACTAACCGTATGTCTTTAATTCAGTATTAAATTTTGCTTTTGCTTGTCATGTAGAGTAGCCTTCTCAAATTTTTGGTTTTAATTTCTGTCAATTCCATAATCATTGCATGAGCATTCACCATCGCTGAATGCTGGTGCTGTCGCTCCTAATTTTCCTTTCTTTTTAATTTATTATTATTTCTAACTTTTTTGTTTTGTTTTTTAACTTGCAGTGCAAGCTTCACATAAAGCCTGGCAAGCCAAGGATGTTCCCGCATTCACCTGCTTTTGCAGTAATATCGTATCTCTGCCATGTGTGTTCTTTATTTTTATTTTATTTTTTATTTTTTTTTACCCGTCTTCAAACACCAGTAACTATTATTAACTCGTTTGCTGAATGTTGTTGGGTGGTAGAAAATGATAGAACAAGGGAATAACCGCAAATGCTCTGTGCAGCTGGACTCTGTTTCCGGAAAGTAAATGATTTGCTTTTTATGCCTGTTCTGAATGGCAGCACGAAGCAGGCCTGTTACTTGTATGTCGCTTTGGACAGAGGAAAGTGGGGTAAAATGCTACCTGTACGTCTGACATGAAAACTTCTCACCGCCTCAGCAGCTGAACTAAAAACCTGAATAGCCATGACAAGAGTTTGCATTTTCTTGATGATTCATCTCCATGAGTGCACAATCCCTGAACTCACTGTCTTTTCTCCACACTTGTCCCAAGCCAAGATAGATTTGTATGTAGACAGACGGGTGAGCAAGCATTATATTTTATTTTTACACTTGCATGACATTTTCATTTTAATCAATAACATTATTTGGCCTGAGCTTGTGGGTCTGTTCAGACTGTCTCCTCTCATGGTTTGAAACTGCATCTGAATGCCTGCCTTCAAATCCTGGCCAAGTTGGAGTAGACAGGCATGAGAAAACTATGATTATGTTCACATTTACTGGTGCATCCTTGATCCTCTCACAGATAGAGGTCTTAAAGGTTGAATCATATAACATTGGTTAGTAGAAGAACCTTCTACTAAGGATGATGGGCTTTCTACAACCTGCTTACCACTAACAGTAAGGAATCTTTCATAAACACACAGTTTATGAAACAGTTTGTTCCCAGTGAGCTTAGAGGGAGGACCTGATGACTGATTCCAGGATACTTGTACTTCTAATAAAATTTTTCCCTGATCATGAGAAAATTTCCAGATACTTCCCTTAGAAAATTTGCTATAAACTCTGTATCGTTGGTAGCACGAATTTGAGGGAGACCTTGTCAACTTTAAGGTGGAAATAGGAAGGACCACAACATGACCCGTAAGTGAAGAAGGTAGACATTTCATATTCAGCTTCCTTGCTTAGTCTCCTTTCAGTATTTGGCAATAAAAGAAAGAAGAAATAGAACAACTGAAGTCTCAAATCATTGTCTGGAGTATTCCTCACCTTGGCTAACTCCACCTGCTCTTTGTCTAAGGCCCTTGCCTCATCAGGGATCGGAGCGGACCCACATGCCAGAACCTATATACTACACGCCTAATTTGTATGGAAAAGTGCATATTTCATCTCTTTTCTATACTGTTCCTTTCTGATGCTTATCCTTTCATCTGTGTGATTGTTTTTTTCCCCTCTACTAACAAGATCCTCCCAGCTTTCTCTCTACATGTAGAAAGGATAACATTGCTCATGAACCCACTTCCCCTCCACATTTTCCTCACTGGTTAGAGATTAAGTAAATAGGATAGAATATGCTGCATCTCCCCTGACACACACTTTCTCTTTTAAATGAACAAGTCTCTATTTTGATTTCAGCAAAGAGTTTTTCTCCTTCTCTTTGTCCTCAACCATACTTAGAGGAAAGAAGGAATGGTCTTCCATGAACTGATTATGCTTAATTAAGCAAAGTAAGGAAATTAGTTTCGTGGAAGCCTAAACAAAGCTGGAATAGAAACTACACGCTAGACACAGCAGCAGTCATAGTCTTCACACGTTTAGGAGCTACTGGACCAACATCCTTGTTTTTGCTTCTGTTTTGTTTTTAAATAATTCTAGTCTGGAGCTAACTGTGGAGCAGCCGAATAGTAGCTGGCATGTTGATTCAAACCATGGGCTGAATTTGCTCATAGGCTGTGCATCAGACAAAAGCTTGAATATTTGTGTTGTATGCTTGTTCCAACCACCGCTTGTGTGAGCATTTTTGTGGCTCGTACAGAAAGTACACTTTTAAATTGTTTCTTGCATCACTAAAATTTTTTTTAAATAAGCATAACAGCGAAAGGCATCCAGCTGACTTTTTGACTACAAGATTGTTGGTTGGATTGACTTTTTTGCATTAAAATTTTCCCAGCAAAATAAATCATATGGTGAGTCAGAGAATAAAAAGTCAAAAGAAACAAATAGAAGCTTTTTTTTTTTTTTTAATGTATTGCTTCTGAACTTTTTTCTGCCACTGGTCCCCGGCCCTGTTTAGTTTGTTATTGCTGCTCTTCTTTTTTCTTTCTGTATCTATGCCTTTTTTCACAGTAGTCCTTGGCTCTGCACGGAATAAATGATACCCTCAAATCTAATTGGATGTGCTTTCGCCTTTGCATGTAAGTACAGTAGTAAGAAACCTTTGAGATCTTTCTGACTTTTCAAAATTAGAGAAAGCAAGTGGGATGGATGGATTTTTTTTTCTTTTCAAGGGGGGCAGGAAGATAATGGTTTGAGTAGCCTTTGTTTTTGTTTTTTAAAAAAAAAAATATTTAAAAGGCCACATTTATATTTTTTTTCACAAGAACCACATAATAAATTCCACTTCTTGACCTGAATTTGGAAATCCGAAATTACCAATCCAGGCCAGTTGTGGTGGCCCATACCTGTAATCCCAGCACTTTGAGAGGCTGAGGTGGGCAGACCACTTGAGGCCTGTAATCCCAGCACTTTGGGAGGCCGAGGCAGGCGGATCACGAGGTCAGGAGATCAAGACCATCCTGGCCAACATGGTGAAACCCCGTCTCTACAAAAAATACAAAAATATAGCCAGGTGTGGTGGTGCGTGCCTGTAGTCCCAGCTACCTGGGAGGCTAAGGCAGGAGAATTGCTTGAACTTGGGAGATGGAGGTTGCAGTGAGCCAAGACTGCGCCGCTGCATTCCAACCTGGGTGATGGAGTGAGACTCTCCAAAGGAAAAAAAAAAAAAAATTATTAATCCCTGCCTGTGCTCTACGTAGCCTCATGGGCATCATTGGATAGTTCAGAGGGCCCTTGATTCCGGCAAGGCAAGTAAATCCAGAATGAGAAATTACCATCTTCTACTAGAGAAAACCAAGAGAAAAAATTTTATGCTAGGATGCCTTTATGACCGCTTAATTTTTTTATCTTAGTCCAGTGGTCTCTCCCTGGTGCTAACTGCTGACAGTGGCCACCTCTTTTTTGGGGGGTGAGGGGCCTACATAGCTCTAGCTGGCCTTCCCTCACATCTTTTGTTAAAACACAACGGCCATCTTTTTGCTTCTCCTGAACTTTAGATTTCCATAACACACGTACTGTAGAATGTGATGGAGAAGCATTGATGAGAATTTATGGGCAGTTCAGACTGTGTTTTCCCAACTTAGGCTCTTTATAAATTTGTTAAGATTTTCTCCTTTTAAAGGGCATTTCAACAATGGGAATTATTTAATGTAACAGTGGGTACAGATTACTTATCTTCCTTCTCTGCTCTGTGACTCACCAGCAGTAACACACACTCTCCACATCTTGTGCACCTCAAATGAACAGACTTGGTTTCTTTGCTTTCTTGACATTTCCATGACTGTTTCACATACAAACTATTGAGTGAGGTTTTTCAGCTGTTACCGACCCACGTCCTACTGTCTCTGTGTGGTCCTGCAAAAACTGTCCATTCCCACCCCTTTGCTTTGCCATTTGCAAGTGTCTGGAATTGTCAAGTCTCAGCTTTGAAAAGTCCTGGTTCCACTGACAGGACACATTCGTTAGTCGGAATTAAGACCTACAAAGTCTAGTTTGTATGTAGGTATGAAGGGAATTTTTTAAATAAATTGAAAAGCTGTGAACAGCAGTAGAACTTTGTCTATTTCTTAATTTTAAAATATGCTGATATGCCTTAAACTGTAGTTGTAGATCCTTGTCATTTTGCTGTTTGAAAATAACCAATGTGTTTTCTAAAACTGTTGTGTAATCTACTTTCAGTGTTAATGCAGAATTGTCATATATGTAAGCTGCATGTTAGACATTTGTCTTTTTTTAAAAACTAAAGTAATTGTATTGATGTGAAGCATATCATTTTTTCAAATATGAAAGTAATCACTTAGCAACATGCTTGGTAATTTGGCATCTGTTAAGGTAGGAGAGTGGTGAACAGGTAATCTATGCATCTATCACTAGTGCCAAGACATAAAGCGGGGGAAAATATATTTTTACCCAAACATTGTTTGTGTGCCCTTTTTTGTGAGTTCTTTTTAGTCGCTGCTTGGTTTGCATATGCACACGTGCTTACTGGATAAAAGAAACAGGGATAAGAGTCTCATGCTTTCCTGCCTTGTGTGGTGGACTTCAAATGGCTGCCGTCTGGGTTACACCAGTTTCTCAAGATACTTGCCATGTGGTGTCCTGTACTTCACATATCATGTTATCACCTTTTTTCCCCCATACCTGTCCCTGTCCACCCTGCCAATTCATGTGCCTTGGTGCCCAGCTGAGGCATCGTCTTCTTCACTGGCCTCCTCTTCCCTGCTGCTGCTCACCCTCCCGTCGAGCTCAAGGAAGTCACCCCATTAACTGACACACTGCTGTTCTTTCACAGCTTATTGTAGAGAAGCTCCTTTTTTTCTTAAGCCATTAAGAATCAAATTTGAATCTGAACCTTTCTTTTTTCTTTTCTGTAGCTTCTTCTTTATGTAACCATCCTGTTGACAAGCCCTACTCTCTCCTAATGGACATAGAGCATTAGAAGAGCAGGAGCTGTCTGTTCACACGTGTTGGGGAAGAGTTACCTCATTTCCACCATCGCCTCCTGTTCTTTTAAAGTCTGGGTCAAATATTGCACTGCTGTTTGTATTTGTCAATGTCTGCCCATAGTGGATACTGAAGTGACTTACCACTACCAAAAAAATAGTCATATTCAATAATATTAATTAAAAAGGAAAAAGGAAATTGAGCGAAACAGAAAACTTGGGCCAAGACCCAAGGTCTTGTGCTGGGATCCCCTTGCTTAGAACTATCATGTTCTTGAAGCTGCTGATCCAAGAACTGATGGACTGAAGACAGCGTGTATCCTAACCTGAGGGGGCCACCATGTCCAGGGCCCACAAACTTGATCTCATGGTAACTCCTGTCCTTTCTCTCCCATGAGCCACATTCTGAACAGCCTGATCAGGATCCTCAACCATCAGGTCATAAGATCTGAACAACATTTTCCTTCCTTTTATTAGTTTTCTGGGTTATTTTGGTGTTTGGGTTTTTAAAACAAAAAAACAAAAAAAACTTGATATTGCATGAACAGAGATGGCTGCAATTTTTTTTTCTTTGGCGTGTTCTATTGATACAATGTTTTTATTTTTCAGCTGACCATCTGCCTCTTGAGAGAGAGAGAAGTGGGCATCCTTCCTTTAAATTCAGGAACCACTGTTGTTTTATTTGACTTTTTCTGTTACTTGCATCCCTTATATAAGTTGTTTTGGATTTGGGATTATGTTTTGGGGGAGAAAAATTCCAGTTAGTTCTGTTTTTTGTATTGGTTATTCAGCTTACTTTTGGTATCAAAATTATGCCAGTTTTAAGCTCACTTGAGTGAAGTTTAAGTCACAAGATTCTGTTTAATATGCTTTCCTCATTTTGGAAACAACCAAAACTTCCCTTTTTTGTTACGGGATTTTGACCTACAAGTCCTAATCGTGTTTAAAATGTGCCGGTGTTGGGTAGATGACTTTTCTGCCTCTGGGGTTCAATTTATATTTAAAGATACCTTAAAATAACTTACTGGCCCATCCCTGCCTTTTTATTTGTTGTGAAGCTCTGTACCTTGTGTCCACAGTTTTTTACCAGGACCCATGTGTCTTGGACCATGGGAAATGAACCCCAAACAAGTACATGTCTCTTCTCCCAGATAACAGCATCATTAACAATGGTTCTCATTCACATTGTCTTCTCGGAATTACCTAGGTGGATTTCTCTACAATTTCTGCAAAAAAAAAAAAAAAAAACCTGCTGAGAATCAAAGTATTCAGACTTGATCACTGAAAATAACATCCATGTCTAAACACATACTTCTGCCAGTTAAGTGAGCCTGTGATTTCTGATGCTGACCTGTTTGTCATGAGTCAGATTCAGGGCTAGATTACTCTAGTTAGCAGTCACTTCTTAGGGGCAGTTTTCATAGTGAAGGGACAGTTTTCAAATTCGTATGTATTACAGAGCATGAACATATTTTGTTATCTTTCAGTTTCATTACTTGTTTATAGATAGGCTTATTTCCATCTTTACTTTTGAGCTCCATAGTAGGTAGGTCATAAAAATACCATTAGTGACATGAGTTGCATTTAATCAAGATCCTCAGGAGTGTTCCCCTCTGAATAAGAATGGTAACATATGGTTCCTTTAGACAGTGAAATGAAGAAGCAACAGTCCCTGCCTCTTGAATCACTTGATTCCTGGAAAGAGATTATTTAGAGCAATTGGATGAACAAGTTGGGGTGCTGCTTTCTTTACTTAAAAGGAAACTAAGTAAATGTAAGTAAAGTCAGATTCATGTGAGCCATTAAATGATCAAAATGTCAGCATCAAAAGCCATCCCCTTCATTCTACAGCATAATCTGTAAGGACAGAAGTCTGCTAGTAATGTGACCAGTGGAGTGGGAAAGCAATAGCAGCTCCTTACCAGCTGATGCCGGAGCATGACATCAGTTTTGCAAGTTAAACATGTAGGTCCTATTGTGTGAGACCACTGTCATCACTACGTATAAGTGACTTTATTCTTAAACTCCCTATTTTGATATTTTAACTTTATTCTATCATTTTAAAAACAAATTCTGCATCAGATTGTAAATATTTTTTGAGCAATATTTAAAACTTAAATTAGGCAGTATTTCTTTTTAAGTAAGAAATGTATGTCTGTTGTTGCTATTTCCTTTTTTGTTTTTCTGTTTTAGCTCCCAGAGTAGAGGAAGTATATTAACCATCTTAATGGGAGGGGTGGGGGAACAGAGGGTATTATCAGTAGGTTAGCCTCAGTCCAGTTACCTAGGGGAACCTGATCATGTACACTTCTGGCCAACCAAGTGCCTTGCCATCTCTCTTCCCCTAACATAGACTGCCATTGATTTGGCATTTTACCATAGGCAGTTCTTTTTCTCCAGTGTTGATAAAACTGGTAGGTTTTCTCCTGGCTGACCAAGTAAGGGATGTGAAACCATCTTGGGTATAATTACTAGCAATAAAAATTACTGTCTTACCTCAAAAAAGATTGTGGGAAAAAAAGCAGGGAGAAGTTAGCCACGTAAACCTATTTCCATTGGTAATAGGCTTTTTGTTCTTCATCAACCTTAAACAAATATTAGTTCTTTTCAGATACAGACTCTGCCTTAATACAAGCATAGTCTAGATGGTCTCCTTGCGATCAGCCCAGCATATGTGTAAAGGAGAGATCCAACTTTCTTAGTCATGGTGCACTGACCTGAAACAGGTCCTCACCCCCAATAATTGACCAAACTTCTTTTCCCCATCAACAGTGCTTATCAAGTTCCTTCTTTCTTTCTTATTTATTTATTTATTGGCCTGCTGTTGGCCCAGATTATGGGTAAACCCTTCTGGTATCTAACAAATACATGGCTGAGTGTGATGGCTCACACCTGTAATCCCAGCATTTGGGAGGCTGAGGCTGGTGGATTGTTTGATGTCAGGAGTTCAAAAACAGCCTGACCAACATGGTTAAAACCCTGTCTCTACTAAAAATACAAAAATTAGCTAGGCATGGTGGCACGTGCCTGTAATTCTAGCTACTTGGGGGACTGAGGCAGGAGAATCGCATGAACACAGGATGCGGAGGTTGCAGTGAGGCAAGATCGCCCCACTGCACTCCAGCCAGGGCGACAAAGCACAACTCCGTCTCATAAAATAAAATAAAAAACACGAAAGACAAAGGGTTTTTAAGCCACCTTTAAAACCTTGAGTTTCACAACTGACTTATCTTTCCATCTGGAGACTGACAGTGATGGCAGTGTGGCTCACTTCAGAGTTCCTAGTGCTTGAATTTTTAAGACCATGGTATCTAGTTTTTGCGAAGAATACTGTCTGTCTGTCAGGTCAGTCTCCAGCAAGCAACTGGCATACCCAGGGCTGGTGAAGGGATTGCTTGTATTAATTTTTTTTTTATTTAGCAGGATCTCACTCTGTTGCTTAGACTGAAGTACAGTGGCATAATCACAGCTCACCGCAGCCTTGACATCCTTGGTTCAAGCAATCCTCCCACCTCAGCCTCCTGAGTAGGTAGGACTATAGGCACCAGCAACTGTGCCTGGCTAATTTTTTTATTTTTTGTAGAAATGGGGTCTCATGTTGCCCAAGTTAGTCTCAAACTCCCAGCCTTATGCATTCCTCCCACCTCAGCTGCCGACAATACTGAGATTAAAGCCGTGCCCAGGTTGCATGTGCTAATTTGAGAAGACTAATTGGGAGCCTAGGTGTCTACTCATTTCCCTTTCCTACCTTGCTATTCCTGATAAGTAGCTATATATAAATGAGATGTTTTTGGTTGTCAGTGGAACATCACATGAGGTCAAAAGATTTCACATCGGCCTCAAATCAGTTACTTGTAGGGATGTGAGATGAATAGCCTTTCAGTCCACTGTGGAAAGTTTCTTCCAAAGTTATGGCACCTAGACTAAGGAAGGCAAAGGCTATTATAACAAGATTTTGTTGGTCCCTGTCCACAAAAGAATAAATAAATACGTGTGTTTGAGGGTGGGGAACAGGGAGCAGAATAACATTCCATAAAGAGCTGGGCTTGGACAGGTGCATTGGCTCAACATCTGTAATCCCAGCACTTTGGAAGGCAGAAGTGGAAGGATCACTTGAGGCCTGGAGTTTGAAACCAGTCTAGGCAACATAGCAAGACCCTATCTTTTAAAAAATGTTTAAAGTTAGCTGGGCATGGTGGTGTGTGCCTGTAGTCCTAGCTACTCAGGAGGCTGAGGTGGGAGGATTGCTTGAGCCCAGGAGTTCAAGGCTGCAGTGAGCTAGGATTGTGCCACTGCACTCTACCCTGGGCAACAGACCTAGACCCTGTCTCTTAAATAACCAAAAGAGCTGGGCTTAACTGTGAACCATGTGTTTAGAACTCTGGAGAGTTGCAGTTCTACCTTTTCTTTTTTTCTTATTCACTCATCCATCTTCCCCCAACCCCCTCCTTCCCTCTTTTCAAATACTTTATTGTGCATACTGCACCAGGCCTACATTAGGTACTGGGGATTTAGCGATGCACTATGAATTGAACTTGTATAACTCATAAGCACAGCAATGTTGAGAGTGAAAGAAAAGGCTCGCCTTTTCTAAGGCAAGCTAATTCATTTGCTGAAGATAGATCATATCCTGAAAAGCAAAAAGGATTCTGCTTCCCACCAATCACTTTTTTGTGGCTCCTTGCCTAAAGTTGGCCTTCATTCTGGAGTGTCCTATTGTCTAACAAAATAAGCTATTTCCAAGAAATGAGAGACCAGTTCACTAGGACTAGGGCTATTCAAACTGCTTTTCTACTACCTTACTGTTGTATAACACAATAAGGTCAACAATTCTGGCATTTGATCTGCTATGAAGGCTATACTTCTAGAGTTAAGAGATAAGGCAGAGGTTCTCATTTCATCCTTAACTCCAGAAGCTCCTAGGAACTAAAAAAGTGAGCTCTTCTCAAATTTTTCTATCTGATAAGACATTCTTGGTTATCTTATTACACCTTTTAAAGTAAAAAGTGGCACAAGGGAGAGTTATGTCTCTGACATTGGTCTCTCTGACATTGGTCTTACATACGAGTACATCATAAAAGCCACTAAATATGGTGAGGGAAAACTTACTATTTAATTCCTTGATGCAAGCTGTGCTAAGTAAGTGTGCTCTTCATCTTTTCTCTCCTAATGATGGGCCAAATTCAACTCAAACTGACAGCAGCAAGGTTTTGGGACTTGGCTATGTTCAAGCCTTCTCAATTGTATTTCTAGGCTAGTTTGCAGAACCACACAACTCACTAATTGGGATTTGTAAGACTGGTTCTGGTTTTTCTTGGTGTGAATCGTGGCATCCAGTCACCATCTGCCCCTTAACCCTGGCTGATCTTGCCACAGTTCCCTCAGTCTCTCACACACACGGGCCTCCTGTACCTTAAGTAATGTGAACTTCTAACTAAGCCAACACAGTTGGTTTAGCAACCAGATGAGTGTTCAACTGCTGACATGCAGTAAACTCATTTTTTCCCAGAAATTTAAAAAGATGCTGTATTTTTCTAGAAGCACCATCTAGTGGCCAAAGCTCATAGCATTATTTGGTAACAGGTATAGGAGACATTCTCAACATAATTTAAAGACTAAAAGAATTTTGGAGGCTTTAAAAGTAACATTTACATGTTAGACAAAACTTTTTGATGTCAAATAGAAACGGTAAAGGTTTGAGAGGAGTTAGTTGAACCCTGTTAAACTGGGGCTGCATTCTGCCAATTTGATTGTGAGAACCTGTGACATAGTATCTTTACTTTCCAGTTGAAAATGTGCAAACTACTTTAGATAAAGATGAGCTCCTCATCATGTTGGCTGTGCATCAGTAGCTTAACCACATTTTCTTCTTAAGTGAAAGGCCACCATGCTGCTTTGGGCACTAATGCTCAAGCATAACTTGCTTCAGAAAATCTAGGAGTAAATTTAAAAGCTTGAAAATTCAGGTTTGTAGAGAGTACAGAGGACACACAGAAGTGACTGGCTCTGACAACACAGGAGACAATAAATAGGACTTCTTGGGGGCACAAACACCACTGTCTTCTCTCAACAAGAACATAGGTTCAGATTCTCATCAGCTTGGCTGAGTGAAGAGCTACATTCTACCTTCCTTCACCGCCAAAGGCAGCATCAGGAACATTTATGACAAACTGGTTATATTTGACCTTTTACTGACATTTGGGAGCACTCTGCATTCCCAGCTTTCCCTTCCCCCTCCAAACTAATACATCATATATCTGTAGAGAAAACTTCTAGTTCTGTATATAACAACTAACTTCATATTGATCTCGTAGAGAATGAAGTAGAATTATTTAGCTTCTAGTCTGATCTTCAAGGGCTATAACGTGTTCTTTAGGGTTTGTTTTTTGAATGGAGGATTAGAGAATAACTAGGGAATAACTACTATCCCCATCAAGTATATTCCCTTGCCATTCCAGAGGCCTCACGGAGCGACTGGTTTTTTAACCACCAGGAGGCACCAGACAATTATGATGCAGAATGCTCAAGTTTCCAGGTCTTGAGCTTGTGATGTGATGCCAAAGTTGAACACAAGTAACTTGGGACAGGCTGAGAATAGTTTCAGGCAAAAAGGGAACTAATTGAACAGCAGGAACAGGCTTTTTTTTTTTTTTTGTCTCGCTCTGTTGCCCAGGGTGGAGTGCAGTGGCGCAATGGCTCACTGCAACCTTCGCCTCCTGGGTTCAAGCGATTCTCCTGCCTCAACCTTCCAAGTAGCTAGAATTACACACCCGGCTAATTTTTGTATTTTTTATTAGAGACGGGGGTTTCAGCATGTTGGTCAGGCTGGTCTCGAACTCCTGACCTCGTGATCCGCCTGCCTCAGCCTCCCAAAGTGCTGGGATTACATGCGTGAGCCACCATGCCCAACCGGAACATTCTTAATGAAAAGTTCTACACTGTTCAAGAATACTAGGCTCTTTCTGTCACAAGCCACAGTTCTCTAAGGGCCCACAGTAAGTTGTGATGAAGTGGGCTCAGGCCTCTGAAACGGTGGCCAAGGTTTAACAGTGCTTTCGAGGGCCAAGTCTCCAAAGTACTATCACTGAACTGAACGATGTGGTTAAACAAGTTCTGAGGTGTGAGGGCTAGCAGCCCACCATCCCACTTGATTCCGTGTCCCATGAAAAGAACGCTGTATTCCAAACTAACTTACCAGCAATTTTTAAATATTGAAAACCTTAAGACCAAAAAGTGAAAATTCTATTGTCCTCTAATGTTCTGCTCAATTTGCAGCTACTGGACTACAAATGAAATATTGACTCTAAACTCAGTTTTATCCCTAGCTTTCTACATAACACAGTTTAACATGTCCTCATCTGTTAAATAGAAGGAAGTTCTACAGATCTGTATCATTTTACAGATACTATGAACATATGCAGTTGTAAACTTCTTAGAGCTCCTACAATTCAGATGAATTAAACAGATGAAGATCAGGATCAGAAATTTTTAAAATGTGTATCTGTGAAGTCAATCCTTTGCTATCTTCCCTCCCCACTCCCTGTACTGACATGTGAGTAAATGCTTCCCATTTAATTGGAGTTTAAGGTCATAAAACAGGTAGTCAACCCTACCACAAGAATTTTTTACAAGTCAGATGATGACCTGAAAATACTCTTGTTCTGCTAAATCTGAACATTAAAAATGGCTAAAAATGACATTTTAAAGATACGGGTCTGAGCCTACTCTCACAAGCAGTCACATTAAGATGAAAATTTACTATTTGGAGGATTCACAGTGCACCAGTGAAAAAATATCATAAAAGAAAAATTCTTATGTTTAAAACCTATATCCCTCGATCACATTCAAATCCTCTTTTCTTCATGTTTCATTTTCAGTAAGTATATTCTTGGTCTTTCTATTGTTTTCTCTAGTTGAAATAGCAGTGCCTAGCCAATCAGGAACCTGTACCTCTTCACAACCAGAAAAAAGTCACAGAAACAAAAGTTAAGGACAACTTTTTATTGCTACCAGAGGCTTTTATCATCAGTACACGGATCTGACTGCAATACCTTTTTCAGACTGCAAAGGGAGCTCAGGATCCAGAAGTCATTAAGAGAACTATAAGTAGGCTGGGGAGGCAGGGGGAGGAGTAAGTTCTATTAGAAAATCCTAATAGCTTAACAAAACTAGGGTACTAAATTCAGTTATAACATGTTACAGACTCAAATCACAGAGCTGCCCCAACATCTAGACAGTCTCTCCTACTGATTATAAATGAGTGAAAACTATCAGTTAGAAAAATCTAATTTCAGTTGTTACATACATGTTTCTTTGGTGAGCACCTGGATATATTAACTTTATCACAAATTCTTTTATACAAATGTCAAAAATGCTTTCAACAAATCTAAGTGTCCTAATTATATACCACTTTTAAGTATCACTTTAAGGTAAACAAAAATGAAAACCATAATTTTAAATTAAAATTTGAAATGAGACACAAAATCAACCTGGTAATATGAGAACTTTCTGTTGCTGTCTCTGATTAATATGGGACAATTCCAAAGTACCTTTTCATACTAATTGGAACTTGCATCATGGCTGTCACACTGAAATAATTTGTTCGACTGCTAAAACATAATTTTGGGGTTTCCTATTCAGTGAGAATCAATACAGATCAGCATGCATTAAGTTCAGTAACTTAAATGGAGAAGCAAGCAAAAGCAACAGGAAAATTAAATCAGGATGCTGAGGGGGAACAGGTTTGCTGGCTATGAATTTTAACTGAATTTTTGATGGGGCAAGCTATGTTACATTATGGCAGAAAAAAAGTGCAACTGGCATACTACAAAGAGATTTTTTGAGTTTAAAAAAAGTTTGGATCTTTTGGATTTTTTTTTTTTTTTTGGTCCTTATGTGTTTAAGTAACACTGAATTATAATTAGCCACACAAATAATGAGAGTAGTTTTTTTTTTTTTTTTTCTGGCTCACTCCAAATCAGCCTGTTAAGGTATATATCCTTCTATAACCTTTCCTGATTTTGCATGTTCTCATTCCCAGAGTAGTCTACCTTAGTTTACACTCAAAGGTAATACTTGTTGAAACTACATGACAGAAACAGGCTGCAAAGGTGGACAAGGGGAAGCATGTCCCTCTTGTCTTGATAAATCAGTGCCACACACAGAACCCACATTTTCTGAGACATTATCTTCATTATAGAGCCGTTTGATTCCATCATAGAAGTCATCCACTTCCATTTCCTCTACTTTGCGTTTAGCAGAGGTCTGCTTGCACCCACTGGCAGCTGGGAGATGATGGTAAAAGGCTGCTGTACCTCTGACTGGCACTTCTGGCTTGCTGTTGTCCTTGGAGAAGTCTGGGCCTGGGACAGAGGAGGGATGCAATCTGAACACTCCTTTGTCACAGGTCACCAGGGTGTGCTTGAGGGGACGGTAGACATAAACGGAATTTAGAGGCAGGGAAGACTGCAGAGTAGAAAGGTGATGTGCCACAAGCTCCCGACAGTGGATCAACTGGGAGCTATCCATCTGGGCCAGGAAAAAAAAACAAAAAACAAAAAAAACACAGTTGATCATTAATTAACATAGGCTGCTCTGTTATCTCTGGTGGCCATTTTTCCTCCCTGTGCTTTCCATCCCCACTGAGTCTTTTCTCTCCCCACAACTTCTACCTCCAACTCATCTATTTATCCAGCCTACCCATCCATCATCATCATCTTAGAAATCAGGTCCAAATCTGTATTTCTAATATAATTATCTTTGGAACTTGAGTTCTGTATTTGCAATGTATGCTGAACATTTACATGAGAGCAGAAACTACTTTTTTGTATCCAACTTCTGTTTTTTGTTTTGTTTTGTTTTGTTTTTTTTCAGTCTATTCCCCCTGTCTAGAAGGCCCTTCATCCTACTCTCTTGGCCTCTTCTAATTTTTTCAGTGGAGTCTAAAGTACTCATAAACACATTCATTAAGAATGTAAGAAGCCAAAGGGCAAAAAAAAAAAAAAAATGTTTTTTTAATCAGAGATGAGGAGGGAAGCTAAGAATTTTAAAATAGTAAATGAAAAATTTAGAAATATATATTTTGTAGAAAATAGTAGACTTAACACTAAGATGAAATGTTTTTCATAAAGTTTTTAATTTGGGAGTTTTGCTAATTCCTTCTTACCCCTGAGGACAATTCACAGGTATCAGTCCTTTCTGGAGTTACCCCTGACTCCCTCAACCCCCAAAACACCCTAAATACCATGGTCATCTGTTTGTGTATCAACCTTTTAACATACTTATGGCCAGGCGTGGTGGCTCATGCCTATAATCCTAGCACTTTGGGAGGCCAAGGCGGGTGGATCACTTGAGGCCAGGAGTTCAAGACCAGCCTGGCTAACATGGTGAAACCTCTTCTCCACTAAAAATACAAAAAATTAGCTGGACGTGGTGGTAGATGAGTAAACCCAGCTACTCAGGAGGCTGAGGCATGAGAATGGCTTGAGCACAGAACGTACAGGTTGCAGTGAGGTGAGATCAAGCCACTGCATTCCAGCCAAGCAAAGAGACAGAGTGAGACTGTCTTAAAAAAAGACACTAAAACCTTTTAACATATTTATCACATTTCATTATAATAATCTGTTTAACCATTTAGCCTTTCCATTATAGACTACAAGACCGAAGGTGTGGCATTGTATTATATTCATCTTTTTATCCCTAACTTTCTGGCACAATGACTGTACATGGAAGGCCTTCAAATTATTACCTGTAGTAAAGTGTCTCTCTTCCTCACTTTCAATTACAGCATTGTCAAAATAACCTTAGTTAGCATCATATATTCCTTCCCTACTCTCTTCAGCGGCACCCCAATGCCTACCAGAAATAAGCTAAACTCCTTAGTTTTATTAATAAGGATCTCCATAATCTGACCCCAACCTTCTTTTCTAGCCTTATTTCCTAGCATACCCTCAACTTGCGGTCTACACTCTTGCTAAACAGTCCTGCTCTATATGATGCACTAATCTTCCCCTTTCTTATTTTACCCTTAATCATCTTATTTCTACCTGTTGAAATTGTATTGCCCATTCCTTCCAGGACTGGCTAAACACCATCACCTTCAGGAAGCCTATCTTGACCATTTAACTATCAGGGATAACTTTTTTTCCAATTCTGGGTATTTTGGTACATTTCTGGACCAAGTCTTATTCATCCTCATATAACCTGCAGCACACACCATAACTGTTTGCAATACCACAGAGAAAATAAGGGAAAATAACTGCACTCTACAAGAACACATTTGGTCACAAAATTATTTTTATCTCTAAATACATTCATTATTTGTTACTGAAAAATACCAGAGGAAAGAATAGTAAAAGGCTGATGTTAGTCATTGTATAATACAAATGCAAAATAACTGAAACTGTCAGAAATATACAAGAAAATGGCAGATTTTAGCATCTACCATATTGTTCACTGATTTCTTATTTTCCCCTAGTTTGAAAGGCATTAGATAACACACTATGGGTAAGACACTATTAACTAGTATTAGAATTTGTTCTCCCTCCCTTAAAAGAAAAAAGTTACGTAACACTTAAGATAGTCTCTGAACTATCAAGCTTACATTTAGGCTAGGTCTTATTATATATCCCAGGGATGTAGAACAAGCTGAAACATGCTAAAAATATTGGAACAAAGCATAGAGAAAGGATGGAGGGCTTAAATACTCCATTAAAAAATATTTAAATACTTAAAATACTTAAATATTTTAAGCCAGGCTTAAAATACTGGCTTCTGCCAGTATTTTAGGAAGCCTACAAGAAAGAAATGAAAGAAACTGGAAGTGAAAAAGGGGCTACAGTGTAGAAATTATTTCTAAAAAATAAGTACAGTCATCCCACAGTATCCATGGGGGATTACTTCTAGGATCCCCCAAAAGATAACAAAACCCAACATACTCAACAAACCCAACAACCCAGAATGCCTACACATCACTTCATCTGTGTGGATTCAATGTAGTACTCAGCGTGCAACAAATGCAAGGTTTTTTTGGAACTCTGTCAAATTTCTTCCCAAGTATTTTCAATTCACGGTTGGTTGAATCCAGATGCCAAACCCATGGATATGGAAAGCCAGCTGTACCTCATTTAATGAAATGTTCTTTAGCAAATGAATATTTATTGGCTTAGAAAGGTAAAGGTACCACAAATATTCTAATGCCTTGGTCACTGGGCATAATAAATGCCATGGCAGAATTAATACTATGGTAGATTCCTAAAAAGAGACATGTATTTAAGTAAGAAGAAGACTGTCACTATCATCCTTCTGTGTGGAAAAAACTAAGTAAGTAGAGAGTTATATTTTAGAGGTGGAAGACTGACAAGAAATGATAGAGCTAGAAAAGACCTTAGAAATTATTCAAAACAAAACCATCCATATGAACTCCACTTCCACCCAAGTCCCAAGTAAGCCTTTTCTCCAAAATAACATCAAAATAAATTCCTTCTGATCTAGTACAATCTGAATTTGTTCTATCAGATGACAAAATAATTTGTTCCTTCTTGATATCCAGTGGAAGAAACAAAACAAGCACATACACTGAAACTACCAAAACTCTCGACACCAGACAAGTCCTCTAACGGAGTTGGTAAAAAGGACTTAAATGAACTCAAATTATAAGGTGTCAAGAGAATATTTATTATTTTTTATAACAATAAATGACATAAATGGTGGCCCACATGGATCCAGGTTTGGTGAACAGCATGAAGCATTGAGGAACCTGCTGGAATAGTCTGACCACAGCCACCTTCAAAAAGAACCAGGAGATGTGTGGGGAGAGGTCTGTTTCTTCTTTTTTTTTAAATTTGCTTCTTTTTACTTTTAGATTCAAGGGGTACCCATGTGCAGGTTTATTACCTAGGTTATTTATTGCATGATGCTGAGGTTTGGAGTATAAGTGATCGGGTCAACCAGGTAGTGAGCACAGTACCCAATAGTTTTTCAACCCTTGCTCCCCTCCCTCCCTCCCCGCTCTAGTAGTCCCCAGTTTCTACTGTTGTCATCTGTATGTCCACGTGTACCCAATGTTTACCTCCCACTTGTAAGTGAGAACGTGTGGTATTTGGTTTTCTGTTCCTGTGTTAATTCACTTAGGATAATGGCCTCTAGCTGCATCCATGTTGCTGCAAAGGACATGATTTTGTTCTGTTTTATGGCTGTACCTACTCTAGTTTTAAACTAGAACATGGACTTTGACTACTGCCCAGCTAGGAACTACAAAGACCAGCACACTAATCTAGGTAGAGTTAACAGTCTGAGTTTATCAGAGTGGGCCACATCAGAAAGAGGAAGACGTGAGCACAACCACACAACAGAGCAAGGGTAGAAGAAGGGTAAGGAGAGAAAGAGGTTTAGCCATCTCACAATGGTGACCAACAGGTGGCACAAGAGCTTAAGGGGTGTAGTTGTGGGAGGTTAAGAGGAACAAAAGGAAGTTTGCCTTTCAAACCTGGGAACACTCACCATACTTTCTCTCAAAGGGGGGGCTCAGGCAGAACTAGTGGGAGTGGCCTCCTCACAGTACGATATGTCTGTGATGGACTCTTCTCAAACCAAGACACTGGGAAACATGTCACAAATGATTTTGGCATGATCTCATCAATCTGATGCAAGAATTTCCTATACTAAAACCAGAAAACTAGGAAGAATATCTAATATTGTGGCCTTGTCACAGGTCTAAACACAAAGATATTAGACCTGGTGTTCCTACCTGAACACAGGAAACCTAGCAAACAAACAGAAATGAGTCCTAAAGAACTAGGAGCCATCCATGTTTGGACCACATGGGTTGGTGTTAGAGCAGAATTGCTAGAACAAGTCCCAAAAGTCTCTACCAAGATTTATGACCTTTTCTTCACTAACTTCCCCATTGCAACTTGAATACTACATGGGGCAAATCTCTTAAAAAAAAAAAATCACTGTATTTCCAGTTTTCAAACTACGTCCAAACACTACCTACATAATATAATCTAAACTTACACTACATAGGTAGATCTCTAGCTATGGAAGGGAAAAGGCTATGTTGAGTGGGGCTCTGCCCTTAAACACAACAAGTATAGCTCCCCTTTTCTATTCTATATTCTGGGATCGTGTGTGTACAAGATTTTCTTGGGGGGAAGGGGGACTGGGAAAGGGTTCCACTTCTCAAATTGTGAAAACCACTGAACTAGAATTTTTAAGGTTTGTGTGGTATGAACAAAAGCACTGGTTCTTTTAAATGACTACTAAGTAGCTCTACGCAGCTCTAAGAAAGTCTCTAGTTCCCTACACTGGAGCTATAAAATAAAGGAGTTGAATGAAACAATTTCTCCAAAGATTCTGTCAAATCCCACATTTGTAATACTCCTTCAGCTAAGGAGAAAAAAAGTTTCAGTGAATACTTTCTTCCTCTAGCACCAGAAAACTTACAAAAGAGAATCAGGAGATATTCCAGTGTTTTTTACTAGGAAAACATGATCTCAAAGCTACAGAATACACATGCTATTTACATTATTATTTATGCTTCAAAATCTGTCCTCTGACACTAACACTTTAGAGCAATCTTTTTCTATACTATCTTGAGAATAAGCACAGAGACCAAGTCAGAAGGCATTTAGAGAGATGTCATTTGTTCCAATAAAAATAATGTAATGTAGCAGGTTTTCTATTAAGCCTATTCCTCTACTTCACAGTCTAATGTGAGTGATTAATATTCAACTTTTCTTTCCAACAGTCCGGGGTGAGCAAAGTAAATTTTCTGTGTCATATTATTCATTTAAATGATGGTTTCTCATAATTTCTAAAAATTCTCACGAGCAACTACTTCGTAGGATTTTCATTACAGCATTTAATTATTTCAATCTAAGATGATTAAGGTATCCCTTGAAAACAAAAAACAGCCCGTGTTACACTACACAGGTAGATCTCTAGCTAACATACTGCTCTGATCATCAACCTTTTTTATGAAAAGACTGAGCCCCTCTCTGCTCACAAACTAGAGCCTGAAATTCTTGAAAGCACTGACATACTTGTTTTAAAAAAAATTCTTTTTTGTCTGCTTCATTTTCTTCAGACATATTTCTTAAAATGTTTGCTATAAGATCAATTATAACTTTCTTAGAAAAACACCAAATTCAACTATTATGTTTTTCTTTTATAATATTCTCAATTTTTAGCTCAATAACTGCAGTTCTTTGCTACAATTAGTTTATTGCAAAATGTTAAGCTTAGAATTTCACAATCTTCTAAGTAAAATCCAATAAAACAAATCAGAATAACTACTGTTAAATAAGAATAAATAGCAATATAAAGGGAAAGTAGGTTCGTGAGTCTTTTACGGATTCAGCTGGCAGGAAAATGGTTTGCAGCAGATCTAAACTTGGTAAGTTCTATTTGGTGACATGAATAGAACCAGTAAGGCTTCTCTCAAAGTAGCTGCTAACACACAGCACTCTCACGAACTTTCCATTTGGATGAGAATTTTCTCTACTGAACCTTTACATTTTACTTAGGTGGTGGATAATTTATCAACCTATACATTTTATAACAATCTGTAGATTGTTACAAACTAATCTTAGGTAATAACAGAACTGCCAGGGCAAAACCTCTTTCAGAAAAGTGGCTTCTACCTGCCAGTCTGGTATAAATACTTCACTTACTAGCCAACAATAAATTATTTGCTTGTCTAAAAAGCAACTTATTCTAATTTTTGTTCCTGACATCTGCTATAAAATGAGTGAAGTAAAGAAGTACTACATTAAAACCTGCAGATGTAGCTAGGATAAAGGCCAATATGGTACTGACAATCTTATGAACATTTTAGAACTGTTAAAGATAAGTAATCTAAGAGAAATGGTGCAAAGGAATCTTAAAAATACTATATAAGTTTTTTTTTTTTTTTTTGAGACAGAGTCACGCTCAGTCGCCCAGGCTGGAGTTGCAGTGGCACCATCTCGGCTCATTGCAGGCTCTGCCCCCTGGGTTCACACCATTCTCCTGCCTCAGCCTCCCGAGTAGCTGGGACTACAGGCACCAACCACTATGCCTGGAGAATTTTTTTGTATTTTTAGTAGAGATGGGGTTTCACCGTGTTGGTCAGGATGGTCTCGATCTCCTGACCTCGTGATCCACCCGTCTCGGCCTACCAAAGTGCTGGGATTATAGGCGTGAGCCACCGTGCCCGGCCACTATATAAGTTTTATAAGAAAACAAGAGAACATCTAGCCTGTAAATTTAAAATATATACTTTACTCTTGTCTAAAGAATGGTTTGCCATTACAACATTAGAAATGTCTTTCAGTTTGGTAACTCTATGTATTCTAATAATAGAAAAACTTAAAAAGAACACTATTTAATTAGACTGACACCTACCTGTGCTTTCTGAAGCAGTTCAATTGTAAGAGAAAGCCAATCAGGAATAAGTTTCTCCATTTCCAGACTAACCATGGCCAGAGCAAGCATGGATCCTCTGAATTGTAGAAGTTGGTTGCAGGCCATACAGTGAAGTAGTTGCTTGGTAAGGACTGCCAAATGTTGAGATGGGCTCAATTTGGGCAAACTGAAAAGTAACTGAGGCCTAGTTGACACCGCAATAGCATGGAACTGAAAATCACAAGAACATAATTTTAACTTGATTTAAATATATAGGAAATTACATATAGAAACTGATGCAACCTATTCAATTTTTTTTTTTTTTTTTTTTTTTTGTGAGACAGAGTCTCACTCTGTCGCCAAGCTGGAGTGCAGTAGCATGATCTCGACTCACTGCAACCTCCGCCTCCTGGGTTCAAGCAATTCTCCTGCCTCAGCATCCCGAGTAGCTGGGATTACAGGTGCCCGCCACCATGCCCGGCTAATTTTTCTATTTTTAGTAGAGACAGGGTTTTGCCATGTTGGCCAGGCTGGTCTCAAATTTCTGACCTCAAGTGATCCGCCTGCCTCAGCCTCCCAAAGTGCTGGGATTACAGGCATGAGCCACTGCACCCAGCCTAACCTATTCAATTTCTAAGTTTGTGATTTAAGCTTCAGTGATATGACATATATACTAATTTATAATTTTTCCTTGGATATCAATAGTTTTCTTTTTCCTAAAAACCAGTACAAAATAAATGAGTAGGCAATCTATTTTTTAATTTACTGAAGGCTACACACTCAAATAAGAAACTAAAAGACTTCAGGTATATTTACAATATGAAGAAAATCCAATGGTGTGGCTGTGTGAAGATCCCAATTCAACTTATCCAGAATAATTCTCTCCATTCTCAAAATTTCAGATGAGGAACATCCACAGAAACTGTCTCTTGCCAATACCTTTAGTACTGGAATTCTCTATTCAAAGGGGAACAGGGACAGGGAGAAAAGGACAGAAAGAAACTCATTTACGATTTTTGTTTTGGCAAACAAGAAGCAAGTTAATGGAGATAAATTTTCATAGAAGAAACATCTTGAAAGGATTTATTACCTCATCTTCCTCAACAGTCTTGGCAGCTAGGAAAAAACAGCTGATTGCAATACAACTCAAGTATTTCGGATGAGCCTAAAATTTTGAAGAGGGAAAAAGCAACTTTAGTGATTTTTCAAAAACGGTTGAACTTTTTATAACTGTTTTAAAAACAGAGATATGCAGATGAGACAGGTATATACAAAATGCTATGGAATTCAATTAATGTGACTGTCACTCACTGCTTTTTAGATCAGAGCTAACTTTTTTAAGAATAGGAAAGAAGTTTATTGAAAAGCTTTAGAGCAGTAATGAAAGCAAGGAAAGTACACTTGCAAGATCAAGTGTCTCCAGGGCTAACTTTTAACATTACAATCCTAGCCATATGATATTCTACAAAAATAATATAAATTCCATTGCTCAAAGTTCAACCAAAGCCAGTTAGCCAAAGTTCATTTCCATCCAGCAGAAAAGAAGTCTGATTTAGAAGTTTTTAATAATATTCCCCAAATTAAAAAATATATTTTGTGTGTATGTAAACATTTTTTAAAGCTGCTTGCAATCTGGGATATCTGAAAAATGCCTACTTTTATCTCAGCAACAAGTCCACATCACTCCTCCCTCCCTCTCCACTACATCTAACCTACTTTTCACAGATAATTCCACGGAAAGATGAGTTTAAGGTTAGTGTCCTTTCTGGGACAGTATATTTTTCAAAAACTATTAGTGAACACATTGTTGTAGTTTCTATCATGAGATTCTTGCTGTGTTTATTAAACATTTGAAACAAAGTTGGGGAAATTTCTGGAACAATTAGAGAATTTTGCTAAGTATCTCATTTTTTTCATAGTTCTTATTTATTGGGTCCTGTCATGTTTAGTAAGTCTCTTAAGAGTAGAAGTTTGAAACTGAGCGGCTATTCAGTCTTAAACTCCTTAATTCTTTGGCTTCTATTTTGTATCCCTAATAAAGCATTTAATTGACAGTCCCCCCAGTTTACATATTCTTATGCATACTAATGCCTACAGTTAAAATACTTTGCTACTCTTTCATGCCTTGCCATTAAATAATTGCTCATTTTCTGCTTTAAATATGTTGAGGGCCTACTTACTAACTTGACACAGCCAATGATATAACAATGGGGACAATATAAAAACTAATTATTTGTATGCTGCCATTCAACAAAAATATACCAAGGTTGTTTTATGACATTTTGTTATATCCCAAAGTATGCCCACAGAAAGCACTTCACATTTTTCAGAAAGCCACATAGTATGGATATTCAATAAATAGTGACAGAGAAAAACGTGCAATAGGCTTATACTTTAGTCTGATTCCTTGTCCACCTCTGTACATCAATATGTTAGAAAATGACAAAATATTCAGCTGATGCTATAAGGTTTGTGCTAAAATCAAGAGATAGAAAATTTCATAGGCTAAAAAGTTATGAATACTTGTAACAAAAAGAAAATTACAGAATTAGAAACACTTCCAAAAAAAGTCTGCTTTTTAGTAGAAAGCTGGGAGCGGTAGCTCATGCCTGTAATCCCAGCACTTTAGGAGACCAAGGCAGGCTGATCACTTAACATCTGGAGTTCAAGACCAGCCTGGCCAACATGGCAAAACCCTTGTCTCTACTAAAAATACAAAAATTAGACTGGCATGGTGGCACATGTCTGTAGTCCCAACTACGTGGGAGGCTGAGGCACAAAAATCACTTGAACCCAGGAGGCAGAGACACTCCAGCCTGGGCAACAAAGTGAAACTATCTCAAAAAATAAAACTAAAATAAACAATAGCAGAACACATCACCATGTCTTCTTATGGGTACATACATCATTCTCCAGCAAAGTTCTCCACTTCTTTCTACCTTAAAGAATGTTTACTAATAGCTTCTGGTTTAGCATATGTACACTCAAATGAGGTTATATGTAAGTCTATCTTAAAACACTTACCTTTACGGTAGCTAAAAACCTGTCCAAAAGACTGCTAGCTAGAGCAAATGTTTCTGGGTAAAGGTTGAATTGGTACTTGAGTTTGGCCAGCCATTGAATTACTTCATCTCTCTGGGATGGAGAAACATTCTATAAGGGAGCAATTTTAAAAACAGAAGACAAAGTTTGAGCTATCATTAAGAGTATGTTTAGAATTCTCTCTCATAAAAAGTGAGGTAATACTACCTCACTTTTATGTTTAAAAATGTAAGGTTATTCACAATCTATCAGACTTGAGATAGATGAAAATAAAACTTTATTGGTTATCACATTTAATATCAATATCCAATATTCTCCTACTCTGTATTAAAATTTTCACTGTCATCTCACCAAATATCCATAGTTTAATTACATTTAGGTGTTCAGAGAATATAACACTTTAAAGTTTAAGTAACACTATTATCAACTGATAGTAATTTTGGAGTTAAGTTCCCCCAACTCTTAAGATTAAGAAAATATAGTGAATTTCTCCCGCAGCAAATAGCCATTAACTTATCTTAGGAAATATAAATGAACTATGATAATGGAAATGATAGCCCATTTAAAAAACTAAAATCAATAGTAGTAAGTGAAAGATACCAGGGACAACAGATGAATTATACATTTAGAGATGATGAAAAAATTGAACAGGAAATTAACCCGAATTACTATTTCGAAAGATTTCCACAAACACAAAACATTATTGTTTTATTGCTGTTGTAAGCCTACTGAGTATAGACTTAATTTTTAGCAGGGACACACTTTAATGGTGATTAGAAAACTTTTACTCTTGAGTTTTGGAGTCACCATTAAAAAAATAAAACCAGTTGTTTACGTTGGAAACATTCAGTATTCTCCTTATAGCTCTTTTAAACTGTAGTTTCAAACAGTTTGAAAGAGCTATAAGGAGAATACTCAATATATAGGAAGATTAAAACAACAACAATGTTTTATGTTTGTGGAAATCTTTCAAAACAGTCATTTACTTCAGGTTGATTTCCTGTTCAGTATTTTTTCATTATCTCTAAATGTATAATTTATCTGTTGCCCCTGGTAACTTTCACTTATTACTATTGATTTCAGGTTTTAAATGGGTTATCATTCTGTTATCATAGTTAATTTATATTTCCTAAGTTAACCATAGTAAGCCTACAATGGTTTGGAACACTAGAAGTTATTCCTCATATCCAGCTGTAATTTTGTATCTAGGCTACTTTAAGATCTACTTCTGGACTAAGGGTTCATAAAAATCCCTGAAAACCAAGTAAAGCCAGTCACAGGACTTCTGGATGAAGAGTTAAGCATTCAAGAGAAATTAAATTCCTGTCAAGATGAGCTTTTATCCAAAATGCCGCAACAAATAAGGAAAAGTAATGTTAAGTAAGCCAGCCAAACAAATCAACAACAAGGGAATAAATTCCCAGGAGACGTAGGTGATGTTATAAACTGATGAAACTGGGGATGCTTTAGGGAGATGAACAATGATTTACAGTAGCTATGAAAACAAGAACACCATTAACTCCAACCTTCAGGTAGAGATACAATGTGGGAGAAAAAAAAATCCCTGAATGACAGATTACATTAAATAATGTCATTATTTGGTGTTTGGCATTAAACAATAACAGAAACATACAACTGTCAGAAGAATCACAAAAGGTAACATACAAAAAAAGAGAATACAGTTATATGGAGATTATCATATAGTTATAACTAAATGACATAACTTATGTAAAGCACATATATAGAATGCAAATGGCACTCAAACATTAGTTCTCCTTTCCTACCTCTAAACTACCTGATTATCTAACAATGTCAGAAAAACAAATTTACAAAATATTATATATGAATAGTTATTTTAAACACTGTAACAATTAGTCATGAAAGAAATCACGACAATAACTTTGAACTTTAATATTCCATATATATACTTTTTGAGACAGGGTCTTGCTCTGTCACCCAGGCTGGAGTACAGTGGCACAACCATGGCACACTGCACCCTCAATCTCCCAGGCCCAAGTGATCCTCCCACCTCAGTGCCCCCAAGTAGCTAGGACCAGAGGTACGTGCCACCATGCCCGGTTAATTTTTTTTTTTTTTTTTTTGAGACGCAGTCTTGCTCTGTCACCCAGGCTAAAGTGCAGTGGCTCGATCTCAGCTCACTGTAGCGCCCGCCTCCTGGGTTCAAGCAATTCTCCCTGCCTCAGCCTCCCAAGTAGCTGGGATTACAGGCTTGTGCCATCACGCCTGGCTAATTTTTGTATTTTTAGTAGAGATGGGGTTTCGCCATGTTGGCCAGGCTGGTCTCGAACCCCTGATCCCAAGTGATTCGCCTGCCTCAGCCTCCCAAAGTGCTGGGATTACAGACATGAGCCACTGCGCCTGGCCTAATTTTACTTTTTGCAGAGACGAGGTCTCACTATGTTACCCAGGCTGGTCTTGAACTCCCAGGCTCAAGCAATCCTCCCGCCTTGGCCTCCCAAAGTGTTGGGATTACAGATGTGAGCCACTATGTTTGGCCCATATACTACACACTAAAATTTAACAATAGGGCCAAGGAAAGAATTCCCGCATGGCCAATGTTATCATCACTAGCCAAAACTAGCCGTAACTTTTTTAAAGCCCAAAAGATAACAGTTTAAGAAGACTCAATTTAACTGAAGTAATATTGAGTCTAAGGTAACTTTTTCAAATCAATTCAAACATGTACTAAACAGTAATATTATCATGACAGCATTACAAACAGTAACTTCTGTGCCTAAGTAATTCATTTCACTCCTATTCCTCTAAAATCAAGACTGAGAGAGAAAAAGAGAAAGCCCAAAACAGTATTTCCTGATTTCATCAGGTGAAGAACTGTTTCTCATATGGACTGCTCAAATAGGATTAGAAGGATTCAGTAGTTGAACAAATAATCCTAAAGAGAATTTATAATGGATTGATCAAACATGGTAAAATATAGACTGCTATTAATATATATTCTGTATATATATTATATTCCACATGCTGCTAGTCTCTTCCTTATAATATACAACCTCTCCCGCTTTGAACTCTAAAAGGTTCACCATTACCTAAAAGATTAAGTACAATTCCCCAGTATGGCATACAAATCTAGGACCTACCTCTCTAACCTCAAACATCTTCCATCACTTTCTGTCTTAAACTTCATGCTCTAAGAGTAGTAACTTCTATTTATGATCCTTCCTTGCCCCTGCTATGCTATTTTACATCACTGCTCCTTTGTTCGTATTGCTCCTTCTGACTGGAACACACTCCCTTCTCTATCTCACCTGCTTTATTATGTATCTCTTGAGAGCTATTTTGATGTTACTCCCCACCAGGTACTTTTCCTGATAATTCAAGTTGGGCTGAATATCTTCCTATGCTCCAACAGCATCTCATTACACCTGTGACGTTCAACATTTTTTTAAAAATTAAATTTCTTGGCATGGCTCACAATTGTAATCCCAGTACTGTAGGGGGCCAAGGCAGGAAAATTGCTTGAGCCCACGAATTTGAAACCAGCCTGGGTAACACAGTGAGCCTTCTTCTCCACAAATAAAAAAATTAGGCGTGGTGGTGCGTGCCTGTGATCTCAGCTACTTGAGAGGCTGAGGTGGGAGGATCACTTGAGCCTGGGAAAGAGAGGCTGCAGTGAACTGTGATGGAGCCACTGCACCCCAGCCTGGGTGACAGAGCAAGCCCCTGTCTCAGAAAAAAAAATAATAATAATCAAATTTTTGCTTTTGGCTTTGATGAAGTAGGAAGCAGCAAACCTAAACTCCAGTTGAGAATGACTAGAAAAGTTGTTAACAACCTGTTTTTAAAAGATTCCTTAGAGTTCTAAAATTCTACTGAAAATCATCTGTATATAAACAATTTGTGGCAGGGTTTTATCTCTAAATCAAAAGCACTTTGGCAAAATAAATTGAGAACACCTGAAAGTGTGTGCACTTTGACCAGTTTCAATGTTTTCCCCAATTCATGTAACAAAATTATCATGAACTTCAAAGTACAATTACATAATATAAAAGAAGTTCTCAGCAAGTGCCAAGAACACAGTAAGGTACCTGAATGAATCATAAAGAAATGATAAACACCATTCACTGAAATGCTTACTTTGAGTCTATTATATGCAAGTAAACAAAAATGACACAACCATACCCCTCAAGGAAACTCACAGTCAGATCACCAGAAAATTATAATACTTTGTGCTATCATAAGGGAAACAGAATGTGGCAGAAACACATAGAAGATGAGTGACAGGTATATAATATTCTTGCCTGACCACGCTGTCCTAAATTAGGGGATAGGCGATGCAAATTAAACAAGAATTATGTGAGAGACTGACTTCAAAATATAGTTGGGGCAGGGGAAGTTAGAAGGAAACTGGAAGAAAAAGGCATAAGAGAAAGCTTAAAAATACCTTATTTTTCCATTTTTACCAACACTTCAAAACAAAATTAGAAAAGTCAGAGCAACAGTGGAAAGGGAGGTAAAAAAAAAAAAAAAAATGCCAGTCCCTTAGAAGAAAATAAAAGAGTTAGAACTAGAATAGAGAAGTGGCCAAACGTGGTGGCTCACACCTGTAATCCCAGCACTTTGGGAGGCCGAGGAGGGCGGATCACGAGGTCAAGAGATCAAGACCATCCTGGCTAAGATGGTGAAACCCTGTCTCTACCAAAAAATACAAAAAATTAGCCAGGCGTTGTGGCGGGCGCCTGTAGTCCCAGCTACTCAGGAGGCTGAGGCAGGTGAACAGCGTGAACCCGGGAGGCGGAGCTTGCAATGAGCTGAGATGGCGCCAGTGCACTCCAGCCTGGGTGACAGAGCAACACTCTGTCTCAAAAAAAAAAAACATTGAATAGAGAAGTGTCCCTGGGGGTTACCCTGGCAAGCAACTCAAGCCCCTATATAGCCTTTTACCCCTATTCTTATCTCCTATCCCCACCAGACCAAGGCTACCCAAATTTTACAAGTATTAAATACGGCTTCTACTTGGCATTACTAAAGGCATATCCTGAAGAAGTGGGTCTCTCAGAAGTTCTGATACTATTCTGTTCTCTGGTATTACCATACCAGTATTTGTTAAATCACCTACAGAAATAGGCCAGATTTGGGCATGGTTGCTCACGCCTGTAATCCCAGCACTTTGGGTTACTGAGACAGGTAGATTACCTGAGGTGAGGAGTTCGAGACCAGTCTGGCCAACACGGTGAAACCCTGTCCCTACTAAAAATACAAAAATTAGCCAGGTGTGGTGGCGGGTGCCTGTAATCCCAGCTACTTGGGAAGCTGAGGCAAGAGAATCACTTGAGCCCAGGAGGCTGAGGTTACAGTGAGCTGAGATCATGCCATTGCACTCCAACCTGGGCAACAAGATAAAAACTCCTTCTCCACCAAAAAAAAAAAAGAAAGAAAGAAAGAAAGAAGGAAGGAAGGAACAAAAAAAAAAAGAAAGAAAGAAGGAAGGAAGGAAGGAAGGAAGGAAGGAAGGAAGGAAGGAAGGAAGGAAGGAAGGAAGGAAGGAAGGAAGGAAAGAAGGAAGGAAAGAAAGAAAGAAGTCGGATTATTTGGTAATACAGCAATATACTACAATCTAGGTAGAACTTCATCTTCAAAGACCAGGCTGTAAAAACATATTATTGTTGGTTACATGTTGACTCAAGGAGATAGCAGAAGGAGGAAAGGAATGGTCCTACAAGCAGCTATAAAAAAGCTTTGACGCTCACTAGAATGTCACAACATAAGGGAAGGAATTTATTTTCTCCTGTTGTATCCCCAGTGCCTAGAATAGTGCCTAGAGTATGGCAGATACTCAGCAGACATTTGCTAAATAACTTGAATTCCCAACTAATCTAAAAATCACACATGCACACAAAAATATAAAACAACAACAACAAAAAGTATCACAGGAAGAGGACTACCTTAGGAAAAGGAACGAATTATAATTTTTTTTTGAGATGGAGTCTCACCCTGTCACCCAGGCTCGAGTGCAGTGGTGCGATCTCGGCTCACTGCAACCTCTGCCTCCTGGGTTCAAGCAATTCTCATGCCTCAGCCTTCCAAGTAGCTGGGTCACAGGAATGAGTCAACACACCCAGCTAATTTTTGTATTTTTAGTAGAGACGGGGTTTCACCATGTTGACCATGGTTGGTCTCAAACGCCTGACCTCAGGTGATCTGCCCACCTCAGCCTCCCAAAGCGCTGGGATTACAGGTGAGAGCCACTGCATCCAGCCCAAATTATCATTCTATTACTTATTAAAGTCTTGAGTAAATTGGGACTACTGCCTACTTTTTCAAAGGATTAAATGAGATATTAAATGAGACAGTGTATGTATAAACACTCCACATTCAGGTTAACTAATCAGTTTGCAAAATGACAAGTAACAGTAAATGAAGAATGTATTTCTTTAGCTTATGGGAAAGAATGATACATAAGTTGGAAAAATTAGAACGGAATTAAAAAGGCATATATGCTTTCAAAACCAATGAGCAAAGGATAGCCTAAAACAACACAGGAGGAACTTACATATTTGCCATTCGTTCACTAATGCATATTAAAAGAACATTTGACCACTATTCTATTTTCCAAGCACCATGTTAGATATTAGAAGATATATAAGACATCTTATACGATGAACTTTTGGAGTGGATAAACTTCACAGTTATTTGTGAAAAATAATTATATATAATAGAAGTATAAAAATTTCTACAAGAAAAACTATACAGCCAACAGTAGTTAAGAGGCCAGCTGGCTATCTTCTAAAAAGCTTCCAACATTGGTATTACCCTTAGTAGTTCACATGAACTCCTTATCGCTATTGATGAAAGAGTAGATTTTTGGTTGACTAAAGACAATGCTATGAAGATGTTTAGCCTCTAGCTAACTATAAACTATGTATCTAAAGAAGGTTACTACTGTTAGTATAGATTATGAGGAAAGAAAACAAACTTAACTGTATTCCTAAAGCTGTAACTCAGATAACAACAAAACAGGTCAACAAACAAAAACAGTTAACTCGTTTCAGAAAGAAACAGCTACAGTAGGAGCAGGAGTTTTTAAAAAAGAGGCTGGGCATGGTGGCTCACGCCTATAATCCCAGCACTTTGAGAGGCCAAGGCTGGTGGATTGTTTAAGCTCAGGACTTCCAGACTAGGCTGGGCAACATGGTGAAACTCCATCTCTACCAAAAATACAAAAAATTAGCCAGGCATGGTGGCATGTGCCTGCAGTCCCAGCTATTCAGGAGGTTGAGGTGAGAGGATCGCTTGAGCCTGGGAGGCGCGGGTTGCAGTGAGGTGAGATCATGCCACAGCACTCCAGACTGGATGACAGAGTGAGACCCTGTTACACAAAAAAGAAACAGGGAGATGTCTCTCAAATATAGCACATCCTTAAATGGTACACATTCCTCCAATGCAGTGTCAAGATATTATTATGTATGGCAGTGGTATGCTTATTTCTAATAAAATTCATCTGTCTTAAATCATTACCTGATTTGAAGGCATTTTCCGCACATTCACTTTCCACATCTGCGCTTCCCTAGTGATTGCCTTTTCCAACAGGAAAGACAATCTCTGGTTTTCCAAAGGCCCTGGAAACTTCATGATATCCTTTGTATCTGCCTGCTAGCCAGCTTGATGTAGCTACCTACAAAATCAAATATGTTTTAAAATTAGTTACAGAATAAGTGTAGCATTATATAAAGTACTTATTAAGCAACTCATAAAACAAAATAAGAATGCTATGAGGCAGTATAGGACTTTATAGCTCTTTAAAATATCATATTAAAATACCAAAATAATCAGTTATCTAAAACACCCACACTTTAAATCTGAAATTCAGTTATAAAGAGAATAAAAACAAGGCCACATAATTGATAGAACCTTTGGACCTTGATCAAAAAGATGTTATTAATGTTTCAAATTGTCAAAAGTTTGTCACTGACTTCTTCACCAGGAATTCTTAGAATTATTCCAAACACTCCTCTTAAAAACCTAATCAGATAAGGGCCACTAACATTTTTCCTTCATTAAAAAGAGAATATATCAATTACATTAAATCCTACTCATTCCCACTTTTTCAGTATGAAACCATCCCCTCCAGTATGAAATCATCTTAAATTGTGCTTCCAATTCCGTATCCATTAGCTACACATGTAGATATTTAAACATAAGCTGAATAAAATTTAAAAATTGGCCGGGCGTGGTGGCTCATGCCTGTAATCCCAGCACTTTGGGAGGCCAAGGCACATGGATCACTAGGTCAGGAGTTGGAGACCAGCCTGGCCAACATGGTGAAACCCTGTCACTACTGAAAACACAAAAATTAGCTGGGCATGCTGGCGGGTGCCTGTAATCCCAGCTACTCGGGGGGCTGAGGCAGGAGAACCCTTTGAACCTGGGAGGCGGAGGTTACAGTGAGCTGAGATCATGCCATTGCACTCCAGCCTGGGCAACAAGGTGAGATTCTGTCTCAAAAACAAAAAAAAAAACTTATTTCTTCAGTCACAATAGCCTTACTTCAATAACCACATGTGGCTAGTGGATACTGTATTGGACAGTGCAGAAAAGGAACATTCCTATTAATGAAGTAAGTTCTACTGAAAACTGCTCACCTAGAAGGCTCCACAGCACAATGACTAGCACTCTAAAATGAGCAGCATGTCTAAATAGTAAGTTTAGCAGTGCAAGACAACACAGAGTCCAAGGGAAATGTCTCTAGGTTTTATGTTTATATGTATTTGGAGACAGAGTCTCACTCTGTTGCCCAGGTTAGAGTGCAGTGGTGTAGTGGCTCACCGCAGCCTCGAACTCCTGTGTTCAGGTGATCCTCCCGCCTCAGCCTCCCAAATAACTGGGACTACAGATGCACACCACCAAGCCCAGGCAATTTTTTTTTTTTTTTTTTTTGTAGAGATGCAGTTTTGCTAGGTTGCCCATCCTCAAGCAATCCTCCTGCTTGGGCTACCAAAGCACTGGGGTTACAGGGGTAAGCCACTGCATAGGCTTCTAGGTTTAGGAAAAAAAAAAAAGGCAGCAAACTACAGACTTGAGGTTTGACTGTGTGTAGAAAATTGGATTAAGAAACTGCTAAAGAATGTGAAAAGGTGGCTGGGCACGGTGGCTCACACCTGTTAATCCTAAGCACTTTGGGAGGTGGAGGCGGGCAGATCACGAGGTCAGGAGTTCGAGACCAGCCTGACAAACATGGTGAAACCCTGTCTCTATTAAAAATACAAAACTTAGCCAGGCATGGTGGCAGGTGCCTGTAATCCCAGCTACTTGGAAGACTGAGGTAGGAAAATCGCCTGAACCCAGGAGACGGAGGGTGCAATGAGTCAAGATTGCACCACTGCACTCCAGCCTGGCGACAGGGCAAGACTCCGTCTCAAAAAAAGAAAAAACAAGCAAAAAAGAATGTGAAAAGGCTCAGCTAGATTTGTTGAAAGGTAAGCAACTAAAAAGGTAATTAACTTCAGAAAAAAGAGTTTAAGAAAGTAAATAATATATCATAATATCTATACAGCAATAATAATGAAAATAATGGATAGGGATCACAGTATGATAAAATCACATTGGGAGGATGTAGAGACATAACTATGGATATTGGAAGAGGGTAAAATAAAAGCCACATCTTTACATTTCATAGGAGGAAATCCATAAATATCTCAAACTGAAATGTCAAAAAACAGCAGTAGAGCAACTTGTTTGAAAATGTGATGTAAATAATGGGAGAAGCAGGAAAGAGTTGGGAGTAGTTAACCTCTGCGGAGTAAGAAAAGTGTGAGAAAGGCCTAGCATAGGAGAATGCTGGTTTTCATTATAAATTTCACTAACAATGTGACTTTCTCAACTACGTACCTGTATTACATACTTCAGATTCATGGGCTCTAAGAATTTTTTTAAATATCCAGAATTAACATGTAAAAAGTTCCAATTTTTTAAAAAATAAAAAATTTGGAAAAGCAAAAAATAGCAAACCACTTCTATAATTTCCACATTCTATCCCAACTCCAGCTACTATCCTCTTTCCTATGTACCACTTCACATATGCTACCTACTTGCTTCTCAACTTACTAGAGACTAATTCTGGTGAACTCAATTATGATTTTGTTCATTTTTGTGTCTTTAAACACCTAAGTTTTTGCAAATCTTCTATAATTAGCATAAACTATTTTCATACTAAGACGACAAAGGGTTAATAGAACAGAAAAAGAACTAATACTAATTCAAAAAGACCTATCTCAAACGTAATTTCTTCTAAAAACTCTTGATTCTTTAATCATGTCATAAAGCAGCTTTCCACTAACTCCCCAACTATGTTATAAATTCCTGGCCAGGTGCATTGGCTCAGGCCTGTAATCCTAGCACTTTGGAAGGCTGAGGTGGGCAGACTGCTTGAGTCAAGGAGTTTGACGCCAGCCTGGGCAATGTGGTGAAACTCCATCTCTATAAAACATACAAAAATTAGGCAGGCGTGGTGGCGCGTGCCTGTGGTCCAAGCTACGTGGGAGGCTGAGGTGGGAGAATGGCTTGAGCCTGGGAGGCTGAGGTTGCAGTGAGCCAAAATCATGCCACTGCACTCCAGCCCTAGCAACAGAATGAGACCCTGTCTCTAAAGAAATAAATCTTTATGCAGTCACATCTGCCAATATCATTTGTTTTTACTCACTGTGTCCACAGGACAGTACTTTGATGAAACAGAGACCCAACCAATTGTTCCAGTTTCAACTACTGGGGCCCAAAACAAAAACATACAACCAAAAAAAAACTCTACCCCCACCTGCACCAACCCACTGTGTGTGGGGTTCTCACATTTTCTTTTTTTATACACATTCTTGTTCAGAACTTTAACCTACCAAAATCTCATCTCTTTCACACCAATATTTCCAATCTTTAAAGGGCGCTATCATGCACACCAATTCATCTTTTTCATAGTTGAAAACTTCGATAGCTCCTCAGGATATTTTGCCTCTTCTAAATTAGCTTTAGTTTTTACCATAAATGCAATCTAAAATCATTGGCTTTTTTTTTTTTTTTTTTTTTTTTTTTTGAGACAAGAGTCTCATTCTGTTGCCCAGGCTGGAGTACAGTGGCACAATCTCGGCTCACTGCAACCTCCACCACCCAGGCTCAAGTGATTCTCCTCCCTTAGCCTCCTGAGTAGCTGGGGTTACAGGCATGCACCACCACACATGGCTAATTTTTGTATTTTTAGTAGAGACAGGTTTCACTATGTTGGCCAGGCTGGTCTCAAACTCCTGACCTCAAGTGATCAAGTGATCGGCCTGCCTTGGCCTCCCAAAGTGCTTAGATTACAGATGTGAGCCACCAGTCGTGGCCCTTGTTAGCTTTTTTTTTTTTTTGAAGACACCTCAGTATCAATTCAGATACAATTTACGGTCAACAAAAACTGTTAAGAGACTTTCTCAGGTTCCTTGTTAAGCCAGCTTTACCCCTATCTGCCCCAACCCATTGTGTGTGGGGTTTGGGTACGTTCCTTCTTTTTGTTTTGTTTTGACACATCCATGTTCAGAACAAAATATTCTCTTAAAAAAGAAAAAAGGTCATCTTGTTATATTCCATCCCTGTTGCATACTGCTGAGATGCTGACATTTCAATTTTGTTGCCTTGGTGCCTTTCTCAGATCTTCAACAATTTGGTGAGCAAGCTCACTATAATTTCTTCTAATGCAGGACATAAATATTAACATTAGAAATGGAATGTAGGCCAGATGCTGTAGCTGATTTCTTTAATTTCAACACTTTGGGAGGCCAAGGCAGGAGGATCACTGGAGCACAATAGTTCAAGACCAGCCTGGGCAACATAGTGAAAACCTTTCTCTATATAAAAGAAATGGAATGTAAACTAGATGACCATCTGTCAAGAGATATTTAGAAGAAACAGCTATTTGGGTCAAGATTAGACTTCATAGGTTCTAAGGTTTCTTCCAAACTCCTATTAAAAACCATAGAACTTTAATAATTCTTTCACGCCATTAGCTACAACCAAATGGATCCACCAGCCTTCACAAGCTATCCCAACAACTGACTGTCACTAGTGACTTAAGTTTCTTCACTAGATTTCAAGATTATTTTTAGAGGGTTTAGATGGGTACAGAGAGAGATACATAAAGTAGAATCATGTAAAAAGGAGTAAATCAGGTTCAATGGATCCCTGTTCTCCAATGGCCTACAATTAAAGCCCTCAGTATGACTTTCAAATGTTTATATTGTAACAACTTTTTTTTTTAAAACAAAGTATCTGGTTAAAGAGTCACATGGGAGATAAGAAAATACTTTGGCCGGGCGCGGTGGCTCAAGCCTGTAATCCCAGGACTTTGGGAGGCCGAGACGGGCGGATCACGAGGTCAGGAGATCGAGACCATCCTGGCTAACACGGTGAAACCCCGTCTCTACTAAAAAATACAAAAATCTAGCCGGGCAAGGTGGTGGGCGCCTGTAGTCCCAGCTACTCGGGAGGCTGAGGCAGGAGAATGGAGTGAACCCGGGAGGCGGAGCTTGCAGTGAGCTGAGATCCGGCCACTGCACTCCAGCCTGGGCGACAGAGCGAGACTCTGTCTCAAAAAAAAAAAAAAAAAAAAAAGAAAGTACTTTGAGATGGGTGAAAATGAAGACATAACATACCAAAACTTATCAGATACAATTAAAGCAGTGCTTAGAAATAATACCTGAAAATGTCTCTACTAAAAAACGGTATCTCAAATCAAGAGCCTCATCTTCTACTTTAACATAACAGAAAAAGAAGAGTAAACTGTTCCTAAAGCAAGACAGAAGCAAGGAAATATTAAATATTAGAATGGAAATTAATGAAGTAGAGAATAAAAAAACAGCAGTGAAAAGTCAATGAAACCAGAAGCTGATTCTTTGAAAAGATAAAAATGGACAAACCTTTAGCTAGCTGGACTGACCATGAAAATACAGAGGACAAATTACTAAAATCAAGACTAAAAAGAAGACATTACTACCTACCTTACAGAAACAAAAAGAATTATAAAGGAATTTTATGAACAACTGTGTGCAACTAAATTGGAAAATTTAGATGAAATGGTCCAGTTCCCAGAAATACAAAATACCAAAACTTAAGAAGTAAAAAGCTGCACTGGTGAGATTATTCCAAAAAAAAAAAAAAAAAAAACAAAAAAAAAAAACCAACAAAAACAGAAAAAGAAAGAAAGAAAGAAAAAGCTGGCCGGGCGCGGTGGCTCAAGCCTGTAATCCCAGCACTTTGGGAGGCCGAGACGGGCGGATCACGAGGTCAGGAGATCGAGACCATCCTGGCTAACACAGTGAAACCCCGTCTCTACTAAAAACACACAAAAAATTAGCCGCGCGAGGTGGCGGGCGCCTGTAGTCCCAGCTACTCGGGAGGCTGAGGCGGGAGAATGGCGCAAACCCGGGAGGCGGGGTTTGCAGTGAGCTGAGATCCGGCCACTGCACTCCAGTCCGGGCGACAGAGCGAGACTCCGCCTCAAAAAAAAAAAAAAAAAAAAAAGAAAAAGCTGAGTAGTTGTAAAATCAAAGATTTAAACAGTTAATTTTTTAAAGCACTGTCAAAGAAAAATCCATGCCCAGATGGCTTCACTGGCTAATTCTACCATTTTCAGAAAAACTAAGCAATTCTTTACAAATTTTCCCCAACTTATTCTTTGAAGCCAGTTATTATTACCCTGCTAGCAAAACCAGACAGACATCACTAGAAAACTACAGATTAGTATTTCTTCTGAATATAAACGCAAAATTTATCAACAAAATACTAGCAAACTGAATCCAGCAATATAAAAAAAGAATTATACACCATAACCAAGTGGGATTTGTTCCAGGAATGCAAGCTTGTTTTAAGATTCAGAAATCAATGCAATACAACATTATCAATAGGAAAAAAAAACAAAAGAATCACTCTTTGCTCACTCTGGAGAAAGCTAACAAAGTAAAAAGAGGTATAATTTCCTTAAACGTTTAAAAATGGGACAGATAGCAGGGCATGGTGGCACCTGTTTGCGATCCCAGAACTTTGTGAGGCAGGAGAGAAGCACTCAGAGCCAGGAGTTTGAGACCAGCCTGGGCAACAGAGCAAGACCCGTCTCCACCAAAAAAAAAAAAAAATTTAAATTAGCCAGGCATGATATCACACGCCTGCCCGTAGTCTCAGCTACTCAGGAGGCTCAGGTGGGAGGATTACATAAGCCCAGGAGTTTGAGGCTGCAGTCAGCTATGATTACACTACCTCACTCCAGCCTGGGTAACAAATTGAGACCCAATCTCTAAAAAATAAATAAATAAATAAAATATAATAAAAAAGGGATACAAATAATTGCAAGACAAAAACAATGAGGGATACCTTTGGGGATGTTGCAGATTAAATGAGGCCACAAAAAATTGGCTGCACAGGGTGGCTCATGCCTGTACTCCAAGCACTTTCGGAGGCCAAGGTAGGCGGATCACTTGAGGCCAGGAGTTGGAGACCAGCCTGGCCAACATGGTAAGACCCATCTCTACTAAAAACGCAAAAATGAGCCAGGCATAGCGGTGCACGCCTGTGGCCCCAGTCACTCGGTAGGCTGAGGCAGAAGAATCACTTGAACCCAGGAAGTGGAGGTTGCACTGAGCCAAGATCACGCCACTGAATTCCAACCTAGACAACAGAGGGACACTCTGTTTCAAAAGAAAAAAAAAAGATAGAAAAGAAACTGCAATACCTGACCTTCAATTGGATCCAGTACTGGAAGGAGACAAATGGTGTAAAGGTCATTATTGGGTCAAATGAGATAACTGGGACAGATTACACAAGTCAATGTATCGATTGCTAAATTTACCAAAATTGAAAATTTTGCTGTGATTCTGTAAGAAAGTATTACTATTATTGTGAAATATTTAGCAGTAAAGGGTCATAACGTATGTTCTACATAAAGAGAGAACAAAAGACAAGACTAGTAAGACATACTATGATACAGAAATCATGGGCTTGGGTTTTCTTTTACTGACAGTGCACAAGCCTGTTTTCTAACGTGTAAAACACATTTTGAGTTAGATTAATAAATTCTGCTAAGAAATAAAATGCAAACATTTAAAATACAATTTTACTGTTTGAATAAACAGAACTATATAGTTCTATTTTGTTACTGTATGTCTATCATTGGTCATATCCAATTTTGCAAGCTTTTTTAGAAAAGCAGGAAATAAGAAACGACTATTTTGGTTGGCATACTCCACACACAAACTTTATGCCAGCTTCACATTTCTCCTTCCATTCTCTCAATTGCTGCTGCTTCTCTTTTCTCCACGGTTATCAAATAGCTTAATGTCTGAGGTAATAGTTTATAAAAGGCTTACTGTACAGCATAACTATTACAGATATACATACAGGGCCCCCTGCTCCTCTGAGGAAAAGTGCTGCACAGTGCTGGGTATACAATATAAACAACTTCACTAATATCTATTATTGTATTTGCCATCATTATCATACTAATTCCATTAATAATCCTGTAGTGGTGCTGACTTCTGAATCTTAGTTCCCCTTCTGAAAGGAGGGATTAATGTGGCCATACAAGAAACTGGTTTTACTATTCCCTCCTTGACTTTACGCACTGGAAACAATGAATTAAAGGTATTTGCGATTCCAAGTGTATGCTCTTTCCTAATCTCCATGGCTGTACGTACTGTTGTTTCAACTTGGTATGTCCTCTAGTTCATACTTCCCTTCCTAAAGTAGCCATCAGTCTGTAAGACTCTCCGGATTTGTGCTGCTGTGCTCTGCCTTCCCACATCTGTACTTGGACATAATTCTACTTTTACATCTAGTTGCTTTGTGATGATTATTGGTAGACTTGCCTTTTCTAATAATGAATTATTTGATGTTAATCTCCGGAGTTGAGCATATGCCTAATAAATAATATCTTCACTTGTAAAGAGCTTAACAAGTAAAAGCACTGAGTGCTCACTATTTGACGGCCTATTGTTCAAAGCGCTATGCCATGTTAACTCATGTAACCTCACCACAATTTAATCAAATTGTGGGAAGCCCTTTTTTTCGAGTTTTTTATTTTTCTTACTACACCCCCATTTCAGCCATAAAGCCCATTTTAAAGACGAGTATACACAGGAAGATGAATATTCTTCATTTTTAATGCATTACACAATCAAAATAAAACATGGACACACTCAAGTTTCCAATCTTGACCAAGACACATGCTAAGTTCCATTCTAACCTACTAGGATGTCACATTACCACACAAACTATCTGAAACTGCCGATCGTCTTTCCTGAACTTCCCTAATATATGCTGATTCTATTAGTCGGCCCTTCATCGGTATCAAGAAATTTCTAGTCCAGGGGCTCAGAATCTCTCGGAGATTCTCTGGTCCCAGACTAGCCAATCTAAATCTATTCCATCCATTATTTCTTAATCTATTTGTCCAATCCTTTCTATTTCATCTGCCACAAACGACCTGGAAAAGCTAGAAGCAGATAACACTGTTATTTTAACAAACTCATTTTCAGGACAGATACCACACAGCATAGAGTTAGACTTAATTCTGGTTACCAGGTTTTAGCCGTTGCCTAAGGAGAAAATTACTTAATCTTGAGGCGTCTCAGTTTTCCCCATCTGTAAGATGAGGCTCCTACTACCAGCCTTGGGAGGATTAAATGAATTGCAAGCCGTTTAGGAGAATGCCTGGCAGATAATAAGCCTCGTCAAGTGTTGTCATTTAACGTCATTACCGTAATACCCTGCTGCTCTAAGTCGAGCGGCTCGCCACTGACAGAATAAAACATAAATATTTTAGTTCAAACCCCTTCAGAGTCTGAATCCATCCTACCTCTCGAAACACATTCCACTGTTTTGCTACCCAAAGGTCAACTTCTGCCAAAAGGATCTGTAACGGAACCCCCTAGCTCCAGCAGAGGCCTCTTTGTCCTCCTTCCAAATTTCAGTTATTTAATCGAGCCTTTAGGGTACAACTCAAATCTCACCTCCTCCGGATTCCCACCACCCACCCGCACCAAGCCCTGGGTAACGTTGCCCTCCCCCGAATTTCACAGCACCGGAGGTTCACCCCATTCATTTGGCATTCACTCCGCTGTGCAAAGTTAGTAATCTTCCTGGTGTCCCCGCAGGATCGTTCAACCTGAGGGTGGGGGTGTGTCCCCTTCTTTGTGTATTAACACAGGCTCGCAAAGCCTCCAACACGCACTATAGAGTAGCTAATTTGCCGCTGTCACAAAAAAAGTTACTCGCTGACAGAAAAATTGGCCCGAAAAGGAACACAGTAGCGCTGTTTTCAACTGGGCAGGTGCCGGGTTGGTTTGGGCCGGAGAAGACGAAGAGGGCTGCCCCGAGGTTCCCCGGGCTGGGGGATGCGGGAGGGCGGGTCTCCAGCGAGCAGTTCGCGGCCACGGGCGCTGCCAATGGGACAGCGCGGGGGGAGCAGCGAGGCCCCAGCGCGTCAGCCGGCCGCGGAGACGCGTCGAGCCCCCCCGCCCCCGCCCCTCACCTTCTCCTCCTCTTCCTCCTCCTCCTCCTCCCCGGCTGAGCTGTAGGCCTCACAGTGGTGACGCGGGGTCATCCGGGGGCCCGTTACCACCTCATTCTCATAGGCGCGCGGCGGCAGTGCGCGCGGGACGACAGGGCCGATTGAGGAGGGAGAAGAGGGGGAAGCGGTTCAGGGGGCGCGGGCGCTGGCGCTCGAGCGGGACGCACGGCTGCGGGCGCTGGGTCGGTCAGCGAATTAGTTCCATGATGACCCCCGGCCTGAGGCCGCCGCCGCTCGAGCCCGGGTGGGGAGGAGGCTCCCTCTCGCCATAGGGCGGCGGGGGCCGGGGAGAGGCGGGGGGGTGAGACCGGCTCTGCCCCTGCCCGGGGAAAGCGCCTCCGAGAGGAAATGGTGAAAGGGGGGGAGGGGGGAAAAGAAAAGAAAAAAAAAAAGAAAGGGGAAAGGGGGGGAAAAAATAAGAAAAAGCGAGACAGAGGCGCTGCCGCGTCCGCTCGCGGGGAAGGCTGGGGAGGGAGGGGAGGTGGGGGGGAAGGAAGAAGTGCCGGCTTCCTCGGCTCCGCCCTCGCGGACCGATTCCTAGACTCGCCTACTCCTTGTAAACAACACGGAATTGGTCGTTCACCCTTCCCCTTCCCCTTCCTTTCCGCCGCCTTCCTGGTCCAACTAAAGTACAAGAGAAGTCCAGCCGAAAGGAGACGGGCTGGCGAAGTGGTTGGCACTGGGATGGAAAGAGGGAGGGCATTTTCTGGGGGCTAGAAAATCCGAAGGTCCGTGGACTCATTTTCCTTGAAGGAGCGGAAGGGTTGCTTGCAGACCGCACGGTGACGTCAGCGTCTCCCGACCCCACGGAGGAGGCGTGTGCTGGCTGGGGAGTGCGTTGCGCATGCGCCTGGGGAAGAAAGAGGCTGCCGAGCGCTGCGCTTGGGGGAAGGGATCTCACGATCGGCTGCTCTGGTCCAGCCTTAGGGCAGCTTGGTTTTATCTAGCCCTACTCGTCTCCAGCCTCTTAGAATGATTAACTGGAAAGGGGATACTGATCTCTTGGGTGGAGATCTTGCAGATTTGTTGACCTGGCAAAATATTATGTGTTCTCTTCTTACCGTTGACGTGTAAATAGAACTGCGGTTTTTCTCGCTGCCACATCGTGTGGGTGGGGGGAGATTCTAAAGGGTTTCAGAAATCGGAAAATGAGGGAGAATCAAATGATGGGTGCTTAAGGCCTCTGTGAAAAACTATAAATTATGCTGCTGACGGGGAGGAACCTGTTTGGCAATGCGCCAGTTGGATTTTATCCACTTAACACGTCTGAGTATTTCAGAATAGGTTTTATTACCAGGTACTTAACGAGTGTGTGGTGACATAAATGGGTTTTATTTGGGGTTCTGTTACTACAAAGGGTAACTTTTTGCAATTTTAATTGATTTAATTATTTAAAGATACGTAGTATTACAGAAAGTTTTGAAAGAGGAAGAGCTAGATCTCCATTTATAGAAGTCCCGTTTTTTTCCATTTCTGTCTTTTATATACTTATTTTAATTGTCAGTGAAAAAATATGTATTGAGCTTATTTAGTGGCTAGACTCTCAGCAAACTGAAAGTAGCTCAGACAGACATAGCTCCTGCCTTCATGGAGTTACAGTCCAGAGGATAACCATTGAGCTAATTATCAGTATGTAAAATTACCAAGTGCATTTATTTGTTTACTTGTACATGTATCCCCTCCCTGGAATATAAGGTCGCAAGTGGCAGGGATCTTGCATGTTTTGTTTCACCCTGTATCCCTGCATATAAAAGGCTCTCAATATTTGACCAAGTAAACAATTCTAGTATCAAAACCATTAAGATGGAAAATCTCCGGCTGCTATGGAAACACTTGCCTTTCTCCTCGTTTGGGGTATCAGAGAAGGTTTTTCTGAAGAAGTGACATTTAAGATGAGACTTGAAACCACTGGGCAAAGAATGATACACGCAGAGGAAGCTATGTGAAAAGGCTCCGAAGCTGAGACGTTTCTAAGAATCTCTGAAAGCTAGTGTGGCTGGCCCTCAGACCAACTGAGGCAGGATGTGGAAGCAGAGGACAGATGCCATAGAACAGAAGAAGGAATGGGAAGTCCCTTGGGAAGCCCTAGGAGGATTTCAAGTGGGTTGTATCCTTTTTTTTTTTCTTTTTTTCACTTCATGTAGCCTATTATTATATGGTCTTCATTCAACAAAGCCACCATTTTTCTGCATGTTACCCTAGAGAGTGTAGCGTTTCTGCATAATACTATTGAGAGTGTAACATAATTATTGTTAGACCATGAAATTGCTCCTGATTTTCACTCCAATAATAGTAATGCAAATTCCACTCCTAGATATATATCCAAGAGAAATGAAAATACTTGTCCATGCAAAAACTTTCTTACAAATGTTAGCATTATTCATAATAGCCAAAGATGAAACAACCTAAATGTTAATCAGGCTGCAGGCTGGAGTGCAATGGCGTGAACATGGCTCACTGTAGCTTGACCTCCAGCATCAAGCAATCCTCCTGCCTCAGCCTCCTGTGTAGCTGGAACCACAGGTGCATGCCTCCATGCCCAACTAGTTTTTTTGAAGGTTTCTTTTTGAGGTGAGAAAAATGTTCTGAGATTGATTGTGTTGATGGTTGCACAACTCTGAATATTCAGGTTGAGTATTATCCAAAATATTTGAGACCAGAAATATTTTGAATTTTAGACCTCTTTTTCAGATTTGGAAATGTTTGCATTAAATTATGTACTTACTGGTTGAGCAACCTAGTCTGAAAATCCAAAATGAACTTTCCTTTGAGTGTCATGTTGGCACCCAAAAGGTTTTGGATTTTGGAGCATTTCAGATTTTTGTATTAGGGACACACAATCTGTACTAAAAACCATTGAATTGTACACTTTAAATACGTTACTTCTATGTTGTTTGAATTATATAATAATAAAGCTGCTACCCAAAAAATGAAAAACAAAAATAATTCAGTTAACATCTTCATAACCTCTTTGGGGCTATTCCTAGGTCCAACAATATTATGTTTTTACAGCTTTTACTGAATACCAGTTGCCAGTTGCAAGGCAGAAGGTTAAACCAATTAAAATGTTACCAGGAGTCTTTAAGAGCTCCCATTTAATTATGTACTTATCCTTATTAAAACTATCTTACCGCCGATGAGATTGCCAGTGACAATTTACATTACTATAAATATAATTAGAAGTAATTAATAGGCGAGTAAGCAGTTGCAGTTGTCTGAACAAAAAATATGGGTATTTTCTTTTTTTCCTTTCTTTTTTTTTTTCTTTGAGACAAGGTCTCACCCTGTCACCCAGGCTGGAGTGCAGTGGTGCGATCTCACCTCACTGCAGCCTCAACTTCCTAGGCTCAAGCAATCCTTCCACCTCAGACTTCTAAGTAGCTGGGGATACAGGTGTGCACCACCATGCCCAGCTAACTTTTGTATTTCTTGTAGAGACAAGAGTTTTGTCACGTTGCCCAGGCTGATCTTGAATGCCAGAGCTAGAGCAATCCACCTGCCTCAGCCTCCCAAAGTGCTGGGATGACATGCATGAGCCACTGTGCACAGCCAATATGGACATTCTTGTTCTTCAGTATTCATTTGTAAGACCTTACTTTAATTCACCTTTTTTTTTTTTTTTTTTTTTTTTGAGTCAGAGTCTCGCTCTTACCACCCAGGCTGGAGTGCAATGGTGCAATCTCAGTTCACTGCAACCTCCATCTCCTGGGTTTAAGCAATTCTTCTGCCTCAGCCTCCTGAGTAGCTGGAATTACAGGCGCTCTACCACACCTGGCTAATTTTTGTATTTTTAATAGAGACGGTTTCACCATGTTGGGCAGGCTGGTCTCGAACTCCTAACCTCAGCTAATCCGCCTGCCTTGGCCTTCCAAAGTACTGGGATTACAGACTTGAGCCACTGTGCCTGGCTATATTTTTTAAATAACTAATAATTGTTTTTTACAATGAATTGTAGTTGTAAAAAATCGAAAGTTTATGAAATTCCCCAAGAAAATAAATAAGACATATAAAGAAAACATATTATCTGTGTATTGGTAAATAATTTCTATTTAGTAATTCTAAATAGTCAAGTTAGACTACCATTCTACACGGCATTTCTAGGTGTGGTAGTTCATGCCTGTAATCGCTTTGGGAGGCCAAGGTGAGAGGATCATTAAGCCCAGGAGTTTGCACCAGCCTAGGAAACACAGAAAGACCCTGTCTCTGAAAAAAAAAAAAAAAAAAAAAAGAGAATAACTAATACATGTTGATCACTCACTGTGTACCAAACATTATACTAAGCATTTTTATTGCATTCTTTTGTGTTTATCCCCACAGCACTCCTCTATAGTAGGTATTTTTGTTGTTCCTATTTTACAAAAGATAAAGAGGTAACGTAAATCCCAATATTGGTCACATAGCTTAGAGGGGCACAGCCAGGATTCAAACTCAACTTGACTGTCTCCAAAGTGTGGTATGCTTTCAATCACTACTCTTTACTGCCTCTGCCTTGGAAGTTTCTGGCTTGCACTAAATTTTAGGACAAAAATAGTCACCTTATGGTGAATTTTGGCTTGTGTTTAATCTTAAAACAAATATTTTTAAAAATCTAATGTGCAGTTGTTATTTGTGTGTCCAAAGAGTAGATTTTTACTGGAAAAGGATTTCAGACTTGTTTTGAGGAGCAGAGTAAGGAAGCACGTGAGAAACAGCTATCAGAGTAAAGACAGTAGGCGAGTGTGATGCCTCATGCCTGTAATCACAGCACTTTGAGAGGCTGAGGCGGGCGGATCACTTGAGGCCAGAAGTTTGAGACCAGTCTGGCCAGCATGGTGAAACCCCATCTCTACTAAAAATACAAAAAGTTAGCCGGACATGGTGGTGTATGCCTGTAATCCCAGCTACTCTGGAGGCTGAGTCAGGACAATCGTTTGAACCTGGGAGGCAGAGGTTGCAATGAGCTGAGATAGCGCCACTGCACTCCAGCATTGGTGACAGAGTGAGACCCTGTCTCAAAAAAAAAAAAAAAAAAAAAAGAAGTATAAAGACTGTATTCTGTAATGCAAAATAGTGTAAAGTGAGACCTCTTCAGAAGTCTAGGAAAATGGAAGGGAATCAAATTGATGGCCAGGAAGTGGTTCGCTATCATTAAATATTTCTAGAAATACTGCCTACATTTCTAGGAATAAAGAAAGCAAGGCTATTTCATGTTTAATGACAAAAGCTTCTAGTCTCCTTTGTCCTAAATGAAATTTTTAGATAATGTTTCCACAAGACAATTTATGAAGGTACTATCTTGTAGGAGAGATATTAAAGCCTACAGCAACAAAAATTATTTACTGTCATAATCGCTTAGCATCTGCCCACACTTTAGGATTCTTTTAACAGCTTCTAAAATATTTTTCATTTATCTATATAGGGATAGAATGTAAGAGGAGTAAATGTCCCAAACTAACTTGGTGTCAAGATACCAAGAGAAAAAAAAAAAAGTCCCCATTCACCAAATAATATAAAGACCTCCTCCTTAATATTAAGTGGGGAAAGTGCTCAGAGGGAATAAGTCAAGGAAGCCTCAAGCTGCCTTTTTTTTTTTTTTTTTTTTGCGGAGACAAGTGAACATTTATTTTTGTGCCTTTCTTCCTATGTGTATTTCAAGTCTTTTTCAAAACAAGGCCCCAGGAATCTCCAGATTCACTTGTGTCCCTGGGCTTGGTCGACTGCTGCAGGAGTCTTAGGGAATCTTGTATGAATGCTAGAGTTACTCATTTACCAACATTAAACCCTACAATAGAAGATGCAACAAAAGCAGGACTCCTTCTTCCATGGAATGTGCTGATTTCAGACAAGGCAGAAGCCAATGTAGGAAAGACTGAAATTTTTTCTTAGAACTGTACTGTAATGAGAGGTGCTTGCCATGAACATAAGCTACTGTCTTGTCTTTTTTTTTTTTTTTTTTTTTTTGAGACAGAATTTCACTCTTGTTGCCCAGGCTGGAGTGCAATGGCGTGATCTCGGCTCACCGCAACCTCTTCCTCCCAGGTTCAAGCGATTATCTTGCCTCAGCCTCCTGAGTAGCTGGGATTACAGGTATGTGCCACCATGCCTGGCTCATTTTTGTATTTTTAGTAGTAACAGGTTTATCCATGTTGGTCAGGCTGGTCTCAGACTCCCGACCTCAGGTGATCCTCCTGCCTCAGCCTTGCAAGGTGCTGGGATTACAGGTGTGAATCACTGTTCCCAGCCAGCTACTGTCTTTGACCCTTCCTTTCCAGTGTTTGAAGGTAAGGCAGGAAATAATCTCTGAAGATACTTGATAAAAATTTCCAAAAAAACAAAAACACATGCTTCCACTTCATTGACAAAAAGTTACTGCAGATTGGCACCTGGGTCTAGTTCAGCTGGTGGATGAGTTGATCGGTGCATTCACCCTGATAGCCAGGTGTGCCCAGCTCCTTGAGAAAGCCCACTCTATTTTTGGTAACATGACAGGCCACTGAGTGGTGGAAAGGGCGCAAGAACCATGAGATCTCCTGGAAATGCTTCCCTGGGAAGGCAATTTCATGAATGAGGTCTTCCAAGCAAATGACACCAAACTTCCCCAAGTGCTCCTCAATCACTGTGCTTTCTGTCAGAGAGATGGTCTTATTCTTGACCTTGGCTTGTCCACGTTTCAAAATTCAAAATTCCTGGACTCCAGATTTGGAAATCCCTAGGTCACATAAGGTTCCACTATATGCAGCATTTTTAGGTTCTAGGGGGTGGCTTTTACAAAGACACCATTAAAAATTGTCTTTAGGTGAAGTCTTGCAATGGTTCTCTGCGCTAGTAAACTCACGCCATCAATCCTTTCGATGGGCACAGCAAAGGCCAAGGAATGTTTATCTGGCAATCCCAAGGCATGCGGTTTCGCTTCTAGTGATCTAAGATGCACCTTGTCATGTTTCTGCCGCCAGGAATCATGTTGGAATGATTCCAGTCGCTTAGACCTGAGCCCTTTTCCTTTCCTCTGCTCGTTCTTTGCCGAAAGTGCCTGCTTTGCCTGGGTGGCTTTGAGGGCTTGATAAGCCTTCCCCTTTTCAGAAGATTTTCTGGAACCAAAGGGATTTTTCTTTGCCCTTGCTCCACCATCTTTCTAGTGGTGCAGCTACTGATCTTGCACAACCCCACCACATGGGGAAGACAGCACTCGCTCTGTTCCCTTGGCCATAGAGACATCAGTTCTAGCTCACACTGGAGGACCCAGAGAGCCAGCCTCCACTTAGCAGCAGTGAGCCACTGAGGTCCTGCTAACCCTGATTCTTGCCAAAAGTTGCAGCGCTTCCAAGCTTTTTAGAGCCTGTGTCATTTTCAAAACCCAGCCCTTTTCTTGTAAGTTAGCGTCATCACACTGGCAGTTTGGCTGTAGACAATAAAGTGCTTCCCACAATGCACCTACAACTTCCACTCTAGCGAAGGTGCTTGACTTCCAGCGTGGCTCTGCTGCCGCCTCAAGCTGCTTTCTAAACTTTGGCCAACACTCAGTATAAACTGGCTTTAGGTTTCTCATATTTAGGGAGTGATTTAGAAACGTCTCCGGCCGGGCGGGGTGGCTCAAGCCTGTAATCCCAGCACTTTGGGAGGCTGAGACGGGCGGATCACGAGGTCAGGAGATCGAGACCATCCTGGCTAACACGGTGAAACCCCCGTCTCTACTAAAAAATACAAAAAACTAGCCGGGTGAGGTGGCGGGCCCCTGTAGTCCCAGCTACTCGGGAGGCTGAGGCAGGAGAATGGCCTAAACCCGGGAGGCGGAGCTTGCAGTGAGCTGAGATCGGGCCACTGCACTCCAGCCTGGGCGGCAGAGCGAAACTCCGTCTCAAAAAAAAAAAAAAAAAAGAGTAGAAAAGTCTCACCAGAAGGGATCATTGGTTTCATGCCTCATTAAGAGGAGCCACGGAGATCAAATAGCAACCACCTATTTGAAAGTAGTATCTCAAAAGACTTCGGTAGAAAGATTTGCCAACGAAAAGAGTCAAAGTCTGTAAAACATTAGAAGAGATTTATTCTGATCCAAATAGGAGTGACCAGTGGCCCAAGACGCAGTCTTAAGAGGTCCTAAGAACATGTGCCTAGGATGGTAGCTTGGATTTATGCAATTTAGGGAGACATAAGACATCAATACATGTATGATATACATTCGTCTGTCCAGAAAGGTGGGACAACTGGAAACAGGGAGGGTGGAGAGTGAGGGGGTTCCAGGTAATAAGTGGATTCAAGGATTTTCTTTTCTTTCTCTGTCTCTCTTTTTCTTTTTCTTCCTTCTTTTCCTTTTTTCTTTTTCTGAGACAGAGTCTCACTCAGTTGCCCAGGCTGGAGTGCAGTGACACGATGACAGCCTCACTGCAACCTCCACCTCCCAGGCTTAAGTGATTTTCAGTTTTCCTGCCTCTGCCTCCCGAGTAGCTGGACTTACAGACATGTGCCATCACGCCCAACTAATTTTCATATTTTTTTTAGTAGAGACAGTGTTTCACCATGTTGGCCTGGCTGGTCTCAAACTCTTGGCCTGGTTGCTCCAGCCTCCCAAAGTGCTGGGATTAAAAGCTTGAGCCACCACACAGCCAATTCAAGGATTTTTGAATGGGCAATTAGTTGAAAGAGTTAATTTGTTGTCTAAAGACCTAGAATCAGTAGAAATGAATGTCTGGGTTAAGATAAGGGGTTGTGGACACCAAGATTCCCATTATAAGGCAAAGCCTGCAGGCAGCAGGCTTCAGAGAGAACACTCTGCAAGTGTTTCTTATCAGATTTTAGAAAGTGCAAGACTTCTGTTGATTTTCTCCTGGATTAGGAGAAAATTCTGGAAAGGAAAGGGAATTCTCTAGAGAGTGTAGATTTTTCCCACAAGACACAGCTTTGCTGGGCTGTTTCTAGATATGGCAAAGAAACATGTTTGGGATTAAAATGTTTTGATTTCCCTCTTTGTCTGTCATGTGATGTTATGCCAGTCAGGTTGGAAAGCAATCCATGTTATCCAGTGTTAAATAAAACCCCTCTAATGAACTTTATGGTTTATAGGGCGTGACTCCCTGGGCCCCTTACATAGGAATTTGGGCAAGAGAAGAAAAAGGTCAGAGTTTAGTTCTCACATTTTATTTAATTATTTTTATTTGGGAGAAAAATACATCATTAAAACAACGTATCATTTTACTGTTTTCCAGAACTGTTTTGAATTGTCAAAGAACAAAGTTACAGCAAATTTAAATACCTCAACTGGCTTTATTGAAACTCTAGAATCAGGCAACACTTATTTTATTATTTATTATTTATTCCATAAAATACAATTTAAGCGTTCCAGTGAGCTGAGCGGAAGAGTTTGGCTTTATAGGCAGGGAAGGACTGAAGCAGAAACAAAGAAGGAACTGGTCATTTCAAAGTCACTTTCCTCGTAAAGCAGGGACAGAGAGAACAATAGAAAAAAAAACAATAGAAAAATAGAGAGAAAAATAACTGGTTAACATCAAGTTATTTGGGGTTAAGGATTACAACAGAGGGAATTTTCTTGGGAGTGGTGGAATGCTGTAGTCCCAGCTACTTGGGAGGCTGAGGCAGGAGGATTCCTTGAGTTCAGGAGATCAAGGTCAGTCTGGGGAAGATAATGAAACACATCTCTTAAAAAATAAATATGACTCGGAGGCTGAGGCAGGAGAATGGCGGTAAACCCGGGAGGCGGAGCTTGCAGTGAGCTGAGATCCGGCCACTGCACTCCAGCCCGGGCGACAGAGCGAGACTCCGTCTCAAAAAAAAAAAAAAAATAAATAAATAAATAAATAAATATGAAAATAAAAAACTAAACCAGGGAGGACTTTATTATCATGCAAATTAAAACCAGCATATTTGGGAGATTAACTGTTACCTCTCCTGATTTCTCAGATAACAACTTAGTTTGGTGACATGAAACTTCAGCATGGGTGACTGTTTTGATTTTCAGTCTAGTCCATTGAGGCCTAGTGCAGGAGCTTAGGGCAAAACAATGGCCTCCTGTAATTTTTATTTAACAGAATAAGGAACCACCAAATTTAGTATGTAATCAGACTATCAACACACTGTTATCAAGCACTTGCGGGGGAAGATGTGTAGAGAAGGGTAAAAATCCTCCAAGTTTTATTTTAGTATCCTCACACATATGTTTACTATAATACTTATTTCTTCTCAGTAAAGGAAAAGAATTATGTTTTGGGAGTCAATTTAAATTATCCACAATCAAGCCAGGAGCAGTGGCTCATGCCTGTAATCCCAGCACTTTGGGAGGCCAAGGCAGAAGGATTGTTTGAGCTCAGGAGTTGGAGACCAACCTGGGCCACATGGTGAAACCTCGTCTCTACCAAAAATACAAAAAATTAGCTGGATGTGGTGGTGTGTGCCTGTGGTCCCAGCTACTGGGGGGCACTGAGGTGACTGAGGTGACTGAGGTGGGAGGATCACTTGAACCTGGGAGGTAGAGGTTGCAGTGAGCAGAGATCTCGCCACTGCACTCTAGCGTGGGTGACAGAGTGAGACTTGTCTCAAAGTAAATAAATAAATAAATAATCCACAATCAGGGTTTCCAAGACTTCATTCTTGAAAAACTAAGCTGCCTTTCTTATGAGATAGTGATTTAACAAATATTTGAGTCCCAGTAGCATACTGGGTTAGGCACTAATGAGATTCTAAGGTGAATGAAATATAGACCTGCTAATAAGAAACATAATTATTCATTCTTTAATTCAGCAACATTTGCTAGCCTTGTGAACTTGAGGCAAGTTACTCAGCATTTTTTTTTTTTTTTTTTTTTTTTTTTTTTGAGACAGGGTCTTACTCTGTCACCCAGCCTGGAATGCAGTAGCACAATCACAGCTCACTGCAGTCTCAACCTCCCAGGTTCAAGTGATCCTCCCACCTCAGCCTCCAGAGTAGCTGGGACTATAGGTGTGTGCCACCATGTCCGGATAATTTTTGTATTTTTGGTAGAGACGGAGTTTCACCATGTTGCCCCAGCTAATCTCAAACTCCTGGACTCAAGGGATCCACCCACTTTGGCCTCCCAAAATGTTAGGATTACGGGCCTACTATGGCCTACTCAGCTTTCTGTAATTTGACCTGTTTCCTCATCTGTAAAACGGAGGTAATAATATATCTCCTAGAGTCTTTATGACAATTAAATGGGATAATATTTGCAAAAGGCTTAGAACAATGTATGACACATAGGAAACCCTCGTTTTTAGCTTAACTATTGTAAGAGGTCTTTATGTGCTAGGCTTGAGTATGTGAGGTATTAATGATTTGCTGTGTAACAAACTACCTCAAAATATAGTTGCTTAGAACAACAAATATGTATTATCTCACACAGTTTCTGAGGCTCAAGAGCTCTAAGCTGGGTGGTTCTGGCTCATCATCTTTCATGAGGTTACTGTTAGTGGTGGCAAATTCATGTCTGCAGCAACCTCAGCTCTTGCCTCCTCAGAAGAAAGAATTTGACTGAGGGACATAAGGCAAAGGTAGAGACTGAGGCAAGTTTTAGAGCAGGAGTGAAAGTTTATTACAAATCAGGCCAGGCACGGTGGCTTATGCCTGTAATCCCAGCACTTTGGGAGGCCGAGGCGGGTGGATCACCTAAGGTCGGGAGTTCGAGACCAGCCTGACCAACGTGGAGAAACCCTATCTCTACTTAAAAAAAAAAAAATACAAAATTAGCCAGGTGTGGTGGCGCCTGCCTGTAATCCCAGCCACTCAGGAGGCTGAAGCAGGAGAATTGCTTGAACCCAGGAGGCGGAGGTTGCGGTGAGCCGAGATCACACCATTGCACTCCAGCCTGGGCAACGAGCAAAACTCTGTCTCAAAAAAAAAAAAAAATTTATTAAAAATCTTTAGAACAGGAATGAAAGGAAGTACGCTTGGAAGAGGCTGAAGTGGGCGACTTGAGAGATGAAATGTGCAGTTTGACTTTTTGACTCAGGGCTTTGTATGTTGGCGTGCTTCTGGGGTCTTGTGTCCTTTCTCCCCGATTCTTCCTTGGGGTGGGCTGTCTGCACGCACAGTGGCCTGCTAGAGCTAGGGAGGGAGCATGCTCAGTGTGTTCACTGGCGTTGTATGCATGCTCGCTTGAGGCGTTCTTCCCTTACCAGTCAAATGTTTATAGAAGGTCATGTATCAGTTAAACTGCCAATTTGCCTCTTAATGTGCATGCTTGAGCCCACTCACCCAATTCCTGAGATCTTATTGGGAAGCTGATAATCACCAGTTTCTGGTGTTTTTGTTTATTGGAAAACTATCTTTCCCTGACACTGCGTGCAACCAATTATTATTTTAAAGAGACAGTTTAATAACGGCCTGACCATCACCTGATGGTTGCCTGACATTCCTGATGTGGGAGCCTCTCTCCTGCTCTGCTCATGTCTGACTAGCTATCTACTGTAACATTTCAATGAACTTGTTGACTGGGGCTGAAGTCATGGAGGGGCTGGAGAATCTGCCTCCCAGTTCAGTTACTGTTAGCAGAGGCTTCAGTTCCTTGCCACTAGGTCTCTCCACTGGGACCAAGATCAGGTAGCTGGCTTCACATGTAACAAATGATGATGGGGGAGGGCAGAGAGAGACAAGATAGAAGCTGCAACTGCTGCCATATTCTGTTCAGTAGAAGCAACTCACTAAGTCCAGGCTATACTGAATGGGAGAGGGATTAAACTTGAAGAATATCAAAGAATTCATGGACCTATTTTTAATGGAAAGAAAAGTAAGGGTTATCTAAGTAGACAAGAACAGATATGATAGGCAAAGGGTGTAGCAGAAACAAAGGAATAGAGATAAGAGAATTACATGGAATACACTCTAGCATGGCTAGAGAATTAAGGTGATTACTTCTTCCCATTTTATTTTATTACTGTTGTTATCATTACTATTTGGAGACAGGGTCTTGCTCTGTTGCCTGGGCTTGAGTGCAGTGGTGTGATTATGGTTTACTGCAGCCTCAATTCCTGGGCTCAAGCAGGAGCCCAGCTAATGTCTTTTGTAGAGACAGAGTCTCACTATGTTGCCCTGGCTGATCTCAAACTCGTGGTCTCAAGCAGTCCTCTCACCTCAGCCTTCCAAAGTGCTGGGACTACAGGTGTGTACCACCACACTCAGCCTCACTTATTTCCATGTTATTTCTTTGCTTGTTTGTTTGTTTTTTGTGATGGTGTCTCGCTTTTGTTGCCCGGGCTGGAGTGCAATGGCACGATCTTGGCTCGCTGCAACCTCTACCTCCTGGGTTCGAGCTATTCTGCCTCAGCCTCCCAAGTAGCTGGGATTACAGACCTGCACCACCATGCCCAGCTAATTTTGTATTTTTAGTAGAGATGGGGTTTTACCATGTTGTCCAGGCTGGTCTCAAACCCTTGACCTCAGGTGATCCACCCACCTTGGCCTCCCAAAGTAAAGTAATTTTCCCAATATAGATAGTAGATGGCAGATCCAGGGTCTCAATCCATATTTCTGATTATAGAATCTTTGATTTTATCTCTATATTGGGGTTCTCCTGAGAAAACATAGCCAACAGGGTGTGTGTGTGTGTGTGTGTGTGTGTGTGTGTGTGGAGAGAGAGAGAGAGAGAGAGAGAGAGAGAGAGAGAGAGAGAGAGAGAGAGAGAAAGAAATTTATTTTCAGGGATTGGCTCATGCAATTGTGGAGGCTTGGTAAATCCGAGATCTGCAGGCTAGGCTGCAGACCCAGGGAAGAGTAGCAGTTTCAAGGCCATAATGAGTCTGCTAGCTGAATTCCTTCTTGCTCAGGGGAGATCAGTGTTTGCTCTGTTACGATCTTCAGCTGACTGGATGACACCTACTCTTACGGAGGGTAACATGCTTTACTCAAATTATACTGATTTAAATGTTAATCTCATCCATTAAAAAATAAAATAAAATAAAAAACATCTACTCAGAAACTCCAGAATGATGTTTTACCAAGTATCTGAGCACTGTGGCTCAGACACGTTCACACATAAAATTAACTGTCTTACCACCTTATACAACAATGACAATTTACAGTTCAGATTGCAAAGGGCCTTGAATGCCATTTTGTTGGATTTATGAAAATTAACCAGTGGCTCTCTGAGACACTTGACCTTGATCCTCTGATACTGGCAGCAGGAATGAGGTGGGGTGGGTGTCCTATAGAATAGTTTAATTTCTTTAGGGAATGTGTGTTGGAATATTTGCCTATCATGCTTGATTTTCAACCTTGTTTTGACACATGACAAATGGATTTTTTTTCCTTTAAATACTTTTCCTTTTGGTCCACATATTTTTAGTAATTAATCATTTTTTATACATTTTACATGTTTCTTTTTTCTTTTTTGCGGGGGGAACAGGGTCACTCTCCGTCACCCAGACTGGAGTGCAGTGGCACAATCTTGGCTCACTGCAACCTTGACCTCCTGTTCTCAAGTGACCCTTCCACCTCAGCTTCCCAGGTAGCTGGGACTACAGGCACATGCCACCATACCCTGCTAATTTTTGTAGAGATGGGGTCTTGCCATGCTGCCCAGGCTGTTCTTGAACTCTTGGCCTCAAATAATCCTTCTGCTTTGGCCCCCCAAAATATTGGGATTACAGGTATGAGCCACCTCACCTAGCCATTTCATGTATTTCAATATGATGACTTACAGTTCAAAATATTTTTCTTTGGCCGGGCGCAGTGGCTCATGCCTGTAATCCCAGCACTTTGGGAGGCCAAGGCAGGTGGATCACCTGAGGTCAGGAGTTCGAAACCAGCATGGCCAACATGGCGAAACCCCATCTCTACTGAAAATACAAAATTAGCTGGGCGTGATGGTGGGCGCCTTTAGTCCCAGCTACTTGGGAGGCTGAGGTAGGAGAATCGCTTGAACCCCAGAGGTGGAGGATGTAGTAAGCTGAGATTGTGCCACTGCACGCCACCCTGGGTGACAGAGCAAGACTCCGTCTCAAAAATGTATATGTGTATATATATATATTTTTCTTTATTGTATATTCTCTTCTATTTAGTCTTTCTTAACTTTCTTTTTCTTTCTCTTTGAGGGCTTATTTCTTACTTTTAGATACCCCTCCTACCAAAATGCAATGTGAATTTAGTAAAGATGACAGAAATGTAGGTGAGAACTAAAGGACCTAGTTTGTAGACCATCTGGACCAGGAGACTCAAAAGGTATAAATATTGTTCAAGCTTCATTTCTTTGCAGGCAGTGCATAAAAGAAAAGCTATTTCAACCTTGATGCTGGAGAGATTTCTCTCTGCAGCTAACATAGAACAGGAAACCTTAATGTTTTTCTTGGAGCCTCAGAATTTAAAGTCACATTGGTCCCAGACTGTTGTTTTGGACCACTTGAAACAGCAGGAGAAAACACATAATTGGGAGTGGGCTGGAGAATGTTATGAGGCTACCCAAAAGTGATCTGGATTATAAATCTATGCATACACCCTATTAGGAGAGAACAGGAAGTAGAATCTAGAAAACCAGTAGAGCAAAAGGTCTGATAAGCTAGAAGAAAAAGCAGAACCGGACTTGCAGAGTAATTGGGGGCTGAGACCCCATAATAGAATGTAAAACAGAGTAAAAGGATTGGGAGCTAGTTTTATGAAGGTGTCCATATTCTAGTCCGTTGTTTTGTGGAAACTGCAAAAGGGAGGGTGAGCATCAGGTGGTTAGTTAAAATCAGCAGTGCAGTCACTGTTTTGAAAGGGCTGGTTTCTGTTTTGCTTATAGGGAAGGAAGCCTGATGGTGGTTAGCAAGGGAGAGAGTATAAGGAGTGGGACCTCCCATTGCATCATGGCCCTGGGAACTAGTTTTAAGGTGTCCCTGTTGTCCTCTTGGCCAATAGGGGGTCTTTTTAGTCACTTGGGGAGCTTTCCCAGAGAAGATTTTGAAAGTTTATTCATCTTTTTGTCTTTAATAAAATTAAACCATCTTGGAAAAATAGTTTTTCCTATTTTACCTTGAAAGATTGCCAGGTGTGGGCGTTCTGTGAATTCTCTAAGTAACAGATTCCAAAGGAATTTTCTTCTCCTTTCAATTGTGTTCTGGAAGCTATTGTTAATAGGTTACTCATTTGAACCGTATGACAGCAGGAAGTAAGATGCAAAGATCTAACCATACAAAACAACTCTTTGGATTACCCCATGTAGAAAATGATCAGCTAATTTTGACTTAAATCTTGCTTATACTAATGACCACTTGCATTTTGAAGAAAAAAATTAATCATGTTCCCAAATCCACTACTATAAAGTATGAGACAATTTCTATTTCAGAATCTTTTTGTTTTTGTTTTTAAGACAGAGTTTGCTCAGTCCCCCAGGCTGGAGTGCAATGGCGTGATCTCCGCTCACTGCAACCTCTGCCTCCTGGGTTCAAGTGATTCTCATGCCTTAGCCTCCCGAGCAGCTGGGACTACAGATGTGAGCTTTTTTTCTTTGTATTTTTGGTAGAGATGGGGTTTTGCCCATGTTGCACAGGCTGGTCTCAAACTCCTAGCCTCAAGTGATTTGCTGCCTCAGCCTCCCACAGTGCTGGGATGATTACAGGCATGAGCCACCACCCTTTAGCCTGTTCTATTCCAGAATCTAAAGTGTCTTCTGAACACTTGAGGATAAGGTAAGGTAAAAAGAAGAAAATAATGGTGGAGAAATGTGGTGAGAGAAACCAATGTTTATGGGGCAGAAGCTGCAATACTCTATGAGATCTTTCCCTCCTCCCCAAATATCAAATATTCTCCATCATGCCTTTTAGAGAGGGCTACTGGCCAATTTTTATAGGTTCACTGAAACTTGGCCTCTTGAACACTATCAATAATTTACAATATTCAGGTCAGGTGTGGTGGCTGATGCCTGTAATCACAACACTTCGGGAGGCCAAGGTGGGTGGATCACCTGAGGTCAGGAGTTTGAGGCCAACATGGCGAAACTTTGTGCCTACTAAAAATACAAAAAATAGTTGGGTGTGGTGGTGTGCACCTGTAATCCCAGTTACTTGGGAGGCTGAGACAGGAGAATCGCTTTAACCTGGGAGGTGGAGATTGCAGTGAGCTGAGATTGTACCACTGCAATCTAGCCTGGGTGATAGAACAAGACTCCACCCCCTTCCCCCCAAAAAAGAATTTACAATATACATATAAATAGGCAATAAATATTAAAAGCCTGATATGAATGCCAAGTCACTTTTTTTCACCCAGAGAATTGCTGAGTAGAACATAGACCAGATTTCATGTGACAGCTACTCCCATATGCATTATAATACACACACCATATTCCTTACTATAGAAAGTTACATTTAAGGTTATAGGAACTGGATTTTGTCCATATGAAAAAACAAAGACTATGTTAGTAATAGTATTGCTTTTATATTTATGTATAGTATATTGTTATTTGCCTTTGCCTTTAAATATATTACTATTTTGGCTCTTAAAATTGTTCAAAAACCCAGGTTCACCAAGTTCTCATTAGTCACTGAATTAAAATTGCATTTATAATAATGAGAATGTCAAATAGTACATATTGAATTTTATAAGTTTCATATACATTTTAAACAAAAGAGCCAAGATAAAATGCAATTTTCTAAACCGATAAAGCCAGGATACTTTATCATAATGTTAAAATTATCCCTGATGTTAGGAGTTAAAGCCTAACATTAGGCAATCTTTTCAAAAGATTTTTTTGAGTAGAGGGCCTTTTTTATATTGAGTCAACCAATTTACATTAAACAATTCAGTAAAGTTTACTGTAATCAATACACAGTATATCCTCATATCCCACAGCAGCTTCAGAGTTTAGTAGTATGACAATAGTAGTTTCTGGCTCTGAGCCCCCATCTGTGTAACTACTGGCACCGCAGTTCTCCAATCTTCCTAGCACTCAAAGTTCCTCCTTCTTTTGGCAGGTCCCAGAAGAGTCAACTTGATCTTTTGACAGCCATTAAGAGAACTCCATCTCTTTTTTCTGTGCCTGGTCACTTTGGCACAGTCTTGCTGACACTCTTCAGATATGCGCTGACCTTGGCATGCCACTAGGGGGTTGCTGCCTCATAGTATGTACTTACCAATCATCACGCTCCACTATTGCTGATGCTAGATTGAGTCCCTTCACGTCAGTGTCTCTGTTGTTCTAGGTAATGGGGGAGTGGAGTGAAGTGGGATCCTGTCTCTGCTGGTGTTACAATCCTTTAATGGGTTTCTAAAGAGGGTCACCTTGCTTTACATTTTTATGAAGAGCTCAGTGTTAAATTTTGTGTCGACACATTTTCTTGCAGTTCTTACCTCTTACGCTCCCGCCAACTTCCGTGGTACTGGGTCAGGTAACATTTAGTGTGACATGACTTCAACAACCCCTGAAAGGGGCTGGACACTTTAACTCAAAACTATTCAGAGTGAGTTCCCTGCCCACTTCAGGTCATCCCAAAGAAACCAAGCTGACCATGAAACCAGGAGATAATATTACAAACACACTACTCACTACTGTGGGTTCCAAGGCATTGTCCTCTTTCTCGCTTTCTCTCCCTTTCCTCTTTCTCATCCTACTCCAATTTGCTCTACTTTCCAGACTGCAGCAAAGGCCCTTTGTTACATGTAACTTTTACTTTTTAAGAGAGAAATTTATTTTCTGTCAACAGAGAAGTATAAATATAAAATCTATTAAATAAATAGTAGTCTTCATTTAATACAGTTAGTTAAGAAGAGATAAGGAAAAAGCATTGTGTCCGAAGACAACATTTGAAATTAGTCTTTATTACTTGGTTGTCTAAGTTTCATTTTTCCTATCAGAAATAGTTTTTTGTTTAGTTAGATCCACCAGCTTGTTTCTTCATCATTAACCGGGTTTTAATGTTCTGCTTCTTACAAACATTCAATTGCCTTTTTCTCAAGCCTCTTTTCTGCATAGGACCCACAGAGAAGCAACAGGAAGGAATTATATCTCGGATGAAGCATCTTCACCAGAGCAATATTATTCCATGTTGTATTTGCCAATAAGTCAATGACATTAGGCCTTTTCAGTAGAGTCCCCATTTCTTTTTCTTCCAGACATTAGATATTTTTCAAAGTGAATTTTAAGTACCTTTTTAAAGATCCAGACTGCAATAAATTATTCTCCAATTAAACACAACATAATACAGCGTGTGGTTCAGACTGATGCTAGTATCAGTTGATTTTGCAAGCCACATTTACTAGTAAAAGCTGGAGTTGTGTGACCCTATCTTATTCAATAAACAAGTATCCAAATACTTATTGAGCACCAACTCAATATAGGGCCTTGGACTGAATTAAAGTAGCAAGCTGACCACACAACCAGGAAATAATGTTACAAACACAGTATTCCGATTGTGCAGTAATCACAATTTTAAGCTAAGATTGGGAACAGCTATGAAAATATTTTGTGTAACAGAATGAAAAATTTCTTGCAGGGCAAGGTGGCTCACGCCTGTAATCCCAGCACTTTGGGAAGCCAAGGCAGGTGAATCACCCGAGATCATGAGTTCAAGACCAGCCTGTCCAACATGGTGAAACCCCATCTCTACAAAAAACACAAAAATTAGCCAGGTGTGGTGGTATGCGCCTGTAGTCCCAGCTACTCAGGAGGCTGAGGCCAGAGAATCCCTTGAACCCAGGAGGCAGAGGTTGCAGTGAGCTGAGATTGTGCTACTGCACTCCAGCCTGGGAGACAGAGTGAGACTCCATCTAAAAAAAAAAAAATTGAAAATTTCTGCATATGTTTGGATTGAAATTACCCATGAAGTCATATAGGACTTAATTCAGAGGATATTTTTTATCTATTCCAATGTTGGGTTAGGTTTGTGCCTTAATATTCTTCAGGATTTAACTACACCAGATGCAAAGGAAGTAAATGCCGAAACCTCATAGCCAAGTCTACTATTTTCCAGTATTTTTGTGTGAAATTATTCTGACATAGTAAAGTTGAATGCTTCCTACTGTTTTTCTGATAGCTCTGCTATTGACTGGATGTTTGTGTCCCCCAAAATTCATATGTTGAAGTCTAATCCACAATGTGATGGTATTTGGAGGTGGAAACTTTAGGAGGTACTTAGGTCAAGAGGATAGAGTCCTTGTGAATGGGATTAGTGCTCTTACAAGAAGAAATGTGAGAGAGATGATCTCTCAGCCAGGTCTCACTCTGTTGCCCAGGGTAGAGGGCAGTGCTGTGATCTTAGCTCACGGCAGCCTAGACCTCCGGGCTCAAGTGATCCTCCTGCCACAGCCTCCCAAGTAGCTGGGACTACAGGTGTGTACCACCATGTCTGGCTAATTTTTTTTTTTTTTTTAATATTTGTAGAGATGGATCTTACTATGTTACCCAGGCTGATTTCAAACTCCTGGCCTCAAGCAATCCTCTGGCCTTGGCCTCCCAAAGTGCTGGGATTACTGCTGTGAGCCACCATGTCCTGTGACTTTTCCTAAGCATTGTTAGCTCTCGTCTTTATTCTAAGATCCTATTCAGATCTAGTGGATCTATCTCACCTCCCAGGACTCTGTTTCTTGCCTTTGATCTAGGTTTACTGTGCAGTGATAAACACATTATCTTTCTAAACATCTTCTGTGCTCTTCTCTTACTTATGTCAGGTTCCAATGTGTGTGGAGAGAATCATCTAAAAGGTCTGTATTATACTGGTCTGGAGGCATGAGGTGTTAATTAGGGTACTGGCTATGTTGTTGGAACAAGAAACTCAAAAATACAAAGATTCCCAAGTGGTGGCTCTATAACATAGAGAATTTAGCTCCTTCCGCCTTGTTGCTTTCCTGTGCTTAGGGAGTTGGCTTCATTTCTGTGTCTGAAAATGGCTCAACCACCACATCCTCATTCCAACCCACTTAAAGGGAAAAGAATGAATGAAGCACCTGGCCCAGAAATTGCATATATTACTTCTGTTTACATTCCATTTTATTTCTTTTGAGGGGGTGGGACGGGGGACAGGGTCTTCCTCCATTACCGAGGCTGGAGTGCAGTACTTGATCTTGGCTCACTGCAACCTCCACCACCCAGGCTCAAGCGATCCTCCCACCTCAGCCTCCTGAGTTGCTGGGACTACAGGCATGCACCACCACACCCAGCTAATTTTTTGTATTTTTGTAGAGATGGAGTTTCATCATGTTGCCCAGGCTGGTCTCAAACTCATGGGCTCAAGCAATCCACCCACCTCAGCCTCCCAAAGTGCTAGAACTACAGGTGTGAGCCACTGCGCCCAGTCACATTCCATTTTTAATGCAATCTTTAGCTACATTTGGCTCCAACCTTAGTATAAAAAGAGATAAAGGTATTGAGAGGACAATTAGCCAACTCTGTCTACCACATACTGTAATTTTTGTTGTTGTTTTTTTGGAGGCAGAGTCTCACTCTATCACCCAGGCTGGAGTACAATGGCACAGTCTCGGCTCACTGCAACCTCCATCTCCCGGGTTCAAGTGATTCGCCTGTCTCAGCCTCCTGAATGACTAGGATTACAGGCATGTGCCACCATGCCTGGCTAATTTTCGTATTTTTGGTAAGGACAAAGTTTTACCATATTGGCCAGGCTGGTCTTGAACTTCTGGCCTCAAGTGATCTGCCCACCTCAGCCTCCCAAAGTGCTGGGACTACAGGTGTGAGCCACCGCACCAGGCCCACATGCTGTAATGTCATCTGGATCCCTTAAAAATAATTTTTTAGAGGCCGGGCATGGTAGCTTATGCCAGTAATATTAGCACTTTTGGAGGCCAAGGCAGGTGGATCACTTGAGCCCAGGATTTCAAGACCAGCCTGCACAACATGGCAAAACCCCATCTCCACAGAAAATACAAAAATTAGCCAAGTGTGGTGGCACATGTCTGTAGGCCAAGCAAGCTACTGGGGAGGCTGAGGTGGGAGGATTGCTAGACCCCAGGAGGTCGAGGCTGCAGTGAGCTGAGATTGTGCACACTGCACTCCAGCCTGAGTGACAGAGTAAGACCCTGTCTCAAAAATAATAATAATAATTTTTAAAAGTCAATAACTAGCAGTTGGTGCTTTAGCCATTCAGTTCTTGCATCCTAGTTCTCTGGAAGTTCCCACTAGTATTCAGAGCAGAGGTGGGAGGATCGCTTGAGCAGGGGACTGGAGGTAGTAAGAAAAATAAGGCTTTTTGATCTGATCTCTCTTTATGCTGTGATCCCTATGCCATTTGTCCCTGCCAAAAATGTAACCTGTGCATTGACTGTCACAATTAGCCAGATTTTGACTTTTTGATCACCTTATCTTCAACGTACATTTATGCTATAATACATTAAAGATATACTAGTAAGACTAGGAAACTGAATGTACTCCTCTCTTAGGTAGCTAAGATCTCAATACTTTGGAGTGCCCTTCAATTTACTCTTTGTAGATAGGGAGTCTTTTTGTTTAGGGACCTCATCACCCTAGCTGCATGCCTTGTCCATCTCAGTAGCTTGTTCCTTTGATGCCGCCAGTCTGAGCTTCAGCATGCTACTTGCACTCCACAGGAAACCTTGTAGTCTTGAGCATATTCCACAGGATGTGTGCTTCCTTCCTTAACTACTCTGAAACCTGTGGCTGATAAGTACACCATTGTCTTAATGGAGATCTCTGCTGATAAGAACCAAAACTTCCTCAACACAGCTCTATGGGTATAGGGAGGAAGGGTATTTATTGAAGTGATTCAGGGGCATATCTGATAATCTAATTTCAGAATATAGAATCCTATTGCATAGGAAGTAGTCATCCAATAGCTACCCTTTTTGGGATCAGATGATCTCTCATCTCTGCTTCCATAGGTATGTCCATTTGTTCCTTCTCTATCTCATTCTTTTTTTTTTTTTTTTATGCTTTTTGTGAAAACTGTCATGTATCTCATTTTTTTTTTTTTTTTGGAGACAGAGTCTCGCTCGTTGCCCAGGCTGGAGTGCAGTGGCGCGATCTCAGCCCACTGCAAGCTCCGCCTCCCGGGTTTAAGCAATTCTCCTGCCTCAGCCTCAGCCTTCTGTCTTCTTTAGGTAGAAGAAGGCTAAAGAAAGCAGAAACAGGCTGGGTGCAGTGGCTCATGCCTGTAATCCCAGCACTTCGGGAGGCTGAGGCAGGCGGGTCTCCTGAGGTCGGGAGTTCAAGACCAGCCTGACCAACATGGAGAAACCCTGTCTCTATTAAAATACAAAATTAGCCAGATGTGGTGGTGCATGCCTGTAATCCCAGCTACTTGGGAGACTGAGGCAGGAGAATCGCTTGAACCCGGGAGGTGGAGGTTGCAGTGAGCCGAGATCGTGCCATTGCTCTCCAGGCTGGGCAACAAGAGTGAGACTCCATCTCAAAAAAAAAAAAAAAGCAGAATCAAGGAACAAAAAGAGAATTGGTTGTTACAGAGTTACTTTCCTTACAGGGTTAAAACAGAGGAGACTTCCTTATGCTGGCTCAGGTAAACTGGGCCCCTTCTAATTGGTTGCTGTGAATTGAATCTCCTGTTGTTTATTTTTAGTGTTTTTTAAATGTTTTTATTCAAACAGATTTTGACAGATCTATTTTTTTAAAAAAACTGGCCTTGTTTAAAGAAACTTTGTTAATCTTATGAGGTAAGAATCCTTTTTTCTTTGAGCAATTTAATGGTTTTATCACATAACTGATTGCTACTATGCATAAAGTTTAAAACATATACCTCTTTTTTTCTTTCTTTCTTTTTTGAGACAGTCTTGCTCTGTTGCCCAGGCTGTAGTACAGTGGCACGATCTCAGCACACTGCAACCTCTGCCTCCCAGGTTCTAGAGTTTCTCCTGCCTCAGCCTCCCAAGTATTTGGGATTACAGGTGCCTGCCACCACACCTGGCTAATTTTTGTATTTTTTAGTAGAGATGGGGTTTCACTATGTTGGCCAGGCTGGTCTTGAACTCCTGACCTCAGGTGATCCACCTACCTCGGCCTCTCAAAGTGCTGGGATTACAGGTGGGAGCCACCAAGCCCGGCCTAAAACACACGTATCTGAAGAGATGACCCACACATTAATTTGCAATAGAAAAATAAATCAGTTAATGGAGTTTACTGAATTAACTCACTGAACTAATTTGACAGCTTAAACTATAGTAGTCAAGCAAAATCTCTGTGGAATTCGTATTTACATATTAAACATTCCTGAGTTAAGGGAGAAAAAATAGCTTGGCTTTATAGCTTCAGGGAAATACTGCTAAGTAAATTTAGGAGACTTCCAAAGGTAGAGCCAAAGGGGGAAAACCATAGAATTATCACACTTTTCTGATAATTGGAGCTCGAACAAACTCTTGGGACATAAGCTGCATAATTCTGTCCCAAAGACTAGTTCCTCTTGAGGGTCCAGGTCTTCCTGGACCTTGAAAATAAAGGGTAGAGTTTTCACCTCAGGTTGGAAATCGGAAATCAGATTTTAAGGTGTGAGGGAGGTGTAAGTCAGCCAAGGACACAGAGTTCTTCAGAACCAAGCTTTCCCAGGACATGAATCATATTTATTTTAGGCATAAAACTTTCTAGCTCCAAATGGGAGAAAACTTCTTTCTTACTTTATAAAGAATGTCACTCTCTGCCAGAATGTTAGGAAGCTACAGAGTAGACCCAGTCCTGAGGCTCCGTGGCCCATTTGCAGAGTTCTCCTTCTTAACCTGCTATCAACGGTCTACCTGGCCCTATGCCAACCCCAGCTTCTCAGTCCTGCTGTTGTGTGTAAAGGCAAAAGCATGTCTGGGGTGTAGGCTGCATTCTCCAGTGAGTTTGTTTACCTGCTCCAGGTAAGTCAATATGTCCCAAGAGAATCCTTGGGACACAGAAAGCATATGGTGCCATTTGAATGCAGCCCTGCTGTAGGCCTGCCTCAGAATCTTATTAGACAATACCATAGCCCTTTGCTTCCTGAAAATGTTCCTGCATGGATTTTAAAGCGGTAACATGACCTTATTAATTTTAGTTGTAAACTCGAGCACATACAGATGGTCTATTTAAACCATAATAAACCTATGCTACACTGTAGGGTTGTGTTCATTTATGCGGTTGCATTTTACCATAGTGTTGTAAAGTTAAATTCCAGGCTATCGAATGAAAATTTCCAAATGTGAGATCCTGTTTTTGCTTTGCTTTTCTTTATTTTTTTTCTTTGAGCCAAGATCTTACTCTGTCACCCAGGCTGGAGTGAAGTGTTGCAATCACAGCTCACTGCAGCCTCAACCTCCTAGGCTCAGTCTGTCCTCCCACCTCAGCCTCCTGAGTAGATGGGACTACAGGTGCACATCACTGTCAGGTCTTCGAACCAGAGTGACTCTATCTGGAGTGAGGACTAGGAAAACGGGGCTGGGACTTGCTTGGCTGCATACCCAGAAAGTTAGGTATTCCTAGCCTCTAGATGTTTACAATTAAGGGAACAGATTGATAATGTTTACTAAAAAGACCCAGACTTGGGAGTGTCCTGATATCCCGATATCTTGAAAACAGAAGCATTTTTTTTATTTCTGAATTTTTAATAGAGACAGGGTTTCACCATGTTGCCCAGGCTGGTCTCAAACTCCCGAGCTCAAGTGATCTCCCACCTCAGCCTCCCAAAGTGCTTGGATTACAGACATGAGCTGCTGAGCCTGGCCAGTTTGTCTGTTTTTTTTTTTTTTTTTCTTTAATGCTATGAAATTATTTGTACATTGTAGGTACTCAATAACTATTGAATTTATTATTTAATTAATACTTAAAAGTTAATCTGATTGAAATTGCTTATATTCAAAGAATCTTAAATAATTCAAGTATGTGCAGCGTAATCCATTTTGTTTCAAAAAATTATTTGTGCTTATAAAAAAGGCTGGAAGTATATTTAAAAAAATTAGAAGTGATTATCACTGGAGAGTGGTGTTATTGGTGATTTGAATTTTCTTTGTTGGAGAAGTTAAATTGTTCCTCTTTGCAGATGAAATGATTTTATATTGAAAAAACCCTAAAGACTCCACCAAAAACAAAACAAAACAAGTGTTAGATCTAATAAACAAATTCAGTAAAATTGCAGGATAAAAAATCATCATAGAAAAGTTGGTAGCATTTCTATACACCAATAGCAAACTGTCTGAAAAACAAGTTAAGAAAACAATCCCATACATAATAGCTACAAAAAATTGAAATACTTAGGAATAAATTTAACCAAAAATGTGAAAGATCCCTACACTAAAAACTATACAGCACTGATGAAAGAAATTGAAGAAGACACAAATAAATGGAACGATACCCTGTGTTCATAGATTGCAAAAGTTAAGATTGTTAAAATGTCCATACTACCCAAAATGAACTATAGATTCAATGCAATCCCTATCAAAATACCAATGACATTCTTCACAGAAATAGAAAATACAATCCTAAAATTTGTATAGAACCACAAAAGGCACCAAATAGCCAAAGCAATTTGAGCAAAAAGAGTAAAGCTGGAGGCATCAGACTTCATGATTTCAAAATAAGCCGCAAAGTTATAGTAACCAAAACAGCATGAAAACAGGTGTATAGAACAATGAAACAAAATAGAGACCTCAGAAGTAAATCCATACATTTATAGCCAACTGATTTTCGACAAAGGCACCAAGGGCACACAATGCAAAGGACAATCTCTTAAAAAAATTTTGTTGGGAAAACTGGATATCCACATGCAGAAAAATGAAATTAGATCCTTATCTCCTATCATATACAAAAATCACTCAAAGTGTATTAATAACTTAAACGTAAGATCTGAAACAATGAAACTAGTAGAAGAAAACATAAGAGGAAACTCCATGACTTTGGTCTGTGTAAGAATGTTTTGGATATTACCACAAAAGCAAAGGCAACAAGAGCAAAAATAGATGGATAGAATTACATGGAACAAAAAGCTTCTGTACAGCAAATGAAACAGCAGAGTGAAGAGATAACTTATAGAATGGATGAAAATATTTGCAAACTATGTATCTGATAAGGGATTAATATCCAAAATGTATATACAAGGAACTCAATTCAATAGCCAAAAAAAAAAGCAAGTAACCCTGTTAAAAAATGGGCAAAAGACATAGAAGACATACAAGTTGCCAATAGGTATATGAAAAATGCTCAGCACCAGTAATCATCAGGGAAATGCAAATCAAAACCACAATGGGATATCACCTGACACTTGTTAGCATGACTATTATCAAAAAGACAAAAGCGTTGGCAAAACCATACAAAAGAATAAAATCATGTCCTTTGCAGCAGCATGGATGCAGCTGGAGACCATTATCCTAAGTGAATTAATGCAGGAACAGAAAACCAAATACTGCATGTTCTCACTTATAAATGGGAGCTAAACACTGAGTACACACAGACACAAAGATGGGAACAGTAAACACTGGGGATTCCAAAAGTGGGGAGGAAGGGAAGGGGAGAAGAGCTGAAAAACTACCTGTCAGGTATTATGTTCACTACTTGGGTGACAGGATCATTAGGCACCCAAACCTCAGCATCATGCAATATACCCGTGTCACAAACCTGCACATGTCTGCACATGTACAATGTACCCCTGAACTGAAAAAAAGGTGGCCAGAATATAGAGAAAAGAGAACACTTACGCACTGTTGGTGGGAAGGTAAACCAGGACAACCGCTATGGAATACAGTGTGGAGGTTCTTCAAAAAAGTACAAGTAGAACTACACTGTGATCCAGCAACCCTGCTATTGCGAATCTACTCAAAGGAAAGGAAATCATTATATATAGAAGAGACATCTGCATCCTCATGTTTATTTCAGCATTATTCACAATAGCCAAGACATAGAATCAACCTAGTTGTCCATCAATGATGAATGGATAAAGAAAATGTGGTTTACGTACACAATGGAATATTATTTAGTCATACAGAGGAGCAAAGTCCTGTCATCTGTGACAGCATGGATGAGCCTGGAAAACATGTTAAGTGAAATAAGTCAGGCACAGAAAGATAAATACTGCATAATCTCACTCATATGTGGAATCTAAAAAACCTAATGGTTACCAGAGGCTTGAGCGGTTAGGAGGAGGGAGCGGATGCGGAAATGTTGTATAATTACAGTTAGAAAGTTGAGACCAGGCATGGTGGCTTACACCTATAATCCCAGCACTTTGGGAGGCATGCTGATTGCTTGAGTCCAGGAGTTTGAAACCAGCCTGGCCAACATGGCAGAACCCCATCTCTGTAAAAAATACAAAAATTAGCAAGGCGTGGTGGCGCATGCCTGTACTCCCAACTACTCAGGAGGCTGAGGTGGGAGGATCACTTGAACCTGGGAGGTGGAGGTTGTAGTGAGTGGAGGTTGCACCAATGCATTCCAGAGTAAGACCTTGCCTAAAAAAAAAAAAAGTGTAGAATATGCAAGTAAACAGAGACAGAATAGTAAAATATATAGCAACAAATCATAGATAAGTGATTGTCTGGGCCAAGGGTTGGGAAGGAGAGAAATTGAAAATAATTGCTGATAGTTATGGAGTTTCTTTCTTGGGTGATGAAAATGCTCTAAAATGGATTGTGGTGATGGTCATCCAACTCAGTGACATACTAAAAAGCACTGGATTACACACTTTAAATAGGTGAATTACATGTGAATTGTATCTCAATAAAGATGCCATTTTCTGTTTTTTTATTTCAACTTTTATTTTGATACAAGGGGTTCATGTGCAGATTTGTCACATGGAAACATTGCATGATGCTGAGGTTTGGAGTGTGACTCCAGTCACCCTGGTAGTGAGCATAGTATCCAATAGGTAGTTTTTAAAATTTTTTTTTTCTTTTTTTGGAGACGGTGTCTTGTTCTATCACCCAGGCCGGAGTGCAGGGGCACAATCTTGGCTCACTGCAATCTCAGCTTCCCAGGTTCAAGTGATTCTTGCACCTCAGCCTCCCGAATAGCTGGGTTTACAGGCATGCGCCACCACGCCTGGCTAATTTTTTAATTTTTATTAGAGATGGGGTTTCACCATGTTGGCCAGGCTGGTCTCGAACTCCTAGGCTCAAGCAATCCACCCACCTCAGCCTCCCAAAGTGCTGGGGTTACAAGGGTGAGCCACCGTGCCTGGCCTCTAATAGGTAGTTTTATTGATTGATTTATTTTTTATTTATTTATTTATTTATTATTATACTTTAAGTTCTTGGGTACATGTGCACAACGTGCAGGTTTGTTACATATGTACACATGTGCCATGTTGGTGTGCTGCACCCATTAACTTGTCATTTACATTAGGTATATCTCCTAATGCTATCCCTCCCCCCTCCTCCCACCCCACAAGAGGCCCCGATGTGTGATGATCCCCTTCCTGTGTCCAGGTGTTCTCATTGTTCAATTCCCACCTATGAGTGAGAACATGCGGCGTTTGGTTTTCTGTTCTTGCGATAGTTTGCTGAGAATGATGGTTTCCAGCTGCATCCATGTCCCTACAAAGGACATGAACTCATCCTTTTTTATGGCTGCATAGTGTTCCATGGTGTATATGTGCCACATTTTCTTCATCCAGTCTGTCACTGATGGACATTTGGGTTAGTTCCAAGGCTTTGCTATTGTGAATAGTGCCACAATAAACATACGTGTGCATGTGTCTTTATAGCAGCACAATTTATAATCCTTTGGGTATACACCCAGTAATGGGATGGCTGGGTCAAATAGTATTTCTAGTTCTAGATCCTTGAGGAGTCGCCACACTGTCTTCCACAACTGGTTGAACTAGTTTACAGTCCCACCAACAGTGTAAGAGTGTTCCTATTTCTCCACATCCTCTCCAGCACCTGTTGTTTCCTGACTTTTTAATGAAATAGGTAGTTTTAAACCCACTCCTGCTTCCTCCACCCTCTGGTAGTCCACAGTACCTATTGGTTCCACATTTATGTCCATATGTGCTCAATGTTTACCTTCCACTTCTAAGTGAGAACATGCAGTATTTGGTTTTTTGTTCCTGTATTAATTTAAATAAAGCTGCTTTTAAAAAGCAAATAAATTTTCTTCTTTGGTTATAATACTTCTGGAATTTTCTACAGTAACCATATATCATTCTTGTAATCAAATAGAAATAAATACCTTTAGGCTGGGCATAGGTGGCTCATGCCTGTAATCCCAGCACTTTGGGAGGCTGAGGTGGGTGGATAACCTGAGGTCAGGTATTCGAGACCAGCCTAGCCAACATGGTGAAACACCATCTCTACTAAAAATACAAAAATTAGTTGGGTATGATGGCGCATGCCTGTAGTCCCAGCTACTGTGGAGGCTGAGGCAGGAGAATTGCTTGAACCTGGGACGCTGGAGGTTACAGTGAGCCGAGATTGTACCACTGCACTCCAGCCTAGGCAACAGAGTGACACTCCACCTCAAAAAAATAATTTAAAAAAAAAAGGTTGGGCACAGTGGCTCACACCTGTAGTCCCAGCACTTTGGGAGGCCGAGGCAGGAGGATCACAAGGTCAGGAATTTGAGACTAGCCTGGCCAACATGGTGAAACCCTATCTCTACTAAAAATACAAAAATTAGCTAGGCGTGATGATGGGCACCTGTAATGCCAGCTACTCGAGAGGCTCAGGCAAGAGAATTGCTTGAACCTGGGAGGTGGAGGCGCAGTGACCCAAGATCACGCCACTGCATTCCAGCCTGGGAGACAGAGCAAGACTCCATCAAGGAAAAAAAAATATATATATATATATATGTGTGTGTGTGTGTGTGTGTGTGTGTGTGTGTGTGTGTGTGTGCACGCGCGCGCATATATATATATATGTATGTATGTATGTATGTATGTACCTATTTATTTCTTTTGAGATAGGCTCACTCTGTCACATGCTGGAGTGCAGCTCCACAGAAGCCTTGACGTCCCAGGCTCAGGTGATCCTCCTACCTCTGCCTCCCATGTAGCTGGGACTACAAGCATGTACTACTATGCCCAGCTAACTTTTAATTTTTTTGTAACTTTCTCAAATTTAAATTGAAAAAATTTGTTTTTAAATTTTTTTGTAATTTTTAAACATTTAATTTTGTAAAATTTAATTTTTTTTTTTTTGGAGACAGAGTCTCGCTCTGTCCCCCAGACTGGAGTGCAGTGGCATGATCTCAGCTCATTACAAGCTCCACCTCCCAGGTTCACGCAATTCTCCTGCCTCAGCCTCTCTAGTAGCTAGGACTACAGGCACCAGCCACCATGCCTGGCTTTTTTGTGTATGTGTGTTTTTAGTAGAGACGAGGTTTCACCATGCTAGCCAGGATGCCCAGCCAAAATTTAATTTTTAAATTTTCTGTAGGTCTCACTATGTTGTCAAGGCTGTTCTCAAACTCCTGGGTTCAAGCAAACCTCTTGCCTTGGCCTCCCCAAAGTGCTGGGATTGCAGGTGTGAGCCAACAGGCCCAGGCAGAGTATCTTTATTTTTAAAGTACTGACTAGCATCAGCCAGACCTAATAAAACTCAGCATTCTTTTTCATCTCTTGGCTCCCCACCCCTTTTCTCAGAGTGGCATTGCCAAACCTTTTTTACTCGTCTTAAGCATTTGTGCTGGATTAATTCCCCATCACTGCTACTCTGCTCTGTGCCCTAGGTATCTGATCGTACAGATGCTACAACCTGGCTCCCTTGCCCTCTGGCTTCCAGATGGGTTCAGCTATTGGCTTTAGCCAAAATCCTGAGGGTGAGAGGAGAGTGAGGTCAGATTATTTATTCCTGTAGCTCCCTCCCTGTCAGGTTCCTGCAAATTGGCTATATGCCTCTATCTGAAGGCCACAGATCCCATCTTCTTCAAAGCTTTCCCTGGGTCCCAGTGACTGCTTCTCCTCTTGCTTCTTTGGGCTTAGGGATGGTACCAGTTACCTACTATTACTTGTTCTGGGGTAATTAATTATCTCTTATATTCTTCCTCATCCTTGCTCACAATTCTATACAAAATCTGTTCAAATTCAAGCGTTCCATATCTTTTCTGTCGGGTTCACCACCAAGACAGCATTCAACTCCATCATCTTCCATTCACTGTCAGCAAATGACCTTGCCTCATTCTTTATTTTTACATAGAAGGTTGAGGCCTTCCTCAAATGGTTGTACAACATCAGTTCACTAAAAGTAGTCTCTACGTAGGGCCAGGTGCGGTGACTCACACCTGTAATCCCAGCACTTTGGAAGGCAGAGGCAGGCAAATCACTTGAGGTCAGGAGTTCAAGACCAGCCTGACCAACATGGTGAAATCCCATCTCTACTAAAAAATACAAAAATTAGCCGCGCATGATGGTGGGTGCCTGTAATCCCAACTATTGGGGAAGCTGAGGCAGGAGAATCGCTTGAACCCTGGAGGCGGAGGTTGCAGTGAGCCGAGACTGCGCCACTGCACTTCAGCCTGGGTGACAGAGGGAGACTCCGTCTTAAAAAAAAGTAGTCTACTTCTCTTCTTGATCTCTCAGAGCACAGGACACAGCTTGTTCATGGCAGGGCACAACCCTGATTTCCTCTGACCTCTAAGGACATCTTTCCCTCATTAGCTCATCTCCGCTCTTGCATACCTTAACTCTCGATGCTGCGGAAGTCTCGAACCTTGGTTTGCCCTCATGATAATTTTTTTTTTTAAACGAAGGCTTATCAGTTTTTTTAAACCACTTTATTACTTTTATTCAGATAATTTTTCAAACATGTACTTGCTGTCCTAATCATTTAATTAAACTCCAGTCCTTTATCTTTTCGACCAGATGCTACATATTTTATGTGGATTTCCAGTTGTCTCTTCAAACCCAGTATCACTTCATCCTTCCTCTCATTTTCCCTCCAGTTAGATTTTCTCCCATCATGTATTTTTCTTTTTTGGAATTCAGATTTATTGATTTCCATCGTGTTGACTTTAAAAATGGCATGAAGCTGACTGCAAGAAAGGGAACTGCTCATTTTAAGTTAAAATTAAGCTAATGATGAAAGTACATCACCTCTGGCTTCAGTCACCACATCGCCTTAGATTGAGTATAGATTTTTTGTGAACAAAGTTCTAGAACTTTGAAATCCAGGGATGCTGCAGGCCTCTCCCCACAACGTCCTTCACTTTGGGTCAGTCTCCTGGGCCAGAGGTGAAAGTGCTTTCAAAAATACTGCCCTTTCCCCAGCACAGTGTCTTTGCATCCACATACTGAGTTGGAACCCAGTACACCCAGTAGTCAGTAGTAAGACGCTTCCGTGGGGCCCAACTGAAGCGCCGTCATGCGGTGGTCTTCGCGTCCTTCCATAGGTTCACTGACCACATTTTTTATGGACCATGGGCAATTTCTCAGTCTGTTCTTTAGTGCCAATCCACAGCTGGTCTTGTTCTAGTTTAAAGGTGAATCTCACTTTCCTCCGGACTTATTGTACATGACGGACAGGGGTACCTTTGGTAGGCGCTCCTGGGCCCGCTTAACAGATGGCATCACATCTTTGGGTTTTCCTTTATCCAACACTTTCCTGTGTTGTTTCTGCCTGCAGAGAGGCTCCTTCTTGTTGTCTTCGGCCTTTGCATCCGGCTGCGCAGCATCTTTGGGTGTGTTTACTGCTAAAATATCATTGGTGGTGGAGCCAACCACCAAGATCTTGGCCCCACTAGTCACTTTTATTTCTCTCAATATCTTATCCTCAGGGACGAGTCCATTACACATGACTTTCTGTATGGCAGGCGGGAGACCTGTAATCAGGGGATCTTCTGTTTCAGTTCGGAGCCTGTGCTGTCCAGGGGGAACTTCACGTCGTGCTTGGTCTTGTTCCAGATGATCTTCAGGTCCACCAGCTCCCTGTCTGCGCCGCTGCCCGCGTCTTTGCGGTTGCTGACGGAGGCCTGGGACACGGGGTCACCAGGGATCTAGGCTGGGGCCGGCTGCAACCTGCAGGCTGCCTCGCTGCAGGCTGCCTCACGGGGTGCCGGAGTCCTCGGTCCCCGCCCCCGCCCTCGCCGCGGCTTCTGCCTCCAAGCAGTTGAGGGGCCGTGCCGGCGCCTCGGTCGCCATGGTCTTAGCCTCCGTGTCCATGCCAGGTTCCTCCATGCCATCCGGGTCCCCGGCCGCTGCCATGATGGTTGTGTACCAGATTTTCTCCCATGTTGTATGTTTTCCAGTGGTACCTATGTTCTCTTTGGCTCAAGAGTTTAAAACATTGAAATTTTGTTTTTGTTTTTGTTTTTGTTTTTTTGGAGACAGGGTCTCCCTCTGTCACCCAGGCCTGAGAACAGTGGCGTAATCATAGCTCACTGCAGCCTCGAACTCCTGGGTTCAAGTGATCCTCCTGCCTCAGCCTCCCAAAATACTGGGTTTACAGGTGTTAGTCACCATGCCCAGCCGATATTATTTTTTTAATGCTTCTATTTTCTGTGCTCCTCAACTCCAATTACTTATTGAATTCCACATTTTTTTCTTCAACTTATTTCTCAGAGTTCTTTCTTTTCTTTCTCACTGTTCTAATCAATGATTTTTTTTCTTTTTTCTTTTTTTTAACCATAGGCCAAGATTATTTTAATGGTCAATTTGTCTTCAAATTCCAGGCTCTCCCTAGTCCTATACGAGAATTAATTTTTCTAGAATATTGCTAATATCATGCACTTGTAGAATATAGCTCCAATTAATTATAATTACAATGTCAACAACTAATTTTCATAGAATACTTGTCATATGTTGACTGCTATACAATTTTTTATTTAGATTAATTATTTTAATCACAAGAATCCTATAAATACACAATTATACGTACATTTGGAAGAATTCTAGAACATTTAGAAAATTCCCAGAATTACCTAGCTACTGGTGGTGCTAGGATGCAAACTGAGCTTGAAATGAAAAGTCATGCTCTTAGTTTTTTTCCTATGCGATATAAATTCCTCAACCTGACTTCCGAAGTGCTCCACCAACTGCTACCCTGCCCATATAATCCAATCTCAGCTTATGTTTCTCTCTACATCAAACAGAGGGAGAGTTTCCTAATGCACCATAAACAAACCATACTCATTCCAGTTCTTTCCTTTTCCTTTTGCACTTGTAACTTTTTTCTCCTGTCATCTGATCAAATTCTCTTCTTCAGTTAAGGAACGGCTCCAGAATAGAATAAAGCCTTCATAAAATGCTATAGTTTGTTTTCTTTTTTTCTCAGAGCCTATAAGACCACTTACTGTCTGCCCCATTCATTTTCACATTCACTAATGAAGTGCTTTGGATTTTTATTTAACTGTTACATCTAAAATTGGTGTGAATTCATCCCAGAAGAAAATATTGGCGATTTTTATTTGTCAGGCCCTATATAAGGGCTGAGAATACAAAGATGGGTACAATTCAGTCTCTGAACTTAAAGAGTTTAATTCAAGGGGAAAGCAAAAGTGTAAACTAAAATAATATACTCTGATAAGTGATAATTTTGGAAGGTGACATTGCAGTGATGTTTCACTTCAATAATTGCATGACTGCAAATGTATTGAGGATAAGGGAGCCAGGTTTCTCACTGAAAGAGAAACAAGTTACAATTAAAGAAAGGGAGAAAACCCTGGAAGTAATGTTACCCCAATAGCAAAGAGCCCGCTAGTGCCCAGTTGTTGGTTTAGAAACCAGCAGTTTTGCTTCACTTTATGTTGGGGATATATCCTGAGAAATGCATCAGTAAGCGATTTCATTGTTGTGTGAACATCAAAGAGTGCACTTACACAAACCTTGATAGTATAGCCTACTGCACACCTAGGCTATATCGTATAGCTTTTTGCTTCTAGGCTGTAAACCTGTGCAGCATGTTACTGTACTGAATACTGTAGGCAATTGTAACACAATGGTAAGTACCCATGTATCTAAACATATAAAATGTACAGTAAATATATGGTATTATAATTTTATGGGACCACCATCCTATATGTGGTCTGTCATTAACAGAAACATGTGATTGTACTTAATTGATCAATCCTCTTGCATGTAACCAGTTCCCCTAATTGCCACCAGCCTCTCACCCTGAAAATTCCTTCCTTACCCTACTTGGTCTATGATTCCCTACTGTGGGCTACTGTATTAGTCTGTTCTCACAGTACTATAAAGAACTACCTGAGACTTGGTAATTTATGAAGAAAAGAGGTTTAAGTGAATCAGTTCCACAGGCCTAACAGGAGGCATGACTGGGATGCCTTAGGAAACCTACAATCATGGTGGAAATTGAAGAGGAAGCAAGCAGCACCTTCGTCACAAGGCAGCAGCAGACAGAACGAAGGGGGAAGTACCACACACTTGAACCATCAGATCTCATGAGAACTCATTATCGTGTGAACAGCATGGGGGAAATCCACCCTCATGGTCCAATCACCTCCCACCAGAACCCTCCCTCAACACATGGGATTACAATTTGATATGAGATTTGGGTGGGGACAGAGAGCCAATCCATATCAGTCACTTCTTTACACATACACACTTTCTTCCAGTCACTTCTTTACACACACACACACACACACACACACACACACACACACACTTTCCTCCAACTGCTGGGGTTTCTTCAGCCTTAGCCGAATCACTCCCCAGCAGGGACCCCCTTTTCACTCCAGTGAGGTTTTGGCATCCCTTATGGGTTTCCTACTCACACTATGGGGACATATACTTTGCTGGGCCCCAGTCTAATAGGTTTTGGATTGAATTACTTGGGAAGTGAACAACGAAATAGAAGGGAGCAAGGGAAGGAAAGAAGAGCACTTCTTTTTTTTTTTTTTTTTTTTGAGACGGAGTCTCGCTCTGTCGCCCAGGCTGGAGTGCAGTGGCTGGATCTCAGCTCACTGCAAGCTCCGCCTCCTGGGTTTACACCATTCTCCTGCCTCAGCCTCTGGAGTAGCTGGGACTACAGGCGCCTGTCACCTCGCCCGGCTAGTTTTTTGTATTTTTTAGTAGAGACGGGGTTTCACCGTGTTAGCCAGGATGGTCTCGATCTCCTGACCTCGTGATCCATCTGTCTCAGCCTCCCAAAGTGCTGGGATTACAGGCTTGAGCCACCGCGCCCGGTCAAGAAGAGCACTTCTAATTTAAAAAATACATTATCAATCACATTCCCTTTTTGTATTATATTTGAACTTTTGTCTTTAATTCAGATTTTTCCTGCAAGAGATTCCCAGAAATTGAATTACTGGGTCAAATGTTATAAACCAAATAACTTGTCTTAATTTTTATTCCTGCCAGCAATATAACAGCTATTTATTTTATTCTAAACAGCTTTGAATGTTATATCCAATTTTAAAGGAATTCCTGTTAATTTGTCTTCTTTTTTATAAATTATTTTTGGCCATTTACATTTTGGGATTTTAATATTTTTAGGTGGATATGTTAATAATATTAACACTTAGCCATACTCATTGCAAAAAAGATTAAGTTTTTAGCCATAACTAACTTCTTTCGGTCATCCTACATTTCCACTTACCTTTCTTTGCTGCCAATAAATCTTCAGATAGGTGCACAGTAAAGGGAATATTACTCTAAGGAAACATGAAATTGTGAAAATAAGTGGCTCGTTATAAAGCCATTTAAATATATAGTATACTTTTAAAAATTAGTTATCTGTAGATCATTATTATCCTTTTTCCTCTCCATTAATTTGATTTGATTTTTTCAAAAAAAATTTTTTTTTTACTTTATATAATTCAAGGCTTTGGTGGTAATGTTATAGTATCAGTGAAATGAATTTTTCATCATTGTAACGTCTCTTTTATCTCTCATATATTTTTCTAACCTGACAGTCTAACATAGTGATGCCAGTTTTCTTTTGGTTGATCTTTGCAAGATATAACATTCTTTAACCTTTTATTTTCAACCTTTCAGTATACTTATGCTTTAGGTGGGTCTTTTGATGTAAGAATCAGGGCTGGGCACAGTGGCTCATGCCTGTAATCCCAGCACTTTGGAAGGCCGAGGTGGGTGAATCACCTGAGATCAGGAGTTTAAGACCAGGCTGGCCAACATGGTGAAACCTTGTCTTTACTAAAAAAACAAAAAAAAATTAGCTGGGTGTAGTGGCACATGCCTGTAATCCCAGCTCTTTGGGAGGCTGAGGCAGGAGAATTGCTTGAACTCAGGAGGTGGAGGTTGCAGTGAGCTGAGATTGCACCATTGCACTCCAGCCTGGGCGACAAGAGAGAAACTCTATCTCAAAAAGAAAAAAAAAGAATCGGGATCCTGGCAGGAAATAAATAGGCAATTGTATTAGTCCGTTTTCATGCTGCTGATAAAGACATACCCGAGACTGAGAAAAAAAAGAAGTTTAATTGGACTTAACAGTTCCACATAGCTGGGGAGGCCTCCGAATCATGATGGGAGGCAGGAGGCACTTCTTACATGGTGGTGGCAAGAGAAAATGAGGAAGATGTAAAAGCAAAAACCCATGATAAAACTATCAGATCTTGTGAGACTTACTCACTACCATGAGAACAGTATGGGGGAAACTGCCCCCATGATTCAAATTATCTCCCACCAGGGCCCTCCCACAATACGTGGGAATTATGGGAGTACAATTCACGATGAGATTTGGGTGGGGACACAGAGCCAAATCATATCAGCAATGCACACAAGATGTTAATTGAAAAGAGTTTAGTGAAGAAATTCTTTAGAGAGCTGTGGACAGCATTAAGGGAACCAATAAAAGATTTTGAAATGCCCAGCCATTAGTAACCAGGAAAAGCATTTATATATGTAGCCCTGAAGGGTCAAAGAGTTGAGAGTATTACTGGAATCTAGCAAAAGCTGTTGCTGGGAGAGGGGCCCCTGGCAGGATGTGTGGTCTTATGTAGAGATAACCACTGAAAAGCTTTGGCCCAGCTGGGAGGGAAATTAGAATTAATACCTTGGCTTCTGTTTCCTCCCACCCTATGATCTTCTGCCACCATCTGCTATTGGCCAAACCCAACTAGAAGTTAAAGGGCAAAGGAACTCAGGTGAGCAGAATACAGAGTGGGACGCAAAGCCAGACAGAAGGGTGGAGAAGAGCCAGTACACATGGAGGCAGCTGATGACTGGGTTTTGTTGTTGTTATCCAGTCTAATCATTTACAAAATTGTAAATGGAGCATTTAGTCTATTTGCTTACATTTATTGAAATTACTAGTATATTTCTACCATCTTTTGGGGTATCACACTTTATCTGTTTTTCTTCTCCTGTCATGACTGCTTTTTGATTATTTGAGCAATTTTTCTCATTCCATTTCATTTCCATTATTTTTTAGTGGTTACTTTAGAAATTTATTATATACTATCTTTAACTTCCTCCTAAACAACAGGAGGATCTTTGGAACATGTTTATTCTCATTATCCCTCCTCTGACGTATGCAAACATTTTTCTTGGGTATTTTTAACACAGTAAGTTATTATTTGTTGTTGTTTTATATAGTCACTGATAGATTTTTGCCAACTTTATTTACTCATCATTTATCTTTGCATGTTAGACTTTTCATCTTTCATCTCTTCCCTCTTTCAATCTTTTGCAATGTCCTCTGTTGAGATTTATTAGTGATAGACTCTTTCCACCTTTCGTTTCTTTTCTTTTTTTTTTTTGAGACAGAGTCTTGCTCTGTCACCCAGGCTGGAATGCAATGGTACAATTTCTGCTCACTGTGACCTCTGCCTCCCAGGCTTAAGTGATTCTCCTGCCTCAGCCCCCCAGGTAGCTGGGATTACAGGCACCCACCACTCCTGGCTAATTTTTGTATTTTTAGTAGAGACAGGGTTTCACCATGTTGGCCAGGCTGGTTTTGAACTCCTGACCTCAAATGATCTGCCTGCCTTGGCCTCCCAAAGTGCTGGGATTACATGTGTGAGCCTGCCTTTTCTTGTTTCCAAAAATGTCTTAATTTCACCCTTATTATTGAATGACTTTGTTTTTTGCCACGTATATAACTCTAGGTTGACATCTTCACAGATATTATTCTATGGCCTTAGGGCTTTCATACATTTTTGGGGTGGGGTGGGGGGAGAAGGGTCTTGCTCTGCCACCCAGGCTGGTGTGCAGTGG